>NW_006921597.1:4134494-4137256 GCF_000298275.1 Orycteropus afer afer
TATATATATATATATATATATGCTTTGATGGTATGCTTTGATGGTTTTTGTGTTTCTCTAGAGAACCCAATCTAACACAGGACCAATAGTGCTCTAATATGACCTTTGAGGGATGGAACCTCCTTGAAATAAACAATTTAGCCTTTGGTCCTGGTTCCTAAAAGTTGAACACACCTGAGGCCAATGAATGGGGGCTGACCAAACCAAGAAAGTCCAGTAGGGGTCTGATGCTAAGTCTCAAGAGTCATGATTTAATTTATCCTGGTTATGTGGTAAGGACAATAAAAGCCTTGGAAGACGAAGTCTCAGTGGAGTTTCCTGGGTGAGTAAGATCATTTGCTCTTGAGAAGGTAAGTGTGTCCCCTGGATCCATGAAAGCTCTATACCAACACTCCTCCAATACCTCTCCTCCCTATGTGTTTGTATCCTTTTTTCTGCTAGATTAAAGATATCCCTTTGCCTGGAGTTTACGGGTCATTCCAATGGATTATCAGACCTAAGAAACAGAGAAGGGTCTGGTACACACTGACCCATCCCCAAGTGAATGGGGATGAGTGACAAAGGGCTGTGTGAAGCAGCTGACTTCTGGACTGACCAGGGAAGGGAAACTGAGATTTCCATAGGACACTGCTGGAATGTGGAGTGATATTTGTTACCCACTACACCATTTGGCATCAGAGGTAGCTGATCTCAGCCAGAATACCAGAAAGATGTTTATATATATATTATTAACTATGCAAAGGCATTTGACTGTATGGATCATAACAAATTATGGATAACTTTCCAAAGAATAGGAATTCCAGAACACTTAATTATGCTCATGCAGAACCTGTACATAGACTGAGAGGCAGTCATTTGAACAGAGCAAAAGGGATACTGCATGGTTTAAAATCAGGTAAGATGTGCATTGTTTCATCACACTTACTTAATTGGTATGCTGAGCAAATAATCTGAGAAATTGGACTATATAAATTAGAATGCAACACCAGGATTGGAGGAAGACTCATTAACAACCTGCAATATGCAGATGACACAACCTTGCTTGCTGAAAATGAAGAAGACTTGAAGCACTAACTGAAGAAGATCAAAGAGTACAGTGGGTGCAACAATGAGCTTGGAAATAGCAATGATTGTGAGGATGGCACAGGACCAGGCACTGTTTTGTTCTGTTGTACGTAAGGTCTGTGTGAGTTGGAACAAACTCAATAGCACCTAAAAACAGTAATATAGTATAAAGCAGAAAACCATGTGATATTCTCAACATGTACAGAAGGGGTATTTGACAACATTCAACATCCACTCATAATAAAAAGATTTTTTTAAAAAATGGGACAAAGAAACCCACAAGAAGCATCACATACAATGGTGACATCCAAAGAGCTTTTCCTTTGATGTAAGTAAGAAGCAAGGATGTCTTCTACTTCCTTTCAACATTGCAGTAGAGGTCTTAGAACAATCAGTCAGGAAAGAAAAATCATAGATAAAAGGCTTGGGGGAAAAAACCCTCAAAATTTACTATTAGCAGATGACATGATTGTATATGAAGAAATCCCAAAATAATCTACAGATAAATAATTAGATTTAACAAAAATTTAATAAATTTGCTGAAAATAAGATCAACACAAAAAATATTTTTACTTCTACATACTATCTATAAATAGTTTTAAAATAGAAATAAAGGACACATTTATAATAGCATTTTTTAAAAATTACATACCTAGGAATTTAGCTAATAAAAGAAGTGTAGGAACTCTGAGGGAAGAATTATAACATTTCATTGAGAGACATTAAAGAAAGCCTAAATAAATGGAGAAAGATATGATGTGCATGATTTGGAGAATTCAATACTATCAAGATGTCAGATGCCTCTAAATTACTTTACAGATTTAATCAAATTCCAAACATATTTTTACATGTGTATGTGCATATGTGAACATGCATATGTCTCTGTGTGTCTGTCTGTGTTTGCATGTGATATAACAAATTAATTAAACAATAGATAATAAATTGAAAAAGGCTAAGAACACTTATAGTGAGATGGTAGAATATGCAGACAAGCTGCACAGACCTTCTTCAACAAAGAACAGAAAAACCAATTGACAGAGATATAGAAGATAATCCTGGAGCCCTGAGCTTGGAAAGGAAGTAAAAAGAAGTGGATTAGGCACCAACTGGTGGGAGAAACTGAATGAAAACAGTGAATACAGAGACCGAGGGAGCTGCGGACTGTCAGCTACTCTGATGGCACCAACAGCCTGAATATTTCCAAGTGATGCTGGGACTTTAGAACTGACCTATAGATCAGCCCTGGTCACCAAGGACTGCAGGTGCTGCACTGGTGGCCAGTGACTAGGAAGGGAAACAGCAAAGAGAGAGACAATCTGAGTTGTGGATTTTTGCCTATCCAGTGGGCACAGCCATTTTCATTGTTTACTAGTGCTGGCCATTTTGGACATTTAAAGTGACTGAGGGTACAGCCATTTTGAATGTTTACAAGCAATGGCCATATTGGATATTTAAAGTGACCAAGGCTGCAGCCATTTTGAATGCTTGCAAGAAGTGGCCACTGAGGATATTTAAAGTGACAGCATTCTCATTTGGATTCCAGGGACCTAAGAAGAGGCTCCACTTGCTAAGGGCAGCAGGGACATATGGGAGGCTGACAATGGGAAAGCAGACAGGTGATAAGTGTATAAGTGCTGCCAACTAGCAAATAGAAGAGCACAGTACCCTGCTTACTCAGACACATCAAAAAAAAAAAA
>NW_006921597.1:4137356-4139742 GCF_000298275.1 Orycteropus afer afer
TTTTTTTTTTTTTTTTAATGACCTTTTGCTTTCTTCAGGGATAATGTTCTTGATGGCATCCCACAACTCATCCAGCTTTCAGTCATTGGTGTTGAATGTATCAAATCTATTCTTCAGATGGTCTCTAAATTGAGGAGGGAAATAAGGAAGGTCATACTGTAGTTCTTGTGGACTTGTTTTAATTGTCTTCAGCTTCAGCTTGAACTTGCATATGAGCAATTGGCAGTCTGCTCCACAGTCAGCTCTTGGCCTGGTTTTGGCTAAAGATATTGACCTTCTCCATTGCTTCTTTCCACAGATGTAGTTGGTCTGTTCCTTGTGGACTCCATCTGGTGAAGTCCATGTGTATAGCTGCCATTTATGTTGTTGAAAAAAGGTATTTGCAATGAATAAGCCACTAGGCTTCCAAAATTCTATCGTGTGATCTCCAGTGTTATTTCTGTCACTGAGGCCATATTTTCCAACTACCAGGGATTCTTCTTTGTTTCCAACTTTTGCATTACTATCACCAGTAATAATCAACACATCTTGATTGCATGTTTAGTCAATTTCAGACTGCAGAAGTTGGTAAAAATCTTCAATTTCCTCATCTTTGGCTTTGGTGGTTGGTGTGTAAATTTGAATAATAGTATTATTAACTGGTCTTCCTAGTCGGTGTATAGATATTATCCTGTCACTGACAGCATTGTATTGTACTTCAGGGTAGATCTTGAAACATTCTTTGTAATCATAAATGCCATGCCATTCCTCTTCAATTTGTCATTCCCAGCATAGTAGATTATATGGTTGTCTGATTCAACATGGCCAAAACCAGTCCATTTCAGCTCACTAATGCCTAGGATGTCAATTGTGATAGTTGGAGCTGTGTTTTAACTTGGCTGGACCACAATTCTGTGTGGTTTAAGCAATTGTGATGTGGGTTGTTCCCATGATGGGATCAGATGTATACGTTTTGAGCAACCAATCCTTTGAAAAGGAGTTTCCATAGGGGTGTGGACTGCTTTCAGTATATTTATAGACATCCTGGGAAAAGAGACATTCTTCTGTGGATTGGGATTCTGTTGTGCTGCCTACAACAGTCTGTGAGCAAACAATCCACTATTCACCCTGGAGATTTTGGATTTGTCATTTGTTGGAGTCAACAGCCAGTATACTGCCTGCCAATCTTGAGCTCGACTGCCCCTGCAACTGTGTGAGTTGGGAAAAGCCTCCAGCTTGACGTTTGATGCAAGAACTTGGGTCTTGCCAGCTTCTATAAGTGTGTGAGCCATTTTCCTAAGATAAATTTCTCTTTCTCTCTTTCTATATATAAGCTTTACTGGTTTTGCTTCTCTAGAGAACCCCACCTAACACATTGTTCTTTATGCATTCCATTTCATTTTTGACAACTTCCAATTTTCCTAAATTAATACTTTGTACATTCCATGGTCTGATTATTAATGGATGTTTGCAGCTGTTTCTTCCCATTTTGAGTCAGCAAATGGAGGTCCCGAAGTCTTTACTCCATTCACATCATTAAGGTCAACTCTGAGAAGACAGCACTTCCCTAGCTGTATGTTGAGCGCCTTCTGATCTTATGGGCTCATCTTCCAGCACTATAATGGACAATGTTTCAGAGCTATTCATAAATGTGTTAGATTGGGTTCTCTAGAGAAACACAAAAACCAGCAAAGTGTATATATATATATATATATAGAGAGAGAGAGAGAGAGAGAGAACTTTATCTTAGGAAAATGGCTCACAAATGTATAGAAGCTGGCAAGTCCAAAGTCCCTGGAGGAAATGTTGGGCTGGCAGCAGCCTTAGCTTCTGCAAGTGCAGGGGGCTGAGAAATTCAAGGCTGGCAGGCAGTACACTGGTTGTTGGCTCCAAAGAAAGACAAATCCAAGATCTCCAGGCCAAGTGGTGGACTGCCCACTCACAGAAGATTGTAGTCAGCACACCAGGGTTCCAATTCCTCAAAGAATGTCTCTCTTCCCAGGATGTCCCTGGATATCCTGGAAGCAGGCCACACCCCTAGGGAAACTCCCCTTGGGCAGATTGGCCACTCAGAACACAGTCATCCAATCCCATCATGGGAACAACCACACAAAACTGGGGTCCAGCCAAGTTGACACACAGCTCCAACTATCAGAGTCCACCCCTTGTCAACTTGGTAGTTGTAAACATCTTCTTAACCATATATAATATCTAAATAAGGACAATTACAGAGTCATATTTGTGCCTAACATGATACGATAACATACATACAACCAAAATGCATTAACCTTATTTACATTTCACAGCTCATAACAGAAGGAAACAAAAATATTTGATGCACATATACAATGAAGAAATATAACAATCACAGTCCTCGTTTCTGCAGCTGGTCACATGGTCGTAGCTG
>NW_006921597.1:4139842-4155411 GCF_000298275.1 Orycteropus afer afer
AAAAAAAAAAAAAAAGAAAATCTTGGCAAATCACTACAGCATACAATCACCAATTAAATATAAACACAAAAACATCACAATGTCTCAGTGACAGCAGTACATCACAATCCACACAAAGAAGCAAGACAAATCAGGAGAAACAAAGGACCAGAATACAGACCCAGAACACATTCCTGAGGAAGAAGCAGCATTGGAACTCCCTGATAAGGAATTCAAAAGAATTATATTTAGGTATTTTCAATGGGTTGAGAGACAGATCATAATTGAGGAAAACACAGAGAAAACCCTAGAATGATTTTGAAAGACAATACAAGAACAAAATGACAAAATTAATGAAAAATTAGAAATTATACAAAATCTACAGATAGAAATCTAGAAGATTAATACTAAATTTTCAGAAATAGGTAATATATTGAATGGGCAAAGGAATAGAATTGAATCAATGGAAGACAAAATTAGTGAGATTGAAGACAAACACTTCAATACTTCTTTGGAAAAGGGTCAATCAGAAAAAAAGCAAAACAAAATGAAGAAGCCTAAGGTTCATATGGGATACCATTAAAAGGAATAACCTATGTGTAATCAGAATTCCAGAACAGGAAGAGAAAAAAATAAAACCACAGAGAAAATTGTCAAATATTTGTTGGAAGAGAATTTAGATGAGAATATATCCATTCAAGAAGTCCAACGAACCCCAAACAAGAGAGACCCTAAAAGAAAATCACCAAGACATATCATCATCATACTCATCAAAACCAAAGACAGAGAAAGAATCTTGAAAGCAGCATGGGAAAAATGAAAAGTTACCTAAAAGGGGCAACCAATAAGACTAAGCTTGGATTCCTTGGCAGAAATCATGCAGGTGAGAAGACAATGGGATGGCATATATAAAACTCTGAAGGAAAAAAGTTTCCAAACAAGGATTATATACCTAGCAAAATTGTCCCTCAAATATGATGATGAAATTAGGACATTTCTAGATAAGCAGAAATTAATTGAATTTATTAAAAACCAGACCAACCTTACAAGACATGCTAAAGGGAGTCCTTTGGACAGAGAACCAACAACAGCAAACAACAACTGACAATTAACACACATGATGGCATAATCCAGAAACCAATCCAGCTATGGAAGTGTCCAAAGAAAATAAGCCTACAAGATTGTAAACAGGGAACCGGAGACATCAACTGACAAACAAGGACAAATACAAAACCAAAAAGAGGGAAAAAACTGTGTAGTTACAGAACTTCTAAATGGTAGGGAAGTCAAGACAACTGCAAGATAGAATGGACTGTTCTAAACATGGGAAGAAAATTATAAATCACAGGATAACCTCAAAGAAAAATGACAAACCTTCACATCAAAATAAAAAAAGAGGACCAGCACAAATATTTAGCAAATACTAATACAATAGGAACAAAGGAAGTGATAACACAACTCATACGCAAAACAAGCTCAGCACAGAAAATTATATGGAACAAAAAAATCAGCAACACCACAGAAAAGCTCATAATGAAATGAAGACAACAAATAATTGTTGATAATTATACTGAATGTCAATAGGTTAAATGTACCACTCGAGAGATGGAGAGTTGCAAACTGGATAAGAAAGCACAATCCATCAATATGTTGTCTACAAGAGACACACCTTAGAGACAAAGACAAAAATAGACTAAAATTCAAAGGTTGGAAAAAGGTATATCAAGCAAATGGCAACCATAAAAGAGGAGTGGCGATATTAATTTCAGATAAAATTGACTTTAAGACAAAAACTAACACCATAAGAGACAAGGAAGGACATTATATAATGATTAAAGGATCAATTGAACAAGAGGACATAACAATAAAAAATATCTATGCACCCAATGAAAGACCCCCAAAATACATAAATTAGACTCTAACAGAACAGAAAAGACAAAGAGATGACTCCACAGTCATAGTAGGAGACTTTAATACACCACTTTTAATCACAGATAGAACAACTGTAAAGAAACTCAACAAAGACACACACACACAGAGAACAACTAAACAATACAATCCACCAAACTGACCTTGTAGAAATCTACCTAGCACTTCATCCAACAGCAGCACAATACACATTCTTTTCCAGTGCACAAGGAACATTCTCCAGGATAGATCATATGTTAGGCCACAAACCAAGCCTCAATAAATTTAAAAACATTGTGCTACCACAAAACATCTTCTCAGATCATAATGCTATCAAATTAGAAATCAACATTAGGAAGATGAATGGAAAAAGAGCAAACACATGGAAATTGAATAACACCTTCATTGAAAATGACTGGGTAATACAGAATGTGTAGGAGGTAGAAGAGAAGCTAGATGACTGGGACCTTTTAAAAATCAGATTCTTATGCGCATTGAAAGACTTCGTCAAAAGGGTAAAAAGAGAACCTACAGATTGGGAGAAAATATTTGCCTATGACATATCTGATAAGGGACTTATCTCCCAAATCTATAGAAAACTTCAACACCAAAAAGACAAGTAACCCAATTCACAAATGGGCAAAAGACCTGAATAGACACTTCACCAAGCAAGATATACTGGCAGCCAACAAACACATGAGAAATTGCTCACAATCATTAGTCATTAGAGAGATGCAAATCAAAACAACTATGAGATATAAGCTTACCTCAGCAATAATAGCAAAGTTCAACAGGTCAGAGAATAACAAATGCTAGAGAGGTTGCAGAGAGATTGGAACTCTTGTGAACTGCTGGTAGTATTGTAAAATGGTACAACCATTGTGGCAAACAGTATAGTGTTTCCTTAAAAAACTGAAAATAGAAGTACCATTTGACCCAGCAATTCCATTACTAGGAATATCCTAAAGAGGTGAGAGACAGTGCACGAACAGACATATGTACACCTATGTTTGTCACAGCACAATTCACTATAGCAAAGAGATGGAAACAATCTAAATGCCCATCAACGGATGAGTGGATAACCAAATTATGGTATATGCACACAATGGAATACTATGCTACATTAAAGAACAATGAGGAATATGTGAATCATCTCACAAAGTGGATGAACCTGGAGGATATTATGCTGAGTGAAATAAGTCAATTGCAGAAAGACAAGTACTTTATGAGCCCATTACTGTAAAAAGGCAAAGAAGGGTTTGCTTGGGATAGGGAACTCACTTTGTAGGTTACCATGATGAGGAGGGAAGGGGAGAGATTAATTTTGGGCTAGTTGGGGCCCACTCACTGATGTGGGTAAGAGAAGGGATATACAGAAAGGGTCTGTGACCACCATTATAACATTAGGAAATGGGAGGACACCCATTGTGCACATAAGAGATAGATGTGTCCACAATACTGCATTACCACTAACACCAAGCACCAGGCTACAGATAAACATAAACACCTGAGAGGATCAGATGGGGGTCAGTGAACAGGAGTATACTCTAGACCAAGGATAGATTCAGCAAAGACTAATCTTGCACAGACACCAGTGATACAAAATACCTGCAATCCTTACAGAAACAATAGAAGACAGACACAGAGTAATCTCAGGACCATAGTACTGGGGGACAACAGACTCAATTGGCACAACAAAATACATAAAAGCCTTGTTCATCATCCTACATTGGTGAGTAGTGACTGGAGTCTTAAACGCTTTCAAGCAGGCATCTAAGATGCAGCTAATGGTCTCCTAGTGTTGGAAGCGAAGAAGAGTTAAAAAAAAAGGGGGGGAGCATTTGGAAGCAATCAGCTTTAGGACATGATGGCCCAAAAAAAAAAAAAATGACTGGGTAATAGAAGAAATAAAAAATGAAATTAAAAAATTCCTTGAATCAAACAGGAATGAAAACATAACATACCAAACTTTTGGGGACACAGCAAAAGCAGTGATCAGAGGTCAATTTATTTCAATAAATGCACACATCAAAAAGAAGAGTAAGCCAAAATCAACACCTTAACCCAACATCTCCAACAATTAGAAAAAGAGCAGAAAAAAAAAAAAAAAGCCTACAGGTCAGAAGGTTGGGCAATCCTACTTCCGTAGTGATACTGCCTCGGAAACCCAAGGAGGGGTCACTATGAGTCGAGCCGACTCCACAGTACATAACAACAACAACAACAACAGGTCACCAGAAGAAAAGAAATAAAAAAGATTTGAGCAGAAATAAATGAAACAAAATAGACAACAGAAAAAATCAACAAGCCTAGAAGGTGGTTTTTTGAAAAGATAAATAAAATTGAAAACCACTGGGAAATTTAACGAAGGAAAAGAGGGAAAGAACACATATAACATGAATAAGAAATGAAATGGGTGACATCACAACAGAGCCAACAGAAAATAAAAGGATAATATCATGAAGAACTATACTCCAACAAATTTGAAAATCTGGAAGAAATGGACAAATTTCTAGAAACATACTACTTACCTAAACTAACACAGATTGAAGTGGAAAATTTAAACAGATCTATAACAAAAAAAGAAATTGAACAGGTCATAAAAAAGTTACCAACAAAAAAAAGTCCTGCCCCAAATGGTTTCACTGGCAAATTCGACCAAACATTCAGAGAAGAACTGATACCAATCCTACGCAAACTATTCCAAAATATAGAAAAGGATGGATTCCTCCCAAATTCATTTTATGAAGCAAGCACAACCTTGATACCAAAACCAGGCAAAGACGTCACTCAAAACAAAAACTATAGACCAGTATCCATCATGAGTACAGATGCAAAAATCTTCAACAAAATGCTAGCCAACAGACTCCAACAACATATCAATAAATAATACATTATGACCAAATGGGGTTCATTTCAGGTATGCAAGGATGGTTCAACATTAGAAAAACAATCAACATCACCCACAACATCAACCAAACAAAGGAAAAGAACCATATGATCATAGCAATTGATGTGTAAAACACATTTGATAAAAGCCAACACCTTTTCCTGATAAAAACTCTCAGCAAAATAAGAACAGAAGGCACATTCCTCAATATAATAAAGGACATATATGCAAAACCAACAGCCAACTTTATCTCAATGAAGAGAAACTGAAATAATTCCCCTTGCAAACAAGAAATAGACAAGGATGTCCTCTATCACCACTTCTACTCAACATTGTACTGGAAGTTCTAGCCAGGGCAATAAGGCAAGAAAGGGAAATGAAAGGCATCCAAATTGGTAAGGAAGAACTAAATCTAACTCTATTTACTGATGATATGATCTTATACATAGAAAACCCAAGAGACTCAGCAAAAATTCTACTGGAACTGGTTAAGAGATTTAGCATACTTGCAGGATACAAGATCAACATCCAAAAATCAGTCGGATTCCTCTACACCAGCAAAGAGATTGCTGAAAAAGAAATAAGGAAATTAATACCATTTACAATAGCTCCCCTGAAATAAAACACTTGGGAATAAATCTTACCAGGGACACAAAAGACCTGTATAAAGAAAACTATAAAAGACTACTTCAAGAAACCATAAGAGATCTACATAAATGGAAGAATATACCATGCTCATGGATAGGAAGATTGAATGCTGTGAAATGTCAGTTCTACCCAAAGCAATCTATACATTCAGTGAAATCCCAATCCAGATGTCATCAACATTGTTTAAGGATATGGGAAAAAAAAATCACTAACTTTATATGGAAAGGAAAGAGACCTCAAATAAGCAAAGCATTATTGAAGAAGAAGAACAAAGCAGGAGGTCTCACACTCCCAGATCTTAAAACCTACTATACAGCAACAGTGGTCCAAACTGCCTGGTAGTGGTACAATGACAGACACATAGATCAATAGATAAGCATTGAGAACCCAGAAATAGACCCATTGACCTATCTTCAGGTCATCTTTGACAAAGGGCCGAAATCTATTAAATGGGGAAGAGATTGTCTGTTTATCAAATGGTGCTGGCAAAACTGGATATCCATTTGCATAAAAATAAAACAAGATCTGTACCTCACACCATACTCAAAAACTAACTCCAGGTGGATCAAAGACTTACATGTGAAACCTAAAATTATAAGGTTCCTCAAGGAAAAGCTAAGGAAAATTTAGGGAGCTCTGGTGGTGTAGTGCCTAAGGCATTTAACTGCTAACCAGAAGGCTGGAGGTTCAAACCCACCAGCCACGCCATGCAAGAAGTTTGGGCAATCTACTTCTGTAGTGATACTGCCTCAGAAACCCAAGGGGGGGTTGCTGAGTCAGATCCGACCGAACAGCAGTGATTTTGGTTTGAATATATGGCATACATAAATAGACTATTGAGTATAACCCAAAATGCACAAACAGCAGAAGATCAACTAGATGAATGGGACCTTCTAAAAATTAACTTTTTATGTGCTTCCAAAGACTTCTCCAAAAGAGTCTAAAGAGATTGGGAAAAAATACTCGTCAATAATAATCTGATAAGGGACTTATCTCTGGAATTTATAGAAAACTCCAACACCTCAACAACAAAAAGACAAATAATCCAATTAAAAATGGGCAGAGGACATGAATAGATACTTCACCAAAGAGGATATTCAGGTGGCCAACAAACATATGAAGAAATGTTCACAAGCATTCCATTAGAGAGATGCAAATCAAAACAACAATGAGATACCATCTTGCCCCAGCACTAGCAGCAAAGTTCAACAAGACAGAAAATAACAAATGCTGGCAAGGATGCAGAGTGATTGGGACTCTCATACATTGCTGGTGGGACTGTAAAATGATACAATCACTGTGGAAAGCAGTATGGTGATTCCTTAAAAAGTTGGAGTTTGAAATACTATTTGACCCAGCCATTCAATTACTAGGTATATATTCTAAAGAACTGAGAATCAGGACAAGAACAGATATATGCACATCCATGTTCATCACAACACTATTTACAATAGCAAAAAGATGGAAACAACCTAGGTGCCAATCAACAGAAAAATGGATAACCAAACTATAGGACACAAACACAACAGAATACTATGCAACCCTAAAGAATAATGTAGAATCTGCAAAACACTGCATAACATGGATGAACTTGGAGGACATTATGCTGCATTAAATAAATGAGTCACAGAAGGACAAATATTGTATTAGTCCATTATTGGAAAAAGTCAAGGGAAGATTTATATATAGAAGGAAATTTTCTTTGCTGCTTACCAGGGGTGGGAGGGGAAGGAAGGGGATACTGTTAGATAAGTAGAGACAAGTATTGATTTGGGTGAAGAGAAGGGCAATGTACCAAATGTGAGTGATCAACATGGTGGCACTGAGAAAGAGCAAGACATAGAGAGGTGCATAGGAGGTACAGACAACAAAGATGAACCCTTTTGCACATATAGTATTGCATTGTCAGTGAAGGCAAACATGGATATATGGGTGGATAGATGGGTGGACAGGCTGAACTATTAGGTATGTCCATGCAGTGGGGATTGTGCCCAAGACCATGTATAGGGTTGGCAGACAATGTTTCTACAAGTGTATTGGTATGTTCTGTTAGAATTCCCAGGTATATAGTAAAGCTGACAAGGGATAAGTTTGTAGTCATTTCTTGGCCACAGCCAGCTACCTAGAGGGAGTGAGTACTTGGAGCTGTGGGCTCAGGACCATAGTTGCATGGGACATCAAGCTCAATTGGCATAACATACTATGCAAAAACATTGTTCCATATCATACTTTGACGAGTAGTGACTAGGACTGGGACTGGGATCTTAAAAGCTGTCAAGGTTTAACAATGGCTCTCTTCATCCAGAGCAAAGAAGAATGAAGAAAACCAAAGATGCATGGAAACAGTTAGTCTAAGCAACTGGAACACCATGAGATCATCAGCCTATATGGTTATGAGACCAGAAGAACTCGATGGTGCTTGGCTACCACTGTCAACCACTTGGAGGAGGATCTATGTGGGAGATACTGGATAGAGTGGGAGAACAATGTGGAACAAAACTCAAAATCATTAAAAAGAAAAAAAAGGGGGGGACCAGGTTTGCTGCTCTGTTAGAGCCTGAGGGAACCACTGAGACTATGGCTCCTAGCTGCCCTTCAGGTCTGGAACTGAACCCACTCCCATAGCTTCCAGCCTAACAAAAGACAGGCATATGAGCTGAACATTTACATTATGTAGATGCACTTCTTAGAGAGATCAATTATGGGAGAATAGAACAGCTGTGTATGCACAGGAAGACAGCTTGGGGGGCAGGAGTGCATGGGAGGGAAGGACACAGGGAAGGTGTAACTATGGGGTGGAAGAAGGAGGGGAGCAGTTGCATTGTGGGAAATTACAGTCAATGTCATGAGACCAAGTACGTGTGAGCTGCTGTATGGAAAGTGAATTTGCTCTGTAAACTTTCACCCAAATCACAATAAAAATTTTTAAAAAAGAAAAGAAAGGGATATTAAAGGGATCCATATTAGTAAGGAAGAAATAAAACTATCCCTATTTGCTGATGATATGATTCTATACATAGAAAACCCAAGAGACTCAGCAAAAAAAACTACTGGAACTAATTGAGAGATTTAGCATAGTGGCAGAATACAAGAGCAGTGTACAAAAATCAGTTGGATTCCTCTACACCAGCAAAGAGATTGCTGAAAAGAAATAAGAAAATCAATACCATTTACAATGTTGTTGTTGTTGTTGCTGTTGTTATGTACTGTGGAGTCGGATCCGACTCATAGAGACCCCTCCTTGGGTTTCCAAGGCAGTATCATTATGGAAGTAGATTGCCCAACCTTATTTCCGAGGAGTGGCTGGTGGGTTTGAACCACCAGCCTTCTGGTTAGCAATCAAATGCTTTATCCACTGTGCTACCAGGCATTACGCTATCAGAGTTCCTACCATTTACAATAGCTACCAAAAAAATAAAATACTTGGGAATAAATCTTACTAGGGACACAAAAGACCTGTACAAAGAAAACTACAAATCACTACTCCAAGCAACCATAAAAGATCTACATAAATGGAAGAGTATACCATGCTTGTGGATAGGAAGATTGAACGTTGTGAAAATGTCAATACTATCCAAAGCAATCTATACATTCAGTGCAATCCCAATCCAGATCCCATCAGCATTCTTTAAGGATATGGAAAAAACAATCACTAATTTTATATGGAAAGGAAAGAGACCTCCAATAAGCAAAGCACTATTGAAGAAGAAGAACAAAGTAGAAGGCCTCACACTCTTGGATATCAAAACCTACTATACAGCCACAGGAGTCAAAACAGCCTGGTAGTGATACAATGATAGACATATAGACCAATGGAATAGAATTGAGAACCCAGAAATAGATCCATTGACCTATGGTCAGCTGATTTTTGACAATGGACTGAAATCCATTAAATGGGAAAGAGATTGTCTCTTTAATAAATGGTACTGGCAAAACTGGATATCCATTTGCAGAAAAATGAAACAAGATCCATCTCACAACACACAAAAAAACTGACTCCAGATGGTTCAGAGCCTTAAATATGAAACCTCAGACTATAAAGTTCCTCAAGGAAAAAACAGGGGCAAATTAGGGAGCTTTGGTGGTGTAGTGCCTAAGGCATTTGACTACTAAGCAGAAGGCTAGTAGTTCAAACCCACCAGCCACTCCTCAGAAAGAAGATTGGGCAATCTACTTCCATAGTGATACATCCTTGGAAACTCAAGGAGGCGTCACTATGAGTCAGATCCAAATAGATGGCAGTGAGTTTGGTTTTTTTTAATTTATTACATATATAGACTGTCAAGCATAACCCATAATGCACAAACAGTTGAAGATAAACTAGATGAATGGGACCTCCTAAAAATTACATTTTTATGTGCTTCAAAAGACTTCTCCAAAAGAGTCAAAAGAGAACCTACAGATTGGGAAGAAATATTTAGCAATGATATATCTGACAAGGGACTTATCTGTAAAATTTATAGAAAACTCCAACACCTCAACAACAAAAAGATGAACAATCCAATTAAAAAATGGGCAAAAGACATGAATAGACATTTCACTAAAGAAGATATTTAGGCTGCCAGCAAATACATGAAGAAATGCTCATGATCATTAGCCATTAGAGAGATGCAGATCAAAACAATGAGATACCATCTCACCCAAGCACTAGTAGCAAAATTCAACAAGACAGAAAATAACAAATGTTGGCAAGAATGTGGAGAGATTGGGACTCTCATACACTGCTGGTGGGAGTGTAAAATGATATAACTACTGTGGAAAGCTGTATGGTGATTCCTTAAAAAGCCGGAATTAGAAATACCATTTGAACCAGCAATCTCATTACTAGGTATATATCCTCAAGAAGTAAGAGCCTGGACAAGAACAGATATATGCACACCTATGCTCACTGCAGCACTATTTACAATAGCAAAAAGATGGCAAGAACCTAGGTGCCCATCAATAGAAGAGTAGATAACCAAACTATGGTATATGCACACAATGGAATACTATGCAACACTGAAGAATAATGTAGAATATGCAAAACACCATATAACATGGATGAACTTGGAGGACATTATGCTGAGTGAAATAAGTCAATTACAGAAGGACAAATATAGTATTAGCTCATTATTATAAAAAGTCAAGGAAAGGTTTATATACAGAAGGAAACTTTGTTGGTTACCAAGGGTGGAAGGGGAGGGGAGGGAACAGTGCAAAAAAAAAAAAAAAAAGTGCACTGACCCATTTCACTTTAGTTATGTGTATTTCACTGTACATAGATTATATTTCAATGAAATGTATTGAAAGAAAGAGAGAAAAAGGCTAAGAACGACCGAGACATTCTTAAAGAAAAATGAGAATGGCCTTTTCTATCAGATTATCAAGACATGTTAGAAAGCTATAGTAATTAAGAAATGCTCCTAGCAGGATTAGGTAAATAGCCTAAAGGAAGAAAACAGCCCAGGAACTGTGTCATTCACACATAGGTCACACATGGCACTTTTAACAAAAGGGGAACTATAGGGCAAAGAGGAAAGTACAGTCTTCTTATAAACAGTGCTGGAACAATTTATTATGCGTATGGCAGGAGAGGGGGATGAAATCGGATTACTATACACCATATCCCAAAATTGCTTTTAAAGGTTCTAGAAAATAATACAAGAGGGTATCTTCCAGACCTCAATAACGAGAATTTTTATTAAACATGACACAAAAGCACTATCCACAAAATGAAAAGAGTGGGAAATGTGACTACATTAAGAAGTCTGTTCATTAATAGAAATTATAAAGAAAGGGAAAAATACAAACCACAGAGTTGGAAATATTCATAGCACGTATAACTTACAAATGAATAATATCCAGAATATAAAAAGAATTCCTACAAATTGATGAGGAAAAAAAAAAAAGTAGGCAAGAGATTTAAGAGACCAATAACAAAAGAAAATCCAACTGGCCAATTAGTATATTTTCAGGTTCTCAAACTCAGGGATCCAAATGGAAACCCAATGAAATTCTACCACAGGTTTACAGAAATGAGTAAGTCTGATGATATCAAGTGTTAGAAGGAATGTGGAGCCCTGGGAATCCTTACACTATATTGTTGGGAGTGTAAATTAGGTGAAGATTTTGGAAAATTGTATTATCTATTAAATTAGAAGTTACCCATACTCTATATCCCATAATTCTAATCTGAAGTATTTATGCCAAACAAATGCCTTACAGTTGTTAATCATAGAATGCATACCAGAGTGTTCACAGCAACATGATTAATATTTTCCCAGAAGTAAAAAATAACTCACTTGTCCGTCAACAGTAGAATGGATAAATTGTATTATAATATAATATTACATAGCAACAACACAGCAGAGCCTGAAAAATTGAAAGAAGCCAGACACAAAAAATACACATAGTATCACTACATTTGCATAAAGTTTAAAAACAGGAAAGAAAAAAGAAACTACATTGATAAAAGATGTGCTCACAAATACCAAAAAACCCAACCAAACTCACTGCCATCAAGTTGGATCCGACTGATAGTGACCTCTCCTTGGGTTTCTAAGACAGTATAACTACAGAAGTAGATTGTCCAATCTTCCTTCCAAGTACTCACAGATGGTAAAACTATAAAGTAAAAAAGAAGAGGAAGGATTGTGATCAGCAATTGTGATTAGAGGGATACCCTTTTCTAGGGGACTGGTAATATGCTATTTCTCAACCTGAGTGGCGGTTACTCATTATTTCTTTGTAAGTATTTACTATGCAGCATATTTATGTTTTATGTACATTTCTGTATGTGGGTGTGTGACATTTCACAATTTTAGAAAGGTTTCAACCAAACTATAAGCAGGCTCAGCTAACTGCTCACCTAAACATTGACTATTGTTGAATTCTTCTTCAATTCATAGAAAATGATGTAATGATGAAGAAATTTTGCCTCTTTGAATCATACTTCTACTTCTATAGTCAACTTTGGATTCCATAGACAGGAATCACCCACAAAGCTGATTTAAACATAAGGCCCAGACTATTCAGACTTCCCCAAAAAAATCTATCTCAGATGCCCTATAAAAAACGTTTAAATGGTAGAAATGGAGATTTTACAGAAATATCTGATATTCAATAGTGCTAAAAAGCAGTCTTTTGAACCAATTGCCTAGTATTTCCATTTATATTTCAAGTTCCATAGAACATTTAGAATGTTGTAGCCCTAACTGATCAGAGGAAGAATTTGTACTCATAAAAGTAGAGTGAATAAACCAAAACCAAACCCACTGCCATGAAGTTGATTCCAGCTCATAGTGATCCTTTAAGACAGCATAGAATTACTCCATAGAGTTTCCAAGACTGTAAATTTTTACAGAAGCAGACTACTCAACTTTCTCCCACAGAGCAGCTAGTGGGTTTGAACAACCAACCTCTTGTTTAGCAACCGAATGCTTTAACCACTATGCCACCAGGGCTCCTTGAAGATAATAGTAGCTACCACATACTGAGTGCTTGCTATGTGCTATGCTAAAGTCTTTACTTATAATATTCAAGGAAAAATGGTTTGTGTTTATTTCCAAGGGTATGGAGAATTAAAAAGGCTTTGAGCTCCTGGTTGAAACTAGGATTCTGTGAGACTAAGATACTCTTCAAACCTGGAATCAAAACTCACTCCTGAGGTCACATTGTACCTATATAAAAAAGTGGCTCAAAAAACAATGAGTGCTACCTATAAGTATTGTGTTCCTTTAAAAAATCACTTATAAGAGACCAAACAGTCAATAATTACTTTAAAACAAAGAAAAGAATGTAAGGAAGCAGGGAAATCAATTCACAGGAATGGAAGAACCAGAAAGGAAGTAATGAGAATGTTCACACATTTTGAAGATTGTAACCAGTGTCACTGAACAACTTGTGTAATGGGAATCTAAACTGCTATGCCAACCTTCACCAAAAACACAAAATAATATTTTTTAAAACATGCATTGAACTCTTACTATGCACTTGTTGCACTGTATGTGATCTTACTCAATTTTCACTGCAACTCTATATTGTAGCTATGTTGTTATTGTTATTTGCCATCGACCCGACTCATAATGACCCCTCCTTGGGTTTCTGAGGTAGTATCAGTACAGAAGTAGATTGCCCATCCTTCCCTCCGAGGTGTGGCTGGTGGGTTTGACTGCCAGTCTTCTGGTTAGTAGTCAAGTGCCTTAGGCACTACACTACCAGAGCTCCTAACAGAATGGAGATACTGGGGCTCGAAC
The DNA here is from genome assembly GCF_000298275.1 of Orycteropus afer afer. Classification (NCBI taxonomy): domain Eukaryota; kingdom Metazoa; phylum Chordata; class Mammalia; order Tubulidentata; family Orycteropodidae; genus Orycteropus; species Orycteropus afer. The sequence goes on from NW_006921597.1 coordinate 4,153,502, forward strand.
CCAGGACCTCGTATTTATAAATATTTTGCAAATGGCATCAATGAAAGTTAGGTAATTTGTATACAAAGCTGGCAATCTATGACTATTATCCAGGATTTGGATGCCTTTTCAACTCCAAATGCTAAGTGGTTCCCACTATGCCACACATTTCCTCTAAAGAATCTAAAGGGTCTCGGGCTAAAGCAATTATATTAGCAAACTGTCAATTTTATTGAACACTTGACATGGACACAATATAGTAGCAAATACAGAAAACACAAAAATGGTGTGTCATTGTTGTTAGTAGCAAAGGAGTGTGTCTTAAAGTCTATTTTATCAGAAATTAATTATTTCCATTCCTGTCCTTTTTGGTTGCAATTTGCTTGGTATATCTTTTTCCAACCTTTGATTTTTAGTCTATTTTTTTTTTTTTTGTCATTGTTCTCAGGTTAGTCTCTTGTAGACAGCATATTAATGGGTCATGTTTTTCTTCCAGTTTGCAACTCTCCAAGTCTTGAATGATGCATTTAATCCATTGACATTTATTGTAATTATCAAAAGTGTGAATTTATTGATGTCATTTTATTATGCACTTTCTCATGGTGTTGCTGATTCCTTTGTTCCATATAATTTTCTGTGCTGAGCACATTTTGCTTGTGAATTGTGTTATTACATCCTTCATTGCTAAGTATTTGTTCTTGTCCTCCTCACTTTTATGTGAAGGTTTATTATTATTCTTTGAGGTTACACTGTGACTTATAATTTTCTTCCCAAATTTAAAACAGTCCCTCTGTCTCATAATTCCTCAATCTGTTCCTATCCCCTTTGCCTTTTCTGTCCTTTCCCTGTCTTCCCAACTCACTCCTTGTGGGGCATGGTCTGGGTTCCCTCTCTTCACCTGGGTCCCTGCGGCTGACTCCTCAATCTGTTCCTGTCCCTTTTGCCTTTTTTTTGTCCTCTCCCTGCTGCCTGCCTCACTGCCTGTTCTTAGGTCCCTTTTTTTGTCCTCTCCCTGCTTCCCACCTCACTGCCTGTTCTTAGGTCCCTGGAATCTGAATGAGAATGCTATCACTTTAAAATCCAAAATGGTTGCCACCTGTAAACATTCAAAATGGCTGTGCCCTTGGTCACTTTAAATATCCCAAATGGCCACTGCTTGTAATCATTCAAAATGGCTGTGCCCTGGGTCACTTTAAATATCCAAAATGGCTGCCATGTGTAAACAATCAAAATGGGTGCACCCTCCAGACAAACAAGAAGGTCAGCAAAAAAAAAAAAAAAAATTCCTGCAATATCTGGGGATAGGGCAATAAAAGAAAAAAGGCAGAGAAGGAGAATAATGAAGGAAAAAATGGGAAAAATGCAAAAAGAAAAACAAGGAATGGGGTTAACCACAAGAAAAAAAGAAGAAGAAAAATCTGCAACCAGGAACAGGGAAAAGAAAGAAGCTGAAAACTAAGACCTAGGAGGGGAAGAATAAAGCATAATAGATCCAGGTAAGGGTGGTTGGAGGGGTTTCCCTTAGCTAAGGGAGACAAACTTGTCTGTTGGTTTGTCCTACTGTGATGACGTGTTGCTGTGAGTCTCGAGGCTGTGCCACTGGTATTTCAAATCCAGTGGGCTGCACCTCTTGCACAGGTATCAGCCTGGATTGCAGACTGAGACAGATTAGGAAGAAGGAGGAGGCCATCCACTTCTCAAAAGAATTGGCCAGGGAAAACCTTATGAATAGCAGAGAAACACTGTCTGATACATAACTGCACAACTTTATGAATAGTCCAGAAACATTGTCCAATACAGAGGAGGAGGAGAGTCACTTAGCTTAGAAAGCTCTCAAAGTAGGACTGGGCAAGAGCTGCATTATCAGAGTAAAACCAGCCTTACTCATATGGATAAGGTAAAGCTTTCAAGACCTCCATTTGCTGACGTGG
>NW_006921597.1:4156883-4158762 GCF_000298275.1 Orycteropus afer afer
TAAGATCTTACCGAAAATAATTCAAAAACGGTTGCAGCAGTATATTGACAAGAGAACTTCCAGAGGTGCAAGCTGGATTCAGAAGAGGACGTAGAACAAGGGATATCATAGCTGCTGTCAGATGGATCTTGGCTCAAGGCAAAGAATACCAGAAATATGTTTACCTGTGTTTTATTGACTATGCAAAGGCATTTGATTGTGTGGATCATGACAAATTATGCATAACACTGAGAAGAATGGGAATTCCCAAGCACTTGATTGTACTCATGAGGAACCTGTAGCTTGACCAGGAGGCTGTTGTTCGAACGGAACAAGGGGACACTGCGTGGTTTAAAATCAGGAAGGGAGTGCATCAGGGTTGTATCCTTTTCCCATACTTATTCAATCTATATGCTGAGCAAATAATACAATCTGGACTATATGAAAAAAAATGTGGCATCAGGATTAGAGGAAGAATCATTAACAACCTGACATGCACTGATGATGCAACTTTGCATTTGAAAATGAGGATGACTTGAGGCACTTACTGATGGAGATTGAGGAACACAGTCTGCAGTATGGATTACATCTCAATATAAAGAAGACAAAAATCCTCACAACTGGACCAATAAGCAGTGTCACAATAAATGGAGCAAAGATTGAAGTTGTCAAAGAATTCACGTTGCTTGGTTCTACAACTGATGCCAATGGAAGCGGCAGTCAGGACATTAGATGACGTGTAACACTGGGTAGGTAAGCTGCAAAGGAACTCTTTCAAGTGCTGAGGAGCAAGGATGTCTCCTTGAGGACTAAGGTGCGCCTGACACAAGCCAAGATATTTCCAATTGCCTCATATGAATGAGAGAGCTGGACAATGAATAAGACCGAAGAAGAGTTGATGCTTTTGAGTTGTGGTTCTGGCAAAGAATGCTGAAAGTACCATGGACTGCCAAAAGAACTAACAGATATATCCTGGAGGAAGCATGGCCAAGATGCTCCTCAGAAGCAAGGATGGCCAGACTTCATCTCACCTACTTTGGTCATGTTGTCAGAGGGGACCATTCTCTGGAGAAGGATGTCATGCTTGGTAAGGCAGAGGGTCGACGAAAGAGGGGAAGGCCTTTGATGAGATGGATTGACACGATGGCTGTGACAATGGGCTCAAGTATAGCAAGGATCATGGAGCTGGCGTGGAATCAGGCAGTGTTTCGTTTTGCTGTCCATGGGGTCGCTATGAGTCAGAAGCGACTCGACAGCACCTAACAGCAAAAACAACATCTCATAATTGTCTTGACTTCCTCACCACTTAGAAGTTCCATAAGTACACTATTTATTCCCTCTCTGGTTTGTAGTTGTCCTCATTTACCAACTGATGGCTACTTATATTACTGTATTGGTTTCTGAGTTATATCATCATGTGTGTTAATCATCGGTTGTTGTTTGCTGTTGTTGGTTCTCTGTCGGAAGGACTCCTTTTAAGATCTCTTTTAAGTTTTAACATTTAAAACCTTTGTCTGATTTTAATAAATTCCCTTAATTTCTACTTATCTGGAAATCTCCTAATTTCACCATCATATATGAGGGACAGTTTTGCTGGGTATATAATTCTTGGTTGGAATTTTTTTTTTCTTTCGGTTTTTTATATATATCATCCTATTGCCTTCTTGCCTGCATGGATTCTGCCAAGAAATCAGAGCTTAATCTTATTGTTTGCCTTTTATAGGTAACTTTTCATTTTTTCCCATGCTGCTTTCAGGATTCTTTCTTTGCCTTTGGATTTAGTGAGTTTGATTATGATATGTTTTGGAGATTTTCTTTTGAAGTCTATCCTGTTTGGGGTTTGTTGAACTTCTTGAGTGGATATATTGTCTTCTTCTTCTTCATATTAAGGAAATTCTCT
>NW_006921597.1:4158902-4161237 GCF_000298275.1 Orycteropus afer afer
TCTCTCCTACTATGAAATTCTGATTACACATAGGTTATTCCTCTTGATGGTATCCCACATGAATCTTAGGCTTTCTTCATTTTGTGTGCATCTTCCGTCTGATTGATCCCTCAACAAACTAGTATTGAGGTATTTTCCCTTAATCTCATTAATTCTATTTTTCATTGATTCAATTCTACTCCTTTGCCCATTCAAAGTGTTATCTATTTCTGAAATCTTAGTATTAATCTTCTTGATTTCTATTTTTTGTTTGTGTAACATTTCTAATTTTTTGTTTATTTTGTCAATTTCTCCTTGTATTTTTTCCTAAATTGTTCTAGAGTTTGGTCTGCATTTTCCTTAATTTTGTCAGTGTTTTCCTTGATCTAGCTCTCAAGCCATTGAAAGTACCCAAATATAATTCTTTATCCAGGAGTTTCAATGCTGTTTCTTCCACAGGGATGTTTTGTGTGTTTGTATCCTGCTCCTTGTTTCTATTACTTTATCTTTCTTCTTTGTGTGGACTATGATGATCTGTTGTCTCTGAGACATTGCACTGGTGTTATATTTATGTTTAATGTGTGAAAGAGAATGAGAGTGTGTGCATAGTTTTCTGTTAGCTGTTCCTAAGGAGGAGTTGAGGGTGAGTATAGCTTGTATTGGCCATCATCTATCATTGGTTAGCTGCTGCCAAAGTGGTGGCCCTCACTCAGTGGGCAGGGCTTCAGAAGTTGCAGGTACAGTTAGGTTGTGTTGGAACAGTCGTTGTCTTCCACTCAGACAAAAAAAAAAAAAAAAGGAAAACCACCAAAAATAAAATAACAATAATGAATAAAAGCAAGAGAACAAAAAGCTTAAACCACATAAAGAAACAGGAACAATTGTCAAAAAAGAGCAATAAATAAGAGAAAAAATTTCAAAATATATTAAAAAAAGGATAAAAGAAAAATAATGAGAAAAAGAGGGGAATAAAAGCCACAATATCTGGGGAAGGAGGTATGGGTGAAAAGAGCAAGAGTAAAAGAATAGTAAAGAAAAAATGGAAAATCTGCAAAAATAAAAATAAAGGGTAGGAAGTAACAAAAGAAAGGAAAAAGGAGAACTGGGAAAAGGGCAAAGAAATAAGAATAAAAACAAGAGCCAGGGATGGGAAGGAGGAAAATAAGAAGAAGAAAAAAAAGGAAGAAAGGAAGAAGATAAAAAGAATGATTTATAACCAAACAATCAAAAACAAAACTGTGCAGGGCAGGGCATGGGACCCAGGCTCCGTCAGGGCACAGACAAGGATGGAATTCCTACTGGTCAAGAAGGTGGGGGTGTGGTGTAATAAATTACATAGTGTGGCTTTTCTAGCCATAAGTCTTTGTAAACTCCAAGGTGGCATTTGCCATGAACAACTGAGTAGCTCCTGATTGTTAAAGTTATCCACTTGGGGTATTTCTATTGTGAGTGGAATGAAGCAATCTTCTGGGAAGTTATCTCTCTCTCAGGTGTATAGAATTCTGATGTTGGGATTGGTTAGTTTGGACACTCTGCCAGGCTCCTTTTGAGCCTAGAGGCAGGAGTATCTCTGACTCCTGGCTGAGAAAGATGTGCTGCTAAGAGAAATGTGCTCCTGAGAAACATGAGAGACACACACTGCTGAGAGAGAGACATGAGGGACATGCACTGCTGAGAGAGAGAGACACGAGAGACATGTGCTACTGAGAGAGCGATGTGCTACTGAGACTGCCGTCTGCTGTGTGAGACGGCTGGCTACAAGAGACTGAGTGCAGTTCTAAACTTAAATTATAGTCTGGCATTTCCATAATAAACCCCATAATTTGTGAGTTCTGTGTGGCCACTGCAGTGAATTATCAAACCCAGCAGAGAGGTAATGAGTGCTGTAGGAGGAATGGTTGGTGAAAGGGCTGGAGGGAGGCAGCATATTTGGATCCACAGGAATAGGCCTTGGGCTATTTATGGTGATTCTGTCTTCCTCTTGCGGGGTTAGAAGAGGTCAGAAGATGCAGCCTCCTTGCCCTTTGGCAGGGGGGAAGGCAGATGGCAACACCTCAGGTTACCAAGAGTATGTGGGGTATAAGAGTAACAAGGGGAATTCTGTATCTCTCCAGTTGTCAGCCTCCACTGTTGCCATCCGTGCTGTCCTTGGCAAGTGGAGCCTACTCCTATGTTGCAGACCAGGTAAGAATGCCACTTCAGTATATTCAAAATATTCAAAATGGTAGCACCTGCCACTTGTGAATATTCAAAATGGCTACACCCTCAGAACAGCCACTAACAGTCCACAGGTCTATTTGTCTCCTTCTTCACAGTTTTCCTTTCTGGTTGTTAGGTACCGATATTTATTTTCTAT
>NW_006921597.1:4166827-4172224 GCF_000298275.1 Orycteropus afer afer
CCATAAATTTGCCCCTAGTTTTTCCTTGAGGAACTCTATAGTTTTGGGTTTCACATGTAAGTCTTTGATCCATCTGGAGTTCATTTTTGGGTATGGTGTGAGGTACAAATCTTGTTTCATTTTTCTGCAAATGGATCTCCAGTTTTGCCAGCACCATTTATTAAACAAACATTCTCTTCACCATTTAATGGATTTTGTCCCTTTGTCAAATATCAGCTAACCATACATTGATGGATCTATTTCTGGGTTCTCAATTCTAGAAACACAAATATCTTTACTCCTTTGGCCTCTCTCTATTCAGAGAGATCTATCCACATAACTCTTCCCCATACATTCTTATCACCACTCTTCCAATCATGCTCCTTCCAAGTCCCAGACTAACCAGCCAAGCCAGTGGTCACAGCCCATGAATCAGTACACAATTGTACATCTGGCCATTTCTTGTTCCATGCAAAGTGAACAGCCAGATGCAGGGCTCGAAGTTCTGTCCATTGGAAGGATTTCCCTTTACCACTGTCCTTCAGGGAAGTCCCTGAAAGGGGCTGCAGTGCTCCTGCTGTCCACTTGTGAGTGGTGCCTTCATATCACACAGAACCATCTGTAAACCAGGCACAAATTTTCTCTTCCTCAGTCAACTGATCATAAGGAACTCCCCATGAGGCCATAGGTACAGACTGGGAGAGGAAAGATAATGTGACTGGAGTGGAGACCATAGGCAGTTGGGCCACTTCCTCATGCAACTTACCTGTGCCCTCAGGTCCTGTTTGAGCCCAATATCTGATATATCACTTCCATTTAATGATGGTGTGTTGCTGTGCACGTCCAACTTTATGACTCTATGGGTCAGACAACACCCAGTTCATGATGGGCAGCTCAGGCCTCATGGTCACTTGGTGGCCCATGGTTAGGCATTCAGTCTCTACTAAAGACCAGTAAGAAGCCAAAAGCTGTTTATCAAAAGGACAGTAGTTATCTGCAGAGGATAGCAGGGCTTTGCTCCAAAATCCCAAGGGTCTACATTGCGACTCACCAATAGAGACCTGCTAAAGACTCCAAACAGCATGTCTCTCCACTACAGACACTTCAAGCACCACTGGATCAAAAGGATCATATGGCCCAAGTGGCAGAGCGGCCTGCACATCAGCCTGAACCTGTTGCAGAGCCTTCTGTTGTTATGGACCCCTCTCAAAACTAGCAGCTTTCTAAGTCACTTGATAAATAGGCCGCAGCAACACACCCAAATGAGGGATATGTTGCCTCCAAAATCCAAAGAGGCCCACCAGACTTTGTGCCTCCTTTTTAGTTGTGGGGGAAGCCAGATACACTAACTTATCCTTTACTTTAGTAGGAATATCTCGACATGCCCCAAATCATTGGACCCCTAGAAATTTCACTGAGGTAGACAGTGTCTGGATTTTTGTTGGGTTAATATCCCAACCTTTAGCACACAGATGTCTCACCAATAAGTCTAGAGTCATCAATACTTCTTTCTTACTAGGTCCAATCAGCATAATGTCCTCAATATAATGGACCAGTGTGATGTTTTGTGGAAGGGAAAGGTGATCAAAATCTCTATGGACTAAATTATGACACAGTACTGGGGAGCTAATATGCCCTTAGGATGCACTGTGAAAGTATATTGTTGGCCTTGCCAGCTGAAGGCAAACTGCTTCTGATGATCCTTTAAAATTGGTATTGAGAAAAAGGCATTGGCAAGATCAATAGCTGCATACCAAGTACGGGGAGATGTATTAATTTGCTCAAGCAATGAAACCATATCAGGAATAGCAGCTGCAATTGGAGTTACCACCTGGTTAAATTTATGATAATCTATTGTCATTCTCCAAGATCCATCTTTTTTTTTTTTTTTTGTACAGGCCAAACAGGTGAGTTAAATGGGGAAATGGTAGGAATCCTTACCCTTGCACCTTCAAGTTCTAGATGGTGGCATTAATCTCTTCAATTCCTCCAAGGATGCAGTATTGCTTTTTATTTCAGCTATAGTGGCTTCCACTTGGCTTTTCTAACCATAGTAGCTCTTACTCCACATGCCAGGGACCCAATGTGGGAATTCTGCCAATTTCTGAGTATATATATTCCAATTATGCATTCTGGAACTGGGGAAATCACTACAAGATGGGTTCAGGGACCCATTGGACCCACTGTGAGATGCACCTGAGCTAAGACTCCATCAATAACTTGACCTCCAAATGCCCCCAATCTGACTGGTGGACCACAATGATGCTGTCAGTCTCCTGGAATTAGTGTCAGTTGAGAGCTAGTATCTACTAATCCCTGAAAAGTCTGATTATTTCCATTGCCCCAGTTAACAGTCACTCTTGTAAAAGGTCTCAGATCCCTTTGGAGAAGGCCAGGAGAAAGACTGACAGTATACATTTTGAGGAATGTACTGGGGTCCTTCCTCACAGGGACCCAGCCTCCCTTTCATACAAGGGGTTATGGGTCTGTAAACTGACTCAAGTCTGGGGATTGATTGAGAGACCGTGACTCTGTATTCTGGCGATTCAGTCTAGACTGATGTTCATGTGACCTAGAATTCTATCTATACAGTTCAAGGAAGCTCTGGTGGCGTAGCTCCTAAGGCATTTGACTGCTAACCAGAAGGCTGGAGGTTCAAACCCACCAGCTACTCCTCAGAAGGAAGACTGGGCAATTTACTTCTGTAGAGATACCATCTTGGAAACCCAAGGAGGAGTCACTATGAGTCAGGATCAATTCAACAGCAGTGAGTTTTTTTGGTTGATACAGATCAAGGAAATATTTAGTAGGTTTCCCATGTATTTCACACCATGCCTAAGTAACCAATGCCATAATTCCATATGAGCAGAGTATTCTGATTACTGTTTTGACTCTGCTGTCCATCATGGTAACCATGCCCACTTTGTCTTTGTCAATTAACTGCTGCCATGTGACCCCTACCACCATGGGGTCCAATCAGCCCCATTGTAGTTCAGTGTCTTAATTCACTTAGGGCAGTTCCCACTGTCAAATCCAGCTTACATAAAATAGCAATCACAGCAGTCTTCAAGGATGCTGGGGCTCCCTTCACAAATTTGTTCCTCATTGTAGTGATAAAAGGTGTGTCCTCTGGGCTCTTCATTTCTGGCTCTAGGAGTCTAATCTGATAAATCCATTTTAAAAAGCCAATTTCCCTAAGCCTCTGGATACCTTCTTCTTCATTATACCAAGGCAGGTCTGGTACTTCAACTTGACTTAAGGTAGGCCACTGCATAATCCATGCTTCAGTAAGCCAACCAAATAAACAATTAGATCCTTTCCTCACTTCTTGAGCTGACACATTGAATGAAGAATCCATACTTAGTGGGCCTAAATCAATAAACTCAGACTGATTCAATGTTACATTCCTTGTACCATTATCCTACACCATAAATAGCTATTCCCACACATATTCTCCAGGTTTCTGTCTGTACATGTTAGCAAAATCAAGTAGGTCTTTTCAGGTGTAGTATACCACTTCCTCAGTCACACTTTGTATTTCACCTTTTGGGGCTAGTCTGGACTTAAGTTTAGTTATAGGTCTACCAGCAACAATGGGTGGTTGGGGCAGTTCCTGAGAATGCTTTCCATGGGATCTACCTCAGACAATGACCCAGAAGGAAAAGGTGGGTTAATCTCATCAAATGGAGGTGGAAGAGATACTGGTTTTATATGGCATACTGCCTTAGGCATTTGACTGCTAACCTGAAGGCTGGAAGTTCAAACCCACCAGCCATTCCTCAGAAGGAAGACTGGGTAATCTACTTCCATAGCTATACCACCTTGGAAACCCAAGGAGGGGTCACTATGAGTCGGATCCAACTTGATGGCAGTAAGTTTAGTTTGGTTTTGTTTTCAGATGGGGATGGTGCTGTTGTCAGAAGGGATTCAACAGAATGTACAGGCTCCATATCCTAATCTTCCTGACTGTCTGCCCATATGTCCCCATTCCAGGTTTCAGGATCCCATTATTTCCCAGTCAATGCCCTCACTTTAACTTCAGACACCATTCTGTGTTGGCAATTTAATAGGCATTTTAATTCAGCCACCCTTATAATAAGACTCTGGATTTTTTACCAACTTCAGCTCTGTTACTACAAGAAATAAGGCTTTCTTTCAGGGCACAGCTGGAAACACTGAGGCCATTTATGCAGTGCTTGATCTATGACTCAGCAGCCCTGAACTCATCTCACGTTTTCACCCCTTTGTCTAGTGTAAGTAGGACCAACCAACCAGCTTCCTTATACTCGTCATGCTGACAAAATTGCAGAAAAGTATCAATCATATGCTTACCAGAACCTCACTTTTAAAAAATATTTGATTTATTGGTGATGCTATTTTTTCATATTAATGTTTCCACCTCATGCCATGGATTAGCAGGGCCCTCTTTACTAAGGGAGGCAGAATCACCAGTGCCTTTGCAATTAATTGAATTGGAGAACCAAAACAGAATCAGTGAGAACCAATTTAGGAAGAACATCCTTATGATTCTATCTCTCTAGAACCACTCCCAGTATCAAATGTGTTATGATGGGTTCTCTGGAGAAGCAAAACCAAAAAAAAAAAAAAAAAGCTGAGAGAGAGAGAGAAATTGATCTTAGGAAAATGGCTCACATAGTTATTGAAGCTGACAATTCCCAAGTTCCTGGATCAAATGTCAAACTGGAGCCTTTTCTTGACTCACACAGCTGCTGGGCCTGACAAGCCCAAGGTTGGCAGGCAGTATACTGGCTATTGACTTCAGTGGATGACAAATCCAAGATCATCAGGCAGAATGGTTGATTGTTCGCTTATGGACAGCATGAGCTGTTGCAGGCAGCACAACAGGATCCAGATCCATAGAAGGTTCTCTCTTTTTCCATATATATATATATGGAAGCAGGCCACACCCTAGGGAAATTCCTTTTCAGTGGATTGGCTACTCAGAGCATATACATCCAATCTTATCATGGGAATAAGCACATCACAATTGCTTAAACCACTCAGAATTGTGGTCCAGCCAAGCTGACACACAACCTCAACTATCACAATGACCTTGTTTGGAACTAGTTTTTGAAGATGATACCAATTAAGTTAATTTGAATGGTGTCTTTATAACAGAGGAGAAGAGTCACAGAGAGACAGACGGTGGAAGGATGGTATGTGAAGATGCATCTACAAGTCAAGGAATGTCTGGGTCTACCAGAAGCCAGGAGAGACCAAAAAGGCTCTTTCCTTAGAGCCTTTGAAGAAATTGTGTTCTGGCCAACACCCTTAATTTGGACTACTAATATCCAGAATACACATCTGCAGTATGGATTACATCTCAATATAAAGAAAACAAAAATCCTCACAACTGGACCAATGAGCAGCATCACAATAAATGGAGAGAAGATTGAG
>NW_006921597.1:4172324-4176600 GCF_000298275.1 Orycteropus afer afer
CTGATCTTAGGAAAATGGCTAACAGAGTTACAGAAGCTGACAACTCCCAAGTTACTGGATCAAATGTCAAACTGGAGCCATTTCCTGACTCATACAGCTGCAGGGGCTGATGAGCTCAAGGTTGGCAGGAAGTATACTGACTGTTGACTTCGGTGGATAATGAATCCAAGATCACCAGGCAGAATGGTGGATAATTCACTCACAGACAGTTGTCGGCAGCACAACAGGATCCAGATCCACAGAAGGTTCTCTTTTTCCCAGGATGACCATATATATATTGGAAGCAGGCTATACCCCTAGGGAAACTCCCTTTCAATGGATTGGCTGCTCAAAGCATATACATCCGATGTCATCATGGGAATAACCACATCACAACTGCTTAAACCACTCAAAATTATGGACCAGCCAAGTTGACACAACCCCAACTATCACAGTCCACCTCTTGTCAACTTGGCAGTTGTACACATCTCCTTAACCACACATAATCTCTAAATAAGGACAATTATAAAGTCATATGTGCACCTAACATGATACACTAATGCATGAACAACCAAAAACGCATTAACCCTGTTTAGATTTTATACTTCATAAGTGAAGAAAACAAAAATATTTGATGCACACATATAATGAAGAAAGATAACAATCACAATCCTCGTTTCTACAACTGGTCACGTGGTCATAGCTGATATTCAGAACTACCTTCTTCTACCACCCACTCTGTATTTAACTTGCCCTCAGCAATACCTCATCTGGTTGTGGTTCTTTGCCTGGTGGGGTGACCCAAACTGTCATTCCTGAAGGATCTGGGCCGTTAGTAGTCATATCAGAATTAGGTTGCTGTAGTTTTCCATTGACTTTAATCACAGGGCATGGTAGTACTAAAAGATATCTTAAACAATCTTCTGTATTCCAGACATATTCTTCTTTACCTCCACTGTGTAATATCAATCCAATTTCTCATTGGTAATCAGGGTCTATTACACCACATAGTAGAGTAACTTCCTTGTTTGTCTGTTGATCCAAGGGCATGAATAAGCCAAAAGGGTCATATGGCATTCTTAACTTCCAGTTCTATGCAATCAGTATTGTGTCACCAGGTGGGAGTGTTCCTCTCTTTGGGACTAAGATCTCCAGAGACACAGATAATAGGGTAGCAGGAACAGGAAGCAAACATATTTTGAGTGGTTCACTAGGGGTAATAGTGAGTGGTACCATTCCCATTTCCACCCCTTGGTTCCTGGACCCATGAATCCTGGCTACCAGAGAAAAGCACCATATATTTGATGCTTTATAGAGCATATACACCCTCCTGGTGGACATTGGCCCAACCCTTCAAGGTATCCTACCTAGTTTGCACCATAATTGTATTTTTAGTAGGCCATTCTATTGTTTTATCAAGCAGTTGCTTCAGGATGATGGAAAACATGGTAAGACCAGTGAATTCCATGAGCATAGGTCCACTGCAAAACTTGATTTGCTGTGAAGTGAGTCCCTTGATCCAAAGCAATGCTGTGTGGGATACCATGGTGATGAATAAGGCATTCTGTAAGACCATGAATGGTAGTTTGGGTAGAAGCACTGCATGCAGGGAAGGAAAATCCATATCCAGATTCAGTATCTATTTCAATTAGAACAAAATGCTATCCTTTCCATGATGGAAGTGGTCCAATGTAATCAACTTGCCACCAGGTTGCTGGCTGATCACCCTGAGGAATTCTTCCATATCACAGACTAAGTGTCTGGTCTTTGCTGCTGGCAAATTGGGCACTCAGCAGTGGTGGTAGCCAAATCAGCCTTGGTAAGTAGAAGTCCATGTTGCTGAGCCAATGCATAACCTCCATCCCTGCCATCATGACCACTTTGTTCATGAGCCCATTGGGCAATGACAGGAGTAGCTGGGGAAAAAAGGATGGCTGGTTTCCACTGAATGTGTCATCCTATCCACCTGATTGTTAAAGTCCTCCTCTGCTGAGGTCATCTTTTGGTGGGCATTCACATGAGACACAAATATCTTTTTTTTTTTTTTGAGAGAGAAAGAGAGACAGAGAGAAATTTATCTTAGGAATAGGGCTCATATAGTTATAGAGGCTGGCAAGTCCCAAGTTCCTGGATCAAAGATCAAGATGGAGGCTTTTCCCAACTCATGTAGCAGCAGGGGCTAACTAGCTCAAGATTGGTAGGCAGTATAACAGCTGTTGACTTCGGTGAATGATGAATCCAAGATCACCAGGAAAAATGGTGGATTTTTCACTCACAGGACAGTATTAGGCAGCACTACAGGATCCAAATTTTGGGAAGTTTCCCAAATTTTCCTAGGATGTCCATATATATGTTGGAAGCAGTCCACACCCCTAAGAAAAATCCCTTTCAGCTGACTGGCTGCTCAAAACATATACACCAGATCTCATCATGGGAATAATCACATCACAACTGCTTAAACCACTCAGAATCATGGTCCAGCCAAGTTGACACACAACCCCAACTATCACACCATCGAATTGATCCCAACATATGTTTACCCCATGTATTACAGAGTAGAACTATTTGGTAGAGTTTTCTTGGCTGTAATGTTAATGGAAGCAGATCACTAGGCCTGTCTTCTGCAGTACCATTGGGTGAATCTGAACTGCCAACCTTTACATTAGCAGTCGAGCACAAACTATCTGTGCCATGTAGGGACCTTAATCTATGAAATATGTATCTCTATATAAAATATGGATATATATTTCATTAGGTGGACACATACACAATGTGTGCTCTCTTATATGATATAAAAGGTGTATTTGTGTGTGTATATGTAATATATATTATATAGATACATACGTACATACACTCATGGGGGAAGAGTAATAAATTATATGTTGTGTATGCATTTCTCTATGTGTAAATAGAGAAGGGTGAGCACAAAATTTGGGATTGAGGTTATAGATAAGTAAGAATTATATCAAGGAAAGGAAGAAGTAATCACCATGTTCATATAAAATAACCAGGTAGAAAGAACATGTTGTAAGAGACAGATGGTTAAAAGTTTCCAGGGAGCTCAATATATAAACTTCACCCCTACTCCTACCACCATCATGAGGTAAACAATGAATGGTCCTACTAATTACAGAGAGATGGTTATGAAGCATAATGAGATAATAGTAAACTAAGGTGAGACTTCAGAAGAACTGTATTGTGGGGCAGTTCTGGGAAGGAGATAGAGGTGGAAAAGAGATAAAGAGAAAGGGAGGGGCTATGTTAGTGTATCGGATAAAAACCAGACACTCTCCCTGCATTAGATATTCTGTCCATCTTGACATTGCTTGCAAAGGGTCAAAAGAAGAACTCTCAAAGAGAGTAAGGTGAATACATATTCCTCTCCTTAGGAATTGCACATTTTCTTCACCCTGTAGCATTTATGACATTGGAATGTATCTTACAGTTGATGTTACATCATAATTTAATAGGCAGCATTTTTTTTCGTTCTCAGTAGTAATAAAATAATGGTATCTCTTACAATTGATGGAATCCTAGATTTGGTGAAATACAATAGTCCTTGCTTAGTTATCTACAACATATTACAAGGAAATCAGCCTGAAACGTGATTTGGAGTAAAGTGTGCCAGGAATCTTAGCAAAGACAGGTCCAAACATGAACTCCAGTACATCACTGGTTGAGAGTACATAGAGACAATCTTTCTCCAAAGCAATTTGGTAATATGCACCAGGAGTCTATAATTTTTTCCCCATTTATTATTGATTGATTGTGATTTGGGTGAAAATTTACAGAGCAAATTCACTTGCCATACAGCAGTTCACATACACTTTGTCTCATGACACTGACTACAATTTACCCCAATGCAACAGCTCCCCTCCCACTTCCTCCCGATACATACCTCTTCCCTGTGTCCATCCCTCCATGCACTCCTGCCCCCTGAGCTGTCTCCCTGTGCACAAACAGCCCTTATTTCTCCCGTGATTGTTCCCTCCAAGGAGTGTATCTACCTTAGGTAAATGTTCAGCTCATATGCCTGTCTTTTGTTTGGCTGGAAGCCACATGTATGGGTTCAATTCCAGACCTGAAGGGCAGATAGGGAACATAGTCTCAGTGGTTCCACCAGGCTCTACCAGACTAGCAAACCTGGTCCCCCTTGTGGTTGACAGTGGTAGCCGGGCACCATCTAGTTATTCTGGTCTCATAGTCATATAGGCTGAGGATTGCATGGTGTACCAGTCATGAGGACTAATTGTTTCCATGAATCTTTGGTTTTCTTCATTCTTCTTTGCTCTGGACA
>NW_006921597.1:4184260-4190173 GCF_000298275.1 Orycteropus afer afer
ATAGCAGGGATTGTGGGGCTGGCGCAGGATAGGGCAGTGTTTCGTTCTGCTGTGCATGGGGTCGCTATGAGTCGGAAATGACTCGACGGCACTTAACAACAACAACAACAACACTATCCAGAACTGTGAGGCAATAAGTTTCTATTCTTATAAACTATCACATTTATTGTAACTTGTTATGGCAGCCCTAGGAAACTCATACTAGGTGATAGACATAATGCCATTCCTTAAAGAACATGATGCCATCCCCTGAAGCTGAGATACTAGGACTTGAGCTCACTGAGAAGAAAGCAAGCACACATTAAATAATCAGTGGAGATGATAAAATACCATGCATGTAAGGTCTAAGCTATGCAATGCATGAGGAGTACATTCTGTCTCCCTCTTTTTATTAGTTTTAATTTTTAAATTCAAGGGATTTGTGCTTATGTTGACTTCCACATGTTTCTTGGCCATTAGCTATGAATAACCATCATTTTTATGGGTGCTTCTGAGCACAGTTTCTTCTCAAAACAGAACAAGGGACCTTCACTATTTCCATTCCTGAGATCAGACCCAATTGTGGTTTGTTGTGAAACAAAGGGTTGGGAGTGGGTAGAATGATTAAATGGGCTGAATGATTGATTATGGCCTACTGTAATGATTCTCAATCAAGGGGCAATTTTGCTCCTGTTAGTGAACATTTGGCAATGAGATAATGTTGAAATATTTTTGGTTGTCACAAATGGAGAGTGGATGCACTACTGGTATCTAGTGGGTAGAGGCCAGGGATGTTGCTAAACATACTACAATGCACATGATACCCTCTAACCCTCAACAAAGAAGTGTCCAGCCCAAAATGTCAATAGTGCCAAAGCTAAAAATCTCTGACATAGAAGAACCTTTAATAGGACTCAAAGAAAACACCAGAAAATTCAAGAATGTGCCTTGTAATTATCAAATTAATCAGCAGCAAGCAGAAGCATACACACAGACACACATATAACTACAAACACATTTGGTTAGAATAGATGGTAGAGGAAAAGATCCAATTTGTAATAATATCCAAAAAGAAACACCAAAAAATAGTCACAAGTCATGAGAATAAAACACACACAAACAAATGAAAATGCATACCATGTTCTTAGAGCAGAATAATCAATGTCATAAAGGTACCAACTTTCCCTAAAATTGTTCATAAATTTAGCATGACCCTGACTATTTGACTGAACCAGAAGGCTGGCAGTTCAAACCTACCAGCCACTCCTCGGAAGGAAGGTTGGGCATTCTACTTCCACAATGATACCGCCTCAGAAACCCAAGGAGGGGTTGCTATGAGTTGAATCCGACTTGACGGCAGTGAGTTTGGTTTTTGGTTTTGACTTAAAAAAAAAAGTAAATGACTTTTTTTTAACTAGACAAATTGATCTGAAATGCAAGTGAGAAAACCAAAAAGTAAAAAGTAGTCACAAATGTTCTGAAAAGAATGATGAAAGAGAATTATTTCTATCAGACAATAAAACAAACTTAATACTATAAAAATTTTAAATAATGTGATACTAGCATGGGAAATAAATGGAACAGAGTGACAATCCCATAAAGAAATGCAAATACATATGGGATTTTATCTATTATGAAGGTAACATTTCAAATCTATGGAGAAAAGATAGATTATTCAATAAATGATGTTGGAACAAATGAGTAGCCAACTGGAAAAAAATTAAAGTTTGTTTTATTTCTCACTTCTCTAAGTGCTAGAAGAAACCATGGACACTTTGAAATAATCTCAAAGTAGGAAAGACTTCTAAGTATATCACAAAACCCAAACCCAGAAACCACAAGAGAAAAGATGAATAAATTTATCTACATAAATATAAGATATCTCTGTAGTAAAAACCACCATAAGTAAAATAAAAGAATGACAGACAGAAAATATATTTCTAACTTACAACACAAGAAACAAATTTCCCTAATATGTAAAGAGCTTCTCCAAATCAATAGAAGACCAACAACTGAATAGAAATTTAAGCAAAGGAAATGGACTGTCCATTGAAAAGGCAATTCAAATAGCTTTTACATTTGTAAAAAGGAACCTAAACTCACTCGTAATAAGAGAAATATAAAACAAAAATTAGTTAGTTTTTACCCCTCATCAGGTTGACAAATTCTAAAAATTATGTATGTATATGAATACAGGAAACAGATATTCTCATACATTACTGGTAAATTTATAAGTTGATACAGTTAGTCAATAGCTATCATATTACTAATGCTCACTTCTTTTAACCTAGGAATTTTATCCTAAAATTCTACTCACATGTATTATCAGTAATCAAAAATTTATAATATCTTAAATTCCTTAATAACAACAACAAAAAAAAAACCCAAACTCACTGCGATCGAGTCAGATCTGACTCATAGCAAACCTTCCTTGTGTTTCCAAGGCAGTATCAATACGGAAGTAGATTGCCTAATCTTCCTTCCAAGGAGTGGCTGGTGGGTTTGAACCACCAGGCTTCTGGTTAGCAGTCAAGTGCCTTAGGCACTATGCTACCAGAGCTCCTTATGAAAATGGATATGGGGATAGAAATACACACACATACATATTTGGTTGTGTATGCATTAAATAGGAGCTCTGGTGGCATAGTGCCTAAAGCATTTGCTTAATAACCAGAGGCTTGTGGTTCAAACCCACTAGCCATTCCTCGGAAAGAAGGTTTGGCAATCTACTTCCATAGTGATACCACCTCAGAAACCCAAGAAGGGTTCACTATGTATACACTTTTGTACCTTGTGAATTCTGAACCAAGTTTGATTATTACCTATATCAATGAATCAATTAACCAATCAAACAAAAAATCTTAAACAAACCCCATTACAATCTCATGGCTTCCAAATCTGGCCAGTCACATTTCTTGCCCTTCCCTGCCTTCCTGAGTCTTTTGCGGGCTGTCACTTCTTAGGAAAACTGAGAGTAGAGTTTAAAAGCACAGGAATACCTTTCCTCTATATGCATTAAACCAAGACCGGAGCTCTGCATGATTTTGCTAGAGCCTGCTTATAAATCCACAGGGGTAGAGAATGTAGCTTATTTTTAAATTGGGTGGAATTCAGAAAAGAACTGCCAAAATGATTATGCAGACTATAGAGACTGGTTTATAAAGAAAGATAAAAAGACCCAACTGTGTGTAATTTGGCAAAACAGCAGCAAAGCCATGCTATGGTTAGCACATACAAGCATTTGATATGTTGAAAGACCAAGAAAGAAGAAGAACAGTTGATAATCTAAAAAGGAAGAGAGGTACAAAAATATGAGAAGAAAAACAATAAGAAGATACCCAAACAGAAGTCCCAGTCTATCAGTCTGCCTCTATCTCCAGAGCAGCCTCTCCAGGGAAACAATGGATACCTTTTTTCCTGGGTAGCAGGTTAGAAAATCTTTACCTTTGCAGAGTTATAAGCCCACATCAGTTCGTAGGCCAGGGGGATGAGATATCTCTGCTTTAAATACCCTTTCACACTACTCATCTTCCTTGAGTTGCACTCTCCTGGATCTAGGTGGCCATTCTGCTTGTTTTTTCTCACTTCTGTGTATATATCCAATGCAAATCAGACAGCTTTTTGAGAAGTTCTGTGTGGAGTATAATATTCATTTGTATCTATTTTCAAAAACTTGCTGAGCACTTGTTATGAAGCTGGGGAACAAGATTGTAGTTCCCTGCTACTATCAAGGACTTCATGATAGCTCAAGATAGTTCTTTGAAGAAGTGACCAGTTGTGGTACACTATATACAATGGAATATTATCCAAAGTAGAAAGGAAGTATGAATCTAGGAAAACTGGAAATTGTCAAAAATGAAATGGAATACATAAAGATCAATATCATCAGCATCAGTGAGCTGAAATGGACTGGTTTTGGCCATTTTGAATCAGACAACTATATGATCTACTATGCTGGGAATGACAGATCAAAGAGGAATGGCGTGGCATTCATCAACACAAAGATTATTTCAAGATCTATTCTGAAGCATAATGCTGTCAGTGTAGGATAATATACATACGTCTACAAGGAAGACCAGTTAATACTACTACTACTCAAATTTACACACCAAACTCCAAAGCCAAAGATGAGGAAATTGAACATTTTTACCAACTTCTGCAGTCTGAAATTGACCAAACACACACTCAAGATGTGTTAAATATCACTGGTGATTGGAATGCAAAAGTTGGAAACAAAGAATCACAGGTAGCTGGAAAATATGGCTTTGGTGATAGAAATAAGGTTGGAGATGACATGATAGAATTTTGCAAGACCAACAACTTATTCATTGCAAACACCTTTTTTCAACAACACAAATGGCTATTATACCCATGGACGTCACCAGATGGAGTACACAGAAATCAGATTGACTACATTTATGGCAAGAAGCAATGGAGATTGTGGTGGTTATGTTTGTCCATCAACTTGGCTAGGCCTGGTTGAGTGGCTGGGCAGCTGGATGTAGTATTCCCCATGATGAGACTGGTAATCAACTCTGGTGGAATCTACTGTGAGCAGCTGAGTAGCTGCCTTTGGGTATGTGGTCTACTTCCTGTGTATAAGGAGAATTTTGAGAATGGTCTCTAGCCTATGGCATGCTTGGACCCTGCATGTAGCTGTGTTGTTTCTCAGCAGCCTGCTATGCTCTACTGACCTTGGGACTTACAATGAACTTAAGTCAATGGCCTGCCGTGTGGTAACATCGGGACTGTGCCTTTTTACTTGTCAACCTTGGGGTTTCTCAGCCTCAGCAGCCAGCAGCTGTCTGAATGAAGAAAAGCCTCTAGCTCCAGTGGGCCGGGAGCAGGAGGCAGAGCTGGTCCCCAAGGTTGAGGGGCTTTTACTCAGTCCCTAGAGCCTGGCACTTTGAACTTGGACTTAAAGCCTCCAAATTGTAAGAATAAACTCCTGTTTGTTAAGGCCATCCTTAAATAATTAATTAAATAAAAAGAAAATAATTGGTATTTTCTTGTCAGAGTGGCACTAGGTAACCAGAACAGAGATGTTCAATATCTTTAGCCAAAACAATGCCAGGAGCTGACTGTGGAACAGACTATAAACTGCTCATATGCAAGTTCAAGTGGAAGATGAAGACAATTAAAACAAGTCCATGAGAGCCAATATATGGCCTTGATTATATCCCTCCTGAATTTAGAGACCATCTAAAAAATCCATTACATGCACCGAACACCAATGACCAAAAACCAGAGGAATTGTGGGATGACATCAAGAACGTCATCCATGAAGAAAGCAAATGGTCATTAAAAATACAGGAAAGGAAGAAAAGACCAAAATGGATATCAGAAGAGACTCTGAAACTTACCTTTGAATGGAGAGTAGCTAAAGCAAATGGAAGAAATGACAAGATAGAAGAGCTGAACAGAAGATTTCAAAAAGCAGTTTGAGAAGACAAAGTCAATTATTATAATGAAATGCGCAAAGACTTGGAGTTAGAAAACCAAAAGGGAAGAACACACTCGGCATTTCTCAAGCTAAAAGAATAGAGGAAAAAAATTTAAACCTCATGTTGCAATATTGAAAGTTTCTATGGGCAATATATTGAATGATGCAAGAAACAGAAGAAGAAGATGGAAAGAATATACAGAGTCATTGTACCAAAAAGAATTGGCCAATGTTCATCCATTTCAGAAGGTGGCATATGATCAAGAACGGAAGAAGTCTAAGCTGCATTAAAGGAATTAGTGAGGAACAAGGGTCTGGGAATTGGTGGAATACCCATTGAGATGTTTCAACAAACAATGCTGTGCTGGAGGTACTCACTCGGCTATGCCAAGAGATTTGAAAGACAGCTACCTGGCCAACTGACTGGAAGAGATCCATATTTGTACCCATTCCAAAGAAAGGTGATCCCACAGAATGGATAAATTATCAAA
>NW_006921597.1:4190753-4192617 GCF_000298275.1 Orycteropus afer afer
ACAATAAATGGAGAAAAGATTGAAGTTGTCAAAGACTTCATATTACTTGGTTCTACAATCAACACCAATGGAAGCAGCAGTCAAGATATCAGACAACAAATAGCATTGGGCAAATCTGCTGCAAAAGACCTCTTTCAAGTGCTGAGGAGCAAAGAAATCTCCTTGAAGAGTAAGGCACTCCTGACACAAGCCCTGGTATTTTCAATCACCTCATATGTATGTGAAAGCTGGACAATGAATAAAGAAGACTGAAAAAGAGTCTATACTTTTGAGTTGTGGTGTTGGCAAAGAATGCAGAAAGTACCATGGACTGCTAAAAGAACTAACAAATTTGTCCTGGAGAAGTACAGCCAGAATGCTCCTTGGAAGACAGAATGGCTAAACTTCTTCTCACTTACGTTGGTCATGTTTTCAGAAGGGACTATTCCCTGGAGAAGGATCTCATGCTTGGTAAAGTGGAAGTTAAATGAAAAAGGGGAAGGCCCTCAACAAGATGGATTGACACAGTAGCTGCAACAATGGGCTCAGGTATAGCAGGGATTATGAAGTTGGCACAGGACCAGGAAGTGGTTTGTTCTGTTGTACATAAAGTCGTTATGACTTGGAGACGACTCATTGGCATCTAACAACAACAACATGGAAAGTAATGAAATACTGATACATGCTTCAGCATGGATGGATCCTGAAAACACTTTAAGTGAAAGAACCCATTGTCACTGAGGTGATTTCAACTCCTAGTGATCCTACAGGACAGAAGAGAACTGCCCCACAGGATTTCCAAAGCTGTAAATCTTTATGGAATCAGACTGCCTCATCTTTCTCCCATGGAGCAATTGGTAGGTTCAGAACCACTGATCTTTTGGTTAACGAGTGAGCACTTAACCAATGAGCCACCAGGGCTCCTTAAGGCAGTCACAAAAAGGTAAATACTGTATGATTCCTATCTAGATTAGGCAAGTGTATAGAGACCAAAGTTTCTTAGTGGTTACCAAACGAGGAGAGCAAAAGGGGAATTCATTGCTTAGGGGAAACTGCGTTTCCATTAAGAGTGATAGAACATTTTGGAAACAGATAGTGGTGATGGTTGCACAACTTAATGCACACAATTAATGTCAGGGAATTGTGCATGTGAAGAATGCTGAAATGGCAAATGTTATGCTACATATATATTTACCATGCACACACAAAATTTAGGATTGAAGAAAAATAAGTGACTAGTGAAGTGGCTAATGAAAA
The DNA here is from genome assembly GCF_000298275.1 of Orycteropus afer afer. Taxonomy (NCBI): domain Eukaryota; kingdom Metazoa; phylum Chordata; class Mammalia; order Tubulidentata; family Orycteropodidae; genus Orycteropus; species Orycteropus afer. Next base: position 4,191,990 of record NW_006921597.1, read on the forward strand.
CTCTAAGGATCACAACAGTCTGCTCTACCACCAATAATGAGGATGATGTAGGATGGGGCAGCACTTACTTCTGTTGTGGCTGGGGTCACCATGATTCAGGGGCTGACTCAAAGGCAGCTAAAACAAAACATACAAAGATGTCCAGAAGTATATAGTCCTGAATATAGTGGTGGCTTCACCGTGTAATCAGGGACTCTCTCCTTCTAGATCTCTGTTCCACCATCTTCAGCATCTGGCTTCCAGCTTCAATATCACCTCATGTTCCAAGATGACTACTATAACTCCTATTATCACATACTCATTTAATGCAACAGGAAAGGCAAAAAGAAGGTATCTCCCAGATAAATCAACTCCTTCAAGAAGCCTTCCCAGAAGTCCCCTAATGTCACCTTGGCCAGAGCTTAGTCTGATGGCCATACCTACTACGGTAGTTAAATCTGTGTATCAATGTGGCTGGGCCTGGTTGAGTGGCTGGGCAGCTGGTGGTAGTTATTCCCCATGATGAGACTGGTAATCAACTCCATGGTGGGATCTACCACAAGCAGCTAAGTAGCTGCCTTTGGGATGTGATCTGCTTCCTGTATATAAGCAGAAGCCTTGGGGATAGTCTCCAGCTTATGGGATGCTT
>NW_006921597.1:4196537-4208473 GCF_000298275.1 Orycteropus afer afer
AAATTTTGGTCAATGACATGAGACAAAGTATATGTGAACTGCTGTATGAAAAGTGAATTTACTCTGTAAATCTTCACCCAAATCAAAATAAAATTAAAAAAAAAAAGATGCATTGATAAGTACTGGTGACTGGAATGTAAATATTGGAAACAAAGGGTAGGTAGTTGGAAAATATGGCTTTGTTATAGAAATGATGCTGGAGATCACATCATACAATTTTGCAAGACCAATGACTTATTCATTGGAAATACCTTTTGTCAACAACATAAATGGCCACTATACATGTGGACCTTGCCAGATGGAATCCAAAGGAATCGAATTGACTATATCCATGGAAAGAGGATAATGGAAAAAGCTCAATATCATCAGTCAGAACAAGGCCAGGGGTCACCTGTGGAAGAGACCATCAATTGTTCATATAAAAGTTAAAGAAGAAGCTGAAGAAAATTAAAACCAAGTCCACAAGAGCCCAAATATGACCTTGATTGTATCCCACCTGAATTTAGAGATCATCTGAAGAATACCTTTGGTGCATTGAACATCAATGACTGAAGACCAGAGGAGTTGTGGGAATGACACCAAGGTCATCATACATGAAGAAAGGAAAAGGTCATTAAAAACACAGGAAATAAAAAAGAACAGACCAAAATAGATGTCAGAAGAGGCTCTGAAACTTGCTCTTGAACAGAGAGTAGCTAAAGCAGATGGAAGAAATGATGAAGTAAAAGAACTGAACAGAAGATTTCAAAAGATGGTCCAAGAAGACAAAGCAAACTATTATAGTTAAATGTGAAAAAACCTGAAACTAAAAAACCAAAAGGGAAGAATATGCTTGGCATTTCTCAAGCTGAAAAAACAGGAAAAATCTCAAGCCTCAAGATGCAATATTGAAGGATTTTCTGGGCAAAATATTGAGTGATGCAGGAAGCATCAAAAGGAAGTGTAAGGGATACACAGAGTCACTGTACCCAAAAGAATTAGTTGATGTTTAACCATTTGAGGAGGTAGTAGATGATCAAGAACGAATGGTATTGAAGAAAGTAGATCAAATATCACTGAAGGAACTGGCAAAGAACAAAGCTCCAGGAACAGAGGAAATATCCACTGAGATGTTTCAACAAATGATTACAATGCTGGAAGCCCTCACTTTTTTATGCTGAGATATTTGGAAGACATCTATCTGGCCAACTGAATGGAATAGATCCATACTTGTGGCATTCCAAAGAAAGGTGATCCAACAGAATATGGGAATCATCAAGCAATATAATTAATATCACATTCAAGTAAAATTTTAAAAAATAATGTAAAAATTATTGAAAATAATTAAAAAATGGTTGCAGCAGTACATAGACAGGGATCTGACAGAAATTCAATTCAGATTGAGAAAAGGATGTGGAATGAGGGCTATCATTGTTGATGTCATATGGATTTTGGTTGAATGCAAAGAATACCATAAAGAAGTTTAGCTGTGTTTTATTGACTACACAAAGGCATTTAGCTGTGTTTTATTGACTACACAAAGGCATTATGGATAACATTGCGAAGAATGGGAATTCCAGAACACTTAACTGTGCTCATGAGGGGCATAGATCAAGAGGCAGTCATTCAAACAGAACAAGGGGATATTGCATGGTTTAATATCAGGAAAGGTGTGTGTCAGGGTTGTAACCTTTCATCATACTTATTCAATCTGTATGCTGAGCAAATATTCCGAGAAGATGGACTATATGAAGAACACAACATCAGGATTGGAGGAAGACGCATTTACAACTTGAAATGTGCAGATAGCACAAACTTGCTTGCTGAAAGTGAAGACTTGAAGCACTTATTGATGAAGATGAAAGACTACAGTCTTCAGTATGGATTACACTTCAACATAAAGAAAATTAAAATCCTCACAACTGGACCCAAAAGCAACATCATTATAAATGGAGAAAAGGTTGAGGTTGCCAAGGATTTCATTTTACTTGGATACACACTCAACATCCATGGAAGCAGCAGTTAACAAATAAAACAATGTATTGTGCTGGACAAATTTGCTGCAAAAGACCTCTTTAACGTTTAAGGAGCAAAGATGTCACTTTGAAGACCAAGGCGCACCTGATGCAAGCCATGGTATTTTCAACTGCCTCATATACATGTGAAACCTGGACAATGAATAAGGAAGACTATGGAAGAATTGATGTATGTGAACTGCAATGCTGGAGAAGAATATTGAAAATACCATGGAGTGCCAGAAGAACAAACAAATCTATTTCAGAATAAGCGCAGTCATAATGTTCCTTTGAAGCAAGAATGATGGACAAAGTTCATATCTCATACTTTGGTCATGTTAGCCAAAAGGACAAGTCCCTAGAGAAGGATATCATGCTTGGTAATGTAGAGGGTCAGTGAAAAAGAGAAAGACCATCAATGAGATTAATTGACACAGTGGCTGCAACGATGGGCTCAAGCATAGCAAGGATTGTGAGGATGGTGCAGGACCAGGTAATGTTTCATTCTGTTGCACACAGGTTTGCCATGGGTTGGGACCAACTTGACAGTAAATAGTTGCTAGCAACAATATTTTTGGAATCCATACAACTTTTTGAAAATTTATTATCACTGCTCAAAAAAAATGAGGAATTAGAAAAATGAGAAAAATTAGAAAAATGAGGCTTAGAAATAAAACTTATTAATGGTGATCATCTAATAGTGTTGGGCTCATTGTCTAAAACTCAAGAACTATTACTGAAATGTTGAATAAAAGGACATAAATATACTGCACTTATTCTTCTAGAAAATCCCAACATGTACTGAAATATGTGATATGGTCACCACACCATACTTACTAAAGAAGATTCCAGACATTATCAACCAAAGCATTTAAGGGATTCCAAGTGAACCACAGCTTTAAAAATTCCTAATTACCCATCTGTCAAAAAGAAAAGTCATGGTGGAGGGAGTGAGGGAAGATGAGTAGAGTATGTTGTAAAAATGCAATTAAACTTTATCAAGACATGAAGGTTCTAGTAAAGGTGAATCCTAGACTCTAATCAAAACCTGGAGTACTAGAACTTGATGGGAATCCTTAAATTTGAAAGCAGCAGATACACGCACACACACACACACACACACATAAAAGAGGAAGTAAGACTCTACAAAGGAGCCCTGGTGGCACAATGGTTAAGCACTGGGCTGCTAACAGAAAGGTCAACAGTTCAGACTCACAAATCTCCTAGTGATCTGCTCCATAAAGACTTATACCCAAGAAAATGCTAGAAACTCTACGTGGCAGTTCTATCCTGTCACATGGGGTCACTATGAGTCAAAGTAGACTCAACAGCACCTAACAACACAACACTTCTTTAAAAGCATAGAGTGATCTTATGAAATTTATCTCAAGTAGGCATTCATGTTGAAAATACAAGTATAGAAAAGATGTAGATACATTTATGGACCATGTGAGTTCAGGTCTTGCCTTCAATGAATAGTTCTTGGAAACTGATAACAGAAAACAGATAATCTAGAAATGTCTTGAGGTTCATTCTAAGCTTTTTGGACCAGTATTTTTAGGGTAGCCATTACTTTGCACACATAATCCCATAACTCTTCTTTCATGCAAGATACTGCTCCAGAATGGACCAGAGACTGACATACATTCTTTTTTTAAAAAATGCATTTTATTGAAATATTATTTATGTACAGTGAAATACACGATTCTGGTAGCATAGTGGCTAAAGCACTTGACTGCTAACCAGAAGGCTGGCGGTTCAAACCCACCAGCCACTCCTCGGAAGGAAGGTTGGGCAATCCTACTTCCGTAGTGATACTGCCTCGGAAACCCAAGGAGGGGTCGCTATGAGTCGGGCTGACTCGACGGCACATAACAACAACAACAACAACAACAAAGTGACATGGGTCAATGCATTTTTTTTTTTTCAGTGTTCCCTCTCCTCCAACCCCTGGCAACCAACAAAGAAAGTTTCCCTCCATATATTAACCCTTTCTTGACCCTCCACAACAACGAACTAATACTATATTTGTCCTTCTGTGACTGACTTATTTCACTCAGCATAATGTCCTCCAAGTTCATCCATATTATATGGTCTTTTGAAGACTCTACATTGTTCCTTGGTGCTGCATAGCATTCCAGTATGCGTATGTACCATAGTTTGGTCATCCAGTCTTCTGTTGATGGGCATGTAGGTTTCCATCTTTTTGCTATTGTAAATAGTGCTGTGATGAACATGATCGTGCATGTATCTGTTCCTATCCTGGCTCTCACCTCTCTAGGATATATACCTAGTAATGGGATTGCTGGGTCAAATGGTATCTCCAATTCCAACTTTCTAAGGAATTGCCATATTGCTTTCCACAGTGGTTGAATCACTCCACAGTCACACAAGCAATGTACGAAGTCCCAATCTCTCCACGTCCCCACCACCAGCATTTGTTATTTTCTGTCTCATTGACATACATTCTTTTGAGTGTTCATATAATGACTTGTATGGGCATATCCTGTACCATCAAGTTTTCTTAAAGTGATGAGATAGAATGCCAAATTAAAAACACAATTTATAGTACACAAACTGCTGTTACTAGCAATGCAAGAACATATGCCTGCTTTGCTTGGTTGGTTTTATGCTTTGTTTATCATAACATAGATAGAGGATAATTGTGACAAGAAAGTATTTGTGCCACAGTCTCCTAATAAGACTCATGCTGACCTCATGTGTTACATAGTAGAACTGCTCCATAAGTTTTCTTGGATATAATCTTTATGGAAGCAGATCTCCAGGACTTTGCAACTACACTGGTTTGTAGTTGACAGCAAACCTCTTGCACCACCCATGAACCAAGGGTTGCCATGAGTCTGATCCACTCTATTGCAAGAAGTTTGGTTGTTTTTTGTTTTAATGCTGATACTCTTGTGAAAGTAATAGCTGAAAACAGGCTAGTATTCCTGGTTAAAAGTGAAATGTCACTGAATGCTGGCTTTGCATGATGAACTAAGGTTTCATAGCTATATACTTAATGGCTTTAAAAAAAAAAAAAATTTTATTGCTGAAATTCCTACAGAAAAAAAAAATCAATTTTGTTACTGCAGATTTAAGCCTCTGTGTTCTATCTAGCATTTTATTTACCTTTGAAACAATGGGATTTGGATCACAGAAGGGTTCTTAAGAAGATAATTATTGCATGACAACAGAATTGCCTCCAATTGAGATCTTGGAGTGGACAAAATATCATAATCAGCAGCAGAAGATGTGATTTATTAAATGGCAATGGTGGAGTGTGATTCGGCTTCTTCTGGAGAGGTAAGAACAATCCCCTTAAGAGAGAGCCTGCTCCAACACTGTGAGAAGCATGGCACCTTCACAGAAAAAGGACCAGATTGCCACTGAATTGAAAGGCTGCAAGTGACTTTTCAAGGTCATCCAGTTCACCCCCTTCAGGCAAATACCCATAGAACCCATACTAATTGGATGATAAGGCAGCTTGTTTTTAAGACCCTGAGAGTCCCTGTATTCATCCCAAAAGCACTCACTCCAGCATTAAGAGCTTCCATTGCCAAGAAATTCTTCTTGGGTTTATGTATAATTCCTTATGCTATGGGTAATTTATTCATGGTTTTGTTTTCTATTTTCTTCTCCTGAGAGACAAATGAGCTAGTCAAGTAAGACTAAGGAACTGAGACAGTATAACTTGTTCAGAGTTGGTGAATGCAAAATTGGAGAACTCATTACATATCTATCCATTTTTTCCCCTGTGTCTAAAGAACTACAAATATCTTGTCTCCAAAGGCAGAAAACACAGGCAAGAGGCAGCCATCTACCTGTTTGCAAATAACTAAGATTCTTTATGCTCAGGGTATAAAATACCAGGGAATAATTTGCTAGTGCCAACCAAAGGGGGAAAAAAAGGAAATAATCAGAAAGAGAACAGCAATTTAAGAGTCTCTAAAAATGCTGAGATGCATGGGTTTGAAGTTGGTGCTTGTGTGTGATGGTAAGCAAGAGGTCTCTTTCTCACCTAGGTAATGGTCCTGACCACTCCATAAGGAGATGGTTAAATCAAACACCGAGAAGACTGCTCTTAAGAGGGGGGAAACATGTCAATCACACTTTGCTTTTGACACAAGGAAATTCCTTGAAACTGAGAATGGAGAATGGAAGGGAGGGAGAATGTCTCCTGATGTGGGTGGCCAGGAAACCGGGGGCCAGAAAAGCACAAGAAGAGAGAGGGAGAAAGAGACAGAGGGCGGGGGGGAAACACAAGATTGAATTCTAATCAAAATGCTATGAGGCGTTCACACTAGGCCTTGAGAGAATATTAACAAGGTTACCCAAGCGGGGGGGGGGGGCTTTTAGCTCCAGGAATTATTAGTGAATATGGAATTATATTTGCACAAACACTACCAGATGCAAGGAGCTAAATGTCCTGCAGATGTGGAAGGAGCCAGCGTATGTTCCAAATAGGCAGCTGCTTTATTTGTTTTACCCGTCTTCCAAGAGCCCAGGCAGCACGTTTCAGAGGGGTTATATTTCTGAAATGACCACCACATCACTAAGCCCCCTTGTTGCTGCCTACACCAGCTTCAAAAGTATCTCTGGCCTGGACTATGTGAGGTGACTGTGAGGGAGGTTTAACAAACTTGCCAGCTTACCTCCACTACCTCCATTTCACAGAAAGGGGATCATAGTGCTCCAAGAATGGAGTTTAGAGTCAGGTAAATCACAGAAATTTCAAAGGGGACTTTTGAACTCATATATAACCAGCTGATGCTGAGGGAAGAAAACGGCAAAATACGAAGGAATCAAGAATTCCCTTCTGGTAGGCCACATCAGATTATCAAGAGTTGATTTAATTGAACCACTGCTGAAGACGACATACCTCATTTTTGTGACAAGACAAGATCCTGCTTGCAGGGAGTCTCCTGAATGCAGGAACCCAAATACCATCACCATCTTGTGCATTTCAAGCAAGAATTGATGGTAAGGAAGAATTAATTGTTCACTGGTACAAGATGAAGAGGCTGCTGACCATGAAGCTAATTGCATGAGCCCTCTCAGGGGTCCCATGAAGGGCTCTTCCCATGTGTGGACATGACCATATTTGTTTGTAAATTTACAAAATTAAAATATTTTCATTTAATCCACTACTCATCTCTCAGTTTATCATACTGTGGTGGCTTGGTTGTGTGCTGCTGTGAGACTGAAGGCTATGCCACTGCCATTTCAAATACCCATAGGGTCACCCATAGTGGACAGGTTTCAGTGGAGCTTCCAGACTAAGACAGACCAGGAACAAAGAAGGGGTCATCCACTTCTCAAAGAATTGGCCAGTGAAATCCTTATGAATAGCAGTGAAAATATTTTAATAGCAATTAGTTAAAATTTCTTCTGACTTCTTCTCTGTTAAATTTTTCCTTGTGTAGGGTGGCATTAGAGTTGAGTTGGGATACATTTAACTGGAGTGGAATGAAATACTATGTTGTTCACAATCACTTCTTTGTATAGGCTACTGCTAGTCACCCACTGTATGAGTGGATTCCAGGAACCCTCCTATCATCAACTGTTCACCCAGTGACCTGGGGCACAAAGATGTATCACATTGGGATTTGAATGTGTCCTCCAATGCCCCACCTTGAAATTAGAAGAACAGTGGAGGAGAGACAAGATTTGAAATGTACAAAGATAGCACGTAGTCTTTGAAAAAGTTATCCAAATATTATACCTTTTACATGAAAAAAAACTTGATAGAAGTTTTCCAAATTTGACAACAATCTTAAAATCTTGTATGACATTATGAGCAAGAAGCTGTGGTACCAAAAGAATTTTTCCTAAACTATCAATAAGATAAAACAAGCTTTGAGGGACCATGTTAGAGGAAAGCTGGAACATATTTCCATTTTCTCTACAGAAAATGGTATTGTGGAATTGTCATATGAAGAGGCCATCAGAATATGCAGCCTATACCCATAATAGACCTATGTCAGGTCGTTAATAAATAAAAACATCATACTGTTCTCCTGGATTTTGTGATTCTTGTGGTATTTGGCAGTTTGTTTTTTAAAAATTAGTGATTTTTTTAAAGTTAGGTATTCCTTACTCTAAATATTCACATTTTAAAAAACCTAATTTTGTATCCAGAATTATGTATTATTTTTCTTAGAGAAGGGCTCCAAATTTATATAAGCTTTAGACCCCATATAACCCAGATCCACTCCTGTTGCCATCCACTTGCTAAGCACTTTCTGGACATTCTTTATTTCACTTGTAAACTTATAAGGTAGGCATTGCTGATACCATTTTATAAAGAGGAAACTGAGACTTTTAGTCACATAGCTACCAAGTGGATTTGAATGTAAGGTCTGTCTTATGCAAAGCAAGTGAGGTAGTTTTTATCCTAACTGTATTATCTGCCCCCACAAGAGGGCATGCTGATTCCTGATGGGATTTTTCTGTGCTTTATCTTGTCTGGTTTAAATGGCTTCCACTGATACCCTTCCTCTACCCTGTCACCACCTTGCCCCCGGACTACTTCATTGCCAATAGATCTGAAAGATCTCACTGTCAGGAAGCTTTCCTTCATTTCCTCCCGAGTACTCTGAAATGTGTCCTTGTGGTTCTCCCAGGCAATTTCTCCCTCTTATGATATTTACCAAAAATTTTCTGTGTTTACATGCCATAGATGGAAACAGGAAAAATATTTCAAATCATCTGGGCTGAAAGTTATATGGTCTTTGAATTTTTTATTATTGTTATTGAAATTCAAAACACACCCCCTCCAGGAAGCCCACCAGAGTAATACCAGACAGCAAAATTCCCATGACATCTTCTCAAGAAACCTTTGTAACTTACCATTGGCTCCTGACAGCAACCATGCTTGTGTTTGCTTATATTCTCTTTTTTATCAGAAAACTCAAAGTTAGCGGTGTCTTACAATGTTTACTACTTAAACTTAAATGTATATTATGAAACTTTGCAGGAACTCAGTAAAAGTGTCAGATGATATAATTTTTTATACATCTTTGTAATACATCTCTAATACATCTCTGTAACTATCAAGTTGCTTTCAAAATGAAGAATAAGCAAGTGCATTTTGTGTAAAAATAGAAAACCTCACTTTTGTGGTGGAACAAATATTCATCAAAGTCCTGGACTGGTTCCCCCAAATTCTAATGTATGGCTCTAAGTTTTTCAGCGTATAACACTGGTAAACAAAAAACCTTCCATTTCTGTATCTGTAAAATAAGAATTGTGTTATACCTTTCCCATCCATGTCCCAGAAGTCTCATGAGGAACAAGAGTTAAATGATTAATGACTGAAACCCCTTGGACAAACACAAAATGCTTAATAAAAATAAGCTTTCATTGTCACAGCGATAGGCAGCAATGACTTGAGGTTAAACCTTGACTGAGATGAGAGGCAATTCAGATAATATTCAGGCCCTGCCCCATGAATCTGTGTTTCTTTTCCCCTTGTGAGGACAGTCTGTCTCGCTCATGTTCCTTGACTTCCTCTACTGACAGGCCCAAGGAACATGAAATCTGGCTTGCTGGCTATGGAGAAACCACTCATGGAAAGCAGTTAAATGTGCCACTGTGAGTTCAATGCAATTTTATTCTCCTTTTTCAGGGAGCCAGTCTGCTCAGTGCACCCCACAATGTTATTAAAAAATTATTTAAGATCAAAACTCAATTTTTCATCTAGTTTGGGCTCTTCCTAAGAGAAGTACTTGCACAACTCTGGAAAAGTCTCCAAGAGAAATATGCTTCCTGTCATGACTGAAAGAATTGGGGTAGTTTGAAGGAAAAATACATCTTCATTGGTAGAAACTTTTAAGTTAGTTTAAAAGAAAACAAGGAATTCTAGCCATCTTTTTAGTTTGTTCCATTTACTGAACTTAATCTATTCCTGGCCTTCAAGTATAATACATTGCTGTATTATTTGATTCCAACTCATGGCAATACCATGTGTTACAGAGAACTGTTCCATAGAGTTTTCTGGCTATGGTCTTTATGCAAGTAGCTCACCAAGCCTTTCTTCTGTGGTGCTGCTGGGTGGGTTCAAACTACCAATCATTAGGTTAGTAGATGAGCACAAACTGTTGCCCTACCCAGAGACCTTTCAGATATAACATAGCATGTGAAATATTACATGTGAAATCACCCAACTCAGATCTAATCCTTGAGTAAATTCAGAAAACTCAAGCTACATACTTATATGACCAAATCTGCTGTATGTTGGACTGTCTTGTCCTAAAATGACTTTGCTTTAACTCCTTTCTTTAAAATAATGAAGACAAAAGAAAGGAGCATCTTATTTGAGAAAAGAACCAATAAGCTTCAGTATGTTTCATGATAACAGAGGACAAAGCAGTAAGAGGAGCTTGGGTTTTGGAATCAGACAGACCTGGGTTTGAAATCCAAGGTGGACTAGTTACTACTTCTCATATCTTCAGGAACTTATTTAAATTTGCTGAATCTGTTTCCTTGTCTATATAGAAGAACTAAAGATATTTATTACATAGGGCTAAGAGAAGATTGAATTAGATATTATACATATATAAAGTGCTTATCAGAGATCTTAACTTACAGTAAATAATCAAAATATAAAGCTAATAATAATAAGGAAAATAACAATATATTCCTAGACTACCAACAAATCTTTTATAGCAAATCAACAAATTGTTCTTGAGTATCTATATGCCAGGCACTATAGGAAACAAAATGATTTATACAAAATGGTACCTACCCTCCAAGATTTGAGAATGTGATCCCATTTTTCAAAATCTTAGTAAAGATTTATCTTTATACACTTCCTTGCTTGTGCCTAAAGTATATGCCAATCATAGCACAGGTTGTTAAATTACACAGGTTGTAATTGTTATACCACAATATATGCATTACTCAAAAGAACTGCATTTTACATTCTAGGCTGTGACACAGTGTAGGGGCTCAGGCAGAACTCAGCGCTCTCCCTGAGATGAGGTAGGCCAAGGTGGCTAGAGTTCTCAGGGAAGAGTACCAGAGAAGAGAGAGCTGCACAGAGAGTACTTCTGAGAGCTACAGAGGGTAGTAGATTGCCCCATCTTCCTTCTGAGGAGTGGCTAGAGGGTTTGAACCACCAGCCTTCTGGTTAGCAGTAAAGTGCCTTAGGCACTACGCTACCAGAGCTCCCACATCAATAATAGAATTAGTAAATAAAGACATCAAAGTAGTTAGGATAACTGTATTCCATATTTTCAAAAAGCTTGTTGTGTTGTTGTTGTTAGGTGCCATCGAGTTGTCTCCAACTCATAGCGACCCTATACACAGCAGAACAAAACACTGCCCAGTCCCACACCAGCTCATGATCCTTGCTATAGTTAAGCCCATCACTGCAGCCACTGTGTCAATCCATCTTGTTGAGGGTCTTCCCCTCTTTCGTCAGCCCTCCATCTTACCATTCTTCTCCAGGGAATGGTTCCTTCTGATGACATGACCAAAGTAGGTGCAAAGAAGTCTGGCCCTTTTCACTTCCAAGGAGCATTCCAGCTGCACTTCCTCCAGGACAGATTTGTTAGTTCTTTAGCACTCCATAGTATTTTCGGCACTCTTCGCCAGCACCACAACTCAAAAGTATCACTTCTTCTTCAGTTTTCCTTATTCATTGTCCAGCTCTCATATCCATAGGAGGTGACTGAAAATATCATGGCTTGTATCAGGCTTACCTTAGTCCTGAAGGAGACATCTTTGCTGCTCAGCACTTGAAAGAGGTCCTTTGCAGCCGCCTTGCCCAGTGTTATACGTCATCTGATGTCCTGACTGCTGCTTCCATTGGCATCAATTGTAGAACCAAGCAATGTGAAGTCTGACAACTTCAATCTTTTCTCCATTTATCATGATGCTGCTTATAGGTCCAGTTATGAGGATTTTTGTTTTCTTTATATTGAGATGTAATCCATA
>NW_006921597.1:4209869-4216130 GCF_000298275.1 Orycteropus afer afer
CAAGATCATATTTTGGCTCTCATGGACTTGTTTTAATTGTCTTCAACTTCAAGTTGAACTTGCATATGAGCAGTTGATGGTCTGTTCCACAATTAGCTCCTGCCCCTGTTTTGGCTGAAGATATTGAGCGTTTCCATTGCCTCTTGCTACAGATGTAGTCAATCTGATTCCTGTGTATTCCATCTGGTGAAGTCCACGTGTATAGCCACCATTTGTGTTGTTGAATAAGGTATTTGCAATGAATAAGTCATTGGTCTTGCAAAATTCTATCATGCGATCTCCAGTGTTATTTCTGTTACCAAGGCCAAATTTTCCAACAACCGGTAATTCTTCTCTGTTTCCAACTTTTGTATTCCAGTCACCAGTGATAATTAACACACCTTGATTGCATGTTCGGTCAATTTCAGACTGCAGAAGTTGATAAAAAATCTTCAATTTCCCCATCTTTGGCTTTGGTGGTTGGTGCATAAATTTGAATAATAGTCTTATTAACTGGTCTTCCTTGTAGGCATATGAATATTATCCTATCACTGACAGCATTAAACTTCAGTACAGACCTTGAAACATCCTTTGTGATGATGAATGGTATGCCATTCCTCTTTAAATTGTCATTCCTGGCATAGTAGATCATATGGTTGGCTGATTCAAAATGGCCCAAACCAGTCCATTGAGGCTCACTAATTCCTAGGATATTAATCTTTATGCATTGCATTTCATTTTTGACAACTTCTAATTTTCCTAGATTCATACTTCATACTTTCTATGTTCTAATTATTAATGGATTTTTGCAGTTGTTTGTCCTCAATTTGAGTCATGCCATGTCAGCAAATGGAGGTCTCGAAAGTTTTACTTTATCCATATCAGTAAGGTTGGTTCTACTCTAATGATGCAGCTCTTTCCCAGTTATATTTTGAAAGCCTTCTGACCTAACGGGCTCATCTTCTGGCACTGTATTGGACAATGTTTCTTGGCTATTCATAAAATTGCACAGTAATGTATCAGACAGTTTCTCTGCTATTCATAAGGCTTTCCCTGGCCAATTATTTGAGAAGTGTGGATGGCCTCTTCCTTCTTAGTCTGTCTCCATCTGTAACCTGCCTTGAAACCTGTGCACCATGTGGGTGGCAGCAGGGGCTGGCATTTTAAACACCTGTGGCACAGCCTCAAGCCTCACAGCAACATGTGAGCCACCACAGTATGACAAACTGACAGACAAGTTTGTCTCCCTTAACTGTTCGAAGCCTCTCCGCCCTCCCCTTACCTGGATTCCTGCCTCTGCTTGCTCTGTCGTCCCCCTGGCTTTTCTTTCCCGTTTTCCTGCCTCTTGGGGGTGGGGCGTAGGTCCCCCCCTTACCTGTAACCCTGTCACTGCTCTGCTCTATCAACCCCTCGGTTTCTCTTTCCTCTGCTTTCCTGCCTCTTGGGGGTAGGGCCTGGGGCCCTCCCCTTACTTGTAACCCTGCCGCTGCTCTGCTCTGTTGTCCTCTTTGGCTTCTTCATTTTTTTTTCAAAAAGCTAGAAGACTGAATATATTGAGTAGAAACAAGAAAGTTTTTTTTTTTTTTTTAATTGAACTTCTCTCATGGCTCAACTTTCAGGCAAACAACAGACATGCCTATAAGGTGAATAATAACACCAAGGAGGTATGCAATCCCTAGAACAGTAACATCCAAATAAGATCAAAAGGGCAGCATTTGCTCAAGGATAAAGTTCAGAAGGCAGGAAGTGACAGGAAAGAAGGATGAATTGAAATGGCAACACAGGGAGAAAGTGGGAAGAGTATTGATACACTGTGGAGACTGTAATCATGAATCAAAATGTATATGAATTGTTGAATGGAAAACTAATTTTCTCTGTAAACTTTCAGCCAAATCATAATAAAAAGTTTTTAAAAATTGAACTTCTACACATGAAAACTCAAATGTCTCAGTTGAAAATACATTGAATGGGATGGAGATCAGATCAGATATCATAAAAGAAAAGATAAGTAACTTGGAGAAATAGCAAAATGAAACAGAGAGAGTAAAAAAAAAAAAAAAGAGTACAAAATAATAAGCAAAGTATCATTGGACAATGGGACAACTTCAAGCAGCTAAATACCTGGGCAATTGGAGTCCCTGAAAATACAAAATATTTGGAGAAGTAATGGCTAAAATTTTAGCAAATTTTACCAAATTTGATGAAAAATATAATCCTATAGATCCAAGAAGGAGCCTTGGTGGTGTTTGGCTGCTACCTAGAACCCACCAGTCATTCCATGGGAGAAAGATGTGGTACTCTGTCTGCTTCTGTAAAGATTACAGCCTTGGAAACTCTATGGATAGTTCAACACTATCCTATAGGGTTGGTATAAGTCAAAATCAACTCCACTACAACAGGTTTTATAGATTCAAGAAGCTCATCAGACTTCAAGCACACATACCACACAAAAAGAGAAGGAAACTACCAAGGAAAATCATAATAAAATGCTTAAAGCCATGAGAAAGGGAAAATCTAGAGAGAAGCCAGAGAAAAATGAGACATTACACACATAGGAACAACAATAAGTGGGGCAGAGATTTCCTGTCAGGCACTGTACGTAAGAGAAGACAGTGTGGTGTTGTTGTCAGCTGCCATCAAGTCAGCTCCAACTCACAGCAACCTTTTATACAATAGAATGAAACACTGCCTGGTCCTCTGCCAGCCTCACAATACTTGCCACACCTGAACCCATCATTGCAGCCACTGTGTCAATCCATCTCATTGAGGGCTTTCCCCTTTTTCATTGACCCTCCACTTTGTTGTTGTTGTTTTTAGGTGCCATCAAGTCATCTCTGACTCATAATGACCCTATGGACAGCAGAATGAAACACTGCCTGGTCCCACGCCAGCTCCGTAATCCTTACTATACTTGAGCCCATTGTCATCCACTTTACCAACCATCATATCCTTCTCCAGGGAATGGTCCCTTCTGACAACATGACCAAAGCAGGTGAGATGAAGTCTGGCCATTCTTGCTTCCAAGGAGCACTCCGGCTGCACTTCTTCCAGGACAGATTTGTTAGTCCTTTTGGCAGTCCATGGCATTTTTAGTATTCTTTGCCAACACCACAACTCAAAAGTATCAACTCTTCCTTGGCCTTCCTTATTCATTGTCATGCATATCAGGTGATTGAAAATACCATGGCTTGGGTTAGGAGCACCTTAGATTCAAAGAGACATCCCTGCTCTTCAGCACTTTAAAGAGGTCTTTTGCAGCAGATTTGCTCAGTACGCTATGTCATCTAATTTCTTGACTGCTGCTTCCATTGATGTTGATTTTGGAACCAAGTAATATGAAATCTTTGACAACTTCAATCATTTCTCCATTTATCGTGATACTGCTTATTGGTTCAGTTGTGAAGATTTTCATTTTCTTTATGTTGAGGTGTAATCCATACTGCAGACTGTAGTCTTCAATCTTCATCAGAAAGTATTTCAGTCATCCTCACTTTCAGCAAGCAAAGTTGTGTTGTCTGCATATCGCAGGTTGTTAATGAGTCTTCCTCCAATCCTGATGCCACATTCTTCATACAGTCCAGCTTCTCTGATTATTTGCTCAGCATACAGATTAAATAAGTATGGTGAAAGGATACAGCCCTGATTTACTTCCTTTCCTGATTTTAAACCATTCAGTATCCCCTTGTTCTGTTCAAATGACAGCTTCCTGATCCATGTACAGTTTCTTCATGAGCACAATTAAGTATTCTGGAATTTCTTTCTTCTCAATGTGAGCCATAATTTGTTATGATCCACACCATCAAATGCTTTTGTATAGTCAATAAAACACAAGTAAACATCTTTCTGGTATTCTTTGCTTTCAGCCAAGATCCATCTGACATCTATCATGATATCCCCTATTCCACATCCTCTTCTGAATCTAGCTCACATTTCTGGAAGTTCTCTGTCAATATATTGCTGCAATTGTGTCTCAATTATCTTCAGCAAGATTTTACTTGCACATGATATTAATGATATTGTTTGATAATTTCTACCTTCTATGGGATCACCTTTCTTTGGAATGGGTACAGATACAGATCTCTTCCAATCAGTTGGCCAGGTAGCTGTCTTCCAAATTTCTTGGCATAGATGAGTGAGTGTCTCCAGCATGGCATAGTGTACTGACAAAGGAAAAACCATTAAACTAGAATTTTTTACCTTGTGAAAATATCTTTAAAAATGAAAATGTAATAAAGAGTTTGTTACACTACAAAAAAGAATTCACTACCAAAAGTCCTGTACTAAAAGAAATATTAAAGGAAGTTCTTATAGAAGGAAAATTGTACCAGATGACAATCTGGATTGCTGGAATCCAGGAATGAAGAGTACTGGAAATGGTAAAAATACAGGTATTATCTTTATTAATTTAAAATTATTTAGAAGATAATCAGTTGCTTAAAGAAAAAATAATAACAATGTATAATGGGGTTTGTAATGAATATTAAAGTAAAATGCATGACAGAAATATCACAAGGACTGAGAGGGAAAAAAATAGAAATATTCCATTGTAAGTTTCTTGTAAGGTATGTGAAGCAGTATAATGTAACTAGAAGAAAGAAGATGATAAATTAAAGAAGTATACTATAAACCAAAAGAAAACCAAACAAAGAGTAACAGTTAATTAACCAACAAAGGAGATAAATGGAATCATAAAACACTAAATTAATCAAAAGAAGGTCAAGAAAAGGGAAGAACAGATGGGACAAATAGAAAACAAAAAGTAAGAAAGATTTAATCTAACCAAATCTATAATCACATTAAATGTAAATGGTCATAACACCTTAATTAAAGGCATATACTGTCAAGATGGATACAAATATAAGAATTATATGCTACTTCAAAAAGGCCACCATAAATATAATGATACAAAAAGTTAAAAGTACAAGCATAGAAATTATATACTATGTTTACACTAATCAAATGAAAGCTAGAATGGTTACCCTGATATTAAAAAGTAGACTTGAGAGAAAGGAATGTTATTAACAATAAAAAGTGTAATTTCACAATAATAAAAGGGTCAATTCATCAAGAGAACAGAGCAATCCTAAACATTTATAAACCTAGTAACACTTCAAAATACATGAAGAAAAAAATTACAGAACTGCAAAGAGCAACTGACATTATCAACCAATTTTACCTAGTTGATGTTTATAAAACATTCCACTCAACAACAGAAGAACATACATTCTTTTCAAGTGCATATGGAACATCTAACAAGATAGAGCATATTCTGGGCCATTAAAGAGTCTTAATGAATTTAAAAGGATATGTCATATGAAGTCATGCTTTCTGATCACAGTGGAAATAAATTAGAAATTATAAAAGGAAAGATATCTGGAAAATCCTTCAAGTATTTGGGGAAAATGTAACACTTGTAAAGAACCAATGAGCCAAGAAGAAATAAAAAGGAAAACCAGAAAATATTTGAACTAAAAAATGAAATCACAACAAATCCAAATTTTTGAGATGAAGTAAAGCAGTACACAGGGAGAAATTTTAGAGTACTAACTAACTATATTATTAAGCCCTGGTGGCACAGTAGTTAATGTGCTCAGCTGCTAACTAAAAGCTTAGTAGTTCAAACCCACCAGCCACTCCATGGGAGGAAGATGGGACACTCTGCTTCCATCAAGATGTATAGACTTGGAAACCCTACAGGCAGTTCTTCGTTGTTCTATAGGGTCACTATAGGTTGGAATCGACTCAACAGCAATGGGTTTAACTCCTTATATCAGCAAAGAAGTAAGAGTTCAAATCAATGCCCTCTGCTTATATCTTTAAGCACTAAAAAGAAGAGCAAATGAAAACCAAAGTAAGTAAACATAAACATGAAATATTAAAACACAGATAATAAGACAAACTCAGTGAAACAAAAAGATAGTTCTTTGAGAAGATCAATACAATTGATACACTTCTAGTCAGATTCATAAGGAAAAAAAAGAAGGAAGACCCAAATGATCACTCTCAGGAACAAGAGAAGCGATATGACTATAACCCTTGCCATCCACTTGATTCTGACTCATAGAGACAACTATTGGGTTTCTAAGGCTGTAAATACTCCTATGAAGTAGCTGTTGAATTTGAACTACTGACCTTCTGGTTAGCAGCCATATATCTTACCCACTATACTACCAGACCTCCTTGATATCACTATGTTGTTGTTGTTGTTGTTATGTGCCGTCGAGTCGGCCCCGACTCATAGCGACCCCTCCTTGGGTTTCCAAGGCAGTATCACTACGGAAG
>NW_006921597.1:4216230-4228745 GCF_000298275.1 Orycteropus afer afer
CTTCCTTCCGAGGAGTGGCTGGTGGGTTTGAACCGCCAGCTTTCTGGTTAGCAGTCAAGTGCTTTAGCCACTATGCTACCAGAGCTCCTAGTTTCTATAATACCAAAAGGTTTATAATTAAGGAATATGATCAGCTATTTTCCACCACTTGTCTGTCACTTTGTCATACTGTGGTGTTTGCATGTTGCTGTGAGGCTGGAGGCTATGCCATCAGAACTTCAAATATCAGCAGGATCATCATCGTGAACAGGTATCAGCAGAGCTTTCAGACTAAGACAGACTGGGAAGAAGAACAAGGCCATCCACTTCTGAAAAAAATTGGTTAGTGAAAACCTTATGAATATCACTGAAACATAGTCTGACATATTACTGAAAACATTTATGAATAGCCCTGAAACATTGTCTGATATAGTGCTGGAAGATGAGCCCCTCAGGTTGGAAGGTACTCAAACTACAAGTGAGGAAGAGTTGCCTCCTCAAAGTAAAGTCAACCTTAATGATGTGGTTGATGTAAAGCTTTAGGAACTTCCATTTCCTGATGGGGCATGACTCAGAATGGGAAATCAGCTGCAAACATCCATTAATAATTAGAAAATGGAATGTATGAAGTATGAAACTAGGAAAGTTGGAAGTTGTCAAGAATGAAATGGAATACATAAAGATCGATATCCTATGCATGAGTGAGCTGAAATGGACTGGGAGTGACTATTCTGAAGCAGACAATCATATAGTCTGCTATGCCATATATGACAAATTGAAGAGGAATAGTGTCACATTCATCATCAAAAAGAACATTTCAAGATCTATCCTGAGGTACAATGCTGTGAGTGAAGGATATAGCCACACACCTACAGGGAAGGCCACTTAATACTACTATTATTCAAATTTATGCACCAACTACTAAAGCCAAGATGGAAAAATTGAAAATTCTTACCAACTTTTGAAGTCTGAAATTGATCAAACATGCAATCAAGATGAATTGATTATTATTGGTGATTGGAATGGAAAGTCAGAAACAAAGAAGATTCATCAGTAGTTGGAAAATATGGCCTTGATAATAAAAATTACACTGGAGATTGCATGATATAATTTTGCAAGATTAATGACTTATTCATTGCAAACACCTTTTTTTAACAACAGACACAGCAGCTCCACACGTGGATCTCACAAGACAGAATACACAGGAATCTGATTGACTACATCTGTGGAAAGAGGTGATAAAGAAGCTCAAAATCATCAGTCAAAACAAGCCCAGGGGCTGACTATGAAACAGATCATTAATTGCTCATATGCAAGTTCAAGTTGAAGCTGAAGAAACTTAAAATAAATCCAGGAGAAGCGAAATATGACTTTGATTATACTCCACCTGAATTAGAGATCATCTGAAGAACAGATTTGACACATTGAGCACTAATAACCAAAAACCAGATGAGTTATGAGATGACATCAAGAACATCATACATGGAGAAAGCAAAAGGTCATTAAAAAGACAGGAAAGGAAGAAAAGACCAAAATGGATGTTAGAACAGACTCTGAAACTTGCTATTGAATTGAAAGTAGCTAAAGTAAATGTAAGAAATGACATAATAAAAGAGCTGAACAGAAGATATCAAATGGCAGCTCGAGAAGACAAAGTATTATAATGAAATGTGCAAAGACCTGGAATTAGAAAACCAAAAGGGAAGAACATGCTTCACATTTCTCAAGCTGAAAGAACTGAATGAAAAATTCAGGCCTCAAGTTGCAATACTGAAGGAGAGTATGGGCAAAATATTGAATGATTCAAGGAGCATCAAAAGAAGATGGAAGGAATAAACAGAGGCACTGTTCCAAAAACAATTGGTCAATGTTCAACTATTTCAGTAGGTAGCATATGATCAATAACCAATATTATTGAAGGAAAAAGGCCGAGCTGCACCGAAGGCAATGGCAAAAAACAAGCCTCCAGGAATTGATGGAATACCCACCGACACGTTTCAACAAACAGATGCAGCACTGGAGGCATTTATCTATACCACATAATTTGGAAGACAGCTACCTGGCCAACTAAAGTTGGAAGAGATCCATATTTGTACCCTTGTCAAAGAAAGGTGATCCAACAGACTGTGAAAATTATCTAACAATATCATTAGTATCACCTGAAAGTAAAATTTTGCTGAAGATAATTCAAAAGTGGTTGCAGCAATATATTGACAGGGAACATCCAGAAATTCAAGCTAGATTCAGATGAGAATGTGGAACAAAGGATATCATTGCTGATGTCAGGTAGCTCTTAGATGAAAGCAAAGAATCCAGAAAGAGGCTTACCTGTGTTTTACTGACTATGCAGAGGCATTTGACTGTGTAGATCATAACAAATTATGGATAACATAGCAAAGAATGGGAATTTCAGAGCACTTAACTGTGCTCATGAGGAACCTGTACATAGACCAAGTGGCTGTCATTCGAACAGAGCAAGGAGATACTGCATGTTTTAAAATCAGGAAGGGCATACATCAGGGTATCCTTCCACCATACTTATTCAATCTGTATGCTCAGCAAATAATCTGAGAAAATGGATTATATGAAGAACATGGCATCAGGATTGGAGGAAGACTCATTAACAAACTGTGATATGCAGATGACACAACCTTGCTTGCTGAAAGTGAAGATTACTTGAAGCACTTACTGATGAAGATCAAAGACTACAGTCTTCAGTGTGGATTGCACCCCAACATAAAGAAAACAAAAATCCTCACAACTGGACAGATAAGAAACATCATGATAAATGGAGAAAAGATTGAAGCTGTCAAAGATTTCATTTTACTTGGATCCACAATCAACACTCATGGATGCAGCAGTCAAGAATTCAGATATCATATTGCATTGGGAAAATCTGTTGCAAAAGTCTTTAAAGTATATTCCATACCCTAAAGTACTGAGGAGCAAAGATGTCACTTTGAAAACTAAGGTGCATCTAACCCAAGCCATGGTATTTTCAATTGCTTCATATGGATGTGAAAGCTGCACAATAAGGAAGACTGAAGGAGAGTTGATGCATTTGGACTATGGTGTTGGCAAAGAATACTGAAAATATTATGGACCTCCAAAACGATGAATAAATCTGTCCTAGAATAAGTGCAGCTGGAATGCTCCTTGGAAGCAAGAATGGCCAGACTTCATCTCACCTACTTTGGTCATGCTATCAGAAGGGACCATTCCCTGGAGAAGGATATCATGCTTGGTAAAGTAGAGAGTCAATGAAAAAAAGGTGAAGACCACCAACAAGATTGACACAGTGGCTTCAACACTGTCTCAAGTATATCAAGGATTGTGAAAATGACACAGGATTGGGCAGTGTTTCATTCTGTTGTACATAGGGTCACTATGAGTCAGAGCTAACTCTACAGCACCTAACAACAACATAAGATATTTTATGCCAATAAATTTTAAAACTTTGATGAAATAGACAAACTCCTTAAAAGATGTAAACAACCAATCTATCTCAAAGACATAGACCTTAGGGGCAATGAGTTTGTTATTAGAAGAGGAACAACACAGAAATGGATGGTAAGAATGGTTGCACAACTTGAAAAATGTAAGCAATATCACTGAATTGTACACAAGGAAACAGTCTGATTGATGCATGAGTTGTTGTGTATATTCTGAACAACAACAAAATAAATCAATTTTTTTAAAAAGAAGATAAGGAAAACCTGAATAGCTTTATATATATATTAAAGAAATTGAATCCGTAGTCAAAAATCTTCCCATAAAGAAAACTTCAGTGTCAGACAGCTTCACCGTGAAATCTTATCAAACATTTAAGGAAGAAATAATAATACTAATTCAATGTAAATTCTTCCAGAAAACTGAAGGGGAAAGAATACTTCCCAACTTACTCTGTGAATTCAATATTCCTTTTATGCAAAAACCAGAAAAGAGGCATTACAAGAAAACTACGGACCAATATCCTTGACAAGTATCAATGCAAAATTTTTAAACAAAATTTTAGCAAATATAGTTGTTGTTAGGTGTTGTTGAGTTGTGGCCAACTCATAGTGACCCTATGCACAGCAGAATGAAACACTGACTGGTCCTGGGCCAGCCTCATGATCCTTGCTATATCTGAGCCCATCTTTGCAGCCACTGTGTTGATCCATCTTGTTGAGGGCCTTCCCCTGCTTCATTGATCCTCCACTTTACCATCATATTCTTCCCCAGGGAATGGTTCTTTCTGACAACGTGACCAAAGTAGATGAAGCAAAGTCTAGACATTCTCACTTCCAAGGAGCATTCTGGCTGCACTTCTTCCAGGACAAATCTGTTAGTCCTTTTAGCAGTCCATGGTACTCAGCATTCTTCTCCAACATCCCATCTCAAAAGTATCAACTCTTTTTTGGTCTTCCTTATTCATTGTCCAGCTCTCTCACATGCATAAGAGGTGACTGAAAATACTATGACTTAGGCTAGGCACACCTTAGTCTTCAAGGACACATCCCTGCTCTTCATCACTTGAAAGAAGTCTTTTGAAGCAGATTTGCCAATGCAATACATCATCTGATGTCTTGACTGCTTTTTCCATTGGTACTGATTGTAGAACCAACTAATATGAAGTCCTGGACAACTTCAATCTTTTCTCCATTTATCATGAAGGTGTTTATTGGACCATTTGTGAGGATTTTAGATTTCTTTATATTGAGGTGTGATCCATACTGCAGACTGTAGTCTTTAATATTCATCAGTAAATGCTTCAAGTCATCCTTACTTTCAGAAAGCAAAGTTGTTTCATCTGTGTATTACAGGTTGTTAATAAGTCTTCCTCCAATTCTGATGCCACGTTCTTTTTCATATAACCCAGCTTCTTAGATTATTTGCTCAGTATACAAGTTTAATAAGTATGGTGAAAAGATACAACCCTGATGCACTCCCTTCTTGATTTTGAACCATGCAGTATCCTCTTGTTCAGTTTGAACGACAGTCTCCTGGTCTATGTACAGGTGCCTCATGAGTATAATCAAGTGTTCGGGAATTCCCATACTCTCAGTGTTATTCATAATCTGTTATGCCTCACACAACTGAATGCTTTGGCATAGTTAGTAAAATACAAGTAAACATCTTTCTGGTATTCTTTGCTTTCAGCTAAGATCCATCTGACATCAGCAATGATATCCCTCATTCCACATCCTCTTCTGAATCCAGCTTGCATTTCTGGAAGTTCTCAGTCAATATAATGCTTCAACAGGTTTTGAATTATCTTCAGTAAGATTTTCATGTGATGTCAATGATATTGTTCAATAATTTTCACATTCTGTGGGATTACCTTTCTTTGGAATGGGTAAAAATATGGATCTCTTCCAGTCAGTTGGCCAGGTAGCTGTTTTCCAAAGCTCCTGACATAGCTGAATGAGTGCCTCCAGCACAGCATCCGTTTGTTGAAACACCTCAGTAGGTATTCCATCAGTTCCTGGAGGCTTGTTTTTCACCAATTTCTTTAGTGCAGCTTCAACTTCTGCCTTCCATACCATTGGATCTTGATCACATGCCACCTCCTGAAATGGACAAACATCAACCAGTTCTTTTTGGTACAGTAACTCTGTATTCCTTCCATCTTCTTTTGATATTTTCTGCCTCATTCAATATTTTGCCCATAGAATCTTTCAATATTGCAACTCGAGGCTTAAAATTTTTTTCAGTTCTTTCAGCTTGAGAAATGCTGAGTGTGTTCTGCCCTTTTGGTATTCCAACTCCAGGTCTTTGCAAATTTCATTAGAGTAAGTGGCTTTGTCTTCTTGAGCTGCTCTTTGAAATCTTCTGTTCAGCTCTTCTATAATGTCATTTCTTCCATTTGCTTTAGCTACTCTCCACTCAAGGCCAAGTTTCAGAGTTTCTTCTGACATCTATTTTGGTCTTTTCTTCCTTTCTTGTCTTTTTAATGACCTCTTGCTTTATTCATGGATGATGTTCTTAATGTCATCCCACAATTCCTCTGGTTTTCAGTCACTGGTATTCAATGCATCCAATCTATTCTTTAGATGGTCTCTAAATTCAGGGGGGATATTATCAAGGTCATATTTCGGCTCTTGTGGACTTGTTTTAATTGTCTTCCACCTCAACTTGAATGTGTATATGAGCAGTTGATTGTTCTACAATCAGCTCCTGGCCTTGTTTGGGCCAAAGATATTGAGCTTTTCCATTGCCTGTTGCTATGGATGTGGTCAATCTGGTTCCCGTGTATTCCATCTGGTTAAATCCATGTGGATAGCCATTGCTTATTTTGTTGAAGAAAGGCATTTCCAATGAACAAGTCATTGGTCTTGCAAAATTGTATCATGTGATCTCCACCATTATTCCTATCACCAAGGCCATATTTTCCAACTACCAGTAACTCTTCTTTGTTTCAAACTTCTGCATTCCAGTCACCAGTGATAATCAACACATCTTAATTGCATGTGTGGTCAATTTCAGACTGCAAAAATTGGCAGAAACCTTTAATTTCCTCATCTTTGGCTTTGGTAGTTGGTACATATATCTGAATAATAGTAGTATTAACTAGTCTTCCTTGCAGGCATATGAATATTATCCTGTCACTGAGAGCCTTGTACTTCAGGACAGATCTTGAAACAGTTTTTGTGATGATGAATGCCACACCATTCTCTTCAATTTCTCATTCCTGGAACAGTAGAACATATGGTCGTCTGATTAAAAATGGCCAAAACCAGTCCATTTCAGCTCACTAATTCCTAGAATATCAATCTTTATGTGTTCCATTTAATTTTTGACAACTTCCAATTTTCCTAGATTCATACTTTGCATATTTTGTGTTCCAATTATTAATGTATTATGAGTTCAGTTAAAAATAATAGCCACCATAATGTCCACTTTTGGGTAAAAGAGATTTATTTAGGCTAGCTGACTGCAGGGAGCTGAAGCGCATTCCTATGCTGCAGCAACAAGTCTGATTTTAGGCAGGCTTTAGAAGGTAGGCAAGCAAGTGATAATACAGAAGCAGAAGCTGCAGTTTCAAGGTCTTAGAGTGCGTGCTTCGGCACAGGCATTCATCGAGGGGTGAGGGGAGTTAGTTTGGATAACTACCTTGGGGTACATGCTCTAGCACAGGTCGCCCCAGAATACGTGCTCTAGCACAGGTGTCCATTGAGGGGGTGATTTAGCTGCTTTATGTGCCTAGGAGGGAGGAGAAGAAAAAGACAAAAGGTGGCACTCCCTAACTAACCGGAGTGGGAGCAGGATGAGATGTTTACTTCAGCCACATAAAATGGAGTTTTAGCAAGATATTGTCAGCCATAGCTGGACATTACAAAAACAGAGTTACAAAATGGAGTCACTTACTTCAAATGGATGTTTGCATCTGTTTATACTCATTTTGAGTCATGCCACAACAGACAATGACAGTCCCCAAAGGTTTTCTCTATACATATCATTAAGTTGTCTCTACTCCGAGGAGTCAGTTCTTCCCCAGTCAAATTTTGAGTGCCTTCCAACCTCATGGGCTCATCTTCTGGCACTATATTGGACAGTGTTTCAGGGCTATTCATAAAGTTTTCCAGTAATACATCAGACAGTGTTTCACGGCTATTCATAAGGTTTTCACTGGCCGATTATTTGAAAAGTGGATTGCCTCTTCCTTCTTCCAAGTATGTCTCATATGCAAAATTTTAAACAAAATTTTAGCAAATAGAGCCCAATAATAAATAAAGATAATACATCATGCATTTGTTTTATAAGGCTGTCATAACAAAGGACCATGGAGGGAGCTCTGGTAGCATAGTGGCTAAGACACTTGCCTGCTAACCAGACGGCTGGCGGTTCAAACCCACCAGCCATTCCTCGGAAGGAAGGTTGGGCAATCCTACTTCCGCAGTGATACTGCCTCGGAAACCCAAGGAGGGGTTGCTATGAGTCGGGCCGACTCGACGGCACATAACAACAACAACAAAGGACCACAAAGTGTCTGGCAATAAGAACAGAAATTTGTTGTCTCTGACCCCTGGATGCTAGGAGTCTGAAATCAGGGTACCAGTCATGTTGATTACTTCTTTGGACTCTACAAGAAAAAGTTCTGCACCTCTCACCTAACTTCTGGTGAGAGTTAGCAGTCCTTGGCATTCCTTAGTTTGTAGATTACTCCAATCTCTGCTTCTGTTTTCACATGGCTGTCTTTCCTCTCTGTGTCTCTTTGTGTCTTTTCTCCTCTTATATACGGACACCATTCGCATTGGATTAGGACTCACATTACTATGACTCACATTAGTATGACCTCATGGTAACTGATAGGGACCCTCTGGTGGTGTAGTGCCTATGGCATTGTATTGCTAACCAAAAGGCTGGCGGTTCAAACTTACCAGCCACTCCTCAGAAGGAAGGTTGAACAATCTATTTCTATAGTGATATCGCCTTAGAAACCCAAGGAGGGGTAACTATGATTTGACTCAATGGCAGTGAGTTTGGTGATAACACCTTCAAAGACCTTATTTCCAAACAAATACACAGGTACTAGGTGTTCGAATTTCAGCATATTATTAAGGGGACACAATTCAATACATAACACATTGTGACCATTGTTTTTTTCTCAAGAATGTAAGGTTGATTTAACACAAAAAAAACAACCAGTGCAATTCACTATATTAACATACTACAAAGAAAGAGAAAAAAATTGACAAAATTTAATATCCATTTCTGATTTACAACAAAAAAAAAAATCAACAAACTAGGAGTAAAAGAAAATTTTCTCAACTTGATAAATGTACGTAAGTATGTATGTTTGTATGTTAGTTGCATGGAGTCAGTTCCAATTCATAGTGACTGTATGTACAACAGAAGAAAACACTGCCTGGACCTTCACCATCCTCACAACCCTTGCTATGCTTGAACCCGTCACTGCAGTCACTGTGTCAGTCCATCTCATTGAGAGTCTTCTTTTTTACTGATCCTCTACTTTACACCAAACATGATATCCTTCTCCAGGGATGGGTAACTTCTGATAACATGACCAAAGTTGTAGAGATGAAGTCTGAATATTCTCGTTTCTCAGGAGAATTTTGGTGCATTTATTCCAGGACAGATTTGTTCGTTCTTGTGATAGAACATGGAATGTTCAATATTCTTCCCCATCAGCACAAATGAAATGTATCAATTTTGCAGTCTTCCTTATTTATTGTCCTGCTTTCACATGCATATGAGGCAATTGAAAATACCATGGCTTGGGTTAGGAACACCTTACTCTTCAAAGTGACAACTTTGTCCTTTAACACTTTAAAGAGGCCTTTTGCAGCAGATTTCCCCAATGCAATGTGCTGTCTGATTTCTTTTCTGCTGCTTCCATGGGTGTTGATTGTGGATCCAAGTAAAATGAAATCCTTGACAACTTCAAACTTTTCACCATTTATCATGATGTTGTTACTGGTCCAGTTGTGATGATTTTTTTTTCTTTATATTGAGGTGCAATCCACACTGAAAACCATAGTCTTTGATCTTCATCCATAACTGCTTTAAGTCATCTTCACTTTCAGCAAGCATTGTTGTGCCATCTGCACATCATAGGTTGTGAATGAGTCTTCCTCCAACCATGATGCTTTGTACTTCATATAATCCATCCTCTCAGATCATTTGTTCAGCATACAGGTTGAGTAAGTATGGTGAAAGGATACCCTGAAGCACACTCTTCCTAATTTTAAACCATGCAGTATCCCCTTGTTCTATTTGAATGACAGCCTCTTGGTCTATGTACAGGTTTCTCATGAGCAAAATTAAGTGTTCTGGAATTCCCATTCTTCTCAATGTTATCAATAATTTGTTATGATCCACAAAATCGAACACCTTCGCATACTCAATAAACACAGATAAATAGCTTTCCGATATTGCTTTTAGCCAAGATCCATCTGACATCAGCAATGATGTCCCTCATTCCATGTCTTCTTCTGAATCCAGCTTGCATTGCTGGAAGCTCCCTGTCAATATACTGATGCAACCCTTTTTGAATTACCTTCAGCAAAATTTTGCTTGCATGTAGTATTAATGATATTGTTTGATAATTTCCATATTCTGTTGGATCACCTTTCTTTGCAATAGGCATAAATATTGATCTCTTCCAGTCATTTGGCCAGGTAGCTGTATTCCAAATTTCTTAGCATAAACGAGTAACAGCCTCCAGTACTGCTTCTGTTTGTTGAAGCATCTTCAATGGTTATTCCATCAATTCTTGGAGTCCTGTTTTTCACCAATTCCTTCAATGCAGCTTGGACTTCTTTCAACACCACTGTTCTTGATCATATGCTAATTCCTGAAATAGGCAAATATTGACCATTTCTTTTTGGTATAGTGACTCTGGTTATTCCTTCCATCTTCTCTTGATGCTTCCTCCAATGTTCAATATTTTGCCCATAGATTTCTTCGACATTGCAAGTCAAGGCTTGAACTTTTCAGTTCTTTCAGCTTGAGAAATGCCAACCATATTCTTCCCTCTTAATTTTCCATCTCCAGGTCTTTGAGCATTTCATTACTTTAATTTACTTTGTCTTCTTGAGCCACCCTTTGAAATCTGTTCAGCTCTTTTATTATGTCATTTCTTGCATTCACTTTAGGTACTTTCTGTTTAAGAGGAAGTTTCAGCCTCTTCTGACACCAACTTTGGTCTTTTCTTCCTTTCCTGTTTTTTTAATGACCTTTTGCTTTCTCCATGTATGATGTTCTTGATCTCATCACACAACTTGTCTGGGCTTTGGTCACTGGTATTCAATACATCAAATCTATTCTTCAGATGGTCTCTAAATTTGGGTGGGACACAATAAAGGTCATATTTTGACTCTTGTGAATTGGTTTTAATTTTCTTCAGCTTGAACTTGAACTTGCATAGGAGCAACTAATGGTCTAGTCCACAGACAGCTCCTGGCCTTGTTTTGGCTGAAGATATTGAGCTTGTCCATCACTTTTTCCCACAGATTGGGTCAATCTAATTCCAGTGTATGCCATCTGGTGAGGTCCATGTGTAGAGCTTCTATTTCTGTTGAAAAAAGGTATTGGCAATGAGTAAGTCGCTGGTCTTGCAAAATTCTATCATGTGATCTTCAGTGTCATTTCTATCATCAAACTGCCCATGGTTCTTCTTTGTCTCCAACTTTCGCATTCCAGTCACCAATAATAACCAATATATCTTGATTCCATGTTTGATCAATTTCAGACTGCAGAATTTTGTCTTTAGTGGTTAGTGTGTAAATTTGAATAGTAGTATTAACTGGTCTCCCTTGTAGGCATATGTATATTATTCTATCACTGACAGCACTCTACTTCAGGATAGATCTTGAAACATTCTTTTTGATGATAAATGTGACACAATTCTGCTTCAATTTGTGATTCCCTACAATCTAAAGCATATGATTGTCTGATTCAAAATGGCCAGTACCAGTTCTTTTTAGCTCACTAATACCTAGGTTATCTATCTTTATGCCTTCCATTTAATTTTTGACAACTTCCAACTTTTCTAGGTTCATACTTTGTATGTTCCACATTCCAGTTATTAATGGATGTTTGCAACTGTATCATCCCATTTTGAGTTGTGCTCCACAAGAAAATGAAGTTCCCAAAAGCTTTGTTCCATACATATCATTAAGTTTTACTCTTCTTTGAGCAGGGCAGTTTTTCCCCAGTCATATTTTGAGTGCCTTCTAACCTGAGTGGCTCATATTTCTTCATATAGTCCAGCTTCTCAGATTATTTGCTCAGCATACAGATTGAATAAGTATGGTGAAAGGATACAATAGTTACTATGAGGTGAACAATTATAATAGGGAAGTATGCACTTCCTAGAAGAATCAAACATATGAGATGAAAGGGCAGCATTTATCCAGGAATAAAGCTCAGAACCATCACTCATCTGTCAGTTTGTTGTACTGTGGTGGCTTGCATGTTGCTGTGAAGCTGGAGGCTATGCCACCAGTATTTCAATACCAGCAAGGTCACCAATGGTGGATAGGTTTCAGTGGAGCTTCCAGACTAAGACAGACTGGGAAGAAGGAAGGGGCCATCCACTTCTCAAAGAACTGGCCAGTGAAAACCTTATGAATAGCAGTGAAACACTGTCCGATATAGTACTGGAAAACGTTATGAATAGCTCTGAAACATTGTCCGATATAGTGCCAGAAGATGATCCTCTCAGGTCAGAAGGCCCTCAAAATATGACTGGAGAAGAACTATCCCCTTGGAGTAGAGTCAACCTTAATGATATGGATGGAGTGAAGCTTTTAGGACCTCCATTTGCCAATAAGGCATGATTTAAAATGAAAAGAAACAGCTGCAAACATCTATTAATAATCAGAATGTGGAATGTATGAAGTATGAATCTAGGAAAACTGATGTTGTCAAAATGAAATGGAACACATAGAGATCAATATCCTAGGCATTGTTGTTGTTGTTGTTGTTATGTGCCGTGGAGTCGGCCCCGACTCATAGCGACCCCTCCTTGGGTTTCCGAGGCAGTATCACTACGGAAGTAGAATTGCCCAACCTTCCTTCTGAGGAGT
>NW_006921597.1:4229740-4236032 GCF_000298275.1 Orycteropus afer afer
ATGGAAGTAGGATTGCCCAACCTTCCTTCCGAGTAGTGGCTGGTGGGTTTGAACCGCCAGCCTTCTGGTGAGCAGTCAAGAGCCTTAGGCACTATGCTACCAGAGCTCCTAAACAGAGGGTACAGAAAGCAAATGGAAAAAATGACAAGATGAAAAAGCTGAACAGAAGATTTCAAAGAGCAGCTCTAGAAGACAAAGTCAATTATTGTAAGTAAATGTGCAAAGACCTGGAGTTGGAAAACCAAAAGGGAAGAACACACTTGGCATTTCTCAAACTGAAAGAACTGAAGAAAAAAAATAAGCCTTGAGTTACAATACTGAAAGACTCTATGGGCAAGATATTGAATGATGCAGGAAGCATCAAAAGAAGATGGAAGGAATACACGAGTCACTGTACCAAAAATAATTGGCCAAAGTTCATCGATTTCAGGAGATAGCATTTGATCAAGAACTATTGGTATTGAAGGAAGAAGTCGGAGCTGCACTGAAGGAATTGGTAAAGAACAAGGCTCCAGGAAATGATGGAATACCCATTGAGATGTTTCAACAAATGGATGCTGTGCTGGAGGCACTCACTTGTCTATGCCAAGAAATTTGGAAGAGAGCTACCTGGCCAACTGCCTGGAAGAGGATGTGGAATAAGGATTATCATTCTTGATGTCAGATGGATCTTGGCTGAAAACAAAAAATACCAGAAAGATGTTTACTTGTGTTTTATTGACTATGCAAAAGCATTCAGTTATGTGGATCATAACAAATTATAGATAATATTGAGAAGAATGGGAATTTCAAAACACTTATTTGTACTCATGAGGAACCTGTTAATAGACCAGGAGGCTGTCATTCAAAAAGAACAAGGGGATACTGCATGGTTTAAAATCAGGAAGGGAATGGGTCAGGGTTGTATCTTTTCATCATACTTATTCAATCTGTATGCTGAGCAAATAATCCAAGAAGCTGGACTACATGAAGAAGAGCACGGCATAAAGATTGGAGGAAGACTCAATAACAACCTGTGATATACAGATGACACAACTTTGCCTGCTGAAAATGAGGATGACTTGAAACACTTACTGATGAAGATTAAAGACTACAATCTGCAGTATGGATTATATCTCAACATAAAGAAACTAAAATCCTCACAACAGAACCAAGAAGCATCATCATGATAAATGGAGAAAAGATTGAAGTTGTCAAAGATTTCATATTACTTGGTTCCACAATCAACACCAATGGAAGCAGCAGTCATACTTGGTTCTATAATTAAGACCAATGGAAGCAGCAGTCAAGACATCAGACAATGTAAAGCATTGGGCAAATCTTCTGCAAAAGACCTCTTTCAAGTGCAGAAGAACAAAGATGTGTCTTTGAAGACTAAGGTATACCCAATCCAAGCCCTGGTATTTTCAATCACCTTACATGTATGTGAAAGCTGGACAATGAATAAGGAAGCCAGGTGAAGAGTTGATGCTTTTGATCTGTGATGCTGGTGAAGAATACTCAAAGTACCATGGACTGCCTGAAGAACTAACAAATCTGTCTTGGAGGAAGTGCAGCTGGGATGCTCCTTGGAAGCAAGAATGGCCAGACTTCATCTCACCTACTTTGGTAATGATGTCAGAAGGGACCATTCCCTGGAGAAGGATATGCTTGATAAAGTGGAGGGTCAATGAAAAAGAGGAAGGCCCTAAATGAGATGGATTGACATAGTGGCTGCAATGATGGGCTCAGGCATAGCAAAAATTGAGGCTGGTGCAAGACTGGGCAGTGTTTCGTTCTGTTGTATTTAGGGTCTCTATAAATTGGAGCTGACTTGATGGCACCTAACAACAACTACATCCTAAAGAAGTGAGAGCCAGGACATGAATGCACACCCACATTCATCTCAGTACTATTCACAACACCAAAGAGATGGAAACAAGCTAAGTGCCCATCAATGGAGGAATGGATAACCAAACTGTGGTATATACACACAATATAATAATATGCAACACTAAAGAAGAATATAGAATCCATGGAACACTGTATAACGTGGATGAACTGGGAGGACATTACGCTAAGTGAAATAAGACAATCACAGAAGGACAAAATAAAAAGTCAAGAAACAGTTTATATATGGAAGGAAATTTTCTTTGTTGGTTACTGGGGATGGGAGGGGAAGGAAGGGAAACTTGGTAGATAGGATACATATATACATATACGTATATGTGTGTATGTGTGTGTGTGTGTGTGTATATATCCGAAAGACTATTATTATATAATATATAATAGTATACTATGTATACAATATACAATATGATATACAATATAAAAACTTTTCCAAAATAGTCCACCACCATTAACATAAACTCAACATCCTGCAAACAAAAACTCTCCCTTTTCCTCTCCTTCTTACCCCACCTATCTAGGAATTCCCCCACCCTATCCATCCCTGGTATGCTTTCAAATTTGTTGGAGTACAGTTGTTGTTTTGTGCCGTCAAGTCGGACCCGACTCATAGCGACCCCTCCTTGGGTCTCCGAGGCAGTATCATTACGGAAATAGATTGCCCAATCTTCCTTCCGAGGAGTGGCTTGTGGGTTTGAACCGCTAGCCTTCTGGTTAGCAGTCAAGTGCCTTAGACACTACGCTATCAGAGCTCCTACAGTTCTTCCTAGTATCCTGATATTCTTTTCATTTCTGTTGGTTCTGTTGTGATGTTACCCATTTCATTTCTTATTTGTGTTATCTGCATCTTCTCCTTCTTTTCTTTTGTTATTTGCCAGTGGTGTGTCAATTTTATTAATCTTTTCAAAGAACAACTTCTGTTGTTTTTGTTGTTGTTAGGTGCTGTCAAGTCTTCTACAAATCATATTTCTTTGATGAACTTTGATGAACTTCATACTTTAGGTTTCATATTTAATTTTGATCCATCTGGAGTTAGTTCTGTATATGTTGTAAGGTATGGATCTTGTTTCATTTTTCTGCAAATGGATATCCAGTTTTCCCAGTACCATTTTTGAAAGAGACTATCTCTTCCCCATTAAATGGATTTCAGCCCTTTGTCAAAGATCAGCTGACCATAGGTTGATGGATCTATTTCTGGGTTCTCAATTCTGTTCCAAATCTGTCATCATACGAATACCAGGCTGTTTTGACAACAGTAGCTGTATAGTAGATCTTGAGATCTCAGAGTGTGAGACCTCTTACTTTGTAGCCTAAGAACAGCAGAAGGAAACTGTACAGTCCTGTGCCAGCTCCATGATCCCTACTATACTTGAGCTCATGGTTGTAGCCACTGTGTCAATCATCTTGTTGAGGACCTTCCTCTCTTTTGTTGCCCTTCTACTTTACCAAGCATGATACTTCTTCAGGGAATGGTCTCTTCTTACAACATGACCAAAGTAGGTGACACAAAGTCTGGCCACTCTCACTCATAAGGAGCATTCCGACTACACTTCTTCCAGGACAGATTTGGTAGTTCTTTCAGCAGTCCATGGTACTTTCAGCATTCTTCACCAGCACCACAACTCAAAAGCATCAACTCTTCTATGGTCTTCCTTATTCACTGTTCAGCTCTTACATGCATATGGCAACTGAAAATATCATGGCTTGTGTCAGGCACACCTTAGTCCTCGAGGAGACATCTTTGCTCTTCAGCATTTGAAAGAGGTCTTTTGCAGCAGATTTGCCCAGCGCTATATGTTGTCTGCTATCTTGATTGCTCCTACCATTGGTGTTGATTGTAGAACCAAGTAATATGAAGTCTTTGACAACTTCAATCTTTTCTCCATTTATCATGATGCCACGTATTGGTCCAGTTGTGAGGATTTTTGTTTTCTTTATATTGAGGTGTAACCCATACTGCAGACTGTAGTCTTCAATTTCATCAGAAAGTATTTCAACTCATCCTCACTTTGAGCAGGCAAAGTTGTTTCATCAGTGTATCACAGGTTGTTAATGATTCTTCCTCCAATACTGATGGCACATTCTTCTTCATATAGTCCAGGTTCTCTGATTATTTGCTCAGCATACAGATTGAATAAGTATGTTGAAAGGACACAGCCCAGATGCAGTCCCTTCTTGATTTTAAACCATACAAGTATCCCCTTGTTCTGTTCGAATGAAGCTCTCTGGTCTATGTACACATTCCTCATAAGTATAGTTAAGTGTTTTGGAATTCCCATTCTTCTCAATGTTATCCACAATTTATTATAATCCATACAATCGAATGCTTTGGCATAGTCAATAAAACATAAGTAAACATCTTTCTGGTATTCTTTGCTTTGAGCCAAGATCCAGCTTGCATCAGCAGTGATATCCCTCATTCCATGTCCTCTTCTGAATCCAGCTTGCATTTCTGGAAGCTCTCTGTCAACATACTGCTGCAACCATTTTTGAATTATCTTCAGTAAGATTTTATTTGTGTGTGATATTAATAATATAGTTTGATAATTTCCACCTTCTGTGAAATCACTTTTCTTTGGAATTGGTACAAATACGGATCTCTTCCAGTCAGTTGGCCAGGTAGCTGTCTTACAAATCTCCTGGCATAGCCAAGTGAGTGCCTCCAGCACAGCATCCATTTGTTGAAACATCTCAATAGGTATCCCATCAATTCCTAGAGCCATGTTTTTCACCACTTCCTTCAGTGCATCTTTTACTTCTTCCTTCAGTACCATTGGTTCTTGATCATATGCCACCTCCTGAAACGGATGAACACTGAACAATTCTTTTTGGTACAGTGACTCTGTGTATTCCTTCCATCTTCTTTTGATGCTTCCTGCATCATTCAATATTTTGCCTATAGAATCTTTCAATATTGCAACTCGAGGGTTAAAGTTTTTCCTCAGTTCTTTCAGCTTGAGAAATACCGAGCGTGTTCTTCTCTTTTGGTTTTCTAACTCCAGGTCTTTGCACATATCATTATAATGATTCACTTTGTCTTCTAGAGCTGCCATTTGAACCCTTCTGTTCAGCTCTTTTATCTTGTCATTTCTTCCATTTGCTTTAACTACTCTCCACTCAAGGGCAAGTTTCAGAGTCTCTTCTGACATCCATTTTGGTCTTTTCTTCCTTTCCTGTCTTTTTCATGACCTTTTGCTCTCTTCACGGATGATGTTTTTGAATGATCCTACTATTCCTCTGGTTTTCAGTCATTGGTGTTCAATATATTAAATGTATTTTTTAGATGGTCTCTAAATTCAGGAGGGATGTATTCAAGGTCATATTTTGGCTCTCATTGACTTATTTTAATTGTCTTCAACTTCAACTTGAAGTTGCATATGAGCAGTTGATGGTCTGTTCCACAATCAGCTCTTGTCCTTGTTTTAGCTGAAGATATTGAGCTTTTCCATCACCTCTTCCCACAGATGTAGTCGATCTGATTCCTGTGTACTCCATCTGGTGTAGTCTACGTGTATAGCTTCCATTTGTGCTATTGAAAAAAGGTAATGGCAATGAATAAGTCATTGGTCTTGCAAAATTCTATCACGTGATCCCTAGCATTATTTCTATCTCCAAGGCCAAATTTTCCCACTATTGGTGATTCTTTTTTGTTTCCAAATTTTCCATTCTAATCACCAGTGATAATAAGCACATCTTGATTACTTGTTCAGTCAATTTCAGACTGCATAAGTTGGTAAAAATCTTCAATTTCCTCATCTTTGGCTTTGGTGGTTGGTGTGTAAATTTGAAAAATAGTAGTATTAACTGGTCTTATTTGTAGGTGTATAGATATTATCCTTTCGCTGACAGCATCGTACTTCAGGATAGATCTTGAAACATTCTTTGTGATGATGAATGCCACTCCATTCATCTTTGTCATTCCCAGCATAGTAGATCATATGGTTGTCAGATTCAAAATGGCCAAAACTGGTCCATTTCTGCTCAGTAATGCCTAGGATATCAATCTTTATATGTTCCATTTCATTTTTGACAACTTCCAATTTTCCTAGATTCATACTTCCTACATTCTATGTGCCAAATATTAATGGATGTTTGCAGCTGTTTCTCCTCAGTTTGAGTCATGCCATGTCACCAAATAGAGGTTCCAAAAGTTTTACTTTATCCATATCATTAAGGTCCATTCTACTCTGATAAGGCAGCTCCTTCCCAGTCGTATTTTGAGTGCCTTCCATCCTGAGGGCTCATCTGCCAGCACTGTATCAGAAAATGTTTCCAGACTATTTATAAAGTTGTCCGGTAATGTATCAGACAGTGTTTCTCTGCTATTCATAAGGTTTTCCCTGGCCAATTCTTTGAGAAGTGGATGGCCACTTCCTTCTTCCGAGTCTGTCTCAGTCTGTAAGCT
>NW_006921597.1:4236373-4243512 GCF_000298275.1 Orycteropus afer afer
TTATTTTCTTCAGGTGACTGTAGGCTTTTTTGCTGCTCTTTTTCTAATTGTTGGAGATGTTGGGTTAAGGTGTTGAGTTTGGCTCTTTCTTCTTTTTTGATGTGTGCATCTATTGCTATAAATTGCCCTCTGATTACTGTTTCTGCTGTGTCCCGATGATTTTGGTATGTTGTGTTTTCATCCTCATTTTATTCAATGAATAATTTAATTTCATTTTTTATTTCTTCTATCACCCAGTTGTTTTTAAGGAGGGTGTTATTCAGTTTCCAAGCATTTGCTCTTTTTCTGTTGGTCTTCCTAAGTGTTGATCTCTGATTTTATAGCATTGCGATCTGAGATGTTTTGTCATATTTCAATGTTTTAAAATTTATTGCTTTGTAGCCTAATGTATGGTCTAACCTCAAGGATGTTCCATGTGTTCTGGAAAAGAATGTATATATTTTGCTGTTGTTGGGTGAAGTGCTCTGTAGATATCTATAAGATCGAGTTGGTTGATTGTATTGCCTCTATGTCAAGTTTCTTTCCAGTTGTTCTATCTCTTATTGAAAGTGGTATATTAATGTTTCCTACCATTACTACAGAGCCATCTATTTCTCTTTTCAATTCTGTTAAAATCTGATGTATATATTTTTAGGGCTCTTTCATTAGGTGTAAAGATACAAATTATGGTTATGTCCTCTTGTTCAATTGCTTTTTTAATCATTATATAATGTCCTTCTTTGTCTTTTATGGTTGTTTTCTCTTAAAGTCTATTTTATCAGAAATTAATATTGCCACTTCTGCCCTTTTATGGTTGTCATTTGCTTGGTATATCTTTTCCCAACCTTTGATTTTTAGTCTACTTTTGTCTTTGTTTCTAATGTGAGTCTCTTGTAGGCAGCATATTGATGGGTCATGTTTTCTTATCCAGTATGTAACTCTCCATCTCTTGAGTGTTGCATTTAATCCATTAGCATTCAATGTAATTATTGGAAAGTATGAACTTATTGATGTCATTTTGTTATGTGTTTTTTCATGGTGTTGTTGATTTCTTTGTTCCATATAATTTTCTTTGCTGAGCTCATTTTGTTTATGAATTGTGTTATCATATCCTTTGTTGCTATTGTTTTACTATTTGCTAAATATTTGTGCTTGTCCTCTTTTTTATTTGATGTGAAGATTTATTATTTTTTTGAGGTTACCCTGTGATTTATTATTTTCTACCCATGTTTAGAACAGTCTGTTCTATATCACAATTATCTTGACTTCATCATTTAGAAGTTCTGTAACTAGACTATTCATTCCCTGTTTAGTTTGTAGTTGTTCTAATTTATGAATTGATGTCTCTGGTTCCATGTTTACAGTCTTGTAAGTTTATTTTACTTTGATACTTCTATAACTGAATTGGTTTTTGGATTATGTCACCATGTGTGTTAATTATTGGTTGTTGTTTGCTGTTGTTCTCTGTCCATAGGACTCCCTTTAGTATCTCTTGTAAGGTTGGTCTGGTTTTAACAAATACCCTTAATTTCTGCTTATCTAGAAATGTCTTTATTTTACCATAATATTTGAGAGATAATTTTGCTGGGTATATAATTCTTGGCTGGACATTGGGTTTTATATATATCATCCTATTGCCTTCTTGCCTGAATGGTTTCTGCCAAGAAATCAGAGATTGGTCTTATTGGTTGCCCTTTGCAGGTAACTTTTTGTTTTTCTGATGCTGTTTTTAGGATTTTCTCTTTGTCTGGTTTTGTTGAGTTTGATTATGATATTTCCTGGTGATTTTCTTTTGGGGTCTATACTGTTTGTGGTTCATGGGACTTCTTGATAGATATATTATTATTATTCATCATATTAGGGAAATTCTCTTGCAACAAATCACAGACAATTTTCCCTGTGGTTTTATTTGTCTCTTCCTATTCTGGAATTCTGATTACACGTTAGGTTACTCCTCTTGATGGACTCTCACATGAATTTTTGGCTTTCTCCATTTTGTTTTGATCTTTTTTCTGACTGATCCCTTAACAAAGGAGTATTGAGGTATTTGTCTTCAATCTCATTAATTCTGTCTTCCATTTACTGGATTCTACTCTTTTGCCCATTCAATGTGTTATCTCTTTCTGAAATCTTAGTACTAATCTTCTGGATTTCTATATGGTGTTTTTGTATCATTTCTGGTTTTTTGTTTATTTTGTCAATTTGTTCTTATATTATTTTTCTAAATTGATCTAGAGTTTTTTTTTTCTGTGTTGTCTTTAATTTTGTCATTGTTTTCCTTGATCTGTCTCTTGATCCATTGAAGGTATCTAAATATAATTCTTTTTAATTCCTTATCAGGGAATTCTAATATTGCTTCTTTCTCAGGGATGTTTTCTGGGTTTGTATCCTGGTCCTTTGTTTGTCCTACTTTATCTTGCTTTTTTGTTTGGAGTGGGATGGTCAGTTGTCTTGAAGACATTATGATGTTGTATACTATGTTTCATTTGTAGTTGTAGGTGGGTTAGGAGCTCTGGTGGCATAGTGCCTAAGGCACTTGGCTGCTAACCAAAAGGCTGGCAGTTCAAACCCACCAGCCACTCCTCAGAAAGAAGGTTGGGCAACCTACTTCCATAGTGTTACCACCTCAGAAACCCAAGGAGGGGTTGTTATAAATTGGATTCTACTCAACGGCAGTAAGTTTGTTTGTTTGTTTGTTTGTAGGTTGGTGTTATTCATCCAAGATTTTTTTTTCCCCTTTATTTTGTTTTGATATATCTATGTGAGTAGGGTATCCCCTATTTGCTGGTTGTTAGCACTTCAGTACTCACCACCTGCCTCTTGGTGTGTGTGATAGAGAATAAGAGTATGTGCACAGATCTCTACTAAACAGTCATAATGAGCCATTGAGGGTGAGTTGAATTGGTATTGGCTGCCATCTATAGTTAGTCAGTGGGTACAAAAGCAAGAGGTGGCCTTCACTCATTTGGCGGGGCTGCAGGGGATGAAGGTGTGGGTTGTGTGGGAATGACTGCTGTTTCCCACTCAGACTAAAAAATAAAAAAAATTTTTAAAACTCACCAAAACTAAAAATAAGAGAACAAAAATCTCAAACCACAAAAACAAA
The DNA here is from genome assembly GCF_000298275.1 of Orycteropus afer afer. Lineage (NCBI taxonomy): Eukaryota > Metazoa > Chordata > Mammalia > Tubulidentata > Orycteropodidae > Orycteropus > Orycteropus afer. The sequence goes on from NW_006921597.1 coordinate 4,239,459, forward strand.
CAGGAATGATTACAAAAAAAAAAAAAAGGAAGGTAATAAATGAGAAGAAAAATTTAAAATATATATTTTAAAGAGACAAAAGAAAGATAATGAAAAAAAAGAGAGAGAAAAAAAAAACACAGTATCTTGGGAGAGGGGAATGAGAGAAAAGAGCAAGAGTAAAATAATAGTAAAGAAGAAATAAGACAACTGCAAAACAAAAAACAAGTATGGGAAGAACCAAAAGAAAGAAAAAAGAAGGGAACCAGGAAAAGGAAACAAAAAGAAAGAACCAGGGGAGAAAAAGAGAAAAATGTATATAAAAATGTATATAAATACGTAAAAAGGAAGAAAGGAGGAAGATAAAAATAATAATTTAAAAACAAACACACAAAAACAAAACTGTGGGGGTGGGGCAGGGTGCCTAGGCTGTCAGAGCACAGACTGGGATGGAATTCCTGCTGGTCAGGAAGGCAGGTGGAGGCAGGGGATGGCCACACCACTGTTCACCAAGAGAATGTGGGGTATAAGAGTAACAATTAGAAAATAACCATTTTCTAATCGTCAGCCTCCAGTGCAGTTGCCTTTCTTGTCCTCAGCAAGCAAAGCCTATTCTTAGGTCACTGTCCAGGTCAGAAAGCTACTTGGATATACTCAAAATGGCCGTGATGCTTGCAAATACTCAAAATGGTTGTACCCTCAGGCCAGCTTATAGTCCACAAGTCTGTTTGTCTCCCTCTTTGCTCTTTTCCTTCCTGATTGTTAGGCATCACTGCAGTCCTTGTCCATGCAGTCCTTTGTGAGAAGACTGATTCTTAGGTTGCTACCAGGGCACCACCTGCAAATATTTAAAATGGCTGTACTCATTGCCCCCTTGCTCACTGTTTTCATTCAAGTTCCTCTACTAAGTATTAATTCCACTTCTTTAACCTTCCCTTCAAAGCTCAGAGTTCCAGGATCATCTCCTGTATCAGTTTCAATTGATTTCTTATTGCTTTGTTGCAGAGAGTCTATGTAGCTTGTCAGCCTATTCCACCATCTTGCTGGAACTCCCATAAGGCTCTTTTGTAGAAACTGACAGGCTAATTCTAAAATTTCTGTGGAAACATAAAGGCTCTAGAACACCCAAAGTACCTTCGTAAAAGAACAACAAAACTGGAGAACATACATTCCCTGACTTCAAGACATATTATAAAAGTATAGTAATCAACACAGTTTGGTATTGGTGTCATGACAGACAAATAGATCTATGGAACTAAACAGAGTTAAGAAATAAGAGCTACACATGTATGGTCAACTGATTTTTAACAAAGGTACAAAACCATGTAAGTAGAGAAAGGACAGTTTTTCAATACATGTTGTTAGAACAATATTCATATGTAAAAAAAAAAAAAAAGAACTTCAATCCGTAACTCACACCATATACAAATATTTACCTCAATATAGATAACATACCTAAATGTAAACCTTCAAATTATAAAACTTCAAGAGTTGTTGTTTCTTTGTGTTCTGAACCATTTGGTGTAAGGTACACATATGATGACAATTTAACCCTAGGTATTCAGTGTGTCTAAAATAGTGATTATTATGCTTATCTATATCACCATTATCACACCCACTTAACAGATACAATATTACTTATTATACAACCCATATTAAAATTTCCATAATAATGACCTTTTTTGCTATTCTTTTCCAATCCAGGATCATATAAATGATTATGAACTGCACTTATTTTTCATGTCGCTTTTTCTCTTATAATCTAGAATAGGCCCTTCCCTCAATCTTTAAACAATTTTATGATATTGATATTTTCCAAATGTCCAATGTGAATAGTCTTGTAGGATGCCTAACAAACCAGATTTTTCTGCTTAGTCTGTCATGCTTGGATGTAGCTTAAATATTTTTGACAAGCATACAACATCAGCTTTCAAAGTTCCCATCATATCACAGGAGATACACCTAATGTCAGTTTGTACCGTTGGTGATGCTAAGTTTAATCACTTGTTATGTAGCATCTGCTGAATTTCTTCATTGTAAAGATACTTCTCCCTTTGTAATTTACAAGCAATCTGTGGTGTAATACTTTGAGATATACTGATATTCTGCTCTCCAATAATAGTGCACTATTCATAATGTTTACCTGAGTCAGTTACTGATGGCATTAACCAGTTGTTGTCAAGTTGATTCTGACTCATGTGTGTCAGAGTAGAAGTGTGCACCATGGGGTTTTTGATGGGCTAACTTTTCAGAAGTGTATCTCCAGGCCGTTCTTCAGAGGCACCTGTAGGCCGACTTGAACTACCAAACTTTTTGGTTTGCAGCTAAGCACCGAACTGTTTGCAACATGCAAGGATTTCTATTGGTGGCATTAGTGGTTATAAAAATGTTAAATTTACAATTTTATCATCCTTTCTACATATATTACTTGGCATTTTTCTGGAAAGAAGAACTTTTCCTCTCCCCTTTCCCTTGTTTTTTTTTTTGTCTTGTTTAAGTATCATTGTGGATATATTTTTATTATTATTACATGTGATACCTGGTATTCTTTTGGATTTTCAAACTATTCCAAATGCAGCCCCTTCAAGCCTGCTCCTGTATGCCTTAGACATATCGTCTTCAGTCTTGGAGTACTTCCTTGATTTCTGTTCCAGAGTCGTCATCTGCTTTCTCTGCTCCAAACATAGCATGGCCACTTCTCCTAGAAGACATTGTTCAGTAAAGAATGATATTTAGAAACCAAAACCTAATTTCTATGTATATTCCATGCTGCTGAGATAGAGTTCATGTATCCTCCAACATATATCTCTTTTCTTAAACAGTGAAATCTTAATTCTTAACAATTTAAACATATATATTCCTTTCCTTCTTCCTACAGTACCTATAAAGTAGTTCCAGTACTCTAATACCAGACTTAACAACAAACTAATAAAGTAAAGTTCCAGACTTAATGATAAATATTTTGGTCCTTAGAACACATCCTAGTCATGTTACTGTATTCAAAAATTACATTAATTCTTATTACTTTTTGGTTATGCTATAAATTTGATAAATTATTTTCTGATTATACCAAATTTTAGAGTTTGCTTCTTTCAGTCTTACAATTTATTTTTAAATTTTAAAAACATTTATATGACTTGAAAATATCCAAACTATATAAAAAGATATGGTCTATCTTATGGATTAAATTGTGTCCACAAAATAACACGTGTTTCTGGTTATTATATATGAATTGTTTCTGGTTATAAATAATATTAATTTCTGGTTCTTTTACCTCTGGATGCATTCCTGTTTAGAGATGGGGTGTTTGTTTTATTCTGTTATGAGGTCATACCAGTGTAACATGGGACCCAAACAATCACTTCTGAGTAATAAGAAGATCAGAATAGACACAGGGAGAAGACAGACACCATGTGTGACTACCTACAAGCTAAGAATAAGAAAGGAAACAGAGAACACCCATGGCTATCAACAAGGAAGGAACAAAGACTGCCAAGACTCTGGTTTGGACTTTTAGCCTCAAGAATTGTGAGAAAATAAAGCTCTGTTTTTTAAAGTCACTTACTTGGGGTTTATCCACAATATAGATATTGTACCTACGTAACTAAGACACTCAGGAATATCTCATTCACAACCCTATCTTATCTAGCTCATCCTTTTCCTCTCTCAGATAACCATTTTCATTAGTTTTTTAATTTATCCTTCCTATGTTTTTCATCTTTTTTAACTGCAAAGGAAGTATCCTCACTGTATCAAGTTCACATAGTACAGATATCTAGGAGAGTAAATTGTAAATGTCTTTCCTTGATCCCCACTGGCAACTTATGATAATGTCTATATGCTTTCATTAAAAAAAAAAAAAAAATCCTAGTATGGGAACAGATGGGTAAATAGATCTCATGTATGTAACTAGGTATACTGATTGACATCTTTAGAGATTAATTAGGAGATAAATCTCAAGATATAAATGCATATAATCTCAAAATAAGTCACTTTACTTCTAGAGATTTACAGAAGTAGATTGCCCAATCTTCCTTCTGAGGAGTGGCTGGTGGGTTTGAACTGCCAGCCTTCT
>NW_006921597.1:4246562-4259513 GCF_000298275.1 Orycteropus afer afer
TGATTTTGAGTTTTGTTCCACATTGTTCTCCCACTCCATCCAGGATCTCCTCCATAGAACCCCCTCTGAGTGGTTGACACCATCTAGTAGGGCACCATCTAGTTCTGGTCTCATAGTCGTATAGGCTGAGGATCACATGGTCTACCAGTTGCTTGGACTAATTGTTTCCATGCATCTTTGATTTTCTTCATTCTTCTTTGCTCTGGACAAGGAGAGAATCATTGTTGCATCTAGATGGCTGCTTGCAAGCTTTTAAGATCCCAGTCACTACTCACCAAAGTAGAATGTGGAGCAATATTTCTGTGAATTGTTATGGCAATTGAGCTTGATGTCCCTGGGACCATGGTCCTGAGCCCACAGGTCCAACTACTTGCTCCCTCTGGGTAGCTGGCTGTGGCCAAGAAGTGACTACAACCACGTCCCTTGTCAGCTCTAATATATACTTGGAAATTCTTATAGAACATACAAATACACTTGTAGAAACATTGTCAATCATATACATGGTCATGGGCACACTCCCCCCTGCATGTTGTTGTTGTTATGTGCCATCGAGTTGGACCCGACTCATAGCAACCCATCCTTGGGTTTCTGAGGCAGTATCACTACAGAAGTAGATTGGCCCATCTTCCTTCCGAGGAGTGGCTGGTGGGTTTGAACCACCAGCCTTCTGGTTAGCAGTCAAGTGCCTCAGGCACTATGCTACCAGAGCCCCCCCATAGACAATACCTAATTGTTCAGCCTGTCCACCCATCTATCCACCTGCAGATCAATGTTTGCTGTCACTGACAACGCAGTACTGTACGTGCAAAAGGGTTCATCTTTGTTGTTTGTACCTCCTGTGCACCTCTTTATGTCTTCCTCTTCCTCAATGCCTCTTGTGACATCTTTTTATATGTATATATGGATAGTCAACAAATGACTAACTCTTTCGCAAGTGAATTCAGGGGGAATTGAGGAGTTAGAAGTAAGATAATGGAGAAGAGAACCTTCTTATTTTTTCCTTACAGTTTGAATTTCTTTCATCATGTACATGTACCTCTTTTAAAACAGAAAAATTATATTTTAAATAAGCCACTTCCATGTTCTTGGGAATGACTTCAACCTACAGGCACTGCTAATTAGATCAAGATGTATTTGTTTCCTACTGTCCCCCCCAAAAAAGGAGCTCTGGTGGTGCTGTGGTTAAAGCATTAGGCTGTAACCAAAAAGTCCATGGTGTGTATCCTTCAGCTGTTCTCTGGAAGAAATATATAGTAGTATGTTTCCATGAAGATTTATAGCCTTGGAACCCTATAGGACAGTTTTACTCTGTCCTACAGGGTTGCTGTGAGTTGGAATAAACTCAGTGGCAGTGGGTTTCAGTTGGTTTTGGTCCCTGGGAAAAATATCTTTTTTTATACATCCTTTCTTTTCATTTGCATTCTACAAAATGGACAAAATCTGTTGAGTTTTGTCTAAGTTGTAGTAGGATTGGAGGGAAAAGAAAATCAAGTTTTGTTTTACATCATTCTTTATCCTAATAACATATTAAATTCCCAGGCAACACCTCAAGATACACTTAAACAAAAGTGAAAAGACAAAGAAATTTGAGGTGGAGAGCTAGGGGTGGAGAACATTTGACTTCCCACATGATCTGAACATTCCTAATTGCATATTTTATGTTTTATTTTAAGGGAGCTCTGGTAGCATAGTGCCTAAGGCACTTGACTGTTAACCAGAAGGCTGGTGGTTCAAACCCACCAGCCACTCCTCAGAAGGAAGATGGGGCAATCTACTTCTGTAGTGATACTGCCTCGGAAACCCAAGCAGGGGTCGCTATGAGTCAGGTCCGACTAGACGGCACATAACAACGTTTTATTTCAACATCATGGAGATCAGAAAATTAATTTATCATAGCAAATTACACTGCAGTTGTAAAATGTGTTAGCACATAACACAGTTGTTAAATTTAGCTTGTTATTGTGGAAGATTGGTCAGTACTTATTTGAGAGATTAAGAATTACTAGAACTCATGAAGTAAGCCTTTACAAAATAGTCTCTTATCATCTTAAATATTTTATACAAAATATGTTATAGCCACAAGAGAGATAAAAATTGGCTAACCCTTGTAGCTAGCCAAGGTGAAAATCAGATAGCACTTAACTACAGCACCATCAGAATCTTTTTGATAATTACAGCTGTATATCAGAGTTGCAATATATTATAGTTGGCCATGCCATTCTGCAGCACTGATGTCTTCTAAAAGTACTGGATGGCACTTGTAAAATGAAATAAAGTGATTATTTAATTTCATTTTTTTAAACTTCTAGTATTTTGCAATTCCCCTTGAGAATTGGAGGTTCCTTGGACCACAGCAAAGCCAAGGAAGATAACTGGCGTCATCAGCTTCTGAGAAGTCATTTCTGGTCCATTTCAGGATGAGTCACTGTCACTTGTTTAATTCAAATTTTTTTAAAAAATAGATCAAGGATTGACCTTCCCATGGAGCTATCTGAACAGCTTTACCTTTCAAAGATTTCTTGACACCCTATATGGCAGATTAAGTGACAGCAAAGCCCAGGTACCCCACTCACCAATTCCAGTGAAAGAGAACATTTGCATATCCTGGCTAAACCTAGAATAGCAAGGAGCAGTTCCTCCCACCACTGCTCTATGCCATCCAAACACAGATGTTTACCTCAGTGGGCAAGTGCCTCAGTGTGCAAGCAGTTTCTGTTTTGTTGTATGAAAACATAAATTAACAACTGTAATCCACTTCAGAGTTTTCAAAGAATCTTTCCCCATTAGAAATCCCATGGCCCTTTTTCACACACAACCACAAGTTAGAGGGCAATTAAGATGGAGTTTTTATGACGTACTCCACTTGCATCCCTCCTATTAAATCAGGCTGAAGATGTCATTGGTGAATATCTGAGAATTGTGGGAACATTTTCACTTTTTCTTAATAGTAATGTAGAATTGGAAGCCATTTTTCCAACCTTCTAAAATCAAAGTTTGACTTTAGATGTTTTGAAATGTGCCCAGACTAGTATCTTTATCATTTAATACTATTCAGTTCAATTCACTCACTGTCATCAAGTCGGATCTGACTCATAGTGACCCTTCCTTGGGTTTCCAAGGCGGTATCACTATCGAAGTAGATTGCCCAGTCTTCCTTCTGAGGAGTGGCTGGTGGGTATGAACTGCCAGCCTTCTGGTTAGCAGTCAGATGCCTTAGGCACTATGCCACCAGAGGTACTTCAGTTCAATTAAGCAGTTGTTTACAGAGCACTACCTGTTATATGCTATATAACCTCAAGCAAGCCTACTTGCTGCCCTTCAAGGATCTCAGGATCTGTGGAGAACACAGGCTAGGATGTGAGACCCTGTAAAATATATGAACACAGGGTATTTATTATCAGGAGGGGTGCTAACCCCATTTTGGGAAGGCTCCTGGGAAAAGAATGTATCTCATGTGGCTTTACAATGTATAGTCACTACATCTTCACAGTATGTTAAGAAAACACATACTGTTTGGATTATAGAAAGTGGTGTGAAAGCATCCTGTTAGGGGAAGACAAATGAAAACATGCTTATTTTCCCCCTCAGCTTTGTTCAATGTTCATCATGTTTTCTTCCAAGTTCCTCATATCTCAACATGGGCTATGACTCCTCATGAGCTGTACAGGATGTTGGCTCTAAACTGATTCTTGGGAAAGGGCCTGAAAATGCCTATGTTGTGCCAGGGTGTGGGAGGCAGTAAGTGAAGAGACCAGACAGAAACATCAGGATGGGGCGGGGAGCAGTGGAGGGATGTGCCTGCAAAACTTGAGGCTCTGGTCAGCAAAACAACTAAGGTCAGGAGTAAGCAGGGGCCAAAGGGTCTAAATTTTGATAATGATCAGACTATTTAACTGAGATGTAACTTTTGGGATACTGTACCTGAGTTTCCCTCACCCAAACCCTGTTTCCAGGTTGGGTTAGATGCCCCCTCTTGGCCTCCACAGGAACCCTGCTTCCCTCCTCCCTGTTGACACTTGCTTTCTGTGGAGTAATGTTCTGTTACCTCTAGTAAGCTGTGATTACTGCTCAGTGTATCTCAAAAAAATAATTTCTATTGTTTTAAACTGAAAAACAGAAAAACCCAGTAGTAAAGTAACACATACAGACACACACATATGCACACACTCAATTCCACTGCTTTTTAAAAATAATCACTTAATAGGAAAGAAGGATGAATGGAAATCACAAACACGGGGAGGAAGTGGGACAAGTGCTGCTACACTGTGGGGATTGCAATCAATCTCATAGAATGTGTATGAATTGTTGAATGGAAAACAAATTTGCTCTGTACACTTAAACCCAAATCACAATAAAAAGTTTTTTTAAAAAAAAAAGTTAGGATATGCTGAAAAAAAGGTTATATAAAGTAAGAAGTCAAAGTCACTCTTTCGTGGTTCCAATTCTACCCCTTTGCATATCCTTTGCTAATACAAATATATCAATATACACAGTAAATGTAGGTTGAGTGAATTGATGACTAAATGAATTAACAAATCTAAGAGTTGAAAAAGACAAAGGAAAGAAAGTCAAAAGTTACACCAAAAACCAAAATTACCCAAGGGATCCAGGAACAATGCCCAAAAAGATTTTGTACTTCAATATAACACACCAATTCAGGTTTAGTTGCCTTTTTAAATCCCTTCCCGAGGTAAGAAGCATTCTTGACCGAGCCTGGCTTGGAGGTTTGTTGAAAATATGTGACTGCCTGGGCAGCAGATGCAGGGGCAGAAAACAAACACTCTTTTATATTGGAAACATAGCTTTGGGATGAGGCTTCCAGTGTATGAGCCTAGGGTCAAAACATCGTTCTGGAGTCAGGTACAAATTCCTCACCCTTGAATTCAGAGTTCCTCATCCCCTAGACATAGCAACAGCTGCTAGCTTGTAAGCATCTTAAAGTCAAGAACTTGTTCTTTACATTTTTATTACACACACTATCTAGAGTAGTGATCAAAAAAAAAAAAAAAAAAAAAAAAAAAGAGGGGCACTCAATGGCTATTTATTAAATACTGAATTATTAAAGTGGCCCTAACTTACATACCCAGCATTTTCTCTTAAAGTACAGCAAATGAGGTTATATTTGTTTCCTATTATTGCTGTTGTACACAGGGTTGCTATGAGTTGGAGACGACCTGACAGCACCTAATAACAACATAATTGCTGTAACAAATAACCACAAATCGAGTGGCTTAGAACACCACAAATTATCTTGTAGTTATGGAGGCAAGAAGCCCCAAAATCAAGGTGTTGGGAGGTTATGTTCTTTCTGGAGGCTCTAGGTGAGAATCCTTTCTTCTCTTTCCAGTGTCTACAAGTCACCTGCATTGAGTAACTGTGTTCACTTCCTTGCAGCACTCTGACTTCTGCTTCCAGGCTCAATTGAGGAGAAACCATAGTCCCATTTCCTGTGATTTTCTGTTCCTTAGGCATGGTGGGTCTTGTTCTTATTGAGATGATAAGCAGCAGTGACTCTATAGTTGATAAGTGTAGGCATTGAAGATCAGTGGTAGTCTCACCTTCCAAGAGATCAAGGTTTGATTCCTGGTCAATGCACCTCAGGCACAGCCAACAATCATTTATCAGTGGAGGCTTTGGTGCTAAGGAGCTCTGGTGGCATAGCACCTAAGGCATCTGACTGCTAACCCAAAGGCTAGCAGTTCAAACCCACCAGCCACTCCTCAGAACGAAGGTTGTGCTATCTACTTCTGTAGTCATATTGCCTCAGAAACCCAAGGAGGAGTAGCTATGAGTCAGATCTGACTCGGCGGCAATGTGTGTTTTTTTTGTAAGCGGAGCTTCCAGACAGAATAGGAAGAAAGGGCTGGATATCTACTTATGAAAATCTGCCAAACTATGGATCACAACAGGTCAATGCACAATCAGTCATAGGGATGACACAGGACTGAGCAGCATTTTATTCCATTGTGCTTGGGCTCACCATGTGTCTAGGACCAACTTGAAGGCAACTAACAACAAGAAACCACTGCTACAGTGGGAGTGGTGCATGCTGACCAGGAGTGAGGCCCCAAGCAGTACATCATTGTTCTTACAATAGTCAGTGACTGTGTGGACCCAAACTCAGTTATTTATTTGCTAATATTTTAAAAACTGGGGACTTGAGTATACACTACCACGTTCATGCTCTATCATGGTAACTATCCAGTTGCATTTTACAAGAACTCTCCCCTTCAATACTCTGAGCTTCTTCATCATGGGATTCATGTCCTTAATTCTCCATGGATTCCCAGTGCTTCAGACAGTACCAGGTAATTGATAAACATATGAAGAAAAAGGAAGCAAAGGCATTTAGAGAGGAGGAATGCTGGGCTCTTCAATTCTATGTCTCTGGGGTTTCACGGAATTAGGGAACTAAAGTCAAGAAAATTTCTAAAGAAATACATATATGCAGTATTTCTGACAAAAAGATTGCCTTTCTAGTTGTGCGATAGATATGACAAAAAATGAAGAAGAAGAAGAAATGAGTAGCTGCTGAGGCTGTTCATGTACAACCAAAAACCTCATGCATTTTGGTTCTGCGGTTTGCAGGTTTAAGGTCATGGTTTCACGGGACATGCAGTTAATTGGCCTAATAATGTATTTAGTGCTTCTGTTCTACCTCCTACTTCGTTGCATAATGTCTGGGGTCTTAAAAGCTTGTAAGCAGTCAGGCCATCTAAGGCAAAATAATTGGTCTCTAGCTCTGATAGCATAGTGCCTACGGCACTTGACTGCTAACCAGAAGCCTGGCGATTCAAACCCACCAGCCACTCTTCGGAAGGAACATGGGGCAATCTACTTCCGTAGTGATACTGCCTTGAAAACCCAAGGAGGGGTTGCTACGAGTCAGGTCCAACTCAAGGGCACATAACAACAACAACAACAACAACATCCACTTGTAGCAACAGAGGAAGGAAGAGAGTCAGGAATAGGAGGTGGATATGGAACGAATGGCTAGTTGCCTCCGTGAACAACTGCCTCCCTTGCTATGAGACCAGAACTGGATGGTGCTCCGCTACTGTTCTGAACATTTTGATCAAAAATTCTATAGAAAAATTCTGATCCAAAGGGGGGAAATTAGAATGTAATTTAATTTCTCGTGGACTCTAGCCGAGGCTGGATGAACGAGGAAAACTATTGCTTGAAATAATCTTTAAATCTTAAACCAGAAATATCCCTTGAAGTTTTCTTAAAACCATAGTTTAGCTTAACTCGTTAAAAAAAAAAAATACTATGGGAGCTCTGGTAGCACAGTGGATAAGGCATTTGATTGCTAACCAGAAGGGTGGCGGTTCAAACCCACCAGCCACTCCTCGGAATGAAGATGGGGCAATCTACTTCCATAGTGATACTTCCTTGGAAACCCAAGGAGGGGTCGCTGTGAGTCGGGTCCTTGACAGCACATAACAACAACAGTAGTTAACCTTAAGCCTTAGGCTCTTTTAAGAAATAACTATATGGGTTCAAACTGACAATAGCAACTTGAAAGATTAGATAGGAAACTTAGGGACCAGTGAATTTATGTTAAGGGGGTGGGGGAAGAACAATTCAGAAAAGCAGGGCGAGAATGGTTGTGGAACTGAAAAAATGTTATCATTGTCACTGAACTGGACATGTAGAAATTGGTGAACTGGTGTATTGCCAACAACCACCAAAGAAACAAATTTTAAAAAGAAAAAGGATTACATTTTTAGCCCTTTAATTTTATGGGAACCCAGTATGAGTGCATTAAACAATATTTGAATGAGCGAATAATATGAAAGAATACCAGTATCAGCACCTTTCCCTGACAACTTGTGCAGCTAAATGGTCCTTCCATCTCTTGCAGCTCTTGCAGTGCTTCCAGGCAGTCTTCCTTGGCACTAGCTCCCAAATTTCCCCCGCCCCTGAGGAGATTCATGTGACAGTATTACAAGACTCTATTCTGCCTTTGCTTTGAGTTTATTATCTAACGATTTTCTCACTAATACACTCTTTCCAAGTCAGTAACAGTTTGGTTGGATTCCTCCAAGATCAGATTACCCAAAACAGAGTGTCTGGCTCTTCCACAGATTCAGAATGTAATAATTAAAGAACCATTCAAGTCCCAGTGGGAAAATAGTTCCACCCAGTAGGTGTAGTTCCAAAGTTGGGGAGATCCTGCGGTTAATGAGCTTAAGGGCTGAAGGAACCTTGAGAATCATCTGGTTCAACTATTCCTCCTTCCCTTTTTTTTCTTTTTTTCTTTTTCAGATAAGAAACTGAGGCTCAGACGTTAAATGTCACTTTATTAGTTATGACAAAGTTGAGACTAGAAATAGTTTAGTGTTCTTTTCACTGCATTTATCGCCTCCTAGAACATAATCTCTTCACTTGTTTCTCGTGGCTTGAAGCCTCCTAATAAACATTTATCTTCTCACATGTACAACTGACATGGAAGACCCTTAGAGATACTGGCATACAGAGAACTTGATGATAAATAGGGATTAAGCAAGCACAGAGGTTGAATCTAGAAATCGTATTTTCACATAATGCTCACAGAAATTGCATTTAAATAATTTTCACAGAAATTATTCTACCCACCACAGGAATGCTACTCTCCCCCAGAGATTTGGCTAAATAGAAAGAGCAGAATGGAGAACGAGTAGTAATTTACATTTATATGTGATGGTAGTTGGAACTTAAGTAATAATCCTCAACTAATCAGAATATTTTATGCATTCTGCTTTTAGCAGAAAGAGCAAACCACAAGAAAGCAAGCATATATTATTATTAAAATGCTTCCAGGGTTTACCTTGGGCTCATACTGTACCCCCCTCCATTCCCTGCACCTTCTATCTTTAAAATATCACACTGCACACCCCCCTCCCCTCCTCACATGTATTCATTTGTTCATTTAATCAATCGGCAATAGTTACTGAGCTCCTCTATAATGTACCACATACTCTGCTAAGTCAAAGATGAAGAGAAGGTCTTGCCTTCAAGAAATCTAATGACTGGTTAGAACACTATTACTAGAAGATTTAGATACATCATATTTTTAGTTTTATTTCTAACTCTGTAGTATACTAGGTGTTTCCATTTGGCCCTCCAGATCTACTCTCTGCCATTCTGCACCCTGTTCTGTGCTCCTAGGTAGTGGGGAGGGGGAGTGGCTTTTATGAAACTGATAAATTATGCCTTTACCTGTGCTCTGCAAAAGAAAGGAGCCAAAAGATCAGATCAAAGGGTGGGAGAAGACAGGGGCAGTAAGTAGGATTCCTCCCCGGATATGTTCCCCATATCTGCCAAGCTGTGGGTCGACAGTGGCTGCATTCCTCTATTAAAGGCCATAGCTCCTGTTAGGTAGTCTTCTAGAACTCTCTCTTGAGTTCATAGCTGTCATATAAATCATAATGACAGCCAATTACAAAATAGAAGCATATTTCTGACAAACAAGAAGCAACATAGTTGGATAAGAGAACGCCTACCTAGAGGAGTTAGAAAAAAAACGGAAATAGTCAATATCATTCCTACTTAGCCTTTGTAAAGAGATCTATGGAAAGCTACTTCATTTTCACAGTTAGGGGAGAAAAATTTCATATTTTCTGTCTTCCATAAACGTAATTGACAGGATGCCAAGTATTTTATTTGGTTGAGAGTAGCTGCCTGGTGTTCAGTCTCGAGAAAAATTTTGAGGTCTATTCTCAGTATCTATATCTCCATATCTGTTATGGATATGGGGCCAGGAGATACACTCTGGAATGTAGATCCTAACTGTTATACCCATCTCTGTAGCTCTAAAGGAATCTAATTTGGGAAACAGAAACTAGTGCTTAGAACCACAAGAGTTAAAATGTATATAGTCTAGTCCACCTACATTTGCAGATGAGGAACAGGAGGCACACGAAACTTAAATGGCTCACTGAGATCAGTAAGGGGGCTAGCATGCCAATTTTCTGAGTTCATGTTCAGTTCAACTTATTATGATCTAAAAGGAAAACATAGCTGATTGCAACTGTCAGTGGGTTTTAGGAAGGCCAATGAAATCTGACTGACTGGGATGGAATTTGACTGAGATAGTGAGGTGCATATTTCTCACCATTTTTAGAGATCAATATCTCTTTTGATCTTGTTTTTAGAAAGATCAAGATCTAAGCATTATCTGACTTTCAGTAGTCATAGCTAGATCCTATCACACACCATCACACCATTAGCCAGGGCTGGGTGTGGGAAAGGATCCAATGTAGTCTGATTACACAGACAAAACAGAAAAGGCCTATCTAAAAATCACTCCAGGAAGAAAGTAGGAGGTAAGAGTCTCAGCTTTTAAAAATCAGCCATTTATTTGCCCTGACTTGAGTCCTGACACAAGGATGTGCCTTGATTGAGGTTTTTTTCCCCCACTCGGATCAGCCCTAGCCTTAGCTCCTTCAGCTTCACAGTGATGTCACTTATAGTCTGGAGATGAAGGTTCTTTCAATTCCTGCCGTGACTAATTGTGTAATTTTGGTCAAGGTACTTAATGTCTTTGGACCAGTTTCCTCAGCTACAAAATGAGGGGTAGAACTGGAATGAAACCAAATGTGAAAAATAACTATCTCCAAATCATTATTATGGTTTCCCACGTGTTTTAATGATTCCTGGAAGTTATCTCGCTCAAGAGTAGACTCTGTCTCGCTTTGATTTGGGGTTCTCATAGTGGGTCAAAGGAGCTCTGATGGCACAGTGCCTAAGGCATTTGACTGCTAACCAGAAAGTTGGCAATTCAAACCCACCAGTTACTCCATGAAAGGAAGACTGGGCAATCTACTTCCGTAAAGATTTACTGCCTCGGGAACCCAAAGGGGGTTGCTATGAGTTGGAATCAACTCAGTGGCAGTGAGTTTGGTGTTTGATTTTTTATAGTGGGTCTAGAGTAACAGAGCATGGTCAGAGAATTGTAGCTGCACCTCAAATTGTGAACCGAAAGGTTTGTGTCCATTAGACACTCTTTTGTATTTCAAAAACATATTCAGTATAAATGGAAGGTCAGAGGTGAATGGACTGTGCTTTAAGTAAGTTTTTAACACAGATGCCATCTAGTCTTTGCAGTCTGAAAAATTCTTCTGTAAGTGAATAAATGTGTAAGGTAACTCTCCATTACCTTGATCAGCATCTAATACCAACCTGAACTCAGAATTAAATTAGGGAAACAAAATTGGATACTTTGAGAATTGAGGGCTGATTATACTACTAGAGCTAGGAGTAGATTTAAACTCTTTCCTTATCCCATTTAAATCTAACTAGGTATAAACTCTCCATTACTAAGGAATAGAGGTGTGTCTGCAGAGGTGGAGGTTCCCCTTGATGTTCTTTGGACAAGGAAACCTAATCTTTTCTTCTGCCACACATGGTTGCAATAGAAATCATTCCCCAACTGCCAGTCTGGTTTTAATCTATTGATTCTAGTAAAATGGGATTTGTAGGGAACGTTAAGGAGAAAGCAAAATTACCAGAACTTACCATAAAATGAAAGTGTTGATGAGGAATCAAATTTTAAACAAGTGTTCAAAATTGTAAGCATGAACATATGTAGACACACAGTACATGCTGTAAGTACACAACTATAAAAGTTTTTAATCTTAAGTATATCTAAAGTCTGCTTTCAATATGACATTTATATCTCATTTTACTAAAGTTTTTTTGGCTTACTCAAATGATAGCAGCTGATACAGTAAATACTGCCATTAAACACACTGGTGCTTTATTTAACCAACAACACTGTTAAAAGAGTGAAGCACTCCATCAGGGAATTTTACAGATAACTAAACCCACCAGCCACTCCTCGGAAGGAAGGTTGGGCAATCCTACTTCCGTAGTGATACTGCCTCGGAAACCCAAGGAGGGGTCGCTATGAGTCGGGGCCGACTCGACGGCACATAACAACAACAACAACAAACTTACCTCTGTGTAATCAAATCTTTTAAATTTCAACCACTTTGTATGGAAATAGTTTAAGAGTATATTATGCAGTCTTTTTCTTTAAAAGATATACTACATAACATATCTTTCCTTGATGATATAGGGTCACCATTATTAAAAATATTATTAACATATATATATGGCTCCTTTTAAAACAACAGTGGGTTTTTTAGTAATATTATCCCCAATATCAAAGGTTTCAGACTCTTCTGTTGGAAACATATCAGTCTCTGACCATTAGTTATCTAATTTGTCAAAGTCAAATTTAAAGTTAAATGATGTGCCTACTCTGTACAAAGCACTATACCAGGTGCTAAGAAAATACAGGTATGCATTGTTTAACATCCACCATATATTCTGTGAAATAGGATGTTATATGATTTAGACGTAGCACCAACACATCAAAACCTTATAGGAACCTGCTTCTGGTCATCCTGATTGCTGCTGCTGGAACTGCTGATGAAGGAGGAGGAATGGGCACCAGTACAGAGAGAGAAGCGGGAGGAGAGGGAGTAGAGTATGCTCAGCCCTGCCTGCTGTTCTGCCCCACTTGAGCAGCAGGAGCAGCCTGGATCCCCTCTGTGCTTTCCCCTCCAGCTTCTGCTGTTGCTGCCACCTCTCACCTAGAGGCTTGACAAAGCCCAAGAGCCCATGCCCAGAGGCATGTCCTCTGCCTCACCTGCCTATGTCCCACCCATGGTCCAGTATGAATTCATGGTCCACCCATGAATACTAAGAGTCTGGGTTTGGGGTCTTTAAACCCATTAAGGAGAAATAATGAACTAAAGGAGAATTGCTTTCCTTTTGGAAAAAAAACAAAACCTTATGGGACCACAGACATATACACGGTTGGGTGTTCCCTGAATAGATGTATAGGTATAGTGATGTATAAAACTTTACTAAAGTTTTTTTGGCTTACTCAAATGATAGCAGCTGATACAGTAAATACTGCCATTAAACACACTGGTGCTTTATTTAACCAACAACACT
>NW_006921597.1:4259708-4270041 GCF_000298275.1 Orycteropus afer afer
TCCTCGGAAGGAAGATGGGGCAATCTACTTCCGTAGTGATACTGCCTCGGAAACCCAAGGAGGGGTCGCTATGAGTCGGGTCTGACTCAACGGCACATAACAACAACAACAACAACAATAAAGCTTTAGACTCGGTACCATCGAGTCAATTCCAACTTATAATCACCTACAGGAACAAATACAACTGCCTCCATAGGGTTTCCAAGGCTGTAATCTTTACAGAAGCATACTGCCACAACTTTCTCTTGTACAACAGCTGGTGGATTTGAACTGCCAACTTAACTTTAGTTAAAGTTAGCAGCCACTTTAACTAATGCACCACCAGGGTTCCTTAATAAAGCATTAAGGTTTGCAAATAATTTATAGATATGACTAAATGATTAAATTTGTGTTCTAATATTCCTTCTTCAGTGGGAATATCTGGGAAATTTCTCCCATGAGAATATTGTCAGTCATGAGTCTTACCAGATAAAAGACTAAGAATTGCTTGAAGAAATAAAGCAGGCAAGCTCTTTGATAGCTTTCTGCTGCACTGCAGTCTTGGTGCTACATTTTACCTTGGAATCTTCATGGCTAATGTTCTGGTTACCTAGCACTGCTCTAACAGAAATCACAAATGGGATGGCTTGAAGAAACAGGAGTTTATTCTCTTACAGTTTGGAGGTTTTAAGTCCGAGTTCAAAGTGCCGGGCTATAGGGGCTGGGTGAAAGCCCCTCAACCTTGGCCTTCAGCTCTGCCTCCTGCTCCTGGCCCACTGAAGCTGTAGGCTTTTTTTCTTTCAGCTGCTGGCTGCTGAGGCTGACAAACCCAAGGCTGACAAGTAAAACAGCACAGTCTTGAAGTTACCAAACCACACGACAGGCCATTAATTCAAGTCCACTGAAAGTCCCAAGGTCAGCAGAGCATGGGAGGCTGCTGAAAAACTACATGGCTACACGCAAGGTTTAAGCGTGCCATAAACTAAAGACCATTCCCCAAGGCTTCTCCTTAATATACAGGAAACAGACCACAGCCCTAAAGCTACTACGCAGCTGTTCACAGTAGATTCCCCCATGGAGTTGATTACCAGACTCATTATGGGGAATACTACATCCAGCAGCCCAACTACTCACCCAGGCCCAGCCAAGTTGACACACAAACTTAACTACCACAGCTAAGGATGTCAGAAGTCTAATTCCTTGTTGTTAGTTGCTGTGGCAGAGCTTCCAGACTAAGACAGACTAGGAAGAAAGGTCTGACAATCTACTTCCAAAAATCATCCAATAAAAACTCTGTGTACAGCAGAATATTTGTAATTCCTAAGGCCATATAATCTAATTAGTACTATTATCTGCAGAAAACTGTATTGTAATGCTTTGCTGTACATATGAACACTAAACATTTAAGGCATTTATAAACCTGCGTGTTTACAAAGAATACCATATATCTTTATAAACATCAATCATTACTTGGCTTCAGTAATAACACCTTCCTTGAGTTCTCCTTTGAGTTCTCCTTTTATTTCCATCCTAGGACCACTTTCATTTCACAAACTCTCTTGGTACTTTTAAGTATTTTCTTGGTTTCAGTTACCATCTGTTTTGTAGTTTAGACAGGAGCTCTGGTAGCATAGTGCCTAAGGCACTTGACTGCTAACCAGAAGGCTTGGCGGTTCAAACCCAACAGCCACTCCTCGGAAGCAAGGTTGGGCAATCCTACTTTCGTAGTGATACTGCCACGGAAACCCAAGGAAGGGTCGCTATGAGTCGGGGTCGACTCGATTTCATATAACAACAACATCTAATGGGCATCACATTTGGATGTACTACAAGCACTTCAAATTTCAGAGACAAAATGGAACTGACCAGTTTTTCTGAAGAACAAGATTGATTTCTTAATGGTAGACCCTCCTCGCTGCCCTACAATTCCTTCCCTGCTAATATCTAAACTACACCAATTATATATGAAATTCACCAGCACTTTGTACCACTCTTGTAAGATTTTAAGGAGCTCTGATGGCATAGTGTCTAATACATTTTACTGCAAACTATAAAGTTGGCAGCTCAAACCAACCAGCAACTCCACGGAAGGAAACTGGGCAATCTACTTCCGTAAAGATTTACCGCCTCCCAAAGGGGGTCGCTATGAGTTGGAATCAACTCCATGGCAGTGAGGTTTTTTTTTTTTTTTATATATATATATATGAGACTTTATTGTTTTATTTTACAATGTTTTCTCCCTCTATTCTACTCTGGTAATTTTCAACCTAGTTGCCTTTCTAGATTTCCTTCTCAGTCTAAGGCGCTAACATACCGGAAGGAGATTCTTCCCACCGGTCGCCTGCGAAAAGACTAGGTTTCTGGGAAAATAGAGACAAACCCCACCCTTTTCTTGGCTCCACCTGCTCTACAAAGACCACACTCCCCTGGGCAGATGCACAGGACACGTCCCCGCCCTGATGACATGGGCATGCGCAGCAAGCTAAGGAAGCTTACGTCATACATAACAAGTCAGCTCCGCCCATCTCAAGATGGCGTTGCACTTAATGCGGAAGGCGCGTAGGTGCTGGAGCTTCATCCGGGCACTTCATAAAGCAACCGCATCTGCTTCTGGTCCTAAGGTAACCGAAGGCAGCCCTTCTTCTGCTGGCTTCCCATCCTGTGAAATCCTTCTCATTCTTATTCCCCCTCTCCAAGTACTTCTCTCTTCTCACCTTTCCTGGAGAGTACTGAGTCGTTTCCAACTCACCTAAGACTGCAGTTACCCAGAGCGTGGAGACGTTGCATGGGTGCGTGGTGACGTACCGTTCTCCTGGTGGGAGGAGCGCGCCGCAACCTGCCACGTAGCCATCGCCTCTGGATGTGGTTTGGCTGCACCGCTCTGGTTGCCCGGCAACGCGGGAAACCAGAGACTTGTAAAGTTATCCCAACTCCAAGACAGGGTAATTCCGATACAAACCCACTGCCATCGAGGGGATTCCGACTCTTAGCGACCCACATTGGGTTTCCGAGGCGGTAAATCTGTACGGAAGCAGATTGTCCAGTCTTGCTTATACGGAGTGGCTGGTGGGTACTGCCCTCCTCGTGGCTCCATTACTATTTTTTTCTTCCTTTCCTAGCAGCAAGCCCAGGAACCATCCAAGAAATTAGACAAGCCATCTTGTTAAGGATTCGGTAGTTGAGACAGTGGGCTGCCAAATTGCACTGTCCTATTGGGAGCTCTGGTAGCATAGGGGCTAAGGCACTTGACTGCTCACCAGATGGTTGGCGGTTCAAACCCATCAGCCACTCCTCGGAAGTAAGGTTGGGCAATCCTACTTCCGTAGTGATACTGCCTCGGAAACCCAAGGAGGGGTCGCTATGAGTCAGGGCTGACTCGATGGCACATAACAACAACAACAACATTCTGGGTGTGCCAGCACTCTTGCTGCCTTAGCGCATCAATATGAGTTTTACCATCATGACACAAGAGAGAAAAGATATCTGTATATATGTCTGAATGACACAGAAATTATATGTGTGTTTATATATATTTTTTTAATTTTCCCTTTCACTAATTCAGATATTTACTTAATGTCTTCAAAGTACAATCTCAGTGATAGGTACTTTGACGTACATTATCTGGGGAGGCATCTCTGGGAACAAGAGAGAAATTGCCTGTGATTACTAGATGTTTTCCTGGCATCCTTGTATATATCCACTGTCAATACATAGGTGTGAGAATTCTGTATCATAACTGGTGTACTGCAAAGCACACTAGACTGGAAGTTGGGAAACCAGAGATCTTTTGTCTGCCATTTGCTACATGTGTGATGTGAGAAGTCCCTTAATCTCTCTGGGTTGATTTTCTTTAGCAAATGAGACGGGGAGGGGTTAGACTGATCGATGAGTTTATGTACCATAACACTTAGGAGCTCTGGTAGTGTAATGCCTAAGGTACTTGACTGCTAACCAGAAGGTTGATGTTTCAAACCCACCAGCCACTCTTTGGAAGGAACCTGGGCAATCTACTTCCATAGAGATACCGCCTTGGAAACCCAAGGAGGGGGTCACTGTGAGTTGGGTACGGCTCGGCGGCACATAACACCACCACCACCACCACTTTGAAAAGTCTATATGGCTTCATGATTATGAAACTAAAATAAAACCAGTAAGACTTTATATGTATATATATGTGTGTGTGTATATAGATATAGATATAGATATAGATATATAGATTTAAGTTCAGCTTATTTTTTCTTATCCTGTATATTACTTTGTGTGTATATTACTTAACTTTCTGAACTTCAGTGTTCTTCATCTATACGGACTTGACAAATTCTTGTAAGGATAAAGGAGTTAATATACTGGAAAGTTCTTTGTCAACAAAACAGATATTTAAATGTTATTTTTATATTTCAGGAAGCAGTGTAAGATTTAATTCAAAATTAGGCAAACCCATCGAATACTTCTCTCCTTGATGTTTGAAGGTTTGATTCTGCAAAATCACCAAAATATTGCTGATTCATTAGGGTAGCTAACAGTTGTTGTTGTTATATGCCATGGAGTCAGACCTGACTCACAGTGACCCCTCCTTGGGTTTCTGAGGCAGTATCACTACGGAAGTAGGTTGCCCAACCTTCTTTCCAAGGAGTGGCTGGTGGGTTTGAACCACCAGCCTTATGGTTAGGAGTCAAGTGCCTTAGGCATTACGCTACCAGAGCTCCTAGCCATAGCATAATAAAACCTCTGTTTTCAAAATAACTAAGCCTTAGACCCAGACTTCCCCTTCCAAACTTAAAAGATGAGGATTTCATGAGAATAAAGAATTAAAGGTAGACACAAACTAGAATCCATTAATAATTGCCCAGAGAAGTTTAGGGCACTAAATAATTATAAATGTTAAAGAAAAAAAAAAATCCTTAAACTCTGGTATTGGTTCAGTGCCATTATGAATAAATAGTTATTCTTAAAGTTAGTCAACTTAATCAGATTGTTTTAAGATATAGAATTTCCAGGACAAATTAAAGTTTTCAAGCCTTTAATTTACTTTTGAGTATCAAAAACTAATCAAATGAGGTAATATACCATAAGTGAAAGCATTCTTTTAAACATAAATCTACATACGTTTTGGGCCATTAAAAATCTTTGAAAGAGTAATTCGGTCCTTTGAAAGAATTGAGAGAAAATATACAAAATTATAGTTGTATTGTAATTATAATATCTTATTTGTATATAAATATATACTGACAAAAAGACTAGAAGTAAATAACCCATTGTTTTATTTTGCTTTGAGCTCTCTAAATAGTGAAGTAAAATTAAATTGGCACTTTTAGACTTTTTGTACTTTTCACATGTTCTGTGTTGAGATTATTTTACTTTTATACTCAAAAAAAATTTTTAAGTATAAATCTCCATATGAACATGTAATTTTAATATCATTTGTCATATTTTAGTTTTCTGAGAGAGATACTTGTCCAACAGCAGTATTATTAAAATGGCCTAGAAAAGGACTACTAAAAATTTATGGCCACTTTTCCTGTGTGTATCTTCTTTTCCTCTTGAAAAGTTTTCTTTGAAGTCAAGGGGATTCTGTGAACAGATGCAGAAAAATGTGAAGGAAGAATTGGATTCTTAAACCATATGCATTAGACATTTTTATGATCTCATAAATTTGTGGAAAACAAAAATTATTTTGCATGAAAACAGTACAATATAAAGAAATATATATTTATGATATGGAAGAGTCTATCAAAAAACAAAAATAGCCAAGTTCCTTATTACTAATTTTGTCATGTGCAGTTGCTGCCTGAGGTGAGAAGCCAAAGTGAAAAAAGCATAGCAGTGCTTTGTTAGAAACTGTGACTAATACAGTACCATGTGTGATTCCTAGTGTTGGGTTCCCCTTCACCAGGGCTCCCCCAACCCAAGGGATAACGCCACCCAAAATCACTCACGAAAGACGTCTCTTGATGCAAAAGCAGGAGGAGTTTATTCGAGGTACCAGTGCACTGGGGCCGGACTCATATCCCACCAGGGGCAGAGGAGTTGAGCAGCCAGCAACAAAGTTACACAGTATTTAAAGGCAAAACCACAAGGGGGTGGTCAGAGAGAGATTGGTAAGTTTAAGTTTGAATTCTCAGAGGGAGTACAAACGATTGGTAAGTTTAAGTTTGAATTCTCAGAGGGAGTACAAACGATTGGTAAGTTTAAGTTTGAATTCTCCAATTACGTGGTATGGTTGAGTTCAGGGCTTAGTCATCCTTGCCTTGCCCCTGTTCCTGGAACTGGGGCCCGCCCTTTTGCTGGCCTTAATAGTGGCCTTTTATTGCAAAACTATATTAAATATTACATTTCTAATTTCGTATTTACATTTTTAATTCCACACTAGGTGTTTTTTGTTTTGTTTTGTTTTGTTTGAAAAAGGGCAAAATCTTGGGAAATAAACTTGGTATTGGGGACTCTTAGTAATCTCCATTGCAGACTTTTGTCTCTCAAGGCTAGATATAAACACAAGTTCAAAATTTAAAAAAAAAAAAAAAAAAGAGACAACTGGAATAGCAGTGTATCGAGACCTACTCAATAATGGAATATCTACAATTTATATGAAAATGGTTTGTTTTCCCAGGTGTTACCTGACAGAAAACTGTTGATGTCTGACAAGATGAGAGTAGTCAGAAAGTCAGAGGAATGAATATCTGACGTTATGTTTAAATACTGATGGAATTAGGTAAATTTAAACCTGTCATCAGTGGCAAAACATAGAATGTATTACTAGCCAGTCACTGAGTCCATTGCCTGGAGTGATAGAAGCCAATAAAGACACACCAAGGTGAAGAGCAAAAGATGTGGCTTTTAAGTTACTGCACTAGCTGAAACAGAGAAGGGAATTCCCTCAGATTTTGTCTGCCTCCCAGTACTTTCCAAGTTTCTTTTATAGGGTGAAGATTAATTCAGAATCATCTTATACATATGATTTCATATGATTACAGGTTAAGCATGTGCAGTTAGGGATACAAAGATGGTTGTTCATATTCTGTCTCTTCATAATGTTAAATCTTTACCCAAGTGTGTGATTTTTAGTATTTTAATGTTCTTGTTTACCCAGATTCAAGCTGCCTTTGAGTTTTTACAGATTAGCAGACTTCCTGACTATTTGTTATTTCTCAAAAACTGTATTTTACTTCTCTTATCTCACTGGAAGAAACATTATAGAGCTCCTTTAATGAATACCGTGTATTCTTTTAAAGAAACACTGTACATTAAGTCCACAATTTAAGCCCTAACTTGTAATGTACAAAGAGTGAAATATTGATGGCTAATAGACTTTTGCAAGAATACCTGTAAGCATTCAGTTAAAGTATAAAATGTACACGTTATTTTATTGCAGATGAACAACACATTTCACTATTAGATGTGCCCAGTATGAGTTTGGTGCATATTAACCTTTAGCTCCTACTGTTAATGACCATTAAAACAAACCAGAAAAACTGCTGTCATCAAGTTGATTCCAACTAATAGATACTCTATAGTAAGTCATTAAAACCACTGCCATTGAGTCGATTCCAACTCATAGTAACCCCCATTCAGTTTCCAAGGCAGTAAATCTTTATGGAAGTAGATTGCTTCACCTTCCTTCTGCAGAGTGGGTAGTGGGTTTGAACCACCAATCTTCTTGTTGACAGTCAAATGCCTTAGGTACTGAGCCACCACAGCTCCTTAGTATAGTCATTAGATGAAGGGATTATGCCTGCAAACAATCACAACAAGATTGTGTTTTATTAATCTTTTTTTAAGAAAACTATTTAAAAATAATTTCAGCTATATAGGAAAGTTGAAAAAATAATCAAAAGAATTCCTATAAGCCCTTCCTCAAGCTTCCTTTTGTATAATCAGAGCAATTATCAAAACCAAGAAATTAGCACTGCCACAATACTGTTAACTCAGATCTAATTCATATTTCACAGTTTTCCAACTAATCCTTTTTCTGGTCCAGGATCAAATCCAGGGTCTCACATGTCATTGAGTTGTTATGTCATATTAGTCTGTTGCCATCGATGACACTTCCTCAGTCTTTTGGGATCCTGGTACTTTTGAAGAATATGGGTCAATTATTTTGTAGAATCTCTCTCAGTCTGGGTTTGTCTGATGTTTTCTCATGCTTAGACTGAAGTTATAAATTTTTGGTAAAAATGCCACAGAAGAAATGTTGTTCATAATAAGACTTTAAGGAAGGTGCTAGCATCTTATTTTAAAGATGAGTAAGTAGGCTTTAGTTACATAACTTACCCCAGGTCATACAGCTAATTAATGATAGGATACATCTAAACCCTCAAACCCACTGTCAACAACTCAATTCCACTTCATAGTGACACTATAGAACAGAGTAGAGCTGCCCCATAGGGTTTCTAAGGCTGTATATCTTTATGGAAACAGACTGCCTCATCTTTCTCCCAGGGAGCAGCTGGTAGGTTTAAACTGCCAACCTTTTGGTTTTCAGCAGATGCTTTAACCATTATACTACCAGAGTTCTGTAATGGTGAGATTAAAAAACAAAAACATGGCATTGAGTCATTCTGACTCATATTGACCCCTATTGAGTTTCCAAGGCTATCAGTCATTACGGAAATAGATTGTCTTATCTTCCTCCCATGGAGCAGCTGGTGGGTTTGAACCACCAATCTTCTTGTTAGCAGCTAAGTGTTTTACCCACTATGCCACCAGAGCTTCTCAAAATTTAATATTGCCATTTCATATTTTGCAGTTAGAATTTATTATTGTAAGTTCCTACGAGCTTCATGACATTGAGTTGGGGTAACATTCCCATTGACTTTTCTCTTAGCTTTTCTCTGCCTGTATTGTCCATCTAACATGGAACAAGAGCTAATCAGCATGGAAAGCTATCAGAAAGGCTGGTTATAGCCATCTGGGAATTTTGCTAGTTGATAACTATGCCACTTTCACCAGGCACCTTACCACACTGCTTCATTTTCTTACATGAAAAATAGAGATATTGGATGAATCAACTCTAAAGTCCTTTTTAAGCTCTGTCTGTGAGTCCATTTACTTAACATGCTCTGTAGGTTGGTTGATTTGTAAACAGACTTAGATAATTAAAACCCTTCTTTGAAAATATCCTTGAGCAGCTAATGAAAACTACCCATGATAAGTGCTGAAATACAGAAGTGGAGCAGTAGATAAATGTTGAGGACACTAACCTAGCAAGCATCATGGCTACTACAGCTAGGAAATGGTGAAGACAGTGATTCTGCTGACTCCCATATCTTTTCTAGATATATCTGTTAGGATAGATTTGACTATGGGTTACAGAAGAACTGTCTGTAGAGACTTAAAATATATATCTCTTTCAAAGGAGGAACTAACATTTAGTTAATGTGTGCTATATGCTAAGGTCTCATGCCATGTGCTATACATTCATCTTACTTTTCACAATAGTCCTATGAATATTATTATATTCCTTCTACAAAAGACAAAACTAGGCCTCAGAGAGTTTAGGTAACTTTCCAAAGTCACCCAAAAACCCACTGCTGTCAAATCATATCCGACTCATGGCGACCCTACCTGGGTTTCCAAGGCAATATCACTATGAAAGTAGATTGATTGCCCAACTTTCTTCCGAGGAGTGGCTGGTGGGTTTGAACTGCCAGCCTTCTGGTTAGCAGTCAAATGCCTTAGGCACTATGCTACCAGAGCTCCTTCCAAAGTCACAGAGCTAGTGAATAGCAGTTCCAAGATTCAACCCCAGCCGTGCCTAACTCCAAAACCTATGCTTTTCTCAGTGTTGTTAGTTGCTGTGGAGTTGGCTCTAACTCATGGCAACTCCATGTATAGCAGAATGAAATGTTGCCTAGTTGTTAGTATGTTCAAGTCCATTGTGGTCACTGTAGTTTGAGTGCCTTCAGCATAGGGAACTCACCTTTCAGTATTACATCTGCAAAAAAGGGCATAGAGGAGAGGTCATCTGACCTCCTCTGACTCCATGAAGGGCAGAGAGAATCACCATCAGCATCAACAGTGCAAGGCTGATTCCTATGAGGTGGAGGTCAGACATGCCACCACCCTCCAACCTTTTATCAGTTCTGACATCAACTGTCACTACCAA
The DNA here is from genome assembly GCF_000298275.1 of Orycteropus afer afer. Taxonomy (NCBI): domain Eukaryota; kingdom Metazoa; phylum Chordata; class Mammalia; order Tubulidentata; family Orycteropodidae; genus Orycteropus; species Orycteropus afer. The sequence continues at coordinate 4,269,790 of NW_006921597.1, forward strand.
GGCATTCTGTTTTTGCTGGTTTCTGTAACATGTTCTGATGGCCACACAGAACTCAGGCGATACACACAATCATGGGGTTTATTAAGGAAGTTGTTGTTGTTGTTGTTGTTGTTGTTATGTGCTGTCGAGTTGCACCCGACTCATAGCGACCCAAACCCAGGCAGTATCACTATGGAAGTAGATTGCCCCATCTTCCTTCTGAGGAGTGGCTGGTGGGTTTGAACCACCAGCCTTCTGGTTAGCAGTCAAGTG
>NW_006921597.1:4270661-4280060 GCF_000298275.1 Orycteropus afer afer
ATCCTACTTCCGTAGTGATACTGCCTCGGAAACCCAAGGAGGGGTCGCTATGAGTCGGGGCCGACTCGACGGCACATAACAACAACAACAACTCTGACAAGAGTGCCATTATTTACATCATTTACATAATTAGCAAGCTATCCAGTCCCCTTGGTGGACCACAAACACCTCACATTTACATAGTCCCACTGAGTCATCTGGTGAGAGTCACAAAGGCCATGACAAGAAAGTCATATTAAGTAATTCATTGCACCACAATATCTGACTATTCTGTTGTGGTCCATAGGGTTTTCATAAGCTAATTCTCAATAGCCAGGTCTTTCTTCCTATGCTTAGCGTACAAGTCCCAGTGAAACCTATTCAACCGTGGGTGACCCTGCTGGTGTTTAAGATACTAATGACACAGCTTCCAGCATCATACCAACACATATGCCTCCGCAGGACATAAAATGATAGAGGGTCGGTTTATCTCAGTAGTGCCATGGTAATCTATTATCAAATAAAATCTTAGTTGAATCCCATTAGATAAAAGCAGAACTTTTCTGATTTAAGCAGCAGTACTTCCCTCTTGCCCTGCTTTGGCCTCTCCTCCCCCATATAGACATTCCAGAAGTCTCTGGGATGGTGCCAGGCAATTTGGATTTCTTAGAATGTATTTGAAAAACATCGCAGCTTCCCTAAATGCCCAAGTGAGTTTGTTGTCTCAGGATCATATATGATAGATGGATTATTTTTAAAAGGTTGCCCTGTAAATTAGTAGTTTAGGAGTACTTACTTTGATATATATGTGTTTTATAATTAAAATGCAGTATTTGTTCTATTTACCTTATGCTGTATCAACAATAGGAGCTCTGGTAGCGTAGTGCCTAAGTCACTTGACTGCTAACCAGGAGGCTGGTGGTTCAAGCCCACCAGCCATAGTGGGACTATGTAAATGTGATGTATTTGTGGTCCACCAAGGGCACTGGATAGCTTGCTAATTATGTAAATGATATAAATAATGGCACTCTTGTCAGAGTGGGACCTTGCAAATAAGGTGTATGGCACCTTAATGTGGGGCTTGGTCAGGAAGGAAGGTTGGGCAATCTACTTCCATAGTGATACCACCTCAGAAACCCAAGGAGGGGTCGCTATGAGTCAGGTCCGACTCGACGGCACATAACAACAACAACAACATATCAACAATATGAGCACATGAGATATTAGCTGTCATTTTCCCCTTCCTTCCCTCCCTCCCTTAGTCCTTCCCTTCCTTTCTTCCTTCTTTCCTTCTTCCAACACAGTTTACTACTATGTAATATGCTGATCTTTGTGCACAAAGATGATGCTGTGGACTCACTCTGAGTTACTATTGTAACTGAACTTAGCCTCGAGCCCCCTAACAATTAGTCCACTTTTTGCTCTTGATTGTCTTCTACCACCACCACTCAGGGGTTCATGAGTTTCTCTTCTAGAGGCAACCTTCCTCTTAAATTTCCATGGAAGATATTTACCCATTTGGGGTAGAAGCTGCTCTGTTGCTATATGTACACTAGATGGAGAGAGATAATTTAAGACCCAAAGATGATACATTGACTTCAGCTTGACTTAATTTAACTCTGCTCAGACATTTACCATTTTCTCTCCATAGCATCTCCTCTCAAAATACTATCTTTTATCCCCAGTCCGAGGCCTAACCCTTTTTCTTAATTTCCCTGCTTACTGAACAAGACAAGGTCATACCTAAGCCTTTGCACTGGCCCATCATCTGCATTCTCTTGGCCCTCTAGTCATTCACAAAATTCATCTACAGCTCTCTCTTTTCTTGGCTTCTTTTCTTCCTTGCTTCTCTTGAGCTGTCTACTCATTTCCAATGAAATCTATTTCTGTTGAATAATGAAGTACTTTTTTGACTGTCTCTTCAAAAGCAGAATCAAGCCACCTACTTTGTCCTCCCCACTTCTGTCCTAGTGTTCTGACTAGTCCTCATTACAGTGCTAGATATCTCTACTGCTGACAAAGCCTGAACAATTTTGGTTACATTGCTTCTTACGCCAGTTTCTTGAGGTGATAATTGTAGAATTTTCATGAAGGAATTTGAACACATAAAATAACCAGTTGCACTCTAGAAAGCATTTTCAAGTCATTAATAATAATACCCTATTCTAATATACCCACTGCTGTCAAGTCGTATCCGACTCATAGTGATTCCTCCTTGGGTTTCCGAGGTGGTATCACTACAGAAGTAGATTGCCCAACCTTCCTTCCAAGCAGCTCTGGTAGCATAGTGCCTAAGGCACTTGACTGCTAACCAGAAGGCTGGCGGTTCAAACCCACCAGCCACTCCTCGGAAGGAAGATGGGGCAATCTACTTCCATAGTGATACTGCCTCGGAAACCCAAGGAGGGGTCTCTATGAGTTGCGTCCGACTCGACAGCACATAACAACAACAACAACATTCTAATATTAGCACTTTGTAGTTCCCAAAATGCTTTTTGTATTCTTTTCTTTTTTTAATGGAAATTTTAATTGAGATAGTTGTTTTATGCATTCTCATTTAGTCTTGAATACAGCATACAAACAATCTCATTATATAACAATTTTAAATTTTTGCTCGCTGATTAAATTTTCATTGTGCTTTTCCGTTTATACCAGTTTCATAGTGATGCTAATCTAAATACGTAAATATGTGAATGTCACTTATTTGTACTAAAATTAATGTTATTTGTACTAAAGTTAATTCTTTTTTGGGCCATTGTCTGATAGGTAGGGGTATGATTGAGTATGGATAATGGTGGGGGTCTGGTGATATTAACAGGTACTTTTTGATTGCTTACCATATGCTAAGCATGGTTTAAAGTACTTGAGCTGTGTTAGCTCATTTAATCCTCATAACCCAATGAGGTAGGTGCTCATATTAGCCCCATTTTGTAATTAAAAATGCTGAGAAGGTAAATAACTCACCCAGTGTCACATAGCTAGCAAGTCAGAGCCAAAATATAAACCCAAGTAGCCTGATTCCAAACCCAAACTGCAAGAAAATAATGGTAAAATTTGAAACAAATTCCATATATTTTAAAATCTGTTTCATGAAAGCCATTTATATATCTTGCCATGGCAACATGCACTATAGAAATTATAAAACATTCTTTGTTGTTGCTGTTTCTCCAGTCTTGTTCGGCTTAATGAATTATGAGAAAAGAGCAAAGCTGTCTTGTAAATTTATCTCCATGTCTCTATTTGGCTACTGTCCCTAGGATTATCCTGTGTAAAATAAGGGCTTTTAACACATGAGTCCCAAGGTGCATGTAGGAAGTTCTGTTTATACACAGTCTGTAGCTAAAAGGTCAACCCACACAGGGCCCTGCAGGCAGAGGGGAGGTGGTGAGTGCCAAAGCTGATAGATGACCAGGGGACCACTATCTAGGGTCTGGTTGGATTTATAGCTAGAGTACTTTATTTAAGAGGTAGCAGAGATGCAAAATGGAAAGATGGAAGAGATGAAAGTAGTTAGTGTTGTGGGCTGTTTCTGCAAATTGTAGATGATGAAAATTAATATCAATTAGTACATTAATTTGGATGTTCATGAAGGGGTAAAATTGGCAACGTTAAATAAAGCTTATTTTATATACCAAATGAAGGGCTTTTTATAAACTTCCCATGAGCAGTGATTTTGCATAGCCCATTCTACTTTATATTCATTCATCCCTACTCCCTACTAGCTATGTTACTTTGCATCTCTTCTGGGAAACAGCAGAATGTAATGGCAAAGGGAAATGGAGCTGTTTACCCAAATCCCTGATTTGGATTCCTATCCTCCCATGGGGAGAGTGGTCTAAGCAGTCAGTTCATAAATTTGCTGGAAGAGGGAAGAGGTCTCGGGCTGGGGATAAGTGTACACTGTAAAGGTGGAGACCAGAGGGGATGTTAAGGATCAGACTACTTGACAGTCCTGGGGAGAGAGGCTGGTTGGCCACCATGGATACTAGTTACCTGGCCATCTTGGTTGTGAAGGGAAATCCCTCTCTGTAGGCAATCTTGGCAACATTCCAGCCAATTCCATGCTGCTAAACTGTGAAATGTGCAGACTCAGTAACTAGGGAAGCAAGTTTATAGAAGATAAACATTCACAAGAACATTATACTTGTCATCTTCAATAAGAGAAGTGTAGTAAAGTAGAAGGCACATCACTTCGCATCATTTAGGCCCAGCTCATCCACATACTAATTGTGTGATGTTGGATAAGTTGTTAGACCTCACTAAACCCCAGTTTTCTCCTCCATAAAATGTTAATAATGATTCTTATTTTGTAGGAATTTTATCTGGATTTGAGATCCTGCCATGTATATAAAGGAGCTCTGGTAGCATAGTGCCTAAGGCATCTGACTGCTAACCAGAAGGCTGGTGGTTCAAACCCACCAGCCACTCCTTGGAAGGACGATGGGGCAATCTACTTCCATAGTGATACCGCCTCGGAAACCCAAGGAGGGGTCACTATGAGTCGGGTCTGACTCGATGGCACATAACAAGCCTTAATTTTATTTTTCACATTATACTGGAGTTTGCCACCTCTATATATTTAAACTGGAGTTTATTGCCTTTATATAGAGAAAAGAGTTGAGACATACTCAAAATTAAGAAAAGACTTTATCTGAAGCATAGTTTTACTTCAAGAGACTGTCTGGTTCAGTAAGTGTGCTATATTATCTGCACAACTGACACTGTTTTTTGTTATTACAATGCACTGTCTGCTTTCTTCAAATCATAAAAAGAAAGTTTTAAAAACTTATTTTTTGTATCTATACTGCCTTTTTGCTCACTTGCCCACCTCAAGTCCTTTTCAAACAACCTGCTAAACCATGCTTAGCACTTTTGCACCATAGATTTTGGTATGCCATACATAGATATAGGTAACAACTTAAAGTCTCACCTCATTGTCACATGATACAGACAATAAGGCCATTTGTGAGCTTCTGATATACTGCAATTTCAATTTTCTATGTGCTGTGGTAAGAGTGGTATGCAAGCAGAATTTATATCTCTGTTGCTACAAGTTCCTGTTGAGTGTCAAGTTGGCTCTGACTCATGGCAACCTTATATATAACAAAACAAAACATTGCCCAGTCCTGTGTCATCTGCGTGATCATTGGGCTGTTTGAGTCCATTGTTTGGGGCTATTGTGTCAATTCATGCCATTGAGTTTCCCTTGTTTTGTTTTTTCTTTTTGCTGACCCTCTCATGACCAAGAAATTACAAAGAATTGATTTATTTTTTCCTTTTAAAGTGGCATTTTAATCAGGAAGGTTTTATTGTCCTACAGTACTTGTTTACCAATTTATGATGTATATGCTTAATAAGACTTAACCTGGCATAATCACAGAATTGTCAAACAATATCATGTCTTGGAAAGAAGGGATTGATTGCAGCATCTTCCTGATAAATCTGTGACTACAGTGGCCAGACTTCTTGTAAAATCCAGCACCAGTTGTACCCATAAATCTTTAAAATATCTTGGAAATTCCAACATTTCAGCATCCACATGACATCTCCCACACTGCTTTTCACATCGTAAAATGGAACAGAAATTCTTTGGCAGACCATCTGTCCTTAATTTTGATTGGAATATATTAACATATCTATGACTCACGTAGAAACATAGTTTGTCCTCCAGTCTTGTTTTTTGTCTAAATAGCAGCCTTTTTAATCAGGCTTCATTATACCTGTCTTCTTGAAAGTCAAATGCCTACCTTTAGACCAATCCTGTGCAGATAGGGTCATCCAGCTTCCATTTAGTCGACATGTTACCAGGGATGAGAAGAGGAAGGCTCTCCAAAAAGGAATAGTAAAGCCATGGCCACTGAGGGGATTACTGTCAGCTGTATAACTCTCAAATCTCAAATTGGTGTTTTCTATACAGGGATCACCAAAAAAAAAAAAAGCATGTGAAATGGGGAAAGTTTCTGTTTGTTTGTTACACAGGGCCCAGCCTTGAAATTTGGGGTGACATCAAAGTTGAAGAATAAAATAAAGATACAGAGGTGGGAGAAGAACCAGTATAGTGTGAATTCTGAGAATTCTGAGGTAGTACAGAATTTTAAGAAGAAGAAATGAAGGGCAAGACAGTGGTATAATAAGATAAAGAGTAAAAACCATCTATTAGATTTTTCATTTAGTGTATCACTAATAATAGCAACAAGGAACTCTGGTAGCGTAGTGCCTAGGGCACTTGACTGCTAACCAGAAGGCTGGCGGTTCAAACCCACTAGCCACTCCTTGGAAGGAAGAAGGGGCAATCTACTTCCGTAGTGATACTGCCTCAGAAACCCAAGGAGGGATCGCTATGAGTTGGGTCCAACTAGATGGCACATAACAATAACAACAACATACCAAAACAAAAACTCTTAGCCATCATGTCGACTCCTTGGAGCCAGTAAAGATGAAGAGATTGAAGATGCAGGAAAGAAGTAGAAAAAAATGCAATACAGAGTAAAGAAATGAACACTAGGAGAGACACAGGTCAACTCTGAGATTGGGAGACAGAGGCAGAGATGGATGTGAGTCTAGATGAGTTTAACATGAATGGAATGGGAAATTAAGGAACTCTAAGACATGGAAGCTCTGGTAGCGTAGTGCCTAAGGCATTTGACTGCTAAACAGAGGGCTGACAGTTCAAACCCATCAGCCACTCCTCGGAAGGAAGGCTGGGCAATCTACTTCCGTAGTGATACTGCCTTGGAAACCCGAGGAGGGGTCGCTATGAGTCGGGTCCAACTCGATGGCATATAACAACAACAATAAGATATGACAGACACAGTTTTCTTAGGGGGCTTAAGTCCTGAGGTGATCATGTAGATTAGTAGTTTAGTGTGTCCGTTTCTGAAATCAAATAGCATGGGTTCAAATCCAGGTTCTTCTGTTTGATACCTAAGTCAGTGGGCAAGTTACTAAACCTCTCCACATCTCATTTGCTTCATCTTTAAGATGCAAAAGAGCATAGAATTAGCCAGATTGCCAGGGTCTGAATCCCAGCTCCATCACTTACTGGCATAGCAGTGTGACTTTGAGCCCTGGCTCTGGGGCCACCTGCTTAACTGCAAGTCACTTAACCTTTCTGTGCCTTAGATTCTTCATCTGTAAAAAGGTGACAATGATATCTATTTCATGAGGTTATTATGAGGATTGAATGAGTTAACATTTTAATATTTTTATCTAGGACAGTACCAGGCACATCATTAAGTTAAGAGAAGGGCTTGATAAACAATATGGTCAGCCTAACTGAGTCAGCTCCAACTCATGGTGATCCATGTACAAAATAGCATTACCCAGCTCTGCACCATCTTCATGATCGTAGTATGCTCTAGTCCATCATTGTGGCCACTGTGAGTCCCTTTTTACCAAGGGAGCTCATCTTCTAGCACTATATCAGACAATATTCTGTTGTGATCCATACAGTTTCAGTTGGCTAATTTTTGAAAGTGGGCATCAGGCCTTTCTTCCTAGTCTGTCTTAGTCTGGAAGCTCCACTGAAACCTCTCCACCATGGGTGACCCTGCTGGTATTTGGAACAATGGTGCTATAGCTTCCAGCATCTAGCAACACAAAAGCCACCATAGTATGATAAACTGACAGGGATCGGGGTGGAATTGAGATTAAAAACCATAAATATGAGGTGGTAGATTCTTCACGGTTTTGAATTTTATGCCAAAAGTGCTCAGCTGTCAAGATATGAGTGGAATGGAGTTTTATTTGGCTGTTAGGACATAATGCCAAAGGCCATTGAGATTGCTAATGGGGGCATAGTGCAAGTGCTAAAGGGGCACAGGGTCAGCACCTTCTGACCTCCTCTGACTTCACAAGAGGAAGACAGAATCACCATCAATAGCCCAAAGCCTGTTCTTATGAGGCCAGACATGCCACTACCCTCCAGCCCTCTTACTAACGTTGACATCAACTGTCCCTCCCACAGCACGCACCACCTCTCTGCTGGGTTCGATAATTCACTGCAGTAGCCGCACAGAACTCACAGATTATGGGGTTTATTAGGGAAGCACCATGCTACGATTCAAGATTAGGAACACACTCAGCCAGCTGTCTCTTTCTCAGCTGATAGTCCCTCTTTGAGCCAGCAGTCTCTCTCAGTAGCATGTCTCTCTCATATCTTTCTCTCAGCAGCATGTTTCAATCAGCAGCACATCTTTCTCAGCTGGCAGAGAGAGATTCTTGCCTCTAGGAGGGCTCATCTTGAGCCTGGCAGAGTGGCAAAACTAACCAATCCCAACATCAGAATTCTACACACCTGAGAGAGCAAACTTCCCAGAAGATTGCTTCCTGCTGCTCCAACAGAGGTACACCAGGTGCATAACTTTAACAGTCAGCTACTCAGTTTGTTCACAGCAAAGTGGAAGTTACAAAGACTATGGCTAGAAAAGCCATACCGTGTAATTTACCAAGTGAGCACAGTTTTGGGGGCAGACTGGATGGAAAGAAGAGGGGCCAGGTAGAGACTGCAGCACCAGAAGAAATCAGAAATAGGTAGGTTCATATTTCTAAATGAGCTTGGCGAGCAGGTATAATGGAAATCAAAGCATGAGAAAGTTGAAAAGTCTATAACCACAGACAGTAAAATATTAACATTTATGATTTCCAAAATGGAGACATTCTAGATGGTGAGAAGCTCCAGGGAATGACTACAAGGATTAGTGGTTGAGGCTGAAGATATCAAGCAACTATGTTTGATGCTAGTGTATTGGATGGATAACCTGTTTGATAATCAAGCTGTCTTGAATAATAGCACATGGCCGGGTAGAAAGAAAAAAAGATTATGAGACAGCTTCCTAAGATTCTGAGCAATTTGTTGTTGTACGTTACCATCAAGTTGATTCTAACTCATGGTTAGTCCATCTGTGTTAAAGAGATAGGAAGATAACCACAAAGAGAAAGGGCTGAATAAGTGTGACATCTACTTCTCTTTATATGGTCCTGTAGGATGTTGTGGATCATTTGTACTCTGTATCTCTTGAACTATTAAAGACCTTGTTCAGTGGAGAAATATTTGGATTTGTTACTCTTGTGAATTCTATATCGTTACCTAATTCATCAGAGCAATAAGGTCATGAATATTTTATATATATTGATTTATTTTTACAAAGATATTCCTTGAACACTTAATGTGTTGGGTATTAGGGCAATGAAGAACACATGAAAATTTTATAATCCAGTGGGATGTTGTTGTTGTTAGGTGCCATCGAGTCATATCCAACTCATAACGACCTTATGCGCAGCAGAACGAAACAGAGCCCAGTCCCATGATCCTTGCTATACTTGAGCCCATCGTAGCAGCCACTGTGTCAATCCATCTTGTTGAGGGCCTTCCCCTCTTTTGTCGACCCTCCACCTTACCAAGCATGACATCCTTCTCCA
>NW_006921597.1:4280999-4282362 GCF_000298275.1 Orycteropus afer afer
TCCTCTTCTGAATCCAGCTTGCACCTCTGGAAGTTCTCTGTCAATATAATGCTGCAACTGTTTTTGAATTATCTTCAGTAAGATCTTACTTGCGTGTGATATTAAAGATATTGTTCTATAATTTCCACATTCTGTGGGATAACTTTTCTTTGGAATGAGTACAAAAATGGATCTCTTCCAGTCAGTTGGTCAGGTAGTTGTTTTCCAAATCTCTTGGCATAACAGAGTGAGTGCCTCTAGTTGGGCATCTGTTTGTTGAAACATCTCAACGGGTATTCTGTCAATTCCTGGAGCTTTGTTCTTCGCCAATTCCTTCAGGGCAGCTTTGACTTCTTCCTTAAGTACCATGGGTTCTTGATCATATGACACCTCCTGAAATGGATGAAGATCTACCAGTTCTTTTTGGAACAGTGACTCTGTGTATTCCTTCCATCTTCTTTTGATGTTTCCTGTTTCATTCAATATACCCTTAGAATCTTTCAATATTGCAACCCGAGGCTTAAATTTTTTCCTCAGTTCTTTCAGCTTGAGAAATGCTGAGTGTGTTCTTCCCTTTTAGTTTTCTAACTCCAAGTCTTTGCACATTTCATTATAGTAATTGGCTTTGTCTGCTCGAGCTGCTTTTGGAAATCTTCTGTTCATGTCTTTTATCTTGTCATTTCTTCCATTTGCTTTGTGTACTCTCCACTCAAAGGCAAGTTTCAGAGTCTCTTCTGTCATCCATTTTGGTCTTTTCCTCTGTTCTCATCTTTTTAGTGACTTCTTGCTTTCTTTATGGATGATGTTCTTGATGTCATCCCACAGTTCTTCTGGTTTTCGGTCACTGGTGTTAAATGCATCAAATCTGTTCTTTACATGGTCTCTAAATTCAGAAGGGATATATTCAAGATCACATGTTGGCTCTTGTGGACTTGTTTTAACTGTCTTTAACTTCAAATTGAACTTGCATATGAGCAGTTGATGGTCTGTTCCACAATCAGTTCCTGGCTTGGTTTTGGCTGAAGATACTGAGCTTTTCCATCTCCTCTTACCACAGATATAGTCAGTCTGATTCCTGTGCACTCCATCTGGCGAAGTCCACATGTATAGTTGCCATTTGTGTTGTTGAAAAAAGATATTTGCAATGAATAAGTCGTTGGTCTTGCAAAATTCTGTCATGCGATTTCCAGCATTATTTATGTCACCAAGGCCAAATTTTCCAGCTCCTGGTGATTCTTCTTTGTTTCCAACTTTTGCATTCCAGTCACCAGTGATAATTAACACATCCCGATTGCATGTTCAGTCAATTTCAGACTGCAGAAGCTGATAAAAATCTTCAATTTCCTCATCTTTGGCTTTGGTGGTTGGTGCATAAATTTGAATA
>NW_006921597.1:4282562-4283895 GCF_000298275.1 Orycteropus afer afer
TCCACCAGCCACTCCTCGGAAGGAAGGTTGGGCAATCCTACTTCCATAGTGATACTGCCTCGGAAACCCAAGAAGGGGTCGCTATGAGTCGGGGCTGACTTGACGGCACATAACAACAACAACAACAGTGCCTAGGGTATCAATCTTGATGTGCTCCATTTCATTTTTGACAACTTCCAGTTTTCTTAGATTCATGCTTCGTACATTCCATGTTCCGATTCTTAATGGATGTTTGCAGTTATTTCTCCTCAATTTGAGTCGTGCCACGTCAGCAAATGGAGGTCTGGAAAGCTATACCTTATCCATGTCATTAAGGCTGGTTCTACTCTGATGATGCAGCTCTTTCTTGGTCCTATTTTGAGAGCCTTCCAACCTAAGTAGCTTATCCTCCTGCACTGTATCGGACAATGTTTCCAGGCTATTCATAAAGTTGCACAGTAATGTATCAGCCAGTATTTCTCTGCTATTCATAAGGTTTTCCCTGGCCAATTCTTTGAGAAGTGGATGGCATCCTCCTTCTTTCTACTCAGTCTCAGTCTGTAAGCTGTTGAAACCTGTGCACCATGTGCAATCCTACTGGGTTTGAGACACTGGTGGCACAGCATCAAGCCTTACAGCAACACACCACCACAGTAGGACAAACTGACAGACAAGTTTATCTCCTTTAGCTGTTCAAAACCTCCAGTGGGATAGATAGGCATAAACAAGTATACTATCTATTTATTTTGTTGGATGGTAAGAAGTGATATGGAGAAAAAATAAAGCAGGGACAGTAAACAGAGACTACCAAGGTATATGGTAACTTTAAATTAGGTGATCAGCAGAGCTCTCCCAGAAGGTAACATTTGAGGAAAGACCTGAAGGTGGTAAGGATATGTACAAGGGGGATATCCAAGGGAGGCATGCCAAGGAGAGGAAACAAGAAAGGTAAGACCATGAGGAGGTGGCTAGCCTGTCATGTTTGAAGACAACCAAGGAGGCCAGCATGATTGGAAAAGAATGAGCATTTTCTTTATTTAACAACTACTACATAGCCCTGGTGGCACAGTGGTTAAGCTTTTGACTGCTAACTTGAAAGTTGGTAGTTTAAATCCACTAGTTGCTCTGTGGAAGAAAGGTGTGGCTATCTGCTTCCATAAATATTACAGCCTTGGAGACCCTATAGGGCAATTCTGCCCTGTCTATAGAGTCACAGTGGAGCTCTGGTAGCGTAGTGACTAAGGCACTTGACTGCTACCCAGAAGGCTGGTGGTTCAAACCCACCAGCCACTCCTTGGAAGGAAGATGGGGCAATCTACTTCCGTAGTGATACTGCCTTGGAAACCCAAGGAGG
>NW_006921597.1:4283995-4299020 GCF_000298275.1 Orycteropus afer afer
CTCCTTGGAAGGAAGATGGGGCAATCTACTTCCGTAGTGATACTGCCTTGGAAACCCAAGGAGGGGTCGCTATGAGTCGGGTCTGACTTGATGGCACATAACAACAACAACAATAGAGTCACAATGAGTCAGAATCAATGTCAGTGGATTTTTATATAAGATTTATTATGTGTTAGACACTTTTCTAAATGCTTTGTAAATATTAACTCATTTAATTCTCATAATAACCCTGTAAGGAAGTGCCTAGTATCAGCCCCATTTTATAGATGATGAGTCATCAAATAAATGTTATATAACTTGCCACCCAAACAACAAAATGAACACATCTAAAACAGTGAGGAGCCAGAATTTGAACCTTGGATATGTTTTGCATTATGCTACCTATTATAGTAGTAAGACATGAAAACAGATAACTGATAAGTGGATGGTAGTGGGGAGATCAATTATGTAGAGTCTTATAAGCAATTGTAAAGACTTTGGCTTTTACTCAAATGGAGTTCTGAAGCTGTTGGAAAGGTTTTTTGGAGGAGTGACATGATCTGACTTAGAATCTGGCTATTATGTTAAAAATAGAATATAGAAGAGCAAGGATAGAAGCAGCAAAGCCAGTTGGGAGGCTACTACTAAAATTCAAGCCAGTGATGATGGTTGCTTGAACTGGGGTAAGTGGAAAAGATAGTTTCATGAAAAGTGGCTGCATTCTGGATATACATTTTGATGACAGTGAGTTTGGTTTGTTTTTTGGTTTTAGGGAGCTCTGGTGGCATAGTCCCTAAGGCATTTGATTGTTAACCAGAAGGCTGGTGGTTCAAACCTATCAGCCACTCCTCGGAAGAAAGGCTGGGCAATCTACTGCCATAGAGATACTGCTTCAGAAATCCAAGGAGGGATCGTTATGAGTTGAATCGACTCAATGGCAGTGAGGTTGGTTTGGGTTTTTGGTAGAGTAAATAAAATTTTCTGACTGATATTGGCTGAAAGAGAGAGAAGAAACTCAAGGATAATTCCAAAATTTTTGCCCAAAGCAACTGGAAAAATGAATTTGCTACCTAATGAGATGGTAAAGACTCCAAGAGGAACACAACTTTAGGGGGAAGGTAAGTAATTGGCTTTTAGACATGTTGAGTTTGGAACATCCTAGCGAACATCCAAGTGGAGATGTCAGGTAAACAGGTATATAAGACCAAAGTTCAGGAGACAAGTCTAAACTGGAGATATAAATTTGGGAGCCCTCAGTATAGAATACTTAAAGCCATGAGATTGGATATGATTCTCTAAGGGGTATATTTTAGCCACTCCTCAGAAGGAAGATGGGGCAATCTACTTCTGTAGTGATACTGCCTTGGAAACCCAAGGAGGGGTTGCTATGAGTTGGGTCTGACTCAATGGCACATAACAGCAACAACAACAAAAGGAGTATATTTAGAAAGAGAAGATGTCCAAGTACTGAGCCTGTGAGCATTCCAACATTAAGAGGTTAGGATGATGAGAAGAACAAGCCAAGATAGGAGTAGCCAATAAGTAGTAGAGGGAAGTATAGGATAAGGTGACATCCTAGAAGCCAAATAAGGAAAATGTTTTATAGATTAACTTAGGTACACACACACATATGAGCACACACATATACACATACCATATTTCATACATGAAGATAGAAACATGAGGAGTACCAGATAATTTTCTTCACTAATTACCATGCTTGCAGGAAAGTTTAATCATGAAGCCATATTATTAAATGAGGTAGTTTGGTGGGTAGCATTGGGTAGTTCACTGGATCACCTTGTTGGCTAGTGTTGTTGAGGCAATAAGCCAAAGGTCCATCTCTGGTACAGGACATACCTTCTCCTTGGGTAACATATTCCTGGCTTGAGTCACAGCACCATTTACCTTGGACAGTTCCATAAAAAACATGCCAAGGTTTTTCCAGTAGAGTTTCTTTTTCTAAGCTTCTGTCCTTCAAGGGTGTGTATTCTTTTTATAGATATATTCATATATCTAATTTTTTTCCTATTTACATTTGTCCTTAGTGTTCTTATATTTTAGGAGGTATGGGAGAGAGGTCACTAGTTCCTCTGATTAGAATGTAGACCTTCTACCAAGAAAAATGTGTACACTTACTCTCAAGATTGTATGTATAATTTGATAAGTCCATAGAGCCAGGTCAAGAACTTTTGCTTTCAGTTGACCTTTGTGTTCAATCTGTATGCTGAGCAAATAATCCAAGAAGCTTGACTATATGAAAAAGAACATGACGTCAAAATTGGAGGAAGACTTATTACAGCCTGCAATATGCAGGTGACACACCCTTGCTTACTGAAAGTGAAGAAGACTTGAAGCACTTACTAATGAAGCTCAAAGACTCCAGCCTTCAGTTTGCATTACTGAACATAAAACGAAAGTCCTCACAAATGGACCAATAAGCAACATCATGTTGAATGGAGAAAAGACTGAAGTTCTCAAGGATTTCATTTTACTTGCATCTACAAGCAATGCCCATAGAAGCAGCATTAACACATTAATGTTAAAGAACAAAATGTCACTTTGAAGATTAAGATGTGCCTGACCCAAGCCATGGTCTTTTCAATAGCCTTATATGCATGTGAAAGCTGGACAGTGAATAAGGAAGACCAAAGAAGAAATTATATATTTGAATTATGGTGTTTGTGAAGAATATTGAATATACTTTGGTTTCCAGAAAAATGATTAAGTCTGTCTTGTAAGAAGTATGGCTAGAGTGCTCCTTAGAAGTGAGAATGGCCAGAGTTCATCTCTCATACTTTGGTCGTGAGAGATCCTTCAAGAGGGGCCAGTCCCTGGAGAAGGATAGCATGCTTGATAAAGTAACCAAAAAAGAACTTACTGCCATCAAGTCGGATCTGACTCATAGTGACCCCTCCTTGGGTTTCCGAGGTGGTATCACTCACTACAAAAGTAGATTGCCCTATTTTCGTTCTGAGGAGTGGCTAGTGGGTTTGAACTGCCAGCCTTCTGGTTATCAGTCTGATGCCTTAGGCACTACGTGAAAAGTAAAGAATCAGCAAAAAAGGGAAAGATCCTTAATGAGATGGATTGACACAGTGGCTGCAACAGTGGGCTTGTTGTTGTTGTTGTTGTTATGTGCCGTCGAGTCGGCCCCGACTCATAGCGACCCCTCCCTAGGTTTCTGAGGCAGTATCACTATGGAAGTAGGATTGCCCAACCTTCCTTCTGAGGAGTGGCTGGTGGGTTTGAACCACCAGCCTTCTGGTTAGCAGTCAAGTGCTTTTAGCCACTATGCTACCAGAGCTCCTAACAGTGGGCTTAAGTTAAGCATAAAAACAATTGTGAGAATGGGCCCAGACTGGGCATTGTTTCACTCTGTTGTACAACAGTAGGATTACTATGAGTCAAAACCAACTTGACGGCACCTAACAACAACATTTTATATTTTATAGACTACCTCACGGATTAAACCTAACCAAATCCACTGTTGTCGAGTTGATTCTCACTCATAGCAGCCCTATAGGATAGGGTAGAACTGCCCCATAGGATTTCCAAGGCTATAAATCTCTATGGAAGTAGATTGCCACATCTTTCTCCTGCAAAGTGATGGGTGAGTTTGAACCGTCCACCTTTTGCTTAGCAGCCGAGCACTTTAACCACTGTGCCACCAGGGCTTCTCAAATCACAGAAGATAAACTTATTTCCCTCTTTTCAAATACTGGACCCCATTCATTGTTTGCTTCATCTACCTCTAACTACAACATCGGTCTTATGATCTATGCCATAGAGCTTTTATGTGAAATTGTTTGTAATTAATTATTTCTGATACTTCAGTAAGTAAAATCTCTTGTCTGGAGAGTGTGACAGACCTTCAAGCCATATTCCTTCCTGGACAAATGGCTTTATATGAAGTTCTGTTGTTGTTGTTGTTGTTGTTATGTGCCTTCCAGTCAGACCCAACTCATAGTGACCCCTCCTTGGGTTTCCAAGGCAGTACCACTATGGAAGTAGATTGTCCAACCTTCCTTCTGAGGAGTGGCTGGTGGGTTTGAACCGCCAGTCTTCTGATTTAGCAGTCAAGTGCCTTAGGCGCTACGCTACCAGAGGTACTGTATGAAGTTCAAAGTTCTAGTGTATGTTTATTTGATAACACAAATGTATAATATAAGATTCATAGCTAGCCAATTCTGAAATGTAGCCTCTACTAAGAATTTCAAGGTGTATAATCTTGCTATAAGATGATGCTGCCCAAACATTTAAGAGAATATATGTATATGTGTGTGTGTGTGTGTGTATTTCTGTACTTGGTTAGAATTTTAGAGGAAATAGAGTAAGAGGGAAAATAGCTTAAAGGGAGGTGGGAGGAGCTGTCCATAATATTAAGAGCAACACCCATCTGAACTTCACAGAAAGTATCATGAGCGCCTCAGTGATTAGAACTGATCAGATATTTGGGTATCCTTTTCAACCAGAAGATGGATTTGAACCAGATTACCACTTCCATGGTTTAGTTTTGAAGAGAGAAGGAGGGGCAATTATATGTCTCTTTGTTCAAAGGCCTCTTTTTGTGTTGTAGACCCCTGAAAAGCTAGTAGAGGAGCCAGCCTTTCACATCCATTAAGGTAGCCCTGAAACTGTTGAATTTGATATCTTCCATTTGCCATCTGGATACAGTAGAGAAAAAGCTATTCTGCACTGGGTTGCTGGACACCATCCAGAAAATAATATGTCAGGGGCATCAAAGGCTTGAAGCACTTGGTCCAGTCTGTCTAATGATCACAGGCAGGGTCTGCTCTCCAGTTTTGTAGTTTGTTTTATTCTTGCAGTGACAATATATATCCCGGTAAAATAGATCACAAGGATTACTGCCAGCTTGTCAAAGCTGGAATTCTTCCATCACGTAGTTCAAAAACAGACCAGGTTTTAATTGGGCAAAGCTTGATTTCTAAAAATTGAGGAAGCTCAATCTCCACTTGTCCTAATCTGTCCC
The DNA here is from genome assembly GCF_000298275.1 of Orycteropus afer afer. Classification (NCBI taxonomy): domain Eukaryota; kingdom Metazoa; phylum Chordata; class Mammalia; order Tubulidentata; family Orycteropodidae; genus Orycteropus; species Orycteropus afer. The sequence goes on from NW_006921597.1 coordinate 4,288,968, forward strand.
CTTTATAATGGAGAGCACTTACCACAAGAACTTTAATTCATAGATTGTTTCATCCTACACACAAATCCCAAATTTAAAATCTCCTTAAGATTGACTTCATTTAAAATTATATTCATTATCTTCTTTATAAGTGAGGCCCAGTAACTGGCCAGCTAATGACAAGGCTGGCAGCTTTCCAGGAATCTGACAACCACATCTCATTATTCACACCAACTGGAGCCAATTGTGGCTAGATTTTACTTTATTTTTTTATTCTGCTATTGAAAAATGTGGATAGGAAGCAACAGCAATGGCATGTCGTCTGGTCTCCACTGCTGGATCCAGGAAGAGCCTTGAATAATGGGACCTATAATATCAGGAACCATATGGCTGTGTTTTAAGGTAGCTGGAGGCCATCTAACTCAATGCTCTGATAAAGCAGGCTTTGGTTTGGATCATTGCAGGATCTACTTAGGGATAAATTATAGCTTCTCCAGTGGGTAAAATCGTAGGGAAATTGCCATTTTCTCTCTTACCTAGCAGGAAGAGTTACCAAATCCTATTTACAAAAACTACTTTTCCTTGTGGACAGAAATGGTTCCTAAGCTGTACTCTAAATACTAGGGCAACTCCCAACTTTCCCAAGCCAACCTAGGAAACTGGAGAGACCCTTGCTGGGTTCTGACCAGCTTATTAAAAGGGCCATCATGAACAGCAGCACTGCAATTTCGTACTTTGTTCATGTTCTCCTGTAGATCCAAAGTGACATCATTTTCTTTATTCTGTTTCGGTATTCCAAACTCTTACCATCAATATTCCCTGCTTCTCATCATTCAGGAACTTTTAGAATCATCCTATTCTTCTTTTCTCTGTTCAGATCTCCTGGAATTGAGAAATGACAAATAGTTCTCCTAGATTAAGGAAAGCAAACAAAATTCCTCCAAACCATAAATCAAGAAAAGCAGTGATGACAATTAGCAGTATTACACCTGCTAAGATGTGTGCACACACTTATAGCTTCTGTTTGAACACTTTCAGGCTAGCCTATCCCTTTTGGTAGGTTGGTGACTTGTTTATCCTCTAGTGTTTACCTGCAAATCCCCTCCCTGGTTTTTTTTGTTTTGTTTTTGTTTTTGAAGGAGAAAGATCTGTGATATCAAGTCACTGCTGAAGCCAGACTTTCTATTCTTGCCATCTCCTAGCTGTGTTACTTAAACCCTCAGTACCTTAGTCACTTTATCTATAAAATGGGAACAATAGTGGTGCCTATTTCATAGGTTGAGGCATTGGTGGTTCAGTGGTAGAAAATTCTAGTCTGCCTTGCGGGAGGCCTAGGTTCCATTCCTGGCCAGGGCCCTTCATGTGTAGTCACCACCTGTCTTACATAAGCGGAAGCTTGCATGTTGCTGTGTTGCTAAACAGTCTTCAGCAGACCTTCCAGACTAAGACAGACTAGGAGGAAAGACCTAGCGATCTACTTCTGAAAACCAGCCAATGAAAATTCTATATGTCACAATGATCCAATCTGTAACTGATCGTGAGGATGGCACAGAACCAGGCAGCATTTTGTTCCATTGTACATGGGGTCACATTGAGTTGGGTGCCAAATCGACGGCAGCTAACAACAGCAATGTCATAGGTTTGTTGTGGCAGTTAAGTAAGATATATGAAGAATAAAGCCTGGCACAGCAGAGTGCTCAACATACATTTACTATTGTTATTGTTATTTGATGTCTGGCTTTGAAGTTGTAGCAGAAGCATACCAAAAAAAAAAAAAAAAACCCACAAGACTCACTGCCATCGAGTCTATTCGACTCATAGCAGCCCTTCCTGGGGTTTCCGAGGTGGCACCTCTACAGAAGTAGATTGCCCAATCTTCCTTCTGAGGAGTGGCTGGTGGGTTCTGGTTAGCAGTCAGATGCCTTAGGCACTATACTACCAGACCTCCTATGCCACCACAGCTCCCATTAAGAACAAGAGCCTTAATTCTCAGCCCCAACAGAAGCTTCAGAAATGCAAGGACTTGATCTCTTTGTTTACCTTTGTGTTCCTAGTACCTAGACAATGTGTGAGATTTGATATAAGGAGGACTGCCATCTGTGGAAGCCAGAGAATGGATATCCTCCCTCTCTCCGTTCTCAGATAATATGAGCAAGGAAAGGCGTATGACCTAGGCTCAAGCAATAGGACTTGCCTGGGTGGTGCTTTGAATCTTGTTGTTGTTGTTAGTTACTTTGGGGTCATTACCAACTCATGGTGACCCATATGTGCAGAGTAGGACTTCTCCGTACCATTTTCAAGGCTGTGACATTTCAGAAGCAGATCCCTAGACCTGTCTTCTTAAGTGGTTTCAAACAGCCAAACTTTTGAATAATAATTGAGCACTTAACCATTTGTATGATCCAAGGATTCCGTGAATCTTACAATAGGGACTAAAAGATGACAGGGTGATGAATGAGATCACAGTGGTATTGATCTAGACCCCAACAGTATTCAGTGGTAGTGATGGCCTCCTGGCTGGGTTGTTTCTGCTATCTACCTTTTCTGCTTAGTTGTTGTTAGATGTCATTGAGTCGGTTCCAAATAACAGCAACCCAATGTCCAACAGAACGAAACACTGCCCAGTCTTGTGCATCCTCGCAATCATTGCTATATTTGAGCGTATTGTTGCAGCCACTGGTCAATCCATCCCTGTGGTGCAGTAAATTATTTAATATGGTTGTTGTAGTCATAATCTTTGTAACTCCACCAGATAACTGAGTGGTACTATGCAAATGTGAGGTGCTTAGGGCCCACGAAGGGATTTGGATAGCTTGCTAATAATGGACATAAAGTACATGGCACCCTTGTGGGGGTGAGACTATGCAATTAAGGTTTATGGAACCCTAAGGTGGGGATTGGTCAGTTTTGCCATCTCAATAGGCTTAAAATGAGCCATCCCAGAGGTGGAAAGGGAGATATGTCTGCCTATAAGAAAGAAGAACCAAGAGTGGAGTACATCCTTGGACCCAAGATCCCTGCACTGAGATGGCAGAAGAATATGCTAACAGAGGCATCAAGACCAACAGAACCAAGAGACTGGCATGAGACAGAGTGGTAAACTTCCTGGCCCATGGAACAAGGAAGCTGAGTACCTTTGGGCAGGAGGCTTGGTGGCAGAGTGGGTACTTTTCTAGGCACTCTTCAGCAGAACTAAAAGAGCTTTGTAACACCTGGCTGAGCAGAGGCCAGGCCAAAGGGACGAGGGCCAAAGAGAGGCATGTATATATATGGGCATTGCTGAGGGGAGGTACAGTGGAGTAAATTACCTGATATGGCTTTTCTAGCCATGATCTTTGTAACTCCTACTTTGCTGTGAGCATCTGAGTAGCTGTTAAAGTTATCCACTGGGTGTGTTTCTGTTGAACCAGCACAAAGCAATTTTCTGGGAAGTTTGCTCTCTCTCTGGTGTATGGAATTCTGATGTTGGTATTGGTTAGTTTGGCTACTCTGCCAGGCTAAAAAGGAGCCCTCCTAGAGGCAGAAGGAATCTCTTACTGCCTCTGAGAGAAGTGCTGCTAAGAGAGATGCATTTGCTGAGAGACATGAGAGATATATGTTGCTGAGAGAAAGAGATGTGAGAGACACACACTGCTGAGAGAGAGATGCAAGAGATGCATGCTGCTGAGAGAGATATGTGAGAGACATGCACTGCTGAGAGAGAGACATACTACTGAGAGAGACTGCCAGCTGCTGAATGAGATGGCGGGCTGAGAGAGACTGAGCTCACTCCTGAACATGAATTATAGCCTATTGCTTCCCTAATAAACCCCATAATCTGTGAGTTCTGTTTGGCCACTGCAGCAAATTATAGAACCCAGCAGAGAGGTGGTGGGCATTGCGGAAGGAACCGTTGGTGTCAGGGTTGGTGAAACGGCTGGAGGGAGGCAGCATGTCTGGCCTTGCAGGAATAGGTGTTGGGCTGCTGATAGTGATTCTGTCCTCCTCTTGTGGGGTTAGAGGAAGTCAGAAGATGCTGCCTCCTTGCCCCTTTAGCAGGAGGTTAACCTGATCAAAGAATTATATCCTATTGTGAGTGTTTCTGAACCTCAATTTTAACCTATTACTTCCCTAAAAAATCCCATAATCATATTGTCTGTGAGTTCTGTGTGGCCATTGCAACAAATTGTTGAACCCAGCAGAGAAGTAGAGCATCTCCTGGAAGGGACAGTTGGTATCAGAATTAGCAAGAAAGTTGGAGGGTGGTGGCATGTCTGACCTCCCCCTAATAGGAATCAGCCTTAGGCTGTTGACTTTGATCTTTCTTCCCCCTTGTGAAGTTTGAGGAAGTCAGACATTGCCCCGACACCCCTTCTGAAATCTTGTTGAGGGTCTCCCTCTTTTTCCTTAACCCTCTACCTGCTTTAGTTTGCCTAAGTCATTTTGTGCCTTATAGTAAAAAAAGAAAAATTCTGAGTGATATACTTGGCCTCAACTTGAGCTTGTCATCACTAGTAATTGTATAACTTTATAAATCTCACCTTTTAGCATCCCACCCTCTGACTCCTCACCTACTTAACCTCCAGTTCTCTTACTTAGGGACTCATACTCCAACTATCTTTTGACCTTCTGAAGTCCCCTCATCTATTGGCCTGACATTTTTTCCTCATAATCCATTGCCCTACTCCTCACTTCCCTCTTTGCCCATACCCTATCATCACAGTTACTCCTTTGCAAAAGCCCTTAATCCGTTTGCCAAGCTCTCCCTCTGTCATATTCACTCAGGAAAAAAAAAAAAAAAAGATTGAACTCTACTCTTGCCAAAGGGGCAGGGAGGCCCTATCTTCTGACTTTCTCTAATCCCACAAGAGGAAGACAGAATCACCATCAATAGCCCAAGGCCTATTCCTATAAGGCCAGACATGCTGCCTGTCTCCAGCCCTTTCATCAACCCTGACACCAACCATTCCTCTACAGCACCCACCACCTCTCTGCTGGGTTCGATAATTCACTGCAGTGGCCACACAGAACTCACAGATTATGGGTTTTATTAGGCAAGCACCAGGCTACTATTCAAGTTCAGGAACAATGCTCAGTCTCTCTCAGCCAATAGCCTCTCTCAGTCTCTCGCCTAGCAGTGCATGTCTCGGTGTCTCTCTTGGCAGCACGTTTTCTCAGGAGCATGTTTCTCTCAGCAACACATCTTTCTTGTCCAGCAGTCAGAGAGATTCCTTCTGCCACTAGAAGGGCTCCTTTTGAGCCTGGCAGAGTGACCACTAACCAATCTCAACATCAGAATTCTATATACCTGAGAGAGAGCGAACTTCCCAGAAGATTACTTCATGATGGTTCAACAGAAATACCCCAGGTGGATAACTTTAACAGTCAGGAGCTACTCAGTGGCTCATGGAAAATTCCACCATGGAGTTTACAAAGACTTATGGCTAGAAAGCCATACCAGGTAATTTACTACACTGCAACTCTTCATTTACTTATACCCAAACAGCTATACATTTCTGCAAAATACTACAGAGCAGATCAATTGCCTCACCTTTAAATTAATGACCAAAATCTTGAAATGGACACTTACTGGCAACTATATTTCTCTAGTCAGTTGGCTTGCCTCACTCTCTGAAACTCTGAATCATTTCTACTCCTGAATCATTCCATACTTTCTGACATACAGATAACCTTTTCAACTTCATACTAGGTTGAGAAAATAGAACCAGATACCAACTCTTTTACTTTATTTTTGTTTTTGTATCTATGCCCATGTTTACTGTTTTCTCAAGTTACAGTGGAAGACAGACATGTTCCTGTGCTTTTCATTGGCCACTCAATCTTCTTGTACTCTGAATTCCCTCTCCACTCACCTTAAGGACTTAACACCTGTTTTTAAATTCTCTTTCTCTTTTTCTGCATCATAAATCTCTCTCTCTCTTTCTCCTGGATAATTCCCATCAGCTTTGAAATCTGGCCCAAGTTCAGAAATATTATGTTTGGACCCATACAAAATGTTCTAATATTTCCTGTCTTATAAAACCATCTTATAAAGCCCCATAACTCCCTTTAGCTCCCTATTTCTCTGCTGCCTTTCATGATAAGCCTTTTTCAAAGAATTGTTTATATTTGAGACAACCTGAAACAGCTCATTTCAAGCTGGTTTCTATTTCTACATCTCTGATCTAACTGTTCTTGTTAAAGTCTCCACATAACTTTACATTGCCAAATCTAGTGGTCAATATTCAGTACTCATATTACTTAATTAGCTATTAGCATTTGACACAACTGACCCTGCTGTCCTTCGTGAAACTTTTTTTTAATGTGTTGGCCTCCAGAACACCAGACACTCCTGATTTCACTCTTACCTCACTGGCTGTGCCTTTTCAGCCACATATGCTTATTCTTCCTCCCCTCCAACCTCTATGTGTTGGAGGACACCTAAGCTATTTCCTGAGTTCTCCCCTTCTCTTACTTCACTCTCTCCCTGACTGAGCTCATCTAATTCCATGCCTTTTTTTTTTTTTTTTTTTGCAGTGGTAAATGTTTTATTATATGTACATTTCTTTTTTCTTTGTCTTTAATTGTGATTTGGGTGAAGATTTACAGAGTTAATTTATTTTCTACACAGCAGTTCTTACACATTTTCTTTCATGACATTGATTGCAATCACCATAATGGAACAGCTCTCTTCCTACTTCTTCCCTGTTGTTATTTTTTTCCTGTGTCCTTTCCTATGTATTCCTGCCCTCTGAGCTATCTCCTTATGCAAAGGTCACCCTTCTGATCTCCAAGGGTTGATTATTCTAAGGAGTGTACCTTCCTTGTGTAAATGTTCACCTCAAATGCCTGTCTGTTGTATGGCTGGAAGCCATGGGAGTGAGTTCAATTCCAGGCCCAAAGGATGACTAGGGGCAAAAGTCTCAGGGGTTTCACAAGTCTCTGAAGTTTCTGTCAGACAAGTCACCCTGTCTTTTTTATAATTTTGAGTTTTGTTCCACATTTTTTCTCTACTCTACCCAGAATCTTCTGCACTGATCCCTTGCCAAGTGACTGACAGCGGAAGCCAGGTGCCATCTAGTTCTGGTCTCAGGGTCAAGTAGGCTGAGGTTTGCATGGTCCACAAGTCCCTTGGACTCAGTGTTTCTATGCATCTTTGGTTTTCTTCATTCTTCTTTGCTCCAGATGAGGAGAGACCAATTGTTGCTTCTAGATGGTTACATGTAAGCTTTTAAGACCCCAGTTGCTACTCACCAAAGTGGGATGTAGAAAAATGTTTTAGTGTAGTATGTTATGCCAGTTGAACGTGATGTCCCCCATGACCATGGTCTCGAGCCCAGAGGCCCAACAGTTTGCTCCCTTAGGATGTTTGGCTGTGGCTAAGAAGTTATCATAACTTTGCCCTCTATTAGTTCTATTTATATGGACATTATTATAGCATGTACAAATACATATGTAGAAATACCATCTGCCAACCTTATATATGGTCATGGGTATTTTCCATTTTGCCTAGACATAACTGATTGTTCAGCCTGTCTACTTATGTATCTACCCTTAGATTAATGTTTGTTATTACTAAGAAAGCAGTATTGTGTATGTAAAAGTGTTTATCTTTGTTGTCTGTACCTCTTGGCCACCTTTCTGTGTCTTCCTTTTCTGTAGTGTTATTGTGTTGGTCACTTGCTTTTGGTATATTGTCTTTTTCTTCACCCAAATCAATACTCATCTCTTACCTATCTAGCAGTTTTCTTTCTCCTCCCCTCCCATCCCTGTTGTTGTTGTTGTTGTTGTTGTAATGTGCTGTTGAGTCAGACCCGACTCATAGCAACCCATCTTGGGTTTCTGAGGCAGTATCACATCCCTGGTAACCAACAAAGAAAGTTTCCTTCCTTATGTAAGCCTTTCCTTAAATTTTTACAATAGTTGACTGTGGTGGTTACGTTTGTGTGTCAACTTGGCTGGGCCTGGTTGAGTGGTTGGGCAGCTGGATGTCGTATTCCCCATGATTAGACTGGTAATCAACTCCATGGTGGAATCTGTGAGCAGCTGAGTAGCTGCCTTAGGGAATGTGGTCTGCTTCCTGTATATAAGCAGAAACCTTGGGGTACGGTCTCTAGCATATGGCACGCTTGAACCCTGCATGTATCTGTGTCATTGTTGAGCAGCCTGCCATGCTCTGCTGACCTTAGGACTTAAAATGAACTTGGGTTAATGGCCTGCCATGTGATTTGGTAATATCAGGACTGTGCCTTTTTACTAGGCAACCTTGAGCTTGGCAGCCTCAGCAGCCACCAGCTGTCTGAGTGAAGAAAAGCCTCTTGCTTCAGTGGGCCGGGAGCTGGAGGCAGAGCTGAAGCCCAAGACTGAGGGGCTTTCACCCAGCCCCTAGAGCCTGGCACTTTGAACTCGGACTTAAAGCCTCCAAGTTGTAACAGAATTAATTCCTGTTTGTTTAAGCCATCCAATTTGTGGTATATTCTTGTCAGAGCAGCACTAGGTAACCAGAATGTGGACTAATATAATATTGGTCCTTCTGTGATTTACTTATTTCACTTACCATAATGTCCTCCAAGTTCATCCACGTTATAAAGTCCTTCACAGATTCTGCATTATTATTTAATGTTGCACAGTATTCTATTGTGTGTATGTACCATAAGAATGTACCACTCCTCCATTTATGAGTACTTAGGTTGTTTCCATCTCTTTGCTATTGTTAATAGTGATGTGATGAACAAACCAAAAAATAAAACCAAACTCACTGCTGTCGAGCTGGTCCCAGCTCATAGTGACCCCTCCTTGGGTTTCTGAGGCAGTATCTCTATGGAAGTAAGGGTGTACATATATCTCTTCATGTCCTGGCTCTAATTTCTTTAGAATATATATCTAGTAAGGGTATTACTGGATAAAATGGTATTTCTATATCCAAGTTTTTAAGGAATCGCCATACCAGTTTCCACAGTGGTTGTATCATTTTACAGTCCCACCAGCTGTGTGCAAAAGTCAATCTCTCCAAATTTTTGCTTGCATTTGTTATTTTCTATCTTTTTGATCTTTGCTATTAGTGCTTGGGGGAGATGGTATCTCCTTGTTGTTTTAATTTGCATCTCACTAATGGCTAATGATTGCAAATATTACTTCATGTATTTGTTAGCTACCTGAATGTCTTTGGTGAAGTGTCTGTTCATATCTCCTGCCCATTTTCAGTTGGGTTGTTTGTCTTTTTGATGTTGAGGTGTTGGAGTTTTCTATGAATTTTAGAGATTAGTCCTTTGTAGATGTTCTTTTTACTCTTTTGGAGAAGTCTTTTGATGCATATAAGAATTTATTTAGAAGATCTCAATCATCTAGTTTATCTTATGCTGTTTGTGCATTTTGGATTATGTTTGATTGTCTATTTATATCATAAATTGGGGAGCATAAGTTTGCCCTTATTTTTTCTTTGATGAACCATATAGATTTGGGTTCCACATTTAAGTCTTTGTTCCATCTGAAGTTTGTTTTTGTGTATGATGTGAGCTATGGATTTTTTTAATGCATTTTATTGAGATATTATTTATGTACAGTGAAATACACAAAACTAAAGTGACAGGCGTCAATGCTTTTTTCTTTTTTTTTTTTTTGCTGTGTTTCCTCCCTTCTCCTCCCCCCCGGTAGCCAACAAAGAGAGTTTCCTTCCATATATAAACCTTTCTTTGACTTTTTACAGTAATGACCTAATACTATATTTGTCCTTCTGTGATTGACTTATTTTACTCAGCATAATGTCCTCCAAGTTCATCCATGTTATGCGGTGTTTTGCAGATTCTATGTTATTCTGTAGTGTTGCATATTATTCCGTTGTGTGTATGTACCATAGTTTGGTTATCCATTCTTCTCTTGATGAGCACCTAGGTTGTTTCTACCTTTTTTCCTATTGTAAATAGTACTGCAGTGAATATTGTTTTTGTTGTTGTTATGTGCCCTCGAATCAGACCTGACTCGTAGCGACTCCTCCTTGGGCTGCCTAGGCAGTATCACTACAGAAGTAGATTGCCCAACCTTCCTTCTGAGGAGTGGCTGGTGGGTTTGAACCACCAGCCTTCTGGTTAGCAGTCA
>NW_006921597.1:4305285-4318913 GCF_000298275.1 Orycteropus afer afer
AATGTGTTCTTAAGCCCCAGAAATCTGCGAGAGCGCTGTCTCTTTAAATATCCAAAATAGTCAAGCCGCTTTTTAAACCTTCAAAATGGTGGCATCCTCCAGACTGGCAAAAGTCCACAGCTCAGCCCACCTTTCTCTTCACCTCTGTTTGTTCCCCAGTCACCATGGATAGTCCTCCGTGCAGTCCCTGGCTAGCAGGGTAATTTTTGGGTTAATTCTTAGGTCCTACACCGCTCGAGAATCTCCAAGCCACCTGTGCCATCAGGGTTCTCGGGATCGCTGCCAGACCGCAGCTCCATATGTCTCCTTTTTTGGTATTTTCACGCAAATTCTTCTGCTAGTTGGAGTTTAGTCCACTTCTGTATCCTTCCCTTCAAGGCTCAGGGGTCCAGGATTATCTTCTATGTCTGTGTTAATTGGTTTCTCTTTTCTTTGTTGAAGAGGGTCTGTGCAGTCCTTCTGCCTAGTCTGCCATCTTGCCGGAACTCCTACCTAGTAGTTTTTAAGGAGGGTTTTACTCAGTTTCCATGTGTTGGCATTTTTTTTTTTTATCTCCTTATTGTTGATTTTTAATTTTATAGCATTGTGATCTGAGAAGATGCTTTGCAGTATTTCAGTGTTTTAAAATTTATTAGAGCTTGCTTGGTGGCTTAACATATAGTCTATCCTGGAGAATGTTCCATGTGTGCTGGAAAAGAATGTATATTGTGTTGTTGTTGGGTGAACTACTTTGTAGATGTCTAGAAGTTTAAGTTGATGGTATTGTTTAGTTCTTCTGTGTCTTTGTTGAGTTTCTTTCTAGTTTTTCTATCTTTCATTGAAAGTGGTATATTACAGTCTCCTAGTATTACTGTAGAGTCATCTATTTGTCTTTTCAATTCCGTTAAAGTGTTATATATGTATTTTGGGGCTCTTTCATTGGGTGCATAGATATTTTTTATGGTTATGTCCTTGTTCTGGTTAAGGTTATGTGTCAGTGTGGCTGAGCCTGGTTTTGAGTGGCTGGGCAGCTAGTTGTAGTGTCCCCATGATGAGACTGGTAATCAACTCCATGGTGCAATCTACTGGCAGCTGAATTGCTCCCTTAGGGATATGGTCTGCTTCCAGTATATAAGAAGACAGCTTTGAGAAGGTCTTTGATCTTTTTGACACACTTGGACCTGCATGTAGCTGAGTCTTCATGCAGCAGTATTTTGGTCCTCTCAAGCCACCCTAATAGACAATACCACAAATGGGTGGCTTTAAGAAACAGGAGTCTATTCTCTTACAGTTTAGAAGGCTAAAAGTCCAAGTTCAAAGTGCCAGCTCTAGGGGCTGGGTGAAGACCCCTCAACCTTGGGCTTCATCTCTGCCTCTTGCTCCTGGCCCACTGAAGCTGGAGGCTTATTTTAACTCAGGCAGCTGCTTGCTGGTACAGCTGACAAACCCAAAGCCAAAAAGTACAAGGCACAGTCCAAAGATTATCAAACAACATGACAGGCCTCTAGTTCAAGTCTGGAAACAGTCCCAAGGTCTGCAGGGCCAGCATGGCAGGCTGCTGAATGAATACTCGGCTACATGGAGGGTCCAAGTGTGCCAAAAAGCTAAAGTCTTTTCTCAAACCTATCTTTTTATATACTAGAAGCAGACCATATCCTTAAGGCAGCTACTCAGCTACACTAGTAGATTTCACCATGGTGTTGATTACCAGTACCATCATGGGGAATAATTACATCTAGCTGCCCAGCCACTCAAAACCAGGCCCAGCTAATATGACACACAACCTTAACTACCACAGTTACATCCCTTGTCAGCTTGGCACCTATACAGATCTCCTTCATTGGTGGCAGGAGTCTCCTAGTCCATCTGAGTGATGATCTCACCCCCTTGGCCTGGCAGGCCCTGTTCCTCTCCCTCTTGGTCATAGCCGTCCTGCTCCCTCACTTTTGGGAGGTGTTATGGCCCCATTCCACTGGCCCTCATGAACAGCAGCCCCACACTCTAGAACCAAGTTGGTGAAAGTCTAACTCTTTGAAACTTCAAAGACCGAGGTGATTCCACCCCTAGATGGTCCTACCTTTTGAGGCAATTCTGTTTCCCTTTTCCTTGGTCTCTCAGTTTCTGCCAGTTAATGCCCAAAGGCAACCCTCTCTGGCAGGAAACTTCCTGCCCCAACGACACTCAGCTTTTTCATTCTGTGGGCTGGTAAGTTTGTCATTGTCTCATGCTGGTCTTCTGGCTCTGCTGCTGCTGCTCTCTGCTGGTGTCTCAGCCCAGGGATCTTGAGTAAAGGTCACATTCCACTCCTGTCCCCACATTTTAGGTATATGTCAGAGCAGCACCCCTCTCTCTTGGTACCAAATTCTGTTTTGGTCCTCTGTTGTTGTTGTTGTTGTTATGTGCCGTCGAGTCGACCCCGACTCATAGCGACCCCTCCTTGGGTTTCCGAGGCAGTATCACTATGGAAGTAGATTGCCCAACCTTCCTTCCGAGGAGTGGCTGGTGGGTTTGAACCGCCAGCCTTCTGGTTAGCAGTCAAGTGCTTTAGCCACTATGCTACCAGAGCTAGAGCTGCTCTAATAGAAGATACCACAAATGGGTGACTTTAACAAACAGGAGTTTGTTCTCTTACAGTTTAGGAGGCTAGAAGTCCAAGTTCAAAATGCCAACACTAGGAGTTGGGTGAAGGCCCCTCAGCCTTGGGCTTCAGCTCTGCCTCTGCTTCTGGCCCACTGAAGCTGAAGGCTTCTTTTAACTCAAGTAGCTGCTGGCTGCTGTGGCTGACAGTTCCAAGGCCAACAAGTACAATGGCATAATCCAACAATTATCAAACAACACAACAGGCCACTAGTTCAAGTCTAGAAACAGTCCTAAGATTGGCCAACATTACTTGGCTACATGCAGGGTCCAAGCGTGCTAAAAGTTTGAGACGTTTCTTAAAGCTGTCTTCTTGTATACTGGAAGCAGACTCCATCCTAAAGGCAGCTACTTAGCTGCTCTAGTAGATTTCATCATGAAGTTAATCACCAGTCTCATTATGGGGAATAACTACATCCAGCTGCTCAGCCACTCAAAACCAGGGCCAGCCAAGTTGACACACAACCTTAACTACCACAAGCAGCCTGACATGTTGTCTGCCAATCTTGGGACTATTTAACTAGTGGCCTGCCATGTTGCTTGATAGTTTTGGGACTGTGCCATTTCACTTGTTGACTCTGGGTTTGTCATCTTCAGCAGCTGCCTGAGTTAAAAGAAGCCTCCAGCTCCAGTGGGCTGGAAGCAAGAGGCAGAGCTGAAGGCTAAGGTCGAGGGGCCTTTACCCAGCCCCTAGAGCTTGGTACTTTGAACTCAGACTTCTAGCCTCCTAAACTGTAAGGGAATAAATCCCTGTTTATTAAAGCCACATATTTATGGTATTTCTATTAGAACAGTACAAGATAACCTAAATAGTCATCTTCAGTTGATCCTTTAATCATTATATAATGTCCTTCCTTGTCTTTTAAGATGGTTTTTGTCTTAAAGTATATTTTATCAGAAATTAATGTTGCCACTCCTCTTTTTTGATTGCCATTTGCTTGACACATCTTTCTCCAATCTTTGATTTTTAGTCTGTTTTTGTCTTTGTGTCTAAGGTGAGTCTCTTGTAGACAGCATATTGATGGATCATATTTTCTTATCCACTCTGCAACTCTCAGTCTCTTAAGTGGTGCATTTATTCCATTTATGTTCAGTGTAATTATTGACAAGTATGAATTTATTGCTGTTATTTTGTTCTGTAATTTTTTGTGGTATTACCAATTTGTTCCATGTAATTTTCTGTATTGAGTTCATTTTGTTTATGAATCATATTATCATTTCCTTCGTTGTTATTGCCTTAGTATTTGCTAAATATTTTTGCCTCTCCTCTTTTTTATTTTGATGCAGAAGTTTATTATTTTTTGTTGAGGTTACCTTGTGATTTATAATTTTCTTCCCAAATTTAGAATAATCTGTTCTATCTCGCAATTGTCTTGACTTCCTCTCCATTTGGAAGTTCTGTACCTATACAATTTATTCCTTCCTTTTGATTTGTAGATGTCCTTCTTTACACGATTGATGTTTCTCATTCCCTTTTTACAGTCTCATAAGCTTATTTTACTTTGGATGTTTCTATAATTGAGTTGGTTTCTGGATTATGTCATCATGTGTGTTAATCATCAGTTGTTGTCTGCTGTTCTTGATTCTGTCTAAAGGACTCCCTTTAGCATCTCTTGTCAGGTTAATTGCTCTTAACAAATTCCCTTAATTTCTGTTTATCTAGAAATTTCCTAATTTTACCATCATATTTAAAGAACAGTTTTGCTGGGTCTACAATTCTTGGTTGGCAAATTTTCTTTTAGAGTTTTATATATACTATCCTGTTGCCTTTCTGCCTGTATGGTTTCTGCCAAGGAATATGCTCTGACATATACCTAAAATGTGGGGACAGGAGTGGAATGTGACCTTTACTCAAGATCCCTGGGCTGAGACACCAGCAGAGAGCAGCAGCAGCAGAGCCAGAAGACCAGCATGAGACAATGACAAACTTACCAGCCCACAGAGTGAAAAAGCTGAGTGTCGTTGGGGCAGGAAGTTTCCTGCCAGAGAGGGTTGCCTTTGGGCATTAACTGACAGAAACTGAGAGACCAAGGAAAAGGGAAACAGAATTGCCTCAAAAGGTAGGACCATCTAGGGGTGGAATCACCTCAGTCTTTGAGGTTTCAAAGAGTTAGACTTTCACCAACTTGGTTCTAGAGTGTGGGGCTGCTGTTCTTAGTCTTATTGTTTGCTCCATGTAGTAACTTTTCATTTTCCTTATGTTGCTTTCAGGAATCTTCCTTTGTCTTTGTTTTTGGTGAATTTAATTGTGATATGTCTTGGTGATTTTCTTTTGAGGTCTATCTTGTTGAATGGTTATCTTCTCATCTTTCATCATATTAGGGAAATTCTTTTCCGACAAATCTTTGACAATTTTCTCTGTGATTTTATTTGTCTCTTCCTGTTCTGAAATTCTAATCACACATAAGTTATTCCTCTTGATTGTGTCCCACATGAATCTTACCCTTTCTTCATTTAGTTTTGATCTTTTTTTCTGATTGATCCCTTAACAAAGTAGTATTGAGATATTTTTCTTCAGTTTCACTAATTCTATCTTCCATTGATTTGCTTTTACTCCTTTGCCCATTCAATGTGTTATCTACTTCTGAAACCTTAGTATTAATCTGGATTTCTAGTTTTCATTTTTGTGTTATTTCTAATTTTTTCTTTATTTTGTCAGTTTGTTCTTGTATTGGTTTCCCAAATTATTCTAGAGTTTTATCTGTGTTTTCCTTAATTTTGTCAGTTTATCCTTGATCTGTCTCTCTATCTGTTGAAGTTACCCAAATGTAATTCTTTTGAATTCCTTACCAGGGAGTTCCAATACTGCTTCTTCCTCAGGGATATTTTCTGGGTTTGTATCTTGGTTCCTTTTTTATACTACTTTATCTTGCTTCTTTGTTTGGACTAAGATGGTCAGTTGTCTCCGAGACATTGTGATGTATTGAATTTATATTTAATTGGTGATTGTATGTTGGTGTGATATGCCCAAGATTTTTTTTTCTTCACTTTGTTTTGATAAGTCTGAGTGAGCAGGGCTACTATGCTCCTCTACTCACTAGTTGGCAGCACTTAGGCACTCACCACCTGTCTCCTTGTGTGTATTATAGAGGATGAGAGTGGCTGCACATATCTCTCTTAACTGTTCATAAAGAGCAGTTGAGGGTAATTTGGGCTGGTATTGGCTGGAGTCTATTACTCATCTGTTGGTGCAGAAGCAAGTGGTGACCCTTACCCAGAGGGTGGAACTGCAGGAGATGTGTGTATGGATGGGTCATGTGGCTATGATTGCTTTCTCCCACTTAGACAAAATCACAAACAAATAAACAAAAATACAAACAAGTGAACAAAAGTGCATAAGCAAACTTCAGCTATCACCAAAAGAAAGAAAGAAAAGGCAATAAATGAGAAGAAATATTTAAAAAAAAAAAAAAAGATGAAAGGTAAAAAGGAAAAAGAATCCACTGGTATTTGGGGAGAGAGGAATGGGGGAAAAGAGCAAGAGAAAAAGAATAATAAAGAAAAAATTAGAAAACTGCAAAAAGAAAGGGTTAAGAAGAGCCAAAAGAAGAAAAGAAAGAAAAAAAGAAGGGAACCAGGAAGAGGTAAGAGAAAAAGAAACACACATACACAAGAACCAGAGAAAGGAAAAACAAAACTCACTGCTGTTTAGTCAATCCCGACTCATAGCAACCCCTCCTTGGGTTTCTGAGGCAGTATCTCTATGGAAGTAGATTGCTCAGTCTTCCTTCTGAGGAATGGCTAAAGGGTTTGAACTGCCAGCCTTCTGGTTAGCAGTCAAATGCCTTAGGCACTAGAGGGAAAAATAAAAAGAAAGGAAGAAATAAAGAAAAATTTAAAAGCATACAAGCAAAAACAAAATGGGGGTAGGGGGAAGGAAGGACACCTAGACTCTGTCAGGATACACAGACTGGGATGGAATTCCTGCTGGTTCAGAAGATGAGTAGAGATGGGAGATGACCTCACCTCCATTCACCAAGACGGTGTGGGGTACAAGAGTAACAGGGGGAATATCACACCTTTCTTGTTGTCAGCCTCCAGTGGAGTTGCTTGTGCTGTCCTTTGCAAGCAGAGCCTACTCTTAGGTTGCTGCCTGGATTGACATGAGGCTTGCAAATATTCAAAATCGCTGCACCCTCAGGACAGCCAACAGTTCACAGCTCTGTTTGTCTCTTTTTCACTGTTTTCCTTTCTAGTCATCAGTCACCAGTGCAGTTGCCCATGCAGTCCTCAGCAAGCAAAGCTGATTCTTAGGTTGCTGCCTGGATCGGAACACTACTTGTAAATGTTTAAATTGGCTGTGCCATCAGGATAGCCATCAATCCACAGCTCCATTTGTCTCCTTACTCACTGTTTTCATTCAGGTTCTTCTACTAGTTGATACTTTACACACTTTTTTTTTATCCTTTCCTTCAAAGCTCAGGGTTCCAGGATTATCTTCTTTATCTGTCTCAATTCATTTCTCATTTCTTTATTGCAGAGAGTAGCTTGTCTGTTGCCAAGGGTGTAGTTTGTCTGCCTATTCCACCATCTTGCCTCAAGTTCCAGTTCCATGGCTTTAAATACTGCAAATATGTTGATAACTTCTAAAGTTACAGCTCCAGCTCTTATCTATGCACAAGTCTATATACCTAATTAACATTCTCACACAGAAGAGTAGCAAACATCTTAAAGTTAACTTGTCTAATACAGAAATTTTTATGATCCTTCTCCCTGTTTTCCTACATCACAGAAATGGTACCTAATTTCTCCAGCTAATACTTAGGATCCATCCTTGGTACCACCTTTTTCCTTAGGCCCAAATCCATTCCATCAGCAAGTCTTACCAAATTTCCCTTCCAAATATTTTTCAAATCTGGCCACTTTTCACCATTAGCCTGTCAAGATCCTAATCAAAGCCATTGCCATTGCTTACCTCTGCTCCTACAGGAATCTCTCTGCTTCCATTTGTGAGCACCTCTATCTTTTTATTTTTTCAATTATATTTATAATTTCATAGAAATATTGAGCTATGCTCTAAAAATATAAGAATTGTAAAGTTCAGATTACATCCATGTGGTTTCAAATTACCAAGTCAAACCTGTATTTCTTCTTGATCTGGAGGCCAAAGTGGTCCTTGTAAAATGTAAATCAGATCATGTCACTCCTTATTTAATATCTTTTAATCCTTGCCATAGCTTACAAGGCCTTATATGACCTGGTCCCTGTCTGCTTTCCCAACCTCATTTCCTGCCACTATTCCTTCTTCACTGCACACCAGAAACACTGACTTCCTCTCTGCTCTTGCTACGTCTCCCCTAACCCCCCAGAATATTTTTGCATTTGCTCTTCTTACAGCTGTTCTCTTTCTTATTCATCAGGAAACAGTTCAAATGTCATCTCCTCTGAGAAAATTTTTGTGTCCATTCAGTCTAAAGTAGGCATTTTCCTATTACTGTATTATTTTGCCCTGTTTTTTATTCGTGGCACTGATCATATTCTGTCATTAGCATTGTTATTTATTTACTTATTTGTTGTAGGTCTTTTCCTGGAATTTAAGCCTCACAGTATCTGGACCACATTGGATGCGTTCAGCAAATATTTGATGAATGAATGAATGAATGGGTATCATACTTGATAAAGTAGAAGGTTAGTGAAAAGGGGGAAGACCCTCAGCAGGATGGACTGATGGGCTCTAGCATGGAAATGACTGTAGGATGGCACATGTTTGGGTGAAGTTTCATTCTGTTGTACTTTGGCTCACTGTGAGTTGGAACCAACTTGATGACACCTAACAACAACTATTTACCAAGTATGGTATCCTTCTCCAGAGACTGATCCCTCTTCATACCAAGACAAAGTACAAAAGACCAAGTCTGGCCATTCTTGCATCGAAGGAGCATTCTGTCTCTACTTCTTCCAAGACATTTATATTAAATATTCTTTGCCAACACTAATTCAAATCCATCAATTCCTCTGTGGATTTCCTTATTAATTGTCCAGCTTTCACATGCATATGAGGTAAATGAAAATACCATGTTTGGGTCAGGTACACCTTGGTCTTCAAAGGGACATCTTTGCTCTTTAACACTTTAAAGAGGTCTTTGCAGAAGATTTCTCAATGCAGTACTTTGTCTGATTTCTTGACTGCTGCTTCCCATGGTCACTGATTGTGGCTCCAAGCAAAATGAAATGCCTGACAACTTCAGTCTTTTCTCCTTTTATCGTGATGTTGCTTATTGGTCCAGTTGTGAGGATTTTTGTTTTCTTTATGTTGAGGTGTAAACCATACTGAAGGATATAGTCTTTGATCTTCATCAGTAATGGCATCAAGTCCTCTTCACTTTCAGGAAGAAAGATTGTGTCATCTGCATATCACAGGCTGTTAATTAGTCTTCATCCAATCCTGATGCCACATTCTTCTTCATATAGTCCAGCTTCTTGGATTATTTGTTCGGTGTACAGACAAAATAAGTATGGTGAAAGGATACAACCCTGACACACATCCTTCTAGATTTCATAACACACAGTATCTCCTTGTTCTGTTTGAATGATTACCTCTTAGTTTATGTACTGGTTTCTCATGAGGACAATCAAATGTTCTGAAATTCCCATTCTTCGCAATGTTATCCGCAATTTGTTATGATTCACACAGTTGAAGGCCTTTGTGTAGTCAATAAAACACAGGTAAACATCTTTCTTGTATTCTATGTTTTCAGCCAAAATCCATCTGACATAAGCAGTGATAATCCTCTTTTCATTTCCTCTTTTGAATCCAGCTTGAATTTCTGGCAGTTCCCTCTCTATGTACTGGTATACTTTTTTATATTTCCACACTAAGAAAAACTTGAAGGCCCTGGTAAAAAGATGAAAATTAAAGGTGGGTAGAGAATTAAAGGTAGTAGCACTGTGGGAAAGGATTACTATTAGAGGGATATCTCTCTGTGAAATAGGAAAGAAGATGATATTGACGTGGAACTATTTGAATGTTGGATGGATAGATCTGTCAGTGGATGGATAGATGGATGAAGTGTGTGGTATGTAGTGTGTGGTCACTGAAAATTTATTTTAATTGAATGAAACTAGTATTGACCTCTAATGAGGGCCTGGATGAAATTACCCATTACCCATTGTCGTCGAATCAATTCTGATACATAGCAATGCTATAGGACAGGGTAGACTTGCCCATAGGATTTTCAATGCTGTAAATCTTTACAGAAGCAGACGGCTACATCTTTCTCCCACAGAACAGCTTGTGGGTTCCAACTGCCTACCTTTCAGTTAGCAGCCAAAGCTAACTTCATAACAGTCTACAGCTTGGAAATAGGATTTAAAAAGGGAATGGCATCATTTTCTATAAACTCAAAATTTTTGTGTTGTTTTTCCTCAGGATAAGGAATAGCAGAAGTATTTTGTTTGGGCAATGCTGGGTGAAAAGACTGAGCTGTTAGATCTAGCATATGCTATTCTGCTGCTTATAGCTCTGGAATCTGGCCCAAGTTCAAAAATGTCATGCTTGGGCCCATATTATTTGCAATTTCATTGGCCCCCCAGAGAATGTAGATCTTCCTGAATTTGCCTTCTCACCTGATGTTCTAGTAAGCTTGGGAGAATTCATTTGAACATTGAATTCAACTGAACATTGAATATGTATGTCCGAGAAGCTTGGGAGCCCATGTTCAGGAATCCTGTCTTAGATATGATAAGTAAACACTGAGATTAAAAACCTAATGTCATGTGTTTTTGTTTCAGTAAAGGCCATTGAAGAGAAAGAAAAACAGGGACAAACACTGCTGAAAAAGAATTCTGGCCTTTTATTTTTCTATGAGAATAAAAAAGGAAGCCAATGATGAAACTTTCTCATTTACTCATTCATTCAGAAATTATGTATTGAGCACATATATTCTGCAGAGGAAGTCTCCTTAAGGTGAGGCTAGTAAAATGTGACTTGGTCACTTGGGGGGAGGGCATATTATTATTCTTCATAAAAAGAAGAATGGTCTGGTTTTGGCTTTAAATCAGTGAAGTAATATTCCAAATAGGTCATTTCCTAATGAAGGAAAGTTGAAATGTTTCTGGAGCTAAAACATCCATATCTCCTCTATTTACCAGTTAACATTAGGAGTTTGCAGTTTCTTCATTGATTGCTCTGAAGGACACTATTAGGATCAAAGTGTTTTTCTCCATGTTGCTTTTGTTTGTGAGGAATTGTCACAGTGAAGACCCTGACCCCTTGAACCATGGCAGCAGCAGGTGAGCAAAGAAGGAACCAGATTTCAAAATATTTTGTTTTAAAATGTTATTTGTCATGCTGAAATGATCACACAACATCTGATACTGATTTTGAGATTCTTAATTTATTCTTTTTAAATATTCAGATTAAAAAAATATAAACACAAGTCCAGTGAGTTTTCCCATAAATCCCATACCTTAACTCAACTCAAAACATCCTGATCCTGCAGTGTTGTTATGTTTCCATCCTGAATGGATTAAGAGTGCTTCTGGTCACCTGGTAGGGTGCTTGTCTTCCAGGAAAGAGGAAATGACCCTGTGTTGTAGCTTAGATACACACTCTCAGAAATCAAACTAATTTATACTACAGCTTCCTTCTTGCATTTGCCTTCTCATCTGATATTCTGTGAATGCCTCTGCAACATCACATTATTAAAATAAAATATCAAGAAATTGTCACATAAAATTCATTCTGAACTTTAAGATTGCTTGTATTCTAAGGAGAGTTGAACAACTTTATAAGGGGTTTATAAACTTTTTTTTTCAGCATATTTTGTTCTAGGAGTATTTGATTATGGATTCAAATCATAATACATTACGAATTTGAAGAAGTATTCTGTTAGTTGCAGATATTATTGATTAATAGATTACTAGCATTTGCAGAGGTAGCCTGGACAAAGACAATTTGAAAATGTCACTTTCTAGTCTTGGTATATGTCTTCCCTTTATACTCCTTGCCTCCAAGGCCATGAGTGCAATGAGATTGGAGTCCAGACAATTTAGCTCGTATGTTTTATAAGCCTCATATAGTATTTCTTTCTACTTCATTTATATATATATAGATCTCTTTCTCTATATATAAGGAACTCTGATGGCATAGTAGGTAAGCCATTTGGCTGCTAACCAGAAGGTCAGCAGTTCAAATTCACCAGCTGCTCTGAGGAAAGAAGAGGCAATCTACTTCCATAAAGATTTACAGCCTTGGAAGCCCAATGAGGGTCGCTATGAGTCTCAATCAACTCGATGGCCATGGGTTTGGTGTTTATATATATAGATATATATAGATATATATGTGTGTGTGTGTGTGTGTGTGTGAAAATAAATTACAGAACAAGCACAAGCTATAATAGAGGATAGAACAAAGCAGTGTCAGTACTTAGAGGAGCATGTCACTCATTTTGCCTTGAAAATTGGAGAAAACTTCACAAATGTGGTGACATTTGAACTGGATCTTAAAAGATAAATTAAGATTTGGTAGGTGGTAGAGGACATGCCAGGCAGAGAGAACTACATGTGTGAAGTCTTGTTGGTTGAAAGGGTATGGCTTTTTCAATGTACTAAGGCAAGTATACAATTCATGGAATGGATTGGTAGAAAAATAAGATTTAAAAAGAGATATGAGCCTTATTAACCCAGCAGTGCAGTGGGGCGGGGATCAGGTAAAAAAGTTAAAATTATTAGAAACATGAAATAATTTGCAAAACATTTTGTTACATAAATCATCTAATAAATCATTGGGCTAGTTTTTTTCTGCATCCATGTTAAAAAAATTTCAAAAATTTTTCAAAATAGAAAATAAACCAAGACAATCACTTCAGTATAACTCCCCTGATAACATCTCAATAGTATCCTCTTTTCCCAACTGGCATGCTGCCTGTCTCCACAAAATAGTATTATTCCACTTCCTGCACACATTTCTCACTCTTCTTCAGTTGTCTGATGGTTTAGATGGGAGAATTTACAGTTACTTTCTCAGTGACTATTATAATTTGACAATAATATCAAAATAAAAGTTGGTATTTTTCACAGAAACATCTAAGAGTTCACCTGTTGAGGCAAGCAAGGCTATCATTTGTGTTATCAAGTATTTTGTTGTAATTAATAATTATTCACTGTATGTGTTATCTTGGTAGATGAAAAGTCATGCACTTTCAAGTGTGTTTGGAAGTGTTGAAAATAAAAGTAATATTCTATTATTTATGCTAATTATTTTATCTACTAAAATTTACTCTTAGAGGAGAATTAGGTACAATGTAAAAAATTTCCAATTGAGCTTGGGGGTTCCTGAAAACTCAGAAGTAAGTTATATTTGAAATGATTACAGTTTGAAGTAAATGTTAATTTTGGGGTAAAATTGTTGAAAATTTATTTTTTATTCAAAATATACTTGCAAAATAGAATATACTGGAAAATTAGAGTTGGAAGTGGTTTATTGAAAAGCAAAGGAGGTATAAGTAGGTTTTTGGAGTTGTTAGAAATCAAACTAAGATATACAAGAGAATAATTATTTTGATTTAAACATTCACTACAAGAATGTACAAATTCCAAATAAAATAATTGGAACTGGAGAAACTAAACTAAGATGCTTATTGCCTTATAAATAAAATAAATGTTTCTTTAGCTTATTCAGCAATACGTGATGAGACAATAACAGTGAAAAAAATGTCAATTTATGTAAATCAGAAAAGGCTTTTTTAATTAGGGAAATGTTCTTGGGCTTTATTGTGTTCAATGAGATAACTGATTAAGCAAAGAAGAGTTATTTTATGCTCGTGTACACACAGCAAGTACAGATTGGAACCATGATGGCACTACCATAAGAGATGAGTAGAAAATTGAATGTGGTGGTAGAATTTTGGAGATCTAAGGACTTCTTCGGGAGCAAGGTAAGCACAGGCGTAGCACAGAGTAGCAGGCCGGATGAGCAGGAGGAAGGGGTGGAACCCAGGAAGCCAAAGAGAAGAGTGTTCAGCCAGGGGGCAGTTTAAGCATAGGCACTGACACAAGGCGGGCTTGTGCTT
>NW_006921597.1:4323058-4357665 GCF_000298275.1 Orycteropus afer afer
CAACGAGATGGATTGATACAGTGGCTGCGATGATGGGCTCGAGTATAGCAGGGATTGTGGGGCTGGTGCGGGATCGGGCAGTGTTTCGTTCTGCTATGCATGGGGTCGCTATGAGTCGGAAACGACTCGACGGCACTTAACAACAACAACAACAACAAGGACTTCACTGTGCAAAATTTTACAGTTTATTATTAATTTGAGGAACTGTACTCTGAAATGCTCCTGATACTGGCAATTGTTGGGCAACACCCTCTGTGCATCTGTGAGGCCTCAGTTGGTGTGAACAGTTAAATGTTCGACTATTAGTCAAAAACTTGTCAGTTTGAACCCACTTGGAGATGCCTCGGATGATAGATCTGGTGATTTGCTTCTGAAAGATCACAACCTTGAAAACCCTATAGAGCACAGTTCTACTCTGCACACAGGGGTTCACCATGAGTCTTGACAGCAGCTATAACGGTAATCTGTGCATCTGCACATAGATTGCCTGTTTTTTCAAAACTTGTATCAGAGATTCAAAGATGTGATGTGTAGGAAGCTATGTAAGCAAACAAACAACAACAACAACAAAACCCACTGCCATCCCATCATTTCTGACTCATAGCAACCTATAAGACAGAGTAAAACTGTCCCATAGAGTTTCCAAGGCTATAAATCTTTATGGAAGCAGACTGTCTCATCTTTCCCCCACAGAGCAGCTGGTGGGTTTGAACTACCAGCCTTTCAGTTAGCAGATGAATATTTTAACCATTGTACCACCAGAGCTCCTTAAGAATCTCATGTCAAAATATATTGGACTGGGGGCTGGGAAACAGGAAACAAAACAATCAGAACACAATTAAAATAATCTTGAAACGTTGTGGAAAATGTAACTAATATCACTGAACAATTTATGTGGAAATTGTCAAATGGGAACCTAACTTACTGTGTAAACTTTCACCAAAAACACACTAAAATATTATTTACAAAATCAAATTAAGTAGTGAATATAAAATATATATTGGACTATTTGTTCCCTAACATTATGATCTATGAATGAGAACTTCCAGAGATTATTAAGATAATCATTAAAGTGTGACAGTGAATTAATGATCCACTGACACTGGTTTCCAAATAGGAATTTTTTTTTCAAGTTTAATTATAACATAAAATATGTTCTAAGAATTATTTCTAAAAATTTGCAAAGGAGAATTATATTTTGTTTGTTATTAACAGTAAAAGAAATATTTCACTATTAAGAAAAATCTCAAAACCATTTGGGCTGTCATAATTATGCTGTAAAAAAGCAGTCTATAAGTTTTCACAGGAGAAAGCAAAGTCCTTTCAGAGAAGAACAATAGATCTTGACAGTTCAAATTGTTCAAACCATATATACTATTTCTTCTATAAACTGGTATATCATTAATTTTTTTTTACTGAAGGACATATTATTTGATAAATTTAAATTTACATTTTTCTGAGTGATTACAGCATAATAAAAATTTTAGAGCTACTGTTTAAATGGAATAAATTAATGAAACACAGCCAACTATGTGCAACAATTTTGAGCTGTCAGTGCAAATAGGGTCCTAGTACTTGTTTTTTTTCCCAGAACTAAGTAACAGCAACTTCATCTATGATTATACCCCTTAGTGATTTTGACTATTTGTCTATTTGTTGTGGTTTACCCAATAATGCTTCTTGCATATCAACACCACTACTTCTGTATGATTGAGATTTGACCAGTGATGATAGTCATACAGAATGCTTGGCTTCTACCCTGCATTTCTCTGACATGGCTTCCTGTAGCCCTGGAAGAAAGGCTTCATGGTCTGTTGATTCACTGGCAAGAATGAGAACCGAATTATGGATCCTAAGATTTACTTTATTAACCAGTCATTGAAAATACTTTAAATTTGATTTTACCTAGACAAATGTCTGTTTTCACGAGTTCTGTTTCATTTCTGACAACTTCCGCTTTTCTTAGATTCACAATTTGCAGTTGTCAAAATGAAATGGAATGTTTGAAGGTAGATATTCTAGGAATTAGCGAGCTGAAATGGATTGATATTAGCCATTCTGAATTGGAAAATCATATGGTCTATGCTGGGAATGACAAATTGAAGATGAATTGTGTCACATTCATTGTCAAAAAAGAACATTTCAAGATTTACCCTGAAATACAACACTGACAGTGACAGGATAATATCCACATGCGTACAAGGAAGACCAGCTATTATGTATATATGACTATTACTCAAATATACACACAAATCACTAATGCCAAAGATGAAGAAATTAAATATCTTTACTAACTTCTGCAGTCTGAAATTGATCAAACATGCAATCAAAATGCATTGATAATTACTGGGGATTTGCAAAGGTTGGAAACAAAGAAGAATCAGTAGCTGGAAAATGCAGCCTTAGTGATAGAAATGATGGAAGAGATCGCATAATAGAATTTTACAAGACCAGTGACTTATTCATTGTAAATACCTTTATTCAAAACACAAATGGCAAGTATACACCTGAGTGTTGCCAGATGGAATACACAGGAATCTAATTGACTATGTCTGTGGAAAGAGACAATGGAGAAACTCGAAAGCATCAGTCAAAACAAGGCCAGGGCAGACTGCAGAACAGACCATCAATTGCTCCTCTGCAAGATCAAGTTGAAGCTGAAGAAAATTAAAACAAGTCTATAAGAGCCAACATATGATCTGAGAGTATATCCCACCTAAATTTGGAGACCATTTCAAGAACAGATTTGACACATTGAGCACTAATGACCAAGGACCAAACAATTGTGGGATAACATAAAGGACATCATATATGAAGAAAGCAAAAGGCAATTTAAAAGCCAGGAAGGAAAGAAAAGACCAAAATAGATGTCAGAAAAGACTCTGAAACTTGCTCTTGAACATAGAGTAGCTAAAGTGAATAGAAGAAATGATAATGTAAGAGAGCTGAACAGAAGATTTCAAAGGCAACTAAGAAGACAAAGTAAAGTATTACAATGAAATGTACAAAAGCCTGGGGATCGGAAACCAAAAGGGAAGAACACATACAGCATTTCTCAAGCTGAAAGAATTGAAGAAAAAGTTCAGGCCTCAAATTGCAATAGTGAAGGATTCTATGGGCAAAATACTGAAAAATGCAGGAAGCATCAAAAGAAGATATGGAAGGAATACACAGAGTCACTGTACCAAGAAGAATTGGTCAGCGTTCAACCATTTCAGGAGGCAGCATATGATCAAGAAATGATGGTGTTGAAAGAAGAAGTCCAACCTGCACTGACAGGACTGACAAAAAAGCAAGGGTTCAGAAATTAATGGGATATCCATTGAGATGTTTTAGCAAATGGGTATAATGCTGGAAAGACTCACTGATACATGCCAAGAAATTGGAAAAACAGCTACCTGATCAGCTGACTGGAAGAGATCCATAAGTGTGCCCATTTCAAAGAATGTGATCTACCAGAAAGTGGAAATTATCGAACAATATCATTAATATCACATGCAAGGAAAATTTTGCTGAACATCATTCAAAAACGGTTGTCACAGTACCTCAATAGGGAACTGCCAGAAAATCAAGCCTGAACCAGAAGAAGTCATGGAATGAGGTATTGCTGATGTTAGATGGATCTTGGCTGAAAGCAGAGAATATCAGAAAAATGTTTACCTGTGTTTTATTGACTATGCAAAGGCATTCAACTATGTGGATCGTAACAAATTTTGGATAGCATTTCAAAAAATGGGAATTCTAGAACACTTAATTGTGCTCATGCAGAACCTGTACCTTGATAAAGAGGCAGTTGTTCAAACAGAACAAGGGGATACTGCATGGTTTAAAATCAGAAAAGGTGTCCGTCAGGATTGTATCTTTCACTATCTTTGTTCAATCTGTGTGCTGAGTAAATAATCAGAAAAGCTGATCTATGTGAAGAAGAACATGGCATCAGGATTGGAGAAAGGCTCATTAATGACCTGCAATATGCAAATGACACATCCTTGTTTGCTGAAAGTGAAGAAGACTTGAAGCATTTGCTGATGAAGATTAAAGACTACAGCCTCACTGCGGCTTACACTTCAATATAAAGGAAAAAATTCTCATGACTGGACCAATAAGCAACATCATGATAAATGGAGAAAAGATTGAAGCTGTCAGGTATTTCATTTTGCTTGGATCCACAATGAATGGCGATGGAAGCTGCAGTCAAGAAATCTTACAACATATTGCACTAGGAAAATCTGCTACAAAGGACCTCTTTAAAGTGTTCAAAAGCAAAGGTGTGTCACTTTGAAGACTAAGATGTGCCTGACCCAGACCATGGTATTTTCATTTGCCTCATATGCATAAGCTGGGCAATAAATAAAAGGAAGACCAAAAAAGAATTGGTATCTTAGAACTATGATGTTGCCAAAGAAAAGTGAATATGCCATGGATTGCCAGAAAACAAATCTATTTTGAAAGAAGTACAATGTGGTGTATGACATTTCTAGCCGTAGTCTTTGGTATGGCTTTTCTAGCCATAGTCTTTGTAACTCGCCTTTTGCTGTGAGTAACTGATTGTTAAAGTTATCCACCTGGTATATTTCTGTTGGAGTGGCATGAAGCAGTCTTCTGGGAAGTTCACTCTCTCTCTCAGGTGTATAGAATTCTGATGTTGGGATTGGTTGGTTTTGGGCACTCTGCCATGCTAAAAAAAAGGAGCCCTTCTAGAGGCAGGGGGACAAAATCTCTCTAATTGCTGGCTAAGAAAGATGTGCTACTGAGAGAAATGCACTGCTGAGAGACCTGAGAGAGACACGCTGCTGAGAGAGAGTTGTGAGAGACATGCACTGCTGAGAGACAGAGAGAGAGAGAGAGACATGTGAATGAGAGAGACAGTCCATTGAGAGACGGCTGGCTGAGAGAGAGAGAGAGAGAGAGAGACCTGAGAGAGATTGAGCACATTCCTTAACTTGAATTGTAGCCTGTTGCTTCACTAATAAACTTAAAAATCTCTGAGTTCTCTGTGGCCACTGCAGCAAGTTATCAAACCTAGCACAGAGGTGGTAGGTGCTGCAGGAGAAACAGTTCATGTTAAGGCTGGAGGGCTGGAGGGTGGTGACATGTGTGGCCTCATAGGAGCAGGCATTGGACTGCTGATGGTGATTCTGTCATCCTCTTGTGTAGTTAGAGGAGGTCAGAAGATGCCTCCTCCCTGTCTCTCTTGCATACAGCCAGAATACTTCTTAGAAATGAGGATGGCAAGACTTCATGTACTGTATTTTGGATGTGTTATCAGAAGGGACCAGTCCCTGGAGAAGGACATAATCCTTGGTAGAGGAGAAAGTCAGCAAAAAGAGGAAGATATTCAATGAGATGGATTGTCACCAAGGCTGTGACAATGGGCTCAAACATTGCAATGATTGTGAGGATGGTGTAGTACTGGGCAGTGTTTTGTTCTGTTGTACGTCGGGTTGCTGTGGGTTAGAACTGACTCAGTAGCACCTAACAACAACAAAAACAGATCAATGTCAGTTGTTATATAAATATTTTTTACATTTTGAACGTTAATATATACATCCTAAAGATTGCTCTTGCATATGATTTTTGCTCTAGTAGTAGGATGATTAAAGAAAAAAAGTATATTGTTAAATGTAAAATGTTCACCCATAACTTCTTAGTCAAGGTTTATTTATGGAGAAACTTATCTTGGCCATGTCTAAGTTATCTGTATGTGTTTGAGGACAGGCTGTGAAGGGTTTTAATCACTAAATTAAGAGGTTTGTACTTTGATCCTTTAAGAAAGGAAGAACTAGTGGGAACTCATTATTTTCAGAAGATAGTTCATGTGGAGATGTAGAAGATATAAAAGTTAGATAGATAGAAACTATTGAAACAGCACAAGTCAAGTGATTAGGATTACACTACATTGGTGGAGATGGAGAAGTGAAATTGTATAGGATAATATGTGGTGATTTCTTAACTGATTAAATGATGATGATAATAAGTATGTAATTGTTATTAGGTGCCATAGATTTGGTGGTGACTTATAGTGACCTCATGTACAACAGAACAAAACAACAGCCTGGTCCTGTACCATCCTCATAATCCTTGCTAGGCTTGAGCTCATCATTGTAGCCACTATGTCTGTCAGTCCATTTCATTGAGGACCTTTGCCTTTTTTGCTGACCATTTGCTTTACCAAGCATGATAATAAGAGTATTTATCAAGCACTTATTATGTGTCAGGCACTGTTCTAAGCACTTTTTTTTTATGTATTTTATTGAAATATAATTTATGTACAGTGAAATACACAAAACTAAAGTGACATGGGTCAATGCTTTTTTTTTTTTTTTTTTTTTTGGCAGTGTTCCTTCCCCTCCACTCCCACATTCTCACATCTGGCAACCAACAAAGAAAGTTTCCCTCCATATATAAACCTTTCCTTGAACCTCCACGACAACAGACTAATACTATATTTGTCTTTCTGTGATTGACTTATTTCACTTAGCATAATGTCCTCCAAGTTCATCTATATTATGTGGTCTTTTGCAGACTCTACATTATTCTTTAGTGCTGAGTAGCATTCCATTATGTGTGTGTACCATAGTTTGGTCATCCACTCTTCCGCTGATGGGCAGGTAGGTTGTTTCCATCTTTATGCTATTGTAAATAGTGCTGTGATGAACGTGAGTGTGCATGTATCTGTTCCTATCCTGGCTCTCACTTCTCTAGGATATATACCTAGTAATAGGATTGCTGGGTCAAATGGTATCTCCAATTCCAGCTTTCTAAGGAATCGTCATATTGCTTTCCGCAGTGGTTGTGTCACTTCACTGTCACACAAGCAGTGTGTGAGAGTCCCAATCCCCACCAGCATTTGTTATTTTCTGTCTCACTGAACCTTGCCATGAGTGCTGGGATGAGATGGTGTCTTATTGTTGTTTTGATTTGCATCTTTCTGATGGCCACTGATCATGAGCATCTCTTCATGTATTAGCTGGCCACCTGAATATCCTCCTTGGTGAAGTGTCTAAAATGTCTTCTGCCCATTTTTCAACTGGATTGTTAATTCCTTTGATGTTGAAGCATTGGTGTTTTCTATAAATCTTAGAGATAAATCCCTTGCCAGATATGTAATTATCGGCAAATATGAATTAGCTGCTGTCATTTTTGTTATATGCTTTTTCGTGGTATCGATTTCTTTGTTCCATATAATTTTCTATGCTGAGCTCATTTTGTTTATGAATCATGTTATCACTTCCTTTGTTGCTATTGTTTTAGTATTTGCTAAATATTTGTGCTGGTCCTCTTTTTTATTTTGATGTGAAGGTTTATCGTTTTTTTCTTTGAGGTTACCCTGTGATTTATAGTTTTCTTCCCAAGTTCAGAACAGTCCATTCTATCTTGTAGTTGTCTTGACTTCCCTACCATCTAGAAGTGCTGTAACAGCACAATTTTTTCCCTCTTTTTGGTTTGCAGTTGCCTCATTTGTCAATTGATTTCTCTGGTTCCCTGTTTACAGTCTTGTAGGCTTATTTACTTTGGATACTTCCATAGCTGGGTTGCTTTCTGAGTTATATCATCATGTGTGTTAATGGTCAGTTGTTGTTGGCTTTATTGCTTCTCTGTCCAAAGGGCTCCCTTTAGCCTCTCTTATAAGGTTGGTCTGGTTTTAACAAATTCCCTTAATTTCTGATCATCTGGGAATATCCTAATTTCACCATCATATGGACAGTTTTGCTGGAAACATAATTCTTAGTTTGAAATTTTTCTTTTTCAGGGTTTTATATATACCATCTCATTGTCTTCTCACCTGCATGGTTTCTGCTGAGAAATCCGAGCTTAGTCTTATTGTTTGCCCCTTGTAGTTACCTTAACATTTTTCCCATGCTGCTCTCATGATTCTTTCCTTGTCTTTGGTTTTGGTGAGTTTGATGATGATATGTCTTGGTGATTTTCTTTTGGGGTCTATCCTGTTTGGGGTTCATTGGACTTCCTGAATGGATATATTCTCATCTTTCATCATATCAGGAAAATTCTCTTCCAACAAATCCTCAGCAGCTTTCTCTGTGGTTTTATTTGTCTCTTCCTGTTCTGGAATTCCGATTGCATGTAGGTTACTCCTTTTGATGGTATCCCACATGAACCTTAGGCTTTCTTCATTTGGTTTTGATCTTTGTTCTGATTTATCCCCTTCCAAAGAAGTGTTCAGGTATTTGCCTTCAATCTCACTAATTCTGTCTTCCATTGATTCAATTCTGCTCCTTTTCCTATTCAATGTGTTACCTATTTCTGACAATTTAGTATTAATCTTCTGGATTTCTAGCCATAGATTTTGAATCATTTCTAATTGTTCATTTATTTTGTCATTTTGTTTTTGTATTTTCTTCCAAAATTCTTCCAGGGTTTTGTCTGTATTTTCCTCAATTTTGTCAGTGTTTTCCTTGATCGGTCAATTTGTTGAAGATACCTAAAAATAATTCTTTTGAATTCCTTATCAGGGAGTTCCAATGCTGTGTCTTCCTCAGGGACGTGTTTTGGGTCTGTATCCTGGTCCCTTGTTTGTCCTGCTTTATCCTGCTTCTTTGTGTGGACTGTGATGTTCTGTTGCCTCCAAGGCATTGTGACATTTTTGTGTTTATATTTAATTGGTAATTGTATGTTGGAGTGACTTTCCCACGATTTTCATTTTCTTTGTTTTGTTTGTATTTTATTTATGCAAGCAGGGTACTGTGCTTTGCTCTATTCACTAGTTGACAGCACTTACATACTCATCACCTGTCTCCTTTTCTGTTGTCAGCCTCCCATATGTCCCTGCCATCCTTGGCAAATGGGGCCTATTCTTAGGTCCCTGGAATCTGAATGAGAATGCTATCACTTTAAAATCCAAAATGGTTGCCACTTGTAAAGATTCAAAATGGGTGCCACTTATAAACATTCAAAATGGCTGCATCCTTGGTCACTTTAAATATCCAAAATGGCTACCACTTGTAAAGATTCAAAATGGCTGCATCCTTGGTCACTTTAAATATCCAAAATGGCTGCCACATGTAAACAATCAAAATGTCTGCGCCCTCCATACAGTGGAAAGTCAACAGCTCAGATTGTGTCCATTCTTGCTCTTTCCCTTCTTAGACATAGGCCACCAACACAGTCATCCCTGAAGCCCTTGACAACCAGGGCTGATCTTTAGGTCAGTTCTCAGGTCTCAACACCACTTGGAAACATTCAGGCTGTTGGTCCCATCAGATTAGCTGACAGTCTGCAGCTCCAACCATCTCTGTACTCACTGTTTTTGTTCAGGTTTTTCCACTAGTTGGTGCCTAATCCACTTCTATATAGTTCCTTTCAAAGCTCAGGGCTCCAGGATTATCTTCTGTATCTCTGTCAATTGTTTCTTTTCTTTGTTGTAAAGGGTCTGTGTCGTTTGTCTGACTATTCCTCCATCTTCTGTTCTAAGCACTTTTCATGTACTAATTTTCTTAATTCTTGCAGTAATCTTACCTAGTAGTACAGTTAAAATCTTGATCTCAGATGAAGAAACTGAAACACAAATATGTGCCAAAGATCATTTAGCTAGTAATTGGATGAGACTAGATTTGAACCAACAGAGTCTGATGAAAAATAAGGATTTGAGGATAACTCTCACATAGGCTCCCCATAATTGGAATAGATTTAATGGCAACTGTTTATTCCCCACCCTCCAATATTGGGAGACTGGGTACATGATTGAGCCATTAATCAGGACTGACTATATAGAAACAGACATTTGAGGGAAGTTGTTTTAGTTTTGGATATACAGTGAAAACCAGAACCGGTGTAAGGCAAAAACCTGTCAGAGAAGGAAAACTCAAATATTTTCTACTTAAACAAGTAATAGAAAGGTAGTAAGACTACATCCTGTAAAAGGCAGAAAACTTGCAAGACCTGGAAATACAAGGCAGTCCCATCAAATTCTGGCTCTCACAGGTTTCACTGTAGAATTAAGTTTGAGGAGTTGTGGGTACCAAGCCAAATGGATAGTTGATAGTAAGTACTGAAGATAATATTTGGTGTTGAAAGTCATCTTTTCTCAGTGTTGTCTCGGCATACTATGCAGCTGTGGTAAAACATGCAAAATTGGTTATAGTATCTATTAGTCTTAAAAAGCAAGAGTACTTTTAACAGGTGAAATTCTTTGTGATGATTTATTCTTATGTTCTTTTTACATTAGATTAGGTGGGCAAATAACTGCCTTACCTGGAACTTTGTGAAATCTTTTGGCCAAATGGATTGAGGAGAGGAATTTATGAAGAATTTGTACCCACCCAATCATAGATGAACTTACTTTATTACCAACTCCCTCACACTCACCCTTTGCTCCTTGCATTCCACCAAATATACCCCTGCTTTGCTCTAACCACAGGGTATTCCAGTTCAAACCTGGCAGTTTATGGGAACTGCTTTTGTTGAAATCATTAAAGAAAGAAATGCCTGTGAATTCTCTTTGTGCAAGACTGCCTGTTTTCTGTGTCATTTCAGTCTCATTAATCAGTGTTGCAGCAAGGTAGACACTGTGCTGTGTATTTTTCTGTCCCCAGCACAGCGGCTGCTGCTTCTCTGCCCCCAGGCTGACGCATTGGGGAAAAAGAGAGAGGGAAACCATCAATCTTCCCAGTTGCACATGTCAGCAGTGATTCCTTTCCCCTTCCTGTTGGCTGTCTCTCTCACCACCTGTGTTTAGAATTAGCACTGAAGCTGCTGCCCAGATGAATAAGAGCCACTGTCCTTGTCACCTGCCCTGGTATGGGCCACCACTTCTAAATGAAAACAAGAAATACATAGGGTAGTTATCTTTGTTGTGAGCAGCATGGGAGAGAGAATCCTATGCCCCTGTAGGAGTTTACTGTAACATGAAATTACATACCAGAATGTAGCATCATTAGGTAAAAATGAGTAAAAACAAATTATTTCTTCTGTGCCTTACTATATATTCTCATTGAATCCTCCGAAGTCTATATGGCTGCAGTTGATCTATCTGATTTCAAGTCCTGGCTCCTTTATTTACTAGCTATGCACTTCTTCTACCCTCTCTGTGCCTCATTTTGCTCATCTATAAATCAGGGATGGTAGGGAGTATTGCCTACCTCATAGAGTTTTTATGAGGATTACATGAGATGAGGTATACGTAGGCCTTACTGTAGTGATTAGCACATTGTAAGCACTCAATAAATGTTAGTTATTTTTATCAGAGTCCCCGGATGGTGCAAGTGATTTGTGCTCAATTACAAGGAATTGTGGTGGCTGTTGGCTGCCAACCAGAAGGTCAGTGGTTCAAAGCCACCAGCTGCTCTGCGGGAGGAAGATGGGGTGATCTATTTCCATAAAGATTTACAGCCTTGGGAACTCAGTGAGGGTTGCTCTGAGTCAGAATCGACTCAGTGGCAATGGGTTTTGAATTTTTGGTTTAGAAGATTATAGCCAAGAAGACCTTGTGGAACAGGTCTGCTCTGAAACAAATGAGGTCTCTGTGAGTCAGAATCACTTTGATGGCAATAGATTTTGTTTTTAGTATCATTAATCTTACTTTTCAAATAATAAATATGAGGTTCAGAGATGTTAAATAATTTCACCAAGGTACAAGTAGAAGTGAAAGGAGTTTGAATCTAGTACTATCTAATCCCCAAAATCCATGCCCTTTTTATTATAATACATTGTTCTGTTCTAGTTCTATTTTATAAATAAATTCACATATGTGCTTAACACTTAACTTTATATCTTTATTTCCCATTATATAAAATGAAATGTTAATAACTATTAGTATGAGACTTATATACTTATTATCGATTAGTATAATCAGGACATGTATGGAAAAACTAGGCATAATTTTAAAATTTGGCTATAGGAGTAGCATTTTGCTGATGTCCAAGGCCACATAAGTAATAGTGTGAGGATTTGAACCTAGGCATTCTGGCTTTAGGCCAGCTTTTTAACCATGGTTAATAACCAGACAACTCATTATAATCATATTATTGCTTGACTTTGACATTTTTCTAATTTACTGTAAAGTTCAGTTGGCAATATGAGATGATAAAGTTGAACTGACACAAAGGTGTCTGAAATAACCCTGGTGATTGTGCACACAGGTTAATGGAAAACAAAACTTAACTTCACCTAGTAATGCTCGGGGCAGCCAAAGAGATACTGCTTCCGTGAACTGTCTTTTATGCCAGTAACATTCTGTGGTCTTTCATGTTTGTAGTGTGGGAAATAGTAGTGTAAAAACCTTGTAAGGGATGTGTACACTCTCTCTCTCAAAGATTCAGAACATTTCTGGTAATCATGGAGTTCATTCATACATTCCAACTGTGAGTCCAGGTTTCTGCCAACCAACTGAGCTAACCATAAGCTCCCCCTGCAGCTGCTTGACCATTAAATCTAGACTCTTTGTCAGGGTCAGAGCGAGGTAGCCAGACAAGGAAATGAATGGAAAAGGGCATTCTGTTGTGTTGTGTGATGTTAGGTGCCATCGAGTTGACTCCAACTTACAGTGACCCTGTATACAACAGAATGAAGCACTGCCTGGTCCTGAGTCAGCCTCATAGTGCTTGCTATACCTGAGCCCATCATTTCAGCCATTGTGTCAATCCATCTTATTGAGGGCCTTCTGCCTTTTTGCTGACCCTCCACTTTACCAAGTTTAATATCCTTCTCCAGGGAATTGTCCCTTCTGACAACATGACCAAAGTAGGTCAGACGAAGTCTGGCTATTCTCGCCTCCAAGGTGCAGTCCACGGTACTTTCAATATCCTTCACCAGCACCACAACTCAAAAACATCAACTCTTCTTTGGTCTTCCCTATTCATTATTCAGCTTTCACATGCACTGAAAGTACCATGGCTTGGGTTGGTGCACCTTTGTATTCAAAGAGACATCATTGCTCTTCAGCACTTTGAAGAGGTTTTTGGCAGCAAATATACCCAGTGCAATACATCATCTGATTTCTTGACTGCTGCTTCCTTTTGTGTTGATTGTGGAACCAAGTAATATGAAGGCATTCAAGGCACAGATAATTTTGTTATGTATTCATTCTGATGACAAAAACTTGTTGTTGTTGTTGTTGTTGTTATGTGCTGTCAAGTCGGACCCAATTCACAGCGACCCCTCCTTGGGTTTCCGAGGCAGTATCACTACAGAAGTAGATTGCCCCATCTTCCTTATTTTCAGGCTTCATATGCTTCCTGAATCCCTGAGGCATCAGGATTTATGGAACTAGAAATTGTCAGGTAAGTCTACCTGACTGTCAAAGGTGATGTACTTACTTGTTTTCATAGGTATCTTCATAATCTGCTTGACCTTTGTGGCTGCAAATTTATTATCAGAACTGTCTGGAGTCAAAAGGAACTTCTGACCATGCATAAACAAATAAATAAATGCCATAGGGATTTTGTTACATCAAAATGGAATTTATAAACAAGTTAACTTATTCTTCACATTTCTGCAATCTTTTTATTTGTGTGTATGTATCCATAATTCCTAGGTGGGCACTTTTGGAGAATAATTATGTAGTAGTTGTAGTTGGCTTAGAACAGTGGCTTCTCAACTTGGCTATACATTAGAATCACATGGAGTTTTTAAAGATCCCGATATTCACGCCAATCCTAGACTGATTAAATCATAATCTCTGAGGATGAGACCCAGCTATCCTCCATGCCCACTGCCATCAAGTTGATTCCAACTCACAGCAACCCTATAGGACAGAGTGGAAATGCCCCATAGGATTTCCAAGGTTGTAAATCTTTATGGGAGCAGATTGCCTCATCTCTCTCCCATGGAGTGTCTGGTGATTTCAAACCACCAGCCTTTTGTTTAGCAGCCCAATGCTTTAGCCACAGCACCACCAGAGCTCCTAGGTCTGGGTTGGGAGCCATGAATTTGCATTTCTAAGAAGTTCCCAAGTTATGGGGATGATGCTGGTACACAGAATACACTTTGAGAACCTCCGTTCTAATCCCTTTTTTTCACCTTCCTTCTTCTCTTTTCTTCCCTAGTAGTCATAGCCCAGAGCAACTGCCTCTAGGCAGTGTCAGATTACCTATTAAGCAAGGTAAGCATTGGCTTACTTGTGGTTACATGCAGTGAACAATTTCACATTTTTCTTCACAACATCAAAGATTCTACTTCTAGTTATGGCTGGCATCCCACAGCACTGTCCTACAGAATCAAAGCCTCTTTTCAAATTTACAAACCCTGACAGGGACAGAGTACCCAGTAAGCAAGACAAGTGCGGCCTTACTTATGCTTACTTAATAATCTGTGGTGAACAGTTTCTCTGTGAGCTGTAAGTAAGCACAAGTAAGCCTGTACTTACCTTGCTTACTGTGTACTATGTCCCTGCCTCCAGGGCAGTCCATACTTAACAATATCTGCGTTAGGTAAGCTGAGAGATGCTGGAGGAATCTTTAGCATATTACCACACCTCCAAGGAATCATACATCCTAGTTAAAAACAATTTATTCTATATATCTATTCAGCTTCCTCTTCACATCAGATACCTTCAGCCACTTCTACTTCAAAATTGGAGCCATCATGGGGTAAGTTACTGTTATCCTAAAATTGAGCTTGGATTTTACTTTCCAGCAGAAACAATTTTATGAATGGTTTTTAGTTATAGCTGAAATCTTTCTCTTAAAACTATTCTTCAGGAACATTGTGGGCTCAGTGAAGCTTTGGTGGCTGTCCTCCAGGAGCCTAACCACCATTTAAAGAGTTGGGTTTCTGAACTTCAGAAAACCAATTTCAAACAAATTCTTAGAACATAACTTGTCTAGGGACTGGCTATAACGGAAACATTTGATTCATTTTGTTTATAATTATTTTTCCTTTACATTTGGAGCCAAAGTAGGGGGAGAAAGATTTGTCACATATTTAGTTAACATTAGATGCCTACAATGTACCTGGCAGTGAGCTGTATACTGGGGATATAAAGATGAAAAAGACAGCCATGGCCCTAGAGAAGCTTGTATTCCAGGTGGGAAAATATTTACTAAGCAAATAAGAAAATATTTACAAAGTTGCCAATGTGATATGTTCAATAATGAAGAACTGATGAAGGAAGGATCTGTTCTACTGGAGGGAAGTAAGGAAGAACTGAGAGTGTGCACACATGAAGATGTGGTAGGCAGAAAGGGTGTGTTTAAAAGGTTTGAATCAGGAAGAGCTTGTTAGGCCTTAAAAGCCAAGAGAAAGGGTGTAGGACATTCTGGGCAAATGGAACAGTTTGAACAAAGAGGTGAATAAATTATAAGGAAAAAAAAAAAAAGCAAGTAACCAGGGTGGCTCTCTGTATATATAGGTTGATGGAGGATGATTGGGAAGGACATAACTGGCAGACAAAATTTGGAACTTGTCCCTTGTTTTATATGTGTGTGTGTGTGTGTGTGTGTACATGTATATGTGTATACACACACACAGAGAATTAAGTTGATCTATATGGTGTGAGCACTTTTATCCTAGGCTTTGTTTTCAAGAACTTTCTTCTATGTACTTCCCATTACTCTGAGGAAGGTAATTTTCAGAAAAATATGAAAACTTCAAAAATATCTTTAGTTAAATGGTTTTCAAACTGTGCTCTAGGAAGCCTCTCAGATTGGCTATGATGACGGCAGTAGAACAGGCAGGAACCTACTGGCAACTCCCTCTCTGACCTACCCCATTCTCTACCCACCTACCAAGCCCATCTTTGAAAGCTTATACCTGTTGGATATGTCTAGTAAGAATATTTAATTTGTAAAGAGGTAGCTGACTTAAAACTTCTTTTTTTTTTTTTTTTTTAAACCAATGTAGTCTAATCCTCAGATGTTTAATAGGAATCTGAGGAGTTTGGGGTGGGTAGCCAAATCTCTCAGCTGATGACAGGATAAATGTTCTCAGACAATCTGAGGAAGATGGGACATCAGGCAGCCATTGATATGAATGTGTGAATAGTGATAATGACTGATAGAATGAGCCTTTCCTTGGCTGCAAGGGATAATGGTAAAATCATATCTTCCCAGGATCATCCCTCTACCACTTAAAGGTCAATGTTAGCATTTTCTTAAGGAGAAAGGAATATTTTCTTAAGCATGTCAGATCATTCTTTACCAACAGATAAGAAGAGGTATTTTTAAAACTTCAGTATTTCTTCATTTCTTGCCTATACTGATCATCCCATTCAATGTAAAAATAAATTATGCAGAGATGGTTGTTTAAGATGTTCTGTCAAGAATGTGACCCTTCCTGATTTGGAGTCTGAATTGACTCCATGGCTGTGGTTTTGTTTTTGAGTTATTATCCTTAGGAATTAAAACTTTGTATATATCATGTTATACTTAATTTCTGTTATGTTTAGATAATAGGGAATGTAG
Source organism: Orycteropus afer afer (assembly GCF_000298275.1). Classification (NCBI taxonomy): domain Eukaryota; kingdom Metazoa; phylum Chordata; class Mammalia; order Tubulidentata; family Orycteropodidae; genus Orycteropus; species Orycteropus afer. The sequence continues at coordinate 4,339,417 of NW_006921597.1, forward strand.
TTTTTATCCCCTTTCCAATATGGGGCAATCTACTTCCGTAGTGATACTGCCTGGGAAACCCAAGGAGGGGTCACTATGAGTCAGATCCAACTCGACGCACATAACAACCATGATTGGTGGTTCAGAGACTTCTAAGTTGGAAGTAGCACAGTGTGAAGGCAGGAGCATGGAACTTGAGTCCAACTATAAATGCTCAGATCCAAATCAGATACACCTGCCTGTGACCTTGAAGGGCTTATTTAACTTTACAGTTTCCTCCTCTGAAAAGTGATGACAATAATTCTTACCTCCATTAAATGAGGTGAGGTATGTAAAGTGCCAAGTTCATCAGAAGAAGCAAAACACATCTGCAAAACAATTCCATTATATGATAAAAAGGATAGCATGATACACTTAGGGAAATTAAATGTGTAGCTCTCAAAATTTGGAAATGGCTTAAATGAGTCTGTAGGAAACTTTTTTAAAAATCAAGTTTTGTTCCCTTTATATTCTTGGACTGGCCTAACAACATATATTTAGTTCTTATCGTATGATCCCTGGTGACACAGTAGTTAAGTGCTTGCCTGCTAACTGAACAATTGGTGGTTTGAGCCCATCAGCAGCTGCATGGGAGCATGATGTGGCTGTCTGCTTCCATGAAGATTACAGCCTTGAAAACTCTATGGGGAAGGTCTTCTCTCTACTATAGGGTCACTGTTGGTGTTGTTGTTGTTGTTGCTACGTGCCCTCGAGTCTTGGGTTTCCAAGGCAGTATCACTAGATTGCCCAGCCTTCCTTCAGAGTACTCCACAGCAATAGGTTTGGGTTGTTTTTTTGTTTGTTTGTTTTCCTTGGGCTTATCATATGCCCTTGCAGAGTGGTGAATTACTTAATATGACTCTTCTAACCATGGTCTTTGTGACTCCTACCAGATGACTGGGTGGGACCATGCAAATGTGAGGTGCTTGAGGCCCACCAGGGGATTGCATAGCTTTTTTAGTAATGTAGATAAGCTACACGCGTGCTTGTATGGGTGGAACGATGTAAATAAGGTGTATAGGACTCTAATGTGGGCATTGGTCAGTTTTGCCATCTCACTAGGCTTAAAATGAGCGATCCCGAGGCAAAGAATGGGGCTCTCACAACTATCAAGAAAAAAGAGTCAGGAGTGGAATGCATCCTTTGGACTCAAGATCCCCGTGCTGAATCTCCTCAACCCAGGAGATACAGCTGTAACACTTTGTAGAGATGGTGAGAGATAAGAGACTATGAGAAGCAGCAGTAAAGAAACAGCAGCTGTAGAGCTCAGCAACAGAGATCAGCATAAGACAGAGCAGTGGGCTTCATGAGAACGTTGAATGCCTTTAGGCAGGAGCCTTGCTGGTGAAGTAGAGTGCACCTAGGTGCCCCCATCCACAGAACTAAAAGACCTTTCTAACACTTGTCCAAGCAAGGCAGAGGCCAGGCCTAGAGGCCAAAGACCAAAGAGAGCCACACCCATGGGCATGGCCAAGGGGAGACTGAACTGATTGAAGAATTTTATCCTCAGTATACCTGAACCCAAACTGTAACCAGTTACTTCCCTAATAACCCCTATAATTGTGAGAATTGTCTGTGAGTTCTGTGTGGTCATTGAAACAAGTTATCCAACGTAGCAAAGAAGTAGAAAGTGCTATTGGGAGGGACAATTGGTGTCAGAATTGGTAAAAATTAGAAGGCAGTGGTGGCCGGTCTGACCTCTGCCTCATAGGAATCAGCTTTGGGCTGTTGATGTGGCTCTTGATCCTTCTCCCTTGTGAAGTTAGAGGAGATTAGATGACAGCACCCCCACACCCTTTTAGTAGCCCTTAAGGAATTCATAATGGGTTAGATACTCCTTTTTCTTTCTCTCTCAAATACTTTTTTCCTTTAATTTTAATTGTTGCTCTACATATTGTTCCTCTTTTGGAAATGATGTAAGACCTACTTTCTCTTATACTAAATTAAAGGAGCTCTAGTGGCACAGTGCCGAAGGCATTTGACTGCTAACCAGGAAGTTGGCAGTTCAAACCCCCCCAGCCACTCTGGGAAAAGAAGATGGGGCAATCTACTTCCATAAACATTTACTGCCTCTGAAACCCAATGGGGGTCACTATGAGTCAGAATTGACTGGATGGCAATGGGTTTTGTTTTGTTTCGTTTTTTATATATTGGTTCAGTAAGGAGCCCTGGTGATGCAGTGGTTAAAGCATTTGGCTGCTAATAAAAAGGTTGGCAGTTCAAATCCATCAACTACCCTGTAGGAAAAAGATGTGACAGTCTGCTTCTGTAAAGATTTACAGCCTTAGAAACCTTACTGGACAGCTAGCTCTACTCTGTCATATAGGGTAACTATGAGTCAGACAACTTAGTTTAATTTTTGGGTTTTGTTTCCCAGGTCTGAGCATCTGAGTTCATTTCTAAGCAGAATTGAACTCATTTTTGTTGATGATAGCTATATCAGTATTGTCTCTACAGACTTAGAGTTCTGGGTGTTTTCTGGAAGAAATTGCTGACTGGGGAAGAACAATGCTGAGCTATGGTCAAAGCCTTTGGAGAAGCACCTAGCTCCCCCCAAGCCAGAGCTAAAATGTTATTCCTGTTTGGTGGGTCTCTTCTATTTCAACTCCTCAATCATGAATTGGTAGTAGATCCATTTTTGAGAAACTGTTAGAACCTAAAATTGAAACAGTAGTATAAAATAAATGATAGAATTGAGAAACACTAACAGAGAGCTAAGAATGAGAGCTTTAAAATATATTTTTCATTTATATACAATTAGAAAGATAACCAGGTTATTGAAATTTCCTTTCCTGTTAACTGGCAATATTGTTGGTAATTTCTTTATTGACAATTTGTGATAAAATGCCATTTACAGAACATAGTTTAACCAAGTTTTTTTTGTTTTGTTGTTTAATTTTGACTGGTAAAAACAAATGTTCTGAATGAACAATCGATATTACAGCTTACTCCAAACAGGACTTTGTAATACAAGTTTTGAAATCTTCATAACTATCACCTATCACCATACCAAAATTAAACATGTTTCAAAGCTAATAGGTAGCCTTCTTTTGATGTTTTATTCACTTAAGATTAAGGACAGAAGCTCTCTTTAGTTAATCATAAAATGTGTCTTTTGCCACAATTATCAGTTTGGGACTTCTTTAAATTGTTTCTGTATATGGTTATTAAGATTATGATCATTAGGCATTTTGGATATGTTCAGCATCTTAGCCCAGGAATAGTTTTAGCTGTGTCCATCAAATTGGTACATATATTCTACCTTTGATTCCAGCACCCACCCCCTCTTCTGGAATCAAATCCCAGGGCTGAAGTTGCCAGTTGGTACTGCTGGTTCTGTTACAAAATGAACCAATAAATGTATTAATTGGAAGTAGCATTTGTTACAGAAATACACCGAAAGAAAGATCAAAGTCTATTTTGTAAAATGCCCCTTTTTCATCCTCTGTACACTGCTGATGAAATTATATATAGGTTGATGCTCCAGACTTCCCAATGGAATGAATGCCTGTGGCCTAGCCTTGAAACTGTTTTCTTTGTGGTTTGCCTCCCGTCTACTGGGCAGCCCATACTTCTTTCATTTTCATTCTTTCCCAACTCTAGCGCTTTTGAGCATAGAACCCCCATCCTCCACCACCCATACGCCACATTCCAGCCCCGTGATTTCATGGTACCAGGCGTATCTCCCCTGCCATGCCGTCAGGCCGCCTGCTGACTCTTGCAAGGGGAACAGACAGGAACGTAAACTCACTGCAGAAGAGCAGGACACTCTTTGTATATTTTTAAGACCAGGAATCCAGTTCTCATTTAGAAGCTGTATTTTTTTAGCTCCTTGAAAACTGAACAAAACATTTCTTGTTGCTCTTATTTCTTGATAGCATTATTCCCTCCACACTAATGTATAGAATCATAGAAACTAGTGCAGGGAAAAGATGCATTAGATCATGTCTAATCCATTCCCACTGGTCTCAATTTTTTTTTTTCCCACAGTCTGCCCTAGTGCTTTTCTCTTCTAGTTTTCTCAAGAATTAGTTCCCTCCATTTCTCCAGGGGAATAGTTCCTTAGTTTGACCATGGAGGAATTTCCTGATCTTATAGGGAAATTTTCACATTCTTTTTTTTTTTTTTTTTTTTTTTAAGCTTAATATTCCTAGTCTTCATAGCCTTTTACATTACCATAAACAGTCCTTCTTCTTCCTAGGTCAAGTATTTCTGGATATTGTTTTTCTCTTCCATTTATTAAGTTTAGAGTTTATTTTTCTGTTTTGCTTTCTCTCTTCATCCACCAGTCCCTAAAGCCCATTAATCACTTTTTTTTACTGCATTGAAAGCTCCTTAGCTTATTCCCATATCAAGAGCCCAAAGTTCGTTGAAGTCTGTAGGTACTGGAGGAAGCCTCACTAATATGTTCTTAGTGTAGTTCTCTTTCTCTCTCTCCCTCTCTCTGCCCTTTCTCCTCTCCCTTTCTTCCTCTCTCCCTCCTACCTGCCCCCATTAGCCTTAGCTTCTCAACTAGAAACTATTTTTTAAATGTTATATCTAAATTGTTGGGGAGTTAGCCATTTGAAGGGCTATTGTATGTATGTAATGAGCTCTGGTGGTATAGTAATTAAAGCATTCAGCTGCTAAACAAAATGTCAGAGGTTCAAACTCACCAGTGGCTCTGGGGAAGAAAGATGAGGCATTCTTCCATAAAGATTTACCACCTTAGAAACCCAGTGGGGGTCGCTATGAGTTGGAATTGACTTGATGGCAGTGAGTGTGAGTATGATTTTAAATGCTAAGATTATATTTGTTCTTAATTACTTAAAACACATTTTCCATATCTTCAAAACCACAAAAAAGTCTTTGGGGTATCCTGGTTGCTTCTGGATCATTTGTAATTTTGTACCACGGACTTATGAGGTACCAGCTCATTTTAAGGCTATTATTTTAGGAGTAGAAAGGAAAGTGAAGAGATAGGTAGAAATAGGCACTGTATTTGGTATTCTTGGGGAAAGAGAAGGTCAAATCCTAAGTAGCTTTGCTACTCATGTGTCTAAAGTAGATTAGCTAGCAGCAGCCATCCTTAGATGTAAAGATAAAAGACTTAATATGCTGGATGTTTGAGGATTGGTGAACCCAATGTTATGAAGATAACAGTTCTCCCCAAAGCAACCTATAGAGTCAATGTAATCTCAATCAAAAAACGCAACAGGTTTTTGCTTTTTGATTTTTTAATTTGGAACTTGACAGGTTGATTCTAAAATGTTTGGGAGTTATAGAAGGCCAAGGATAGCTAAAATACTCTTGAAGAACCTAGAAAAAAATGCTCTGCCAGGTCCCAGGATTTACTAAAAGACAATGTCGTGCTGATGCAGGTATAGACAAATAGACCAGCAGGACAGATTAGAAAGCCCAGATACAGACCCAAACATATATATAGATGCTTGATTTATGGAAAAGATGGAATTAATTCCAGAGCAGTGGGGAAAGAGTATTTTCAATAAATGGTGCTGGAACAACAGGTATCCATAAGGAAACACCAAAACTGGATGTCTACCTCCCACTATATGCAAAAAATTCCAAGTGGATACAGATCTAACCATAACAAATAAAACTTTAAAGCATATATGTATGTATATGTGTATATGTATATATATATGTATATGTGTGTGTATATATGTTTGTGTACATATGTATCTATGCATAAAATATTATAATTTATTTATTTTAAAAATCTTTCAGTTGTCTTTTTTTCCACACGTGTGTATGTATGTATGTATTTATTTATTTTTTATTTTAAGAGTTTGTTTTACATTCAACATTATGTGTACATTTAGTTTAACTCCCCATTTACCATGACCAACCCTAACCCAGTCTCCTCCCCTCTCTGCCCAGTAACCCTCCACCTGTGCCCGTCATAGTTATGCACTCCTGTGTGTCCTGCATTACCTCTGTGTGAATGTTGCCCCTCGGGTGCCCCATGGTCTATTGCTCTAAAGGATATATTTCCATAGAGTATGTGGGTGTGTCCCCCTAGGCTGAGTGGTCTGCATATACATCTTGTTAACTATTAGGCTGAGAGCTAACCCCTGGGAGTAAGTTTTATTCTAGGTGCAGAATGTATTCCAGGGCTATAGTATTAGGAGTCTCACCAGACTCCCTCCGATAATTCCCTCCCTCAATAATTCTGCTCATTATTGAGTTTTTGGATTTTGTTCCATGGTTTTCTTCCTGCTCCATGCGGGATCTCCAGATTTGATCCTTTCCTGAGTGGTTGGCTTCGGTAGCCAGGCACTGTCTAGTTCTTCTGGTCTTGAGGGCCATTGTGTCCTAGGGCTGATTGCTTCCAAATGCCCTTGTTTTTTTTTTAACTCTTCTTTACTTCTCATGCTAGGAGACCATCAGGTGCATCTTAGATGGTTGCTTGAAAGCTTTTAAGACCCCAGTCGCTACTCACTAATGCAGGATGAGGAACAAGGCTTTTTTGTGTTTTGTTGTGCCAATTAAGTCTGTGTCCCCCAGTACTATGGTCCTGAGTCGTTAGATCCATTGGATCTCTCTCCCATAGTGTATGGGTGTCTGTGAGGGATTGCTCTGTGTCTGTCTCCTATTGTTTCTGTAAGGAGTTCAGGTATTTTGTATGACTGGTATGTGTGCAAGATTAGCCTGTACTGAATCTATGCTTGGTCTGGAGTATCCTCCTGTGCACTGACCCCCATCTGGTCCTCTCAGGTGTTTATGTGTTTATCTGTAGCCTGGTGTTTGGTGTTAATGGTAATGCAGTATTGTGGGGACACTGGTTGGTATCAACATCTGTCATCTATCTCCTATGTGCACAATTCAGTGTCCTCCCTTTTCCTAATGTTATCATGGTGGTCTCAGACTGTTTCCATATATCCCTCCCCTTACCCACATCAGCGTGTGGGCCCCAACTAGCCTGAAATTAATCCCTCCCTTTCCCTCCCCATCCCAATAACCTAGAACGTGAGTCCCCTTTCGCAAGCAAACCCTTCTTTGTCTTTTTATAGTAATGGGCTCATAGAGTATTTGTCCATCCACGATTGACTTATTTCATTCAGCATAATGTCCTCCAGGCTCATCCACATTGTGAGCTGATTCACTTATCCCTCATTGTTCTTTAATGTAGCATAGTATTCCATCCACTCCTCGGAAGGAAGGTTGGGGAATCCTACTTCATAGTGATACTGCCTCGGAAACCCAAGGAAGGGTCGCTATGAGTCAGGGTCGACTCAATGGCAAATAACAACAATAAGTATTCCATTGTGTGTATGTACCGTAATTTCATTATCCACTCATCCGTTGATGGGCATTTAGGTTGGTTCAACCTCTTTGCTATAGTGAATTGTGCTGCGATGAACATAGGTGTACATATGTCTGTTCGTGTGCTGTCTTTCACCTCTTTAGGATATATTCCTAGTAATGGAATTGCTGGGTCAAATGGTATTTCATTTTTAGTTTTTTAAGGAAATGCCATGCCCTCTGGCACAATGGTTGTACCGTTTTACAATCCCACCAGCAGTTCACAAGAGTTCCAATCTCTCTGCAACCTCTCCAGCATTTGTTATTTTCTGACCTGTTGAATTTTGCTATTATTGCTGGGGTGAGATGACATCTTGTCATTGTTTTGATTTGCATCTCTCCAATGACTAATTATCGCTAGCACTTCCTCATGTGTTTGTTGGCCACCAGTGTATCATCTTTGCTGAAGTATCTGTTCAAGTCTTTTGCTCATTTGTGAATTGGGTTTTTTGTACATATCTATCTATTCAGAAAATGATTTTATAATTTTAGAAATTATGCCTTCTTTATTCTTTGTAAAGAAATGAGAAACCAAATAGGATTTTCTTAAAAGTGAAATGAAACTGAAGGAGTTCCAGTAAGATGGCAGAATAGGCAGAAAGACTGCACAGACCCTCATCAACAAAGAAAAGGAGAACCAATTAACACAGATACAGAAGATAATCCTGGAGTCCTGTGCTTGGAAGGGAAGTATATAGAAGTGGACTGAACTCCAGCTAGTAGAAGAATTTGCATGAAAACACCAGAAAAGGAGACATATGAAGCTGCAGTCTGACAGCGATCCTGATGGCACAGACAGATTGGATATTGCCAAGTCGTGTTAGGACTTAAAAAGTAACCTAAATATTGGCCCTGCTAGCCAGAGACTGCATGGAGGACTGCATTGGTGGCTGGTGAATAAAGAAGGAAGCAGCAAAGAGGGAGACAGGCTGAGCTGTGGACTTTTGCCTGTCTGGAGAGTGCAGCCATTTTGAAAGTTGTTGGACCATTTTGGATATTTAAAGCAACAGCGTTTTCCCAGATTCCAAGGGCTTAAGAATAGACTCCACTTGCCGGGAACCACAAGGACATTCTGAACGCCGATGACTGGAAAGGTGCGATATTCTCATTGTTACTCTTATACCAAACACCCTCTTGGTGAATGGAGGTGCAGCCATCCCTCACTCCCACGCACCTTCTCGGCTAGCAGAAATTCCATCCCAGCCTGTGTGCTCAGTTGGAGCCTGGGTGCCCTAGCCTGCCCTGCCCAGATTTTTTTTTTCCTTTTTTTTTAGTTTCTTTGTTTTTACCTGTTTCAAAATTATTATTATTATTGTCATTTTTATTTTTCTTATTTATTCTTCCTTTCCCAAGTTCTAGTTTTCAGCTTTTTTCTCTCTTCCCTGTTCATGGTTCCAATATTTTTCTTTCTCATGGTTAATCCCATTCCTTGTTTTTCTCTTTCTATTTTTCCCATTTTTTTCTTCATTGTTCTATTCTACCTTTTTTCTTATTACTCTCTCACCAGATATTGCAGGGTTTTGTTTTTTATTTTTCCTTTTTTTGGTGATTGTTCCTCTGTTTATGCAGTCCGCTTGCTTTTACTATTTTGATAGGTTTTCAAATGTTTTTGTCTGAGTAGGAGATAGCAGCTATGCCCATATGATGCAACCACACCTGCATCTCCTGAATCTCCACTTACTGAGTGAGAGCCACCAACTGTCCAACAAAAAACAACCACCAAGAAGAGCTTGGCTCTCCCTACTGCTCTTAATGAACAGTTCAGAGATCTAAATACAACAATGTCACAATATCTCAGAGACAATATAGACCATCACAGTCCATATAAAAAAGCAAGATAAAGTGGTAAAAACAAGGAAGCAGGATACAGACCCAGAACACATCGCTGAGGAAGAAGCAGCATTGGAACTCCCTGATAAGGAATTCAAAAGAATTGTATTTAGGTACCTTCAACGAAGTGAGAGAGACAGATCAAGGAAAACACTGACAGAATTAAGGAAAACACAGAACCCTTGAACAATTTCAGAAAAAAACAGAAGAACAAAATGACAAAATAAATGAAAAATTCAAAATTATACAAAATCTACAGCTAGAAATCCAGAAGATTAATACTAAATTTTCAGAAATAGACAACAAGTGAAAGGACAAAGGAATAGAATTGATGCAATGGAAGACAGAATTAATGAGATTGAAGACAAATACCTGAATGCTTCTTTGGAAAGGGATCAATCAGAAAAAAGATTGAAACCTAGGGAGGAAGCCTAAGATTCATGTAGGATACAATCAAAAGGAATAACCTACATGTCATTGGAATTCCAGAACAGGAAGACAAAAATAAAATCACAGAGAAAATTTTCCAAGATTTGTTGAAAGAGAAGTTCCCTGATATGATGAAAGATGAGAATATATCCATTCAGGAAGTCAAATGAACCCCTAACAGGATAGACCCCAAAAGAAAATCACCAACACATATCATCATCAAACTCATTAAAACCAAAGACAAAGAAAGAATCCTGAAAGCAGCATGGGACTAGCAAAAAGTTACTTACAAATGACAGCCACTAAGAATAAGTTCTAATTTCTCAGCAGAAACCATGCAATTGACGAGTCAATGAGATGGTATATATAAAACCCTGAAAGAGAAAAATTTGCAACCAAGAATTATATACCCAGCACAATTGCCCCTCAAATATGATGGTGAAATTAGGAGATTTCCAGATAAGCAGAAATTAAGGGAATTTGTTAAAACCAGACCAACCTTACAAGAGATACCTTACAAGGGGGGAGACCTTTGAACTAAGAACCCATAATAGCAAACAACAACTGACCGTCAATACACGAGATGACATAACTGAGAAACCAACACAGCTATGGAAGTATCCAAAGTAAAATAAGCTTACAAGATTGTAAACGGGGAACCAGATATATCAATTGACAAAGGAGGACAACTACAAACCAAAAGGAGGGAAAAATACTGTAGTTACAGGACTTCTAAATGGTGAGGAAGTCAAGAGAGTTGCAGGATAGAAGGGACTATTCTAAACTCGGGAAGAAAATTATAAATCACAGGATAACCTCAAAGAAAAATGCTAAACCTTCACATCACAATAAAAAAGACTACAAGCACAAATATTTAGCAAATACTAAAACAATAGCAGCAAAGTAAATGATAACATGATTCATAAACATAATGAGCTCAGAGCTCAGCACAGAAAATTATATAGAACAATGAAACCAGGAACACCATGAAAAAACATGTAACAAAATGACAGCATCCAAATTGGTAAGGAAGAAGCCAAATTATCCCTATTTGCTGACTAAATTATCCTATACCTAGAAAACCCAAGAGACTTAGTCAAAAATCTACTGGAACTAATTGAGAGATTTACCATAGTGGCGGGATACAAGATTAACATCTAAAAATTAGTTGGATTCCTCTACATCAGCAAAGAGATTGCTGAAAAAGAAATAAGCAAATCAAGACCACTTACAATAGCTACCAAAAAAATAAAATACTTGGGAATAAATCTTACCAGGGACACAAAAGACCTATGCAAAGAAAACTATAAAAGACTACTTCAAGAAATCTTAAGAGATCTATGTAAATGGAAGAACATACCATGCTCATGGATAGGAAGATTGAACATTGTGAAAATGTCAATTCTACCCAAACCGATCTATGCATTCAGTGCAGTCCCAATCCAGATCTCATCAGCATTCTTTAGGGATATGGAAAAACCAATCACTAACTTTATATGGAAAGCAAAGAGACCTGGGATAAGCAAAGCACTAGTGAAGAAGAAGAATAAAGTAGGAGGTCTCACACTGCCAGATCTCAAATCCTCCTATACAGCCACAGTAGTAAAAACTGCCTGATACTGGTATAATGGCAGACACATAGACCAATGGAATAGAATTGAGAACCCAGAAATAGATGTCTGTTTAATAGAATATCTGTTTAATAAATGGTGCTGTCAAAACTGGATATCCAGTTGCAGAAAAATGAAACATAATCTGTACCTCACACCATACACAAAACCTAACTTCAGATGGAGCAAAGACTGAAATGTGAAACCTAAAACTAGAAAGTTCCTCAAGGAAAAACTAAGGGCAAATTTAGGGGCCCTAAAATAGTGCCTAAGGCACTTGACTGCTAACCAGAAGGCTGACGGTTCAAACCCACCAGCCACTCCTCAGAAGGAAGATGGGGCAATCTACTTCCATAGTGACACTGCCTTGGACACCCAAGGAGGGGTCGCTATGAGTCGGGTCCAACTCGATGGCACATAACAACAACAACAACAACAACAATATATGGCATAAATAGACTATCAAGCGTAACCCAAAATGCACAAACAACAGAAGAGAAACCAAATGATTGGGACCTTCTGAAAATTAAATCTTTATGTGCTTTCAAAGACTTCTCCAAAAGAGTCAAAAGAGAACCTACAGATTGGGAAAAAAATATTCGGCAATGACATATCTGACAAGGGACTTATCTCTAGAATGTATACAAAAGCCCAACACCTCAACAACAAAAAGACAAATAATCCAATTTTAAAATGGGCAGAAGACATGAACAGACATTTCACCAAGGAGGATATTCAAGCAGCCAACAAACATATGAAGAAATGCTCACAATCATTAGCTATTAGAGAGATGCAAATCAAAACAACAATGAGATACCATCATGCTCCAGCACTAGTAGCAAAGTTCAACAAGACAGAAAATAACAAATGCTGGCGAGGATTGGAGAGATTGGGACTCTCAACACTGTGGGACTGTAAAATGGTACAACCACTGTGGAAAGCAATATGGCGATTCCTTGAAAAGTTGGAATTAGAAATACAATTTGACACAGCCATTCCATTACTAGGTATATATCCTAAAGAAGTGAGAGACAGGACAAGAACAGATAGATATATGTGCACCCATGTTCATCGCAGTACTATTTACAATAGTAAAAGATGGAAACAACCTAGGTGCCCATCAACTGAAGAATGGATAACCAAAACTATGGTACATACACGCAATGGAATACCATGCAACCCTAAAGAATAATGTCTAATCTGCAAAACACAGCATAATGTGGATGAACTTGGAGAACATTATGCTGAGTCAAATAAGTCAATCCCAGAAGGACAAATATTGTATTAGTCCGTTACTGTAAAAAGTCAAGGAAAGGTTTATATATAGAAGGAAATTTTCTTTGTTGGTTACCAGGGGTGGGAGAGGAAGGGAGGGAACACTGTCAGATAGGTAGAAATGAGTACTGATTTGGGTGAAGAGAAGGGCAGTGTACCAAATGTGAGTGATCAACACGGTGTCATTGAGGAAGAAGAAGACGTGGAGAGGTACATGGGAGGTACAGACAACAAAGATTAACCCTTTTGTACATACAGCACTGTGTTGTCAGTGAAGGCAAACATGGATATACGGTGGATAGATTGGTGGACAAGGCTTAACTATTAGGTATGTCTTTGCAGGGGGTTAGTGTGCCCATGACCATATACAGGGTTTGCAGACAATGTTTCTACAAATGTATTGGTATGTCTGTAAGAATTTCCAGGTATATAGTAGAGCTGACAAAGGACAAGGTTGTAGTCACTTCATGAGGGAGTAAGTGGTTGGACCTATGGGCTCAGGACCATAGTTGCAGGGGATATCAAGCTCAATTGGCATAACATAACATAACATGCTACACAAAACATTGTTCCACATCCTACTTTGGTGAGTAGTGACTGGGATCCTAAAAGCTTGTAAGTGGCCACCTAGATGCAGCAATGAGTCTCTCCTCATCCAGAACAAAGAGGAATGAAGAAAACCAAAGATTCATGGAAACAATTAGTCCAAACACCTAGTACAACATGGGATCCTCAGTCTGTACAACTATGAGACCAGAAGAACTAGATGGTGCTTGGCTACCACTGTCAGCCACTCTGAGGGGGGATCTGTGTAGGAGATCCCTGATAGGGTGGGAGAACAATGTGGAACACAATCCATTTGAAAAAAAAGGGGGGGGGGCCAGGTTTGCTAGTCTGATAGAGCCTGGTGAAACCATTGAGCCTATGGCTCCTAGCTCCTTCAGGTCTGGAATTGAACCCACTCCTGTGGCTTCCACCCTGACAAAAGACAGGCATATGAGGTGAATATTTACACTAGGTAGATAAACTCCTTGGAGAGAACAATCATGGGAGAATAGAAAGGCTGTGTATGCACAGGGAGACTGCTCAGGGGGCAGGGGTGCATGGAGGGATGGACACAGGGAAGAGGTAACTATCAGGAGGAAGTGGGAGGGGAGCTGTTGCATTGTGGTAAATTGTAGTCAATATCATGAGACAAAGTGTATGTGAGGTGCTGTATGGAAAGTGAATTTGCTCTGTAAATTTCTACCCAAATCACAATTAAAAAAAAAAAAAGTATAATGAAACTGAAGCACAAAAAAGTTAAATAACTTGATCAAGAAGTAATAATTAGAATTTAGCTCTCCTAATTTCTAGCCCAACATCCTACACATTAAATTATAATATCAGCAATATTTTTTTACTGAATTACATAATTCAGTTATGCAATTACTGCATAATACAGTAGTAAGTTCAGAACCTATTATGATGGACTTTTTTCCTTAACTATAAAATGAATTAAAGCACATGAAAAACTTTTGAGGCCCATTTAATTTCTAGTGAAATTTGATTCTATATCTAAAATCTTTCTCACCAACTGCTAGGACCATGGTCATCTTTTCCTTTGAGGAACTTGTGCCTATACCCTTCTACTTATCTTTCTGCTTATCTTTTCTAGTCATGATCCTATTGCCACTTTGTATTACTTAGCCTTTCATAAATATGCCAATTTTTCATAAATATCTCCAATTCAGTTATATTCTCTAAGGGATGCAGACTTTTTCTTACATGACCTTGTATTTGTAAGCTTTTGAGTGCTAAAAAATAATTATATAATTTTCTGTTTCTGATGGCAACTAATAGTGCTTTAGACAGAGAAGGCACAAACAAGATTAAAAACTATAATAATGATGACTGTCATATTGCAATTTAAAAGAATAAGGCTACTGTTTGGCTACAAAGTTATCTCCAGTGGTGGGTTCAGTTCTCTCTTTGAAAGGTGTCTAAGGGCCATTCTCTAGGATTCTACCAGTGTATGTCAGACCAGTAAATCTGGTCTTTCTTACGATTTTGAATTTTGTTCTACATTTTTCTCCCATTCTTTACATGTCCCATTTTTTGGTTCCAATCAGAGCAATCAGTAATGGTAGATGAGTACCATCTACTTTTTCTGGCCTCAGGATAGTGGATGCTGTGATTCACATAATCCATTAGTCCTTTGGACTAATCATTTCCTTGAGACTTCGATTTTCTTCATTCTTCTTTCCTCTAGATAAGGAGAGAAGGTAGTTGCATCTTAGGTGGCCTCTTGCTAGCTTTTAAGATGCTAGCTGCTACTCATCACACTAGGACATTTTATTTGTGAACTATGTTATGCTAATTGCCTTAGTTTTTCCCTGCAACTGTGGACCTATGCCTCCAAACCCAGTGATTCATTCCGTCAAGGTGTTTGGCTATGGCTAAGAAGTTTTCATAACTCTGCCCCCTGTTTGCTCTACTGTATACAAGGATATGGATATATTTACAGTGCATACAAAAGTAAATAACACTTGTGAGAAACCTACTGCAGTGTAGTGAGTTGCATGGTGTGGCTTTTCTACCCATAGTCTTTGTAACTCCCACCACACTGCTAGATGGGACCATGAAAATATGTGTCAACTTGGCTGGGCAGCTGGTAGTAGTTATTCCCTACAATAAGACTAGCAATTAACTGTGTAGTGGAATTTGCTGTGAGCAACTGAGTAGCTGCTTTAAAACTCCTAATTATTAAAGTCATCCACCTGGGGTGTTTTTGTTGGTGCAGCATGAAGTAATCTTCTGGGGAAGTTTGCTCTCTCTCAGGTGTATAGAACTCTGATGTTGGGATTGGTTAGTTTTGCCACTCTGCCAGGCTTAAAACGAGTCCTCTAGAGGCAGAGGAAAGAATCTCATTGCCAGTTGAAGAGAAGGCGCCTAGCTGAGAGAGATGCCATGGCAGTGGAACCAAGAGGCACGGGACAGAGCTGTAGGCTTACCTGGCCAACAGAGGCAGTGGCCAGGCTGAGAGGCCAGGGGCCAGAGAGGCATGTCTAAGGGCACAGCAGAGGGGAGACTGTCCTGATCAAGGAACTGTATCCTGAGCACGTCCCTGAACTTGAATTGTAGCCTATTGCTTCCCTAATAAACCCCATAATCTGTGAGTTCTGTGTGGCAAGTAGTGAATTATCGAAACCAGCAAAGAGGTGGTGGGTGCTGTGGGATGGACGGTTGGTGTCAAGGTTAGTAAGAAGGCTGGAGGGTGTCAGCATGTCTGGCCTCATAGGAACAGGCCTTGGGACTGTGCTGATGGTGATTATGTCTTCCTCTTGGGTAGTTAGAGGAGGTCAAAAGATGTTTCCTCCCTGCCCCTTTAGCACCTGTTCTTCAGAATAAGCAACCAAAAGGTAGCATTTACCCCAAAAAATTAGCTTAAAAGGCAGGAAGGGGTATGAAAGAAGGCCCAATGGGAAATGAGGAACCCAGGAAGGAAGTGGGTAGAGTACTGTTTACATTGAAGTAATTGCAACTAATGTTAATGAAACAAAATGTGTATAAATTGTTGAATGGAAAATGAATTTGTAAACTTTCACCCAAACCACCATTGCTAAAAATAAGAAGAAGAAAAAGAAGACTAACTATCATAGCTACAGTATTATGGGAAATAGAATTCATGGATTCAGCCTTAAAGGCAAATATGTTTGTTTTCCTTTGTTCCAGAAAGATGTCATGGAGCGAGTGTTTTCTGGCATTCAGCCTACAGGAATCCTCCACTTGGGCAATTACCTAGGAGCCATTGAGAGCTGGGTGAGATTGCAGGATGAGTATAGCTCTGTGCTGTACAGCATTGTTGACTTACACTCCATCACTGCCCCACAAGACCCAGCCTTGCTTCAGCAAAGCATCCTGGACATGACTGCTACTCTTCTAGCTTGTGGCATAAACCCAGAGAAAAGCATCCTTTTTCAACAATCTCAGGTCAGCTTCTCAGATTGGAAGTGAGAAAATTTTATTTTCAGAATATTTAAGAAAAAATTGAAATGGTTTTTATAGCCCTCTTTGTGATTTCTTAATTGTTCAAAGGTGACTTTATCAAAAGCAATTTTGTTTTAATGTTTTTCCCTGTATTCATATCATTCATTAAGTATCACTATAATGCAATAATATTTTCCCCCACTACAATTGGTATATTTTTACTTTTCCTTTTCAAGTTGTCATTTGAAATCTTCTGTTCATCTCTTTTATTTCATCATTTCTATTTGCTTTAGCTACTCTCCATTCAAACTATAATCTTGAATATATCCCTCCTGAATTTAGAGACCATCTAAAGAATACATATGATGCACTGAACATCAGTGACCAAAAACCAGAAGAATTATGAGATGACATCAAAAACATCACCCATGAAGAAAGCAAGAGGTCATTAAAAATATGAGACAAAAAGAAAAGACCAAAATGGATGACAGAAGAGACTCTGATGCTTGCCCTTGAGCAGAGAGTAGCTAAAGCAAATGGAAGAAATGACAAGGGAAAAGAACTGAACAGAAGATTTCAAAGAGCAACTCAAGAAGACGAAGCCAATCATTGTAATGAAATGTGCAAAGACTTGGAGTTAGAAAACCAAAAAGGAAGAACATGCTCAGCATTTCTCAAGCAGAAAAAACTGAGGAAAAAATTCAAGCCTCAAGTTGCATTATTGAAAGATTCTATGGGCAAAATATTGAATGATGCAGGAAGCATCAAAAAAAGATGGAAGGAATACACAGTCACTGTACCAAAAAGAACTGGTAGATCTTCATCCATTTCAGGCATATGATCAAGAACCAATAGTTTGAAGGAAGAAGTCAAAGCTGCACTGAGGAACTGGTGAGGAACAAGGCTCCAGGAATTGATGGAATACCCATTGAGTTGTTTCAACAAACAGCTGCCCCACTGGAGGCACTCACTCAGTTATGCCAAGAGATTTGAAAGATAGCTACCTGGCAACTGACTGGCAGAGATCCATATTTGTACCCATTCCAAAGAAAGGTAATCCCACAGAATGTGGAAATTTTCAAACAATATCATTAATATTGTACGCAAGTAAAATCTTTTTTTTTTTTAAATGCATTTTATTGAAATATAATTTATGTACAGTGAAATACACAAAACTAAAGTGACATGACATGGGTCAGTGCTTTTTTTTTTTTTTTGCAGTGTTCCCTCCCTTTCCCTCCTGCCCCTGGCAACCAACAAATAAAGTGTCCTTCCATATATTAACCTTTCCTTGACCCTCCACAACAAGGAACTAATACTGTATTTGTCCTTCTGTGATTGACTTATTTCACTCAGCATAATATCCTCCAAGTTCTTCCACATTATGCAGTGTTTTGCAGACTCTACATTATTCTTTAGTTCTGTATAGCATTCCATTATATGTATGTACCATAGTTTGGTCATCCACTCTTCTGCTGATAGGCATGTATGTTGTTTCTATCTTTTTGCTATTGTAAATAGTGCTGCAGTGAACATGAGCATGCATATATCTGTTCCTGTCCTGGCTCTCACCTCTCTACGATAGACACCTACTAATGGGATTGCTGGGTCAAATGGTATCTCCAATTCTAACTTTCTAAGGAATCGCCATATTACTTTCCACAGTGGTTGTATCACTTCACAGTCCCACCAGCAGTGTATGAGAGTCCCGATCTCTCCACATCCCCACCAGCATTTGTTATTTTCTGTCTTGTTGAACCTTGCCATCAGTGCTGGTTGAGATGGTATCTCATTGTTCTTTTGATTTGCATCT
>NW_006921597.1:4358881-4360462 GCF_000298275.1 Orycteropus afer afer
TCTTTTTTCTGATTGATCCCTTTCCAGAGAAGTATTCAGGTATTTGTCTTCAATCTCATTAATTCTGTCTTCCATTGCATCAATTCTACTCCTTTGCCCTTTCAATGTGTTATCTATTCCTGACAATTTGGTATTAATCTTCTGGATTTCTAGCTGTAGATTTTGAATTATTTCTAATTGTTCATTTATTTTGTCATTTGTTCTTGAATTTTCTTCCAAAATTCTTCTATGGTTTTGTCTGTGTTTTCCTTGATCTAGCTCTCAGTCCTTTGAAGATACCTAGATATAATTCTTTTGAATTCCTTATGAGGGAGTTCTAATACTGCTTCTTCCTCAGGGATGTTTTGGGCCTATAGCCTGGTCCCTTGTTTCTCCTGCTTTATCTTGCTTCTTTGTGTGGACTGTGATGTTCTGTTGTCTCCAAGGCATTGTGACATTTTGTGTTTATATTGAATCGGTGATTGTATGTTGAAGTGACTTGCCCACGATTTTTGTTTTCTTTGTTTTGTTTGTATGTTATCTATGCAAGCAGGGTACTGTGCTGCACTCCTGTATTAGCTAGTAGACAGTACTTACACACTTACCACCTGTCTCATTTCCTGTTGTCAGCCTCTTTTATGTCCCTGCCAACCTTGGCAAACAGAGCCTATTCTTAGGTCCCTGGAATCCATAATGGTTGCTACTTGTAAAGATTCAAAATGGCCTCGGTCATTTTAAATATCCAAAATGGCTGCCATGTGTAAACAATCAAAATCGTTGTAACCTCCGGACAGCAGAAAGTCAACAGCTCAGGTTGTCTCCCTCCCTGCTGTTTCCCTTCCTAGTAATAGGCCACCAGCGCAGTCATCCCTGCAGCGCTTGGTGACCAGGGCTGATCTTTAGGTCAATTCTCACATCCCAACACCACTTGGAAATATTCAGGCTCTTGGTCCCATCAGAGCAGCTGACAGTCCACAACTCTGACCATCTCTGTACTCACTGTTTTCCTTCAGGTTTTTCCACTAGTTGGTGCCTAATCCACTTCTGTGTAGTTCTTTCGAAGCTTGGGGTTCCAGGATTATCTTCTGTATCTCTGTCAATTGGTTTTTCTTTTCTTTGTTGAAGAGGGTCTGTGTTGCTTGTCTGCCTATTCCTCCATCTTACCACAATATTGCACACAAGTAAAATCTTACTGAAGATAACTCAAAAACAGTTGCAGTAGTATATTGACAGAGAACTTCCAGAGATGCTAGCCAGATTCAGAAGAGAACATGGAACAGAGATATCATTGCTGATGTCAGATGGATCTTGGCGCAAAGCAAAGAATTTGAGACAGATGTTTACTTGTGTTTATTGACTATGCAAAAGCATTTGATTGTGTGGATCATAACAAAATGTGGATAATGTTGAGAAGAATGGGCATTCCAGAACACTTAGTTGTATTCATGAGGAACCTGTACATAGACCAGGAGGCTGTCGTTTGAACAGAACAAGGGGACACTGCATGGTTTAGAGTCAAGAAGGGAGTGTGTCAGGGTTGTATCCTTTCACCATACTTATTCAGTCTATATGCTGAGCAAATAATCTGAGAAGCTGGACTAT
>NW_006921597.1:4360562-4365873 GCF_000298275.1 Orycteropus afer afer
GAAGCACTTACTGATGAAGATTGAAGAATACAGTCTTCAGTATGGATTACATCTCAATATAAAGAAAACAAAAATCCTCACAACTGGACCTATAAGTAGCATCACAATAAATGGAGAAAAGATTGAAGTTGTCAAAGACTTCACATTGCTTAGTTCTACAATCAACACCAATAGAAGCAGCAGTCAGGACATCAGACGAAGTATAGCACTGGGCAAGTCAACTGCAAAAGACCTCCTTCAAGTGCTGAGCAGCAAAGATGTCTCCTTGAGGACTAGGGTACACTGACACAAGCCACGATATTTTCAGTTGCCTCATGTGCATGTGAGAGCTGGACAATGTATAAAGAAGACTGAAGAAAAATTGATGCTTTTGAGTTGTAGTGGTGAAGAATGCTGAAAGTACCATGGACTGCTAAAAGAACTAACAAATATTAACCACCAAAGCCTTAACCTCTACACTACCAGAGCTCCTTAGGAACTCGTGTTGGGGGTATAAAATAACAACAGATTAAAACAAAAAATTGCCATTGATTGTGAACCCATGTGTCACAGAGTAGAACTATTCAATAAGGTTTTCTGGGCTGTAATTTTTATATCTATTTTGGTCATGTTGTCAGAAGGGTCCATTCTCTGGAGAAGGATGTCAAGTTTGGTAAGGTGGAGGGTCGATGAAAGAAGGGGAGACCTTCAGCGAGATGCATTGACACAGTGGCTGCAGCAGTGGGCTCAAGTATAGCAGGAATCGTGGCATCTTCCTCACTGTTGAAATCTACAAAACCAAACCTGAAACACCAAATGTATTAGCTGATTAGCACCCATCTGCTGGGACAGTGATCCCTCAGAACTTAGCTTTGCCTAACTGAGCAAAGACCAAGTGGCAGAGCTGGAGCGGGACTGGGCAGTGTTTCGTTCTGCTGTGCATAGGGTCACTATGAGTTGAAGACAACTCGATGACACCTAACAACAACAGCATTCTCCATTCAAGAGCAAGTTTCAGAGCCTCTTCTGACATCCATTTTTAATGACCTTTTACTTTCTTTTGCTTTACTGTCATCCTACAACTCTTTTGGTCTTCGATCACTGGTGTTCAGTGAGTCAAATCTATTCTTCAGGTGGTCTCTAAATTTAAGTGGTATATAATCAAGGTCATATTTTGGCTCTTGTGGACTTGTTTGAATTTTGTTGAGCTTCAGTTTGAACTTGCATATGAGCAATTGATGATCTGTTCCACAGTCAGCTCCTGGCCTTCTTTTGACAGATGACATTGAGCTTCTCCATTGCCACATTCCACAGATGTAGTGGATTACTGTGTGTTCCATCTGGCAAGGTCCAAGTGTATATCTGCTGTTTATGTTGTTGAAAATGGTATTTGCAGTGAATAAAAAGGATTCTAGGGGCAAAATATTGAATGATGTCAGAAGCATCAAAAGAAGATGCAAGGAATATAGAGAGTCATTGTAACAAAAAGAATTGATCATCATTCAGCTATTTCAGGAGGTAGCATATGATCAAGAGCTGATGGTATTTAAGGAAGAAGTTCAAGCTGTATTGAAGGTACGGTGAAAAACAAGGCTCCAAGAATTGACGGAATGAATACCCATTGAGATTGTTCAACAAATGGATGCAGTGCTGAAGGTGTATACTTGTTTATGCCAGCAAATTTGGAAGACAGCTAACTGGCCAACTGACTGGAGGAGATCCATATTTGTGCCCATCCCAAAGGAAGGTAATCCAACAGAAGGTGGAAATTATTAAACAATATCACTAATATCACACACAAGTAAAATTTTGTGGAAGATAATTCAAAAATGGTTGTAGCAGTATATTGACATGGAACTGCCAGAAATTCAAGCTGTTTTCAGAAAAGGATGTGGAACAAGGAATGTATTGCTGATATCAGATGGATCTTGGCTGAAAGCAAAGAACATGAGAAAGATGTTTACCTGTGTGTACTGACTATGCAAAGGCACTTGACTCTGTGAATCTTAACAAATTATGGATAACATTGCAAAGAATGAGAATTCCAGAATGCTTAATTGTGCCCTTGAGAAACCTGTACATAGACCAAGGGCTGTTGTTCAAACAGAACAAGGGTATACTACATGGCTTAAAATCAGAAAGAATGTGCATCAGGGTTGTATCCTTTCACCATACTTATTCAATCTGAGTATGCTGAGTAAATAATCCCAGAAGCTGGATTATATTGAAGAGGGACATAGCATAAGTATTGGAGGGAGACTCATTAACAACATGAGACATGTAGATGACACAGCCTTGCTTGCTGAAAGTGAAGAGGAATTGAAACACTTACTGATAAAGATCAAAGACTACAGACTTCAGTATGGATTATACTTCAACATAAATAAAAACAAAAATCCTCACAACTGGACTAATAAGCAACATCATCATAAATGGATAAAAGATTGAGGTTGTCAGGGATTTCATTTTACTTGGATCCACAATCTACACCCATGAAGCAGCAGTCAAGAAATCGGACATCATTCTGCTCTTGGAAAAGCTGCTGTGAAAGACCTCTTTAAAGTGTTAAGCAGTATGTCACTTTGAAAACTAAGGTGTGCCTGACCCAATCCATGGTATTTGCAATCACTTCATATGCATATGAAAGCTGGACAATGAATAGGGAAGACCAAAGAAGAGTTTATGCCTTTGAATTGTGGTGTCAGCAAAGAATGCTGAGAATACCATGGACTGCCAGAAGAGCAAACAAATCTGTCCTGGTAGAAATACAGCCAGAATGCTAGAAGTGAGAATGACCAGACTTCATCTCACATGCTTTGGTCATGTTGTGAGAAGGAACTGGTTCCTGAAGAAGGATATCATGCTTGGTAGCATAGGGGTCAGCATAAAAGGGGAAGGCCTTCAACAAGATGGATTGACACAGTGGCTGCAGTGATGGACTCAAGCATAGCAAGGATTGTGTGGATGGTGCAGGACCAGGCAGTGTTTCATGCTGTTGTATCGTATTCAGTTGATTGTATTCAATGCCGCCTCAACAGCACCTAACAACAACAACATACTGGGTAAGTTTACAGTCCTTGATATACCAAACAGTTGTATCTCATTAGTCCTTTTAGTTCTGAAATTGTTTTTCTGTAGTGAGTTGCATTGAAACTGATTAATTCATGCTGTTGACTAATCAATCTCCTTGTGATCAAGGATAGAAAGAATTCAGTATTTGATGGTTGTGTGTTGCTTTAGTGAGTATCGCATTTTAAGGCCTGTTGGACAATTCCCATTGTTCATTCTTTGTGTAATAGCTTTTGAGAAGATTTGAGAGAACTAGCTGGGAAATTGGGAGACAAAGTTCCATTGTCTTTTGTTCAAGCCAAGAAAGGCTTCAGAGCAAAGCTAAAATACTTGACTTGTATTTTCACTCTGGATGAGTCAGTTTACTCCTAGACAGACAGATAGACTGACCCAGAAACAGGTCAATTAAGAGATTCCCTAGCAAAGCAGATGAAAATTTTTGCTGGATAATACCCTCATTACATACCTGCTTTATCTTTGGGACATAACTTCAGCCAAGGAATGATGTTAGACACATTATGGTGCATGCCAACATGTATACATGTAGAGTACTTATTACGCATGTACACATTATCTTACCTTCTTTGATAATACACTTTTGATGATCAGGGATTATATTGTGTATGTTTTCACACTCACAGCACCTAATGTATGATTCATACAGAGTAACCACTTAATAAATGCAGAAGAAATGAAGAGTGCCTTCAAAAACTAAGTGTAATTATCAACTTGAGCTTGTTGCTAGCTTAAAGATAATTTGATAAAATAATAGAATTTGAACATAAAATGACCATAAAGGCAGTTTCCTTTCCTGGTGGCATAGTGCCTAAGGCATTTGACTGCTAACCAGAAGGATGGTGGTTCAAACCCACTAGCCACTCCTTGGAAGGAAGACTGGGCAATCTACTTCCATAGAGGTACCACCTCAGAAACCCAAGGAGGGGTCACTATGAGTAGGATTTGATTTGACAGCAGTAAGTTTGGTTTGGTTTTTGCTTTTTTCCTTATATGAAGATTTACTTACACATAACTTCAAGTTCAGTGTTGGTCAGATCCAATTGTTATATCATCCTTATTTATACTGAGCAAAAATCTGACTCCCTATAGTTTCCACACATTGATTTAACTTCTGTACTCTAAAAATACACAATAAATCAACTCTGTCTTCCACACAACTGCTCTTCAAATACTTGGAGGCATTTATTATACACCATCCTTACTGTATAGGTCCTTACCCTATCGATTTCACTTTCTTCAAAGTACTTGTCCCAAAACCTCTCACCCTCTTAGTTGTAGTACTTGGTAAGCACTCTTACCTTCTCTCTGAAAAGAATGTGCCTTTCCTATTTTGCAAAACAATTTTTATTCAAACCCTTCACATCTATCTCTGACATTGGAGTGCTGATCATCATTAGAGTCACTTTTTGAGTAATATAAGGCGTTTTCCAAAGCACATGTTCACTCCATCCAAACTGTTTTTGATACAAGATCTCTTTAAATCTTATGGTGCAATGAATTGCTTAATATGGCTCTTCTAGGTATAGTCTTATGACTCTCATAAAATGATTGGGTGGGACTATGCAAATAAGGTTCATATGGCCCACCAAAAGGATTGGACAGCTTACTAATAATGCAAAGAAAGTGCATGGCACCCTTGTGGGTGCAAATAAGGTGGTGAAACCTTAATGAGGGGATTGGTCAGTTTTGCCATCCTACTAGGATAGAAAGGAAGACCTCATTACCATGAAGTAGAAGAACTGGGAATGGAGCATATCCTTTTTACCTGGGATCACTGCACTAAGAACTTCCTAGATGCATGAAAAAGAGAGAGCTGTAACACTGAAGACCACGACAGACAGTGGCAAGAGTGACAGTATCGTGAGCAGTGAGAACCAGGAGACAAGCACAAGACAACAAAATAGGCTTCTTGGTCCATGGAGCTAGGCAGCTACAGTGGATGGGCCAATTCCCAGCGAGAGAGTTGAGTGGCTTTGAGCAGGCTTGCTGGCATAGTGGGATGCCTCTTGATACTTGTTGGCGGAGCTTAAAAGCTGTAACACTTGCCTATTCAGGGCAGTGGCCAGGCCAAGGGCCAAGAAAGAGACCTGCCTTCAGGCGCTGACAAGAAGAAGCTGTCCTAATTGAATAACTGTATACTAAGTTGTACCATTTTGAATCAGACAACCATATGATCTACTATGCCGGGAATGACAGTTTGAAAAGGAATGGTGTGGCATTCATCATCACAAAGGAGGTTTCAAGA
>NW_006921597.1:4381198-4398130 GCF_000298275.1 Orycteropus afer afer
TCCTTGGAAGGAAGGTTGGGCAATCCTACTTCCATAGTGATACTGCCTCGGAAACCCAAGGAGGGGTCGCTATGAGTCAGGGCCGACTCAACGGCAAATAACAACAACAACAACAAATTGTGGGGCTAGAAATCATAGGAGTGAGTTCGATTCCAGGCCCAAAAGGTGACTAAGGGCCATACTCTCAGGGGCTTTACCAGTGTCGTCAGACCAGTAAGCCTGGCTTTTTTATTATTTTGAATCTTGTTCCACATTCTTCTGCCACTCCATCCAGGATCTCTGAGTGGTTGACAGTGGTGGACAGACACCACTGAGTTTTTCTGGTCTCAGAATCATGTAAGCTGAGGTTTGCATGGTCTAATAGTCCTGCCAGATTGCTTTTTTAATTATCTTTAAAGTCTTATTTTAAAAGCACATCCAAAACTTACACTTTGAGCTCATAACTTAGAATGATTATAGTATTATACTTTTTTTTTTTTTCTCCTTTGTAAAGTGTTTTTGGCAATGGCCTCTGTAAGCATCCAAAATTTGCAATGATGGAGGTTAATCTGAAAGACTAGTATTTTCTCCTGTCTGCTACTTTGTTGTTTGAAATAGCAACTGAAAGTGTCTTTCAATGTGGGAGTCTTGGTAAGGATATTTTATGGTACCTAGGAGTTCTGGTGGTGTAGTGCCTGAGGCATTTGACTGCTAACCAGAAGGCTGGCGGTTCAAACCTACCAGGCACTCCTCAGAAGAGGTTGGGCAATCTACTTCCGTTGTGATACTGCCTTGGAAACTCAAAGAGGGGTCTCTATGAGTCGGATCTGACTCAGTGACTTTAGTTTTTGGTTAATGAGTTCGTTGGTTCCTCAAGTGGCTGTGGGCCCAGGTCAGAGAGCAGAGGTGACCAGTGTTGACTGGCTTATGTCTGTTTCCTCAGTGCAGCTCCACAGCTGTCTCACGTTTCTCCTATTCGCCACCCTGATGTAAGCTTCCCTGTGATAAATTTTGATGGTTTGCCAACAGAGTCTGGGAGAAGTACTCACCCAGCTTGCCTTCCACAATTTGTCCCACAAAAACAATATGAAAGACTTCTGCAGGTATCTTCCTGACCTCAAGACATGCTTGGTCTGGGCTATTTCTTTGACTCAGGTGTTATTGTTGTTAGTACTGTCAAGTCCATTTTCTGCTTATAGTGACCCCACTATTAGTCACTATGAATAGAACTGCCTTATAGGGTTTTTTGGGCTATAATCCTTATGGGAGCAGATCCCTAGGTCTTTCTCTTGCAGAGCTGCTGGGTGAGTTTGAACTGCCATCCTATCAGTTAGCAGCTTAGTGCTTAATTCTTGTACCACTGGGGCTCCCTTTGACTCAGATAACAAACCTTATTACCAGTCCGTGGATGCACTGGATATTTTATCAGATTTTTTTCCACTTTTACATATTTAATAAAGAAAACTTTTAAATATATATACAAGTACAGACAATAATGTACCTCCAAATGTCTATCACGTGGATTTAACATTTTACGATTTATCTCAGCAATATTAATTTTTATTGAAGTATTTTAAAGTAGATACCACACATTGTGTCGTTTCACACCCTACATATTTCAGTGTGAAGCTCTGTAAACTACAGAAATTTTCTTACATAACCACAATGCCATCATCACATTTAACAAAATTAATGGCATTTCCATATTATCTTCTAATGTTGTTGTTAGATGCCATAGAATCAGTTCCAACTCATAGTGACCTTATCCACAACAGAATGAAACACTGCCCAGGCCAGTGCCAGCCTCACTGTCATTGCTATGTTTGAGCCCATTATTGCAGCCACTATGTCAGCCCATCTGGTTGAGGATCTTCCTATTTTTTGCTGACCCTCGGCTTTACCAAGCATGAAGCCCTTCTCTAGGAACTGGTCCCTCCTGATAATATGTACAAAGTACGTAAGGCAAAGTCTCACCATCCTCCCTTCTAAGCATTCTGATTGTATTTATGTAGAAGACAGATTTGTTTGTTATGACAATCCATGGTTTATTTAATATTCTTCACCAGCACTATAATTCAAAGGCATCAAATCTTCTTTGGTCTTCCTTATTCATTGTGTAGTTTGCACATGCCTATGAGGCAATTGAAAATACCATGGCTTGGGTCAGGTGCACCTTAGTCCTCAAAGTGACATCTTTGCTTTTTAATACTTTAAAGAGGTCTTTTGGAGCAGATTTGCCCAATGCAATATGCCCTTTGGTTTCTTGACTGCTGCTTCTATGAGTGTTGATTGTGTATCCAAGTAAAACGAAATCCTTGGCAACACCATTCTTTTCTCCATTTATCATGATATTGCTTATTAGTCCAGTTGTGAGGATTTTTGTTTTCTTTATGTGGAGGTATAATCCATACTGAAGGGTGTAGTCTTTGATCTTCATCAGTAAGTGTTTCAAGTCCTCCCTCTTCACTTTCAACAAGCATATCTTTTAATACTAGTCAGTGCTCAATTATCCTGATTCTCCCAAAAATGCCTTTTATACTTGGCTTATTTGAATTAGGATCCTAAGGTCCCAACATTACATTTGATTATTACCCTGAGATCTTTTTTTATGCTTTGTGATTTGTTGATCAACTTTCATTTTATTCTCCGTAGAGGTAGTTCTTCTATACTCAAAAAATTATTAAAAATTCGATTTTATGCTTCCACTTTTTATTGTGTCTTTGATACGTTGATCAGGTTTTCTTTTGTATGTTATAAAGTTAATCCTCCTGAACTTAAAACAAAAACCTTAGTTTTTTGTTTTGTTTTGTTTTGCTTTGTCTTTGCTTTCTCTTTGTGCTTATCTGTGCTAGCTGTTTAGTGGCTGTAAACTACTGTCCCACAAAGTTGCTCATTAACCATTTTCATTAGTTTCAATAAAAACTGTGCCTGGCCATAGAGTGCTTAGAAAAGAATATTACGTGTCAGTGCAATTAGAATGACCATAAAGCTTAAAATAATTTTGGCCATAAAGACTGAAATGGATGTCAGAAGAGACTCTTGACACTTGCCCTTGAACGGAGAGTAGCTAAAAAATTGACAGGATTAAAGAACTGAACAGAAGATTTCAAAGAGCAGCTAGAAAAGACAAAGTCAATTATTATAATGAAATGTGCAAAGACCTAGAGTTAGAAAGCCAGAAGAGAAGAACGGGCTCAGCATTTCTCAGGCTGAAAGAACTGAGGAAAAAATTTAAGCCTTGAACTGCATATTGAAAGATTCCATGGGCAATATGTTGAATGATGCAGGAAACATCAAAAGAAGGTGGAAGGAACACACAAAGTCACTATACCAAAAAGATTTGGTAGATGATTGTCCATTTCAGGAGGTGGCATATGATCAAGAACCAATGGTTCAATAGGAAGAAGTCGAAGTTGCACTGAAGGAAGTGGCGAAAAACAAGGCTCTGGAAATTGACAGACTACCCATTGAGATGTTTCAACAAATGAATGCTACTGGAGGTACTCACTCGGTTATGCCAAGAAATTTGGAAGACACTACCTGGCCAACTGACTGGAAGAGATCCATTTTTTTTACCCATTCCAAAGAAAGGTGATCCCACAGAATGTGAAAGTTATTGAACAATATTGTTGATATCACACACAAGTAAAATCCTACTAAAGATCATTCAAAAACAGTTGCAGCGGTATATAGACAGAGAACTTCCAGAAATGCAAGCTGGATTCAGAAGGGCACGTGGAGCAAGGGATATCATAGCTTATGTCAGATGGATCTTGGCTGAAAGCAAAGAATACCAGAGAGATGTTTACTTCTGTTTTATTGACTATGCAAAGGCATTTGATTGTGTGGATCATAACAAAACTGTGGGTAACACTGAGAAGAATGGAAATTCCAGAACATTTAATTGTACTCACGAGGCACCTGTACATAGACCAGGAGGCTTTTATTCTAACAGAACAAGCTGATAATGCATGGTTTAAAATCAGGAAGGGAGTGTGTTAGGGTTGTATCCTTTCGCCATACTTATTCAATCTCTATGCTGAACAAATAGTTCAAGAAACTGTACTATATGGACAAGAACATGGCATCAGGATTGAAAGAAGGCTCATTAACAACCTGAGATACACAGATCACACAACTTTGCTTGCTGAAAGTGAGGATGACTTGGAGCACTTACTGAGGAAGATTAAAGACTACAGTGTGCATTATGGAGTATACCTCATTATAAAGAAAACAAAAATCCTCACGATTAGACCAATAAGCACATCATGATAGATGGAGAAAAGACTGAAGTTGTCAAAAACTTCATATTACTTGGTTCTACAATCAACACCAATAGATACGTCAGACAACATATCGCATTGGGCAAATCTGCAGCAAAAGACCTCTTTCAAGTGCTAAAGAGCAAAGATATCTCCTTGAATTATCCTAAGATGTGCTTAACCCAAGCCATGGTATTTTCAGTTACCTCATATGCATGTGAGAGCTGGACAAGGAATAAGGAAGACTGAAGAAGAGTTAATGCTTTTGAGTTGTGGTGTTGGCAAAGAATGCTGAAAGTACCCTGGACTGCTAAAAGAACTAACAAATCTCTCCTGGAAGAAGTATAGCCGGAATGCTCCTTGGAAGCAGAGTAGCCAGACTTTCTCTCACCTTCTTTGGTCATGTTGTCAGAAGGGACCATTCTCTGGAGAAGGATGTCGTGCTTGGTAAAGTGGAGGGTCAATGAAAGAGGGAAAGGCCCTCAACAAGATGGATTGACGCAGTGGCTGCAGTGATGGGATCAGGTATAGTAGGGATCGTGAAGCTGGCACAGGACCGGGCAGTGTTTCGTTCTGTTGTACATAAGGTCGCTGTGAGTTGGAGACGATTTGACCACACATAACAACAACAACATAAAGCTTTACATTGGTCATGGTTGATGATGGGACGTTTTTCCTCATGTTTTATCTTGAAAACCCTTGAAGGCATCTGCTGGTTTTCACTTCTTAGAGCTATCTTTAAACAGAAATGCAACTAAATAAGCTAGTCTCTCTGAAACAGTTACTGTCAAAAACACAGGGCTGCATATTTACAGTGTTTTCAGTAGTTGAAAGAATCATCATGGTGTTCTTATTTTTTACATTTTTTTCTTACTTGTTTATAAAAGTCAATAATTAATAGCCATATTTATCTACCTGTGGAGTCTCTAATAAGGAGCTCTGGTGCCATAGTGGTTAAAGCATTTGACTGTTAATTAAAATGTTGGTGGTTTGAACCCACCAGCCACTCTACAAGAATAAGAGAAGGCAGTCTGCTCCTGTAAACTCTTACAGCCTTGGAAACTCTATGAGGCAGTTCTACTCTGTCCTGTAGGGTTGCTGTGAGTCAGAATCTACCCATAGCAGTGGGTTTGGTTTTTGGTTTTGGAAGTCTTCATTAGTTGGGGGTTGAAAATAAATCATAGCATTTTTAAATCTAGAGCAAACTTTGAAAGTCATGTTTACTGGAAAACTCATATTTTGTATTTGAGCCCTTTCATAGGAGCTCTGGTGGGGCGGTGGTTAAGCACTCAGCCGCTAACCAAAAAGTTGGTGCATTCTCATTATTCTGGTTATTCTTTACCTTGTGTGCCAGCTGCTCTGTGGGAGAAAGATGAAGTATTCTGCTTCTGTAAAGATTACAGCTTTGGAAACTCCATAGGGTGGTTCTACCCTGTCCTCTAGGGTCACTGTGAGTCAGAATTGACTCCATGGCAGTGAATTTTTGGCTTAATCTCTTTCATGTGTATGACCTCTGCTTTATTCCTGAAAAAAGCCATATGAGTTAAGCATTGCAATTATCTTTCTTTCATAGAAAAACTAAGATATGAAGAGATTAAGTAAATCAGAAAATATACTGAAAACCATCCCTGAGAAGCGTCTGTTGTTGTTGTTGTTAGGTGCCATGGAGTCGGCTCTGACTCATAGCGACCCCATGTACAACAGAATGAAACACTGCCCAACTCTGCACCAGCCCCACAATCCTTGCTATGCTTGAGCCCATTGTTGCAGCCACTGTGTCAGTCCATCTCATTGAGGACCTTCTCCCCTTTTTCATTGACCTTCCACTTTACCAAGCATACTATCCTTCTTCAGGGAATGGTCCCTTCTAACAACATGACCAAAGTAGGTTAGATGAAGGCTGGCTGTTCTCACTTCCAAGGAGCATTGTGACTGTACTTCTTCCAGGACAGATTTGTAGTTCTTCTGGCAGTCTGTCTGGTGCTAGTAAATGCTCAACAAATGTAACTTCTTAATTTACTGCCTGAGTTAATTATATGTCTGAGGCTATATAGCTGGTAGATGGCAAAGCCAGGACTCATTTGTTTGTTTGTTTTAGGGCATTACTTTTGGAAGATGTACTCAAGGGAGAGACCCTATTATTTCCCTTGTCCCATCCTCATTCTTTGCCTCAAGGATATAGGGAACCAGAACTGACCTCAAACCCAAAAACCCATTGCCATGGAGTCAGTTCCAGCTCATGGTGACCCCATGTGTTACAGAGTAGAACTGCTCTATGGGATTTTTTTGGATGTAATATTTTCAGAAAGATTGCCAGCCCTTTTTCCTGTGAATCACTGGATGGGTTTGAACACCAACTGTTACGTTAGTACGAAAAAACCAAATCAAACCCACTGCCATAGAGTCAATTCTGACTCACAGTGACTCCCATTGGGTTTCCAAGGTAAATCTTTACGGACATAGATTGCCCAGTCTTCCTTCTGCAGAGTGGTTGGTGGGTTAGAACCGCCAACCTTCTGGTTAGCAGTCAAATGCCTTAGTCAGTATGCCACCAGAGCTGCTTGTCAAATCCAAACTGTCTTGGCCACCCAGGGACCTGAACTGGCCTCAAGCCCTTCATTATTTCTTGCCTGAGCTATTAAATTCCCCTTTAACTCCTGCCTCATTTTCTCCCATCACTAGCCCAATCCCCACAATACAGTCCCAGTTCATCTTTCTATTTTAAATATATCACCATCAGGGTAAAAATCTAAACTCAGTTTAGCCAGAAAGTTCTTCATGCATGAGATCCCTGAAGCCATTGGGCTGGTGTTTTTTTTTTTCTACAACACCACTCAATTATGTAGACTTTTTGTCATCTGCTTATTTTATGTTCAGCTGATCACTGATTGGTCTTTAAAGGAGAAGCTGAAGTTCCTTTTCTTTTTTGAGGAAAATCAATAAATTAATTCTTAAAAAAGAGCTAATTCAGAGATCATTATCTATATTTTAAAAGATTTTTTAAGTTCCTTTATATTAGAAGTTTTATATTATATTTAAGCATTTAACTGATCATTAAGTATATAACTAAGCATATAGGAATTTAGAAAACAGTTATACTTAAAGTGTTGGTAGCCAATGCCAGTTAAAATTGCCCCTTCACAATTATTCACAAGTAAAAAATAGTAATTTTTGAAATTTTGAGTTAAAAAATTTTTTATATTACACAATGTATATCCATTATATTAAAGGAAGTACTACTTTTAAACACTATTTCCCCATGTGCCATTATATATCAGACTAAGTTCTAGTAATCATCTGAAATAGGGAGAGTTTAGCTATGCTGATTTTACCAATAATTTTCATCTACAATACTTTACATTCTTTCTCAGCAGTCTAACTAGAACAATTTAGACTTATTGAACATTTTTCTCATTATTTTCTTTTTCTTTCTCTCCCACTGGCCTCTAGTCATGGTGTTTCCCCTAAAATATGTTTGCCATATGTGGGGAATTTTACAGAACCTCTTCTCTGAAAGGTACATGTGTGCGTGTGCGTGTATGTGTGTGTGAGAGAGAAAGAGTGTGCCTGTGTGTGTGTTTGGCAGAGGTTTCTATCCCAATGCCAAAGTCAATGGTCTTTTATTTCCAGCAGGCTGGAGTGCAGATCTGAGCTGATTCCCACAGCTGTCTCTGAAATGCATGTCTCCACATCTTTAGTTGTTACTTTCCCTACATCTAATCAGTGTGCAGATGGAAGATAAAAGGTGGAGGACATAACTTTAGACCCTGGCTTTCTGCCGAGGCCAGGAGGAAAGGATGGTTTAGACAGTCAGACATCATGTTACAAAGGGTCCAAAACAGTTCAGGAAAAAGTCGAGGGAGGAGAATGGAATCTGCAGCTTTGGAATGTGGCCTTGTTCTCTAATTAAAGTTATGTTTCGTTTCCCAGGAAACTAAAATCAATAATAATAATAAAGGAAAGAAGGCTAAGGAGAAACTGGTTTCTGAATTAAACCCAAAGAAACTGACTACATATATCTAGGCTCACTGTGCCCAAACAAAATTTATACCTGACCTGTTGTCCCTTAGCTTAGAGGTGTAAAACCAAAGACTAAAGTTGGACAGTCCCTGGTGTTTACATTTTTCCTGATAGTTTTGGAAGAGTATTTGAGCATGTATTTTTATTTGTTGAATTTCCAAAGTTGTTAGGCTACTGACTACAAGTGCATATTTAATTCATAATAGAAAAGGAGCAAACATCTGTATGAATTAAAAGACTTTGGGAATTTATTCATAAAATTGATATAACCTTCAAAGTCTCTAACAGGAGATAAAGTACCTAAATGACCCATTGCTTAAATAATGAGAAGTCAGGAAAATCATATATAACCCTGATATATTTTCTTCTCTGAAAAGTTTCCACAAGAATCATTTCCTTGCCTAGATCTAAACTCCTGTGTGAATTGAAGAACAAGTCACAATATTGTGCTACCTCCATCCTGTACCATAACAGGAGGTTATGTCTTAATTCTACCTTGAAAAAGATTTCTTACTACCAGAAGAATAGTGAAAAGAGTACAGGTTTTAGAGCTAGACATATTTGACTTCAGCCTCTCTGTCCCCTCATCTTGGTTATGAGGTCACTGGGCAAGTTACTGAAACTCTCTGAACTCCCTTTTTAATCTCTATAGTAGGAGCTCTGGTAGCATAGTGCCTAAGGCACTTGACTGCTCACCAGAAGGCTGGCGGTTCAAACCCACCAGCCAGTCCTTGGAAGGAAGATTGGGCAATCCTACTTCCATAGTGATAGTGCCTCAGAAACCCAAGGAGGGGTCGCTATGAGTCGGGGCCGACTCGACGGCAAACAACAACAACAACAACATAGTAGATATACTTTTTATTTAATTCATTTTTTGTTCTGATTTCAGTGAAAGTTTACAGAACAAATTTACCACTCAACAACTTATCCACATTTTGTTTTGTGACATTCATTGTAATCCTCAGCAGTCTTCCCACTTCCTTCCTGCATTTACCATTTGTTTTCATCCATATTTC
Organism: Orycteropus afer afer; assembly: GCF_000298275.1. NCBI lineage: Eukaryota > Metazoa > Chordata > Mammalia > Tubulidentata > Orycteropodidae > Orycteropus > Orycteropus afer. The sequence goes on from NW_006921597.1 coordinate 4,390,476, forward strand.
CTATTCTTCTTGTCTTCTGAGCATTGTATCTAGACAAATGCTGCACTTTTGACCTTATATGGTTGACTGTTCTAATGAGTGTATTCTTCCCTGGTGTTATTGTTCACCTTATAGGCCTAGCTATCTATTTGGCTGAAAGCTGAACCACAGGGATTAAATCATTTCCAGGCTTGAAGTGTGTCAAAGGGTTCCACCAGTCTTCATCATATCAGTAGCCTGTTTTTTTTTTTTTTTTTCTTCTTCTTCTTCTTTTTATGATTTTGAGTTTTGTTCCACACTTGTCTCGCACTCTATCTGGGACCTCCTACTGTGATCCTTTCAGAGTGGTCAGCAGTGGTAGCTAGTACCACCTAGTTCCTCTGGTCTCAGGATCATTGAGGCAGGGGTTCACGTGGTCTGTTAGTTCTTTAGGGTAATTATTTCCATTCATCTTTGATTTTCTTTACTCATCATTGCTCCGACAGGAAGAGACCATTAGATGGCTACTCACAAAATTTTAATACCCCAGTTACTACTCACCAAAGTAGGATGTAGAACGCTGTATTTGTGGACTGTGTTATGCCGGTTGACCTAGTGTTCCCTGAGACTTATGGTTCTGCGCATCTACTCCAGCAAGTCATTCCCTTAAGGTGTATGGTTAAAGCGAAGAAGTTTTCATGATTTTGTCCCCTATATACTCAACTATAGGAGCTCTGGTGGCACAGTGCCTAAGGCATTTGACTGCTAACCAGAAGACTGGCAGTTCAAACCCACCAGCCACTCCTTGGAAAGAAGATTGGGCAATCAACTTCTGGAGAGATACTGCTTTGGAAACCCAAGGAGGGGTCGCTATGAGTCAGGATCGACTCAGTGGCAGTGAATTTGGTTTTAGTTTTTATGCTCTCCTATATTCATGGATGAGAGCTCTGGTAGCATAGTGCCTAAGGCACTTGACTGCTAACCAGAAGGCTGGTGGTTCATACCCACCAGCCACTCCTCAGAAGGAAGATGGGGCAATCTACTTCCGTAGTGATACTGCCTCGGAAACCCAAGGAGGGGTCACTATGAGTCGGGTCCAACTCGACGGCACATAACAACAACAACAACAACAACATATTCATGGATATATTTGCAGCACATATAATGGGAATATTTAAATAAGGTAATTCCTTAGTAGAAGGGGAATGGTAGTTGAGCGGTAGGATTCTTACATGTGGGAGACCTGAGTTCGATTCCTGACCAATGCACTCAAGCTCAGCCACCACCCATCTGTTAGTGGAGGCATGTGTGCTATCACTGAACAGGTTTCAGTGGAGCTTCCAGACTAGGACAAACTAGGAAAAAAGACCTATCAATCTGCTTCTAAAAATCATCCAGTGAAAACCCTATAGATTGCAATGGTTGGATCCAAGGCTGGATTAAGCACCTGAGGGTCCTAAGCACTGATCATCTATGCTGCAATATCTACTTCCACACATAATAAGGATAATGAATTGAATTTTTCTTGAATCACTGTTGTGATCTGAGGGTTTTTGAGTCTCTTTATGAACAAAAACATTTATTTATTTATTTATTTATTTATTTATTTCTAATGCTTCTTTGATGATGAAATGTTTGATAATCAGTTTTTGGCAATATTTGTTTTGTTGCATTTTCAGAAAGTTCTCTTATGTAAATACCTTTTTAGTTACTAGTAGCGATCTGTGCATGTCTTTAAATTTACTTCTGAATCTTGGAGAGCTCAACTCATATGAGGAAAATACTGCAATATGTTATTCCACATAATCAATATAAATACATATTCTAGTGTTTGCTTTTGTTGGTAATGTTTTCAGCTTCTCCTAATATCTCCTTTTTGTGTCTGATCTTCAGCAATATTGTATAAGCCATGTGGAATCTAAGTGTATGATTCTGAGATTACACTCATTGCTACAGCATGCACTTCTCAAATTGTATTAAAAGGCATTTTAATACTCAATCATAGCCTAAATATGTTTTGAGAACTGCCCATTAGTGCACAGAGGTAGCAAAAAAAATGTGTAGGGTAAATGAACAGTGGGAAAAAGACCAGCTGCTTCTAAATAACAATCTGTACTGCTTTCTACAAGATTATGTGAATGTGCAGCACATGTTCTGAAAATAGCATATTCATTTCTTTCTAAAATTTTCTGTTGCATGCCTTTATAACACACTGACATATTAGGAGCATTGTCATAGGACTGACCTTTGCACTTAGGAAAATCAAACTTCACATAAATAGTGAAGTACTTGGTTTGCAATTTCTTTACCACTATGACTTTCTAAGCTAGTAAATGGGATAAATCACACAACAGGTTTTCCATCTTACATATCTTAAAACAATATTTAGAAGTTCTGCATGAGAAAGATTAGGAGTGAAATCTTTCACTCTGATATTTCAGACAAACTGAAATATCAAGCTATACTTAGTTCATTGAAAATAGTTGATCAAACTTTATCACTTATTAAGCTTATTAAATCTTCACAGTTGTTTTAGACATATAGATGGGTTGTCCTTTCCTGTGTTACCATATTTGGAGATGTGACCTGCTGAAAATAGATCATACTGAACAACAAGATCAAATAAACCCCAAAATTTCCATTTTGTGAGAACACATTATTTCTTCTTTGAAAAGATAGCCCATGTTCAGTGATTATTATAATGACCTCAGCTCAACTAAACTCACTGTCATCGAGTCTGATCCGACTCATAGTGAACCCTCCTTGGGTTTCTGAGGCAGTATCACTATGGAAGTAGATTGCCCAACCTTCCTTCCAAGGAGTGGCTGGTGGATTTGAACTGCCAGCTGTCTGGTTAGCAGTCAAATGCCTTAGGCACTAATGGCTTTCCAGTACTAACGTTCTTCATTAATTTGTTTCCAATTCATGAGTTAAGTCAAAACTACGTCTTCAATTTAAATATGACAACATAGAATCTCTATGAATTTAACTGTTGTTATCAGTCACATCCAAGTTGCACCAGTTGCTAAGTCCACCCATAGTAAATTGAGAATTAAATTACTTAGGCCTGAATAGTTGCCAAGCAAAGCAATATACAGAGCTGACTGATGGATAATACAGTAGCCAACTCTTCTTATAATTTTCACAGTTAGCTTTGCTCCCTGGAAATATATTCTTGCTACCCAAAAACTAATCCACTTCCATTTAGTCAATTCTGACTCATAACGACCCCTGTAGGATGTCCGAAGCTGTAAATCTTTACAGAGAAAGACTGCTTCATCTTTCTCCCATGGAGGAGCTCGTGGGTTCAAAACACTGATCTTTTGGTAAGCAACCAAATGCCTTTCCACAGCGCCACCAGAGCTCCTATTCTGGCTATAGAACCTTGTTTTTTAACCACCCAGAAATTTTTCAGCATGAATTTTCAAATTGTCCACTGTGATGTTGACCATCACTTGGACCTCTTTAGATCTAAAAATTTACATCATTAGAAAAAAAAATACTCAACAAATCATGATCTGTATTTCTTTTATTGATGAGGTCTGCAGGTGTGACTATTTCAGATTCTGAAATAGTCTCACTCTCTACACCCTTATTATTTTTTTTTTTACTACAGGAAGGAACAGATGCAGAATTTGGAACAAATTCTGTACTGCTATTCAGACTAAGGTTGCTAATACAATAATTTGTACCCATTAAATTCTAATGTTCAACAGAAAAAAAATTTCTTCTGATTCATTACATTTTAAGAACAAAGTTAATTTTGAATTTATCTGCAGAAATTCACAAATCCTTTTCTTTTTATCTTCTGCAGGCTTTCATTTTTGCACTCCATTTAGTTGCTGCCATTTCATTTAACCTGGATATAAAATTATGTCACTTTTTAAATTTGATTTTACCAAAGCAAAGGAATTTGAATAATTGAAAATAGACAAAATCTGTAAAATTTATCAAATAAAATTTACATTCAAATTTGGACTTAGCACAGAAATTGATATTTGAAAATGAGTATTTATTTGAGACATGCAATTTTGTTCTTCATGTCTGAGATCATCAAAAGCAATAGTACTTATAGGACAGTTGGAAATAATATCATTTGTTTGTTGTACATGGCCCTTCACAGATCTCAAGTTTGTTATTTTTTTTTTTTCATCTTGAAATAATACTGAAAAACTTGTGCAGTCACTTTCCATCCTTTGATACTTCATCTTCACAGTTCAGTGGACTATTACTGATACACCACAGGGGTGAGAGTGATCTCAAAGAGCATGATACAACTACATGGTATGTTCAGTCTGAAAACAAGTTGTTTTAGGCATATGCAATGGGTTGCCCTTTTCCTGTGTTACCATATTTGGAGATGTGGCCTGGTAAAAATAGATAAAACTGAGCAACATGTTCAAGTAAACCCCGAAATTTCTGTTTGTGAGGACCCAAACACTTCATTTCTCCCTCAGAAAGATAGGTCACATTCAGCAATTATTATATTGACCGCAACAATGCATTGCAAATGGCTTTCCAATACTGATGTATTTTGATTTGCTTTGTGTAAGATCAGATATGTCATGAGTCACTTGATCTTATAATGCTGCTGTCATGTTCTATGTGGTCAGTGAAAAGAGAACTGAATATCAGGTTACACCAAATTGATCCAAAATGAAAAGGAAAATACAATTGTTATCATACACAAAATTTATAAAATGTGCATTTTATTTCTTTGTGGAATTGTTCAACTCCCATATTTGGATATGTGTACATAATTGATGAACCATGGTACCACTTCTCAATGAGCAAGTTTATTTTGAGAGTCTTAACAATACCAATCAATTTCCAAAAAGAAAGTCAGCCTGAAAGGAAATGGAAAGTAAAATACATTCATATAGTTTTTATCCTCTAAATATTCATTTAATATTCATTAAACCAAGCTGACTGCCATTGAGTTGATTCCAACTCATAGCAACCCTATAGGACAAAGTAGAACCGCCTTATAGTGTTTCCAAGGCTGTAAATCTTTACAGAAGCAGACTGCCACATTCTCCTACAGAATGGCTGGTGGGTTTTAATCACTGTACCATCATGGCTTGCTATTCCTTATGTGGAGATATGTAAATATTCTGCTAAAATATAAATGTACTGTTCTGATAAATACTGTTTGCTGCTTTCTTAGAAGACAAATTTAGAAACATACTCATTGTTGCAAAACAGAAATATTTTGCAGGATAAATATTGAATTTTGTGTCCTCTGAATGTACTTCTTACTTGCCTATTAGCATATATAAAGTAATACCAAGCACTGTGTCCCATGAAACAGACAATAAAAAATGAAACTCACTTCACATAAATTAAAACATTTCATGTTATATAAATATTAATATTTCCAGTAGCTTTTAGATGTTTGCTGTGTTACTGTCAGATTATTACTCATGTTGGTATTATATTAAATATATGCTAGATTGTGTCTACATGTATGCCATACATTTTAAAGTTATAAATATTACTGTTTACAAAACTTAGAACATAATTATGAATATAAGTGCTATATAGTTAAAAAGTAACTTGATTAAATTCATTACAGTGGTTGACTTATTTGAGTTCCCTCACTTTTGTCCATCATCTGGGACTGGAGTTCCCATTGGTGGTTTACCAGGACGTGCCAAGAGCATACCCTTGAGTTTGTATCACAAAGAGCATTGCTGCCCCTCTTGGCTAGAGCTGCTAGATCAGATGTGGATGTCATGACAATTCTCAATATGGATCAGAGACCTATTATCTGTTAATATAATCTGCCCTTGTCCAGTATCCACTCATGTTGGACCCAGTTACATATTGGGTTAATGTAGCAAGAGTTGGACTCCGCAGCCCACCCCCACCTCTTGCGTTAATACTTTAGAAAGAAATGTATATTCCTGAGATAAGGAGTTTCAGTTATGCAGGAGGGGACCATATGACACAGATGTCAACAAAGGTATTGAAGTGGTAGGGGCCTCATAGCTTAAATAGCCTTGTGCGTGATGCCCTCATCACTCTGCATGAACTTTATTAACAGCCAGCAAATTCTCACACACTGGAACTGGTATCAATTTCATTTAGTGCCCAACCAATTCTCTTCCACTGTGGCAATCACTTTTCCTTATGTCTTGTCTGTTTGGCATCTGAGTCTTTACTTTGGACGACTGGTGGCCCTGTTTTGTTGATACCCTAAGCATGCGTTTATCTTGCTTATTGAGTAATCCAACCCTGGTCAGATTCCACTTTCATGAGGTCACCATTAGTTAGAGGCTAATTCAACAGTCGGGGCCGACTCGACGGCAAACAACAACAACAACAACAACTCAACAGTAGCTGATGGTAACAACAACATCAAACAAAACAAAACCAAACTCACTGCCATCGAGTCGGATCCAACTCAGTGACCCCTCCTTGGGTTTCCGAGGCGGTATTGCCCAACCTTCCTTACAAAGAGTGGCTGGTGGGTTTGAACTGCCAGCCTTCTGGTTATAGCAGTCAAGTGTCTTAGGCACTACGCCACCAGAGCTCCCAATAACATAATGCTTGACAAATGTACCATTTTCTTGCCTTACCCCATCACACACAATCACATACCTCAGGTTACTTGATATAGTGGAGGATTTATCTGAAAGTGGAGTGGGATTGGAAGATGGAGAACAAATTAATGATAGTGCCCCTCTTTGTCCTCAATAATGTTTTCAGAAAGATTTGTTATTAAAGGTTTTTGGAGATCTTTAAGAATGACTTCAGACTTTCAGGAAAGTATGAAAATGAATGTCCCACCTCACTTTTTGAAATGTTAACTTTTTGGTGTACTTTCTGCATATAGTTTTCATTTTATAAGAAATGAAAACATTACAGGTACAGTAGAAACTTTCTGTTTTAACTATACTGAATTTCATATTCATCATTTCTATTTATGTGTTTATATCTTTATTACATAATATGTAGATGTGAATAATCTGTTTTATTTGTTTGGAATGTTTTATAACTTTATATAAATGGTATTATGCAGGGTGTATCTTCTTGCATCTTTGTTTTCTTGTGCTTCATTATGTGGTTGAGATTTCTTTATTTTGACTGTGGTATAATCTTCCATTGTATAGCACTATGACAATTTATTTATTCATTTTCCTGGAAAAAAAAATTCAGATTGTTTTCCAACTACAAACAGTACTTTAGTAGGCAGACTTGGATATGCCTTCTATGTACATATATGAGAGACCTTCTCTAGGGATATGTACCTAAGAGTGGAATTGAGAAGATGTAATGAATACATCATCAATTTTACTGGATATTGCCAGATTACGCTCCAAATTTGTATTACAAATTGCATTCCCATCAACAGGAGAGTTCCTATTGGTCTATGTCTTTGGCAGTATTTAATGGTATTAGATATTTTATTTTATTTTTGTATAAAGGATGGAATATGCTAGGTCCTTTTTTTTTTTTTTTTGCTTTAATTTGCTTTCCGCTGGTAATTGGTAAAATTAAGCATCTTTTTATACATTTTAACCTTTTTGTTTTCTCTGTGAATTACTTATTCATATCTTTTTTTAATTGTATGCATTTTCAGTCTATGGCTTGTCTTTTCAATTTTTAAAAGCTGACTTTTGTTATATAGGAGTTTTTACTTTAATGCAATTCAGTTCAATCTTTTCCTTTATGGTTTTGTGCTTCTTGGGTGT
>NW_006921597.1:4398580-4403626 GCF_000298275.1 Orycteropus afer afer
GCCTCGGAAACCCAAGGAGGGGTCGCTATGAGTCGGGGCCGACTCGACGGCACATAACAACAACAACAACAACAACAAATGTTTTTAAGTTTAGCTCTTTATATTTAAGACTTTAATACCATTTAATATTATTAATATTTCTTTCTTTAAAAATAATATTATTGTTATTAATACCATTTAATGGCATTTGTATTTGTGCATGGGGTGAAGAGTGAAAATTTTACTTTTTCCCCCACTGATAACCAATTAAGGAGGTCTGGTGGCATAGTGAATAAGGCATTTGGATGCTAACCAGAAGAACAGTGGTTTAAACCCATGAGCTACTCCACGGGAGGAAAATGGAGCAATCTACTTCCATAAACAGCCTCAGAAACCCATTGGGGTCACTATGAGTTGGAACAGACAATGGCAGTTAGTTTGGTTGAGAGTTTGGTGATAACCAGTTATAACAAGACCATTTGCTTCATCTTTTCCCAGCAGTCTGTAATGCCACCTCTAAGTTTCTATATCTGCATATGTCTATTTCTGGGCTAGACATATACTAAGTTTCTATATCTGCATATGTCTATTTCTGGGCTCTCTATTATTTTCTATTAGTCATTTGTCTATCCCTGTGTTCGTGTGATGTTTTCTTAATTTCCATAACTTTGTAAAAGTTGTGAAATTTGCTATGGTGTGCTCTCAGCTTCTTCCCCCAATACACACACACTTACCAAAAATATTGTTATACTCTTGAAAATTATTGAAAACTCTCAGAGCCTTTTGTTTTTGTAAGTTTTATCTATTGGTGTTTACCATATTAAACATTAAAAGTAAGAAATATTTCAAATATTTATTTATTCATTTATTTTAAAACAACCATAAACTCATTATATGTTTACAGAACACTTTTATAAGAAAAGAAACTAAATAACTATTTTCTAAAACAAAATTAATTTACAATTTAGAGAGAAGACGACATTGTTTCACATTTTTACAAATCTCTTTTAATGTCTGCTTTATTTAAGCAAGGTGGATTCTCTTAATCTGCTTCTGCAGTCACTTTGTTGTGAAATATTGCTTTGGTTGAAGTATATGAAGAAAATTTACCATCACACAGATATGTAGTTGCCAAAGGGAGAAATATTATTATAGAAATCCTTTCAATTAATTCTGGGTATTCTTGTTTGATGCCTGCAACAAAATCTACAAAGTACAGTTTCTTAACAGTTAGTTGCAATTTGGGATCAAAAACTTGATCAATGAACTTTTTGTATTTTGTTATATTGAAATCCATTTATCCATTTTGCACTTTGAATATTGTTACCCATGCGTGACTTTATTATACTGAGATTCACAGAGTTATACAGAGCTTACAAATTTTGACACATTTAATTTTACAATATTGAAAAAAAAAATCATGTTTATTAATATCACTAGAGATCTCATCAAAATGTTTTTAAGTATTGGGAAGCTGTCTAGGGCATGGTGATGAATATACATTGTTCAAAATTCTAATCTTTGCTCAAATGTTATCATTAGCAATACATTCTGTGGGTTGTTTTCCTTGATGTATCCTTCTTCGTGTTTTCCACTTGATGAGTTCTTCTAGAGGCTATCCTATCAATCTTTTTAGAGAACAAATCTCGGGTTTTGTGAGGCTTTTCATTGTGTCTTTGTTTCCTATTTTATAACTTGCATTATTTCCTCACTTCTGTTTTCATTGAAATTGCTTTATTGTTCTTTTTCAAACTTCTTGAACTGACCTCATTAATTTTCAACCTTTCTTCTTTTCTTATATGAACATTGAAATCAACAAACTTCCTTCTTTTTACTGTTCCATTTGCAGCCACAAAATTGTAATATGCAGTATTTTCATTACTATTCAGTCCTAAATAATTTTTCTTTTCCATTCTTACTTCTTCCTTGATCTATAGTTTATTTAGAAGTATATATATGTTTTAATTTCCAAATACATGGGTTTTTTTTAGACTTAGGTTTTTTAAAAAATTGATTTCTAATTTCATTTTATTTTTTTTAAAGAATATTATCTCTGTGTTTCCAGTTTTGGGGGGCATTTTTAAAGATTGATTTTAGTAAGTAGCCAATTTTTATGAATGTTCTATGCTTGCTTAAAAATAATTTATATTTTCTAATTCAGTGATCTCCAATTTTTAAAATGTCCCATATCTATAGGTAAAAAGTTTTAGCAAACTTACCCCTAAGATATGTGTATAATGTGCGTTACAAAACTTACCTACAAAGTAAAAATAAAAGGATGATATATTAAAAAATTAATATAAAGATTTTGATATTTTCTCACTATGCTCTAATGTACATCCTTGGAAGTTCATAAATCCCATTTTGGAGACAACTGTTTTAATTTTTGGTCTGTAACTGTTGTCCAATCTGTCCTGGAGGAAGTGCAGTCAGAATGCTCCTTGGAAGCGAGAATGGCCAGACTTGTCTTACCTACTTTGGTCATGTTGTAAGAAGGGACTATTCCCTGGAGAAGGATATCATGCTTGGTAAAGTGGAGGAGCAGCGAAAAAGGGGAAAACCCTCAATGAGATGGATTGACATAGTGGCTGCAATGATGGGCTCAGGTATAGCAAAGATTGTGAGGCTGGCGCAGGACCGGACAGTGTTTCCTTCTGGTGTACATAGGGTTGCTACAAGTTGGAGCTGACTCAACAGCACCTAACAACAACAACAACAAACTGTTGTCACAGAGTCTTCTTGGGATCAAGTAAATATTTAGAATCATAAAACTGCTCCAGGCCAAACTTTCCCCCAACCTCTTAAAGGGGTAAGGGACAGGAAACTTGGCTTGCCAATAAGGAGCTTCTCTAAGCAAGAGTCCTTGCCACAGCAGTCCATGTTAGTACACATAGACATCCAAGAGCTATTGTCCCTCCAGGTGACAGCTCACTTGCAAAGACATGAGACCTACATCAGTGGGTACACTGATAGAAGCTACTGATTTAGCTTTGGAAGTAGTGGACTAAGAGAAAATATAGGGAAACCCAAATGCGTACAGGCAAATGTCCATTGGCAGTTAGCAAAAAGAAGTACAGACAGGAGGCAGACCAACTGAAGGGAGTCAGAGTTTATCATTGATACAAAGTTCTTTTAATTAAAATCAGATTCCTGTTAAGTTTCCTGTTAAGGGGATTTGTCATGGGGATGATAAGAGTCTAATAAAAATAACTCAGCATGAAATTGCTAGTTTCAAAGAGGAAGCAATAAATGGGAAATTGTGAACCTGAATAGTCTTCCAAGTATCCTAACCAAACCTTTATAGGACCTGATTCCTGGGAAGATAATAGTTACACAGGAAACAGTAAAACCCTAAGGGACATTAAGGGTATTTAAGAGATTTGATTCAGGATTTATTGAACCAGCTAATTGCTTGAATTAGTTTGATTGATACCTATTAAAGATATCTTTTGAAATCATGCTATTCTACATCATTTTTTAATTGAATATTTTTGAAAAAAAATAAAATACAGCAATATACAGAGAATAATATAATAAACATTCATATTTCTACAACAAAGGATGAATATTACTGAGTTTAGCATTTTACTGTGTTTACTTTGACTTTCTTACATTAAACAAAACCTTATAAAGTTGAAGGCCCCTTTCATCCTTTCCCTTGCATGCTCCCCTTACCTTCCCTCTGTTCCCTAGGTCCTTTCCTCTATCCCCAGGCAACCAAAATCTTGGATTTCGTATGTACCAATATAGTCCATTTTCCGTATTTATTTTCAGGTGTAGTATCCATGAGAAATATATTTTTGTTGGTGTCATTTAAAAATTTTTATGTAGGCTGTGTAAGGTGTAGTGCTTTCCTACAGTTTTCTTTTTTCACACAACAGTATGTTTTTTGTGATCTGTTGATACATATAAATCTAGCTCATTTTTCTTTTACTTGTTGTATAGTGTGCCACTATATAAATATGCCACATTTTATTTAAATATTCTCCTATTTAATTTCAATCATGTTCATTTAACAAATATTTATTAGACACAATGTCCTACATGTTATGCTAGGTAGCCATAGTGTGTCAATGAATGAAACAGTCAAAAATCTTTGCCGTTGTGCTACTTACGTTCTGTTGGAGTAAGACAGGCAATAAATAATAACCATAATAAATAAGTCAAACATAAGATATGTTAGAAGGTGATACGTGCTATTGGAAAAAAGTAAGGGGAATTGGGAGTGGAAAATGAAGGGAACAGATTGCTGTTTTAAACAGTATGGTCTGGGTAAGCCCCGTTGGTAAGGTATATTTGAGCATAGACTAAGTGGAACAGTTAACCAGGTAAATATAAAGAGAAAGAGTTCTTGTCAGAAAAAAGAGCCAGTGCGAAGTCCGTGAGGCAAAAGTGTGCTTGCTGTGTTCAGGGAACACTCACGCTCACTGCCCTCAAGTTGGATCCGACTCATAGCGAGCCCTCCTTGGGTTTCCGAGGCAGTATCAATACAGAAGTAGACTGCCCAACCTTCCTCCCAAGGAGTAGCTGGTGGATTTGAACTACCAGCCTTCTGCTTAGCAGTCAAATGTCTTAGGCACTACACCACCAGAACTCCTTCAGGGAATACTAGGAGACCTCTGTGGCCAGAGAAGAGGAAGCAAAGAGGGAGAGGAGAGGGAGAGGAGTAGGATTTGGATAAACAGAGATTTCAAGATTGATTGGGGAATGGGTTTATAGAAGATACTATCATAGAATTATGGATAGTCTGTTAGGCCATTACAGGTAGTCCTTGACTTATGACAGGGTTCCATTCCAGCAACTGTTGTAAGTTGGTTCTGATGTAAGTTGAGTATCTCTCTCTCTCTCTCTCTCTCTCTCTTTAATATTATTAGCTTTGATTATCAATATTTTTATGAATCCTATCTTTGAACACCTGCAAGTGAATATCAAGAATAATAATATCAGCAAATTACACACTGCAACACTGTATGTAGCACATATTACTAGTAAGATATTTTTTAAAAAAAGACAGTTGTAGTGTGAGGTGGGGCAAGATGGCGGACTAGGCAGAAGGATTGCACAGAC
>NW_006921597.1:4415170-4421031 GCF_000298275.1 Orycteropus afer afer
TGTAAGTTGGACTCTGCCTATATAAAGACTTTGGCTTTTACTCTGAGGAAATGAGAAGCCAGTGCAGGCAAAGTGACATGATCTGTTTTCAAAGGGTCACTTCGGCTGGTGTTTTGAGAATAGACTATAGAGGAGCAATAGTGGAACAGGGAGAGCAATTAGGAAGTTATTGTAGTAACAGAGAGGAGGGTTAATGTGGTGCCTTAGACCAGAGCAGTAGCAGTAATTGTAGTGAAAAGTGATGAGTTTTCTAATATATTTTGAAAGTAAAGGCAACAGAGATTTGCAGAGTTATTAGATTGGAGTGTGAGAGAAAAAGAGGATCAAGAAAAACTCCAACTTGCCTAAGCAACTACAAGGATGGAGTTGCCATCAAGAGCCATGGGCTATAGATAAAGTTTGGGAGGGAAGATTAGGTTTTGTTTTGTTTTCTTTTAATGTTTGGGTTTATGTATATATATATATATATATATATATATATGTATGTATGTATGTATTTGTTGTTGTTGTCATGTGCCGTGGAGTCAGACCCGACTCATAGCGACCCCTCCTTGGGTTGCCGAGGCAGTATCACTACAGAAGTAGATTGCCCAACCTTCCTTCTGAGGAGTGGCTGGTGGGTTTGAACCGCCAGCCTTCTGGTTAGCAGTCAAGTGCCTTAGGCACTACACTACCAGATTTGGGTGCAAATTTATATAGCAAACTTGTTTTACATTCAACAGTTCATGCACATCTGATTTCACGGCCCTGATTACTATCCCCAACCATAAAAATCTCTCCTCACTATGACCACCCACTCCCTGTGCCCTTCTAATATATGCATTCCTGTCTGTCCAGCTTTCCCTCTATGTGAATGCTACCTCTCTGGTGTCTCATGGCTGCTTGATCCAAGGGGTGCCTTTCCCTGGAGTAGGTAGGTGCATCAACCTTCAGTAGGTTTTCTGTATGTAGGTCTTTCTGCTGTTGGTCTGAGAACCAATCCATGTCTGAGTCTATTTCTAGGCCTGAAGGGTAATCCAGGGCCATAGTCTTAGGGGTTCCACCAGTCTCTTTCCAACTAGTGATTCTGGCCATTTTTGTGTTTTTGAATTTTGTTCCATATTTTTCCTACCACTCTATCCAGGATCTCTAGATCTGATCCCTTTCCAAGCAGTTGGCATTGGTAGCGGAGCCCCATCTAGTTCTGTTCTCTGGTCGTGGAGGCTGAGCTCCTTGTGGTCCATTTTATCTTTGGACTAATTGTTTCCAGATAACTTTGACTTTCTTCACTCTTCTTTGCTCCAGATGAGAGGAAATGAATAGTTGCATCTTAGATGGCCACTTGAAAGCTTTTAAGACCCCAGTCGCTACTCACCAAAATAGATTGTAGAACAAAATTTTTATGAAATATGTGTGCCAATAGAGCATGATGTCCTCTGACACTATGGTCCTGAGCCCCCAGGCCTGGTGATTCTCTCTCACATGATGTTTGGTTGTGTCTGAGAAGTTACTCATGAGTTAGAGTTTAGATGTGCTAAGCTTGAGATGTCCATTGGATATCCAAATAAAGATGCTGAATAGACAGTTGTATATATGAGTCTGCAGAGAGGTCTGGCTGGAATTAGAAATTTAGAAGTTATCCATTATATAGATTATATTTAAACCAATGAAATTGCAGTGAAAGTGAGTATATGAAAGAATAGAAGTAGATAAAAAATAATAACAAAAAGCACTAAAACCTGGTTGTCAGCAATACTAAGAGGTCAGGGAGAAAATTGAGGAATCTACAAAATGAGGCTGAGAAGAGAAGCTGTTGAGATAGGGAAAAACTGTAATAATGCACACTGTCTAGGGAGCCAAGTAAAGAAAATATATTAAAGTAGAGGAAATAATCTGTTGTGTCAAATGCTGCTAAAAATGCCAAGTAAGATGACAGCTTCACCTTAATCACTAGCATGTTGTGCAACCATCACCACTATCCATTTCTGAAAATTTCCATCACCCTTAATATAACCTCGGTGTCCCCTAGGCAATGGCTCCCCCAACCCCCTCACTCCCACCCCTGGTAACCACTATCCATTTGGTCTCTGCAAAAACGGCAAGGAGGCCACATGTTCTGACCTCCTCTAACCCCACAAGAGGAAGACAGGATTACCAGCAGTAACCCAAGGCCTATTACTGCAAGGCCAGACATGCTGCCTCCCTCCAGCCCTTTCTCCAACCGTTCCTCCCAAAGCACCCACCACCTCTCTCCTGGGTTCGATAATTCGCTGCAGTGGCCACACAGAACTCACAGATTACAGGGTTTATTAGGGAAGCACCAGGCTACAACTCAAGTTCAGGAAGAACGCTCAGTCTCTCTCCCAGCCCACCATCCCTCAGCCAACAGTCTCTCACAGTCTCTTTCCCAGCAGTGCCGGTCCCTCGGTGTCTCACTCAGCAATGCGTGTCTCTTGCGTCTCTTTCCCAGCAGCACGTGTCTCTTTCAGCAGCACATCTTCCTCAACCAGCAGTGAGAGTTCTGGCTCTAGGAGGCCTCCTTTTGAGCCCAGCAGGGTGGTCAAATTAGCCAATCACAGCATCAGAACTCTAAGCACCTGAGAGAGAGTGGGCACCTCCCAGAACATTGTTTTGTGCCACTCCCAACAGCAATACTCCAGGTGGACAACTTCAGCAATCAGAAGCTCCTCAGTTGCTCATAGAAAATCCCACCTTGGAATTTACAAAGACTTATGGGTAGAAAAGCCACACTAAGTAATTTACTACACCGCAGTCTCTATACATTTTCCAGATTCTAGATAATTCGTTCAAGTAGGACCACAGAATATTTGTCGTTTTGTGTCTGACTAATCTGGTAGCATAGTGCCTAGGGCACTTGACTGCTAACCAGAAGGCCGGCGGTTCAAACCCACCAGCCACTCCTCAGAAGGAAGGTTGGGCAATCTACTCACATAGTGATACTGCCTCGGCAACCCAAGGAGGGGTCGCTATGAGTCGTGTCTGACTCGACGGCACATAACAACAATAACAATCTTTCAGTATAATGTTTTTGTGTCAGAACTTCCTTTCTCTTTATGGCTGAATAATACGCATTGTATGTATAAAGTACATTTTGTTTATCCATTAATTTGTTGATTGACATTTGAGTTATTTCCATCTGTTGGCTATTGTGAGTAATGCTGCAGTGAACATTGGTATACAAGTATCTATTTGAGTCCTTGCTTTCAAGTCTTTTGTGTATATACCTAGGAGTGAAATTGCTGACTCATTTCACAATTTTGTGTTTACCTTTCTGAGGAAACGCAAAACAGTTTTCTAGAGTGTCTGTTTTCTGTAGTGGGATTATAAAATCCCACTAGCAATGAATGAAGGTACCAATTTCTCCAGTGTTCTCACTGACACCTGTTGTTTTCTGTTTTTCCGATAATAGCCATCTTAGTAGGGGTAAAGTGGGATTCTCATTGTGGTTTTCATTTTTATTTCTCTAATTATTAATGAGGTTGAGCATCTTTTCATGAGCTTATTGGCCATTTGAGAACTTCTTTAGTGAAATGTTTATTCTTTTGCCCGTTTTCAGTTGGGTTGTTTATCTTTCTGTTGTTGCGTTGAAGGAGTTCTTTATGTATTCTGGATATTAAATCCTTATCAGATATTTAGTTCCCAATATTTCTCCCATTCTGTAGGTTGTCTCTTCCCTCTTTTCATAAAGACCTTTGATAAGCAAAGTTTTTAATTTGGAAAAAGTCTAGTTTATCTATTTTGTCTTTTATTGATTATGCTTTTGGGGTCATATCTACGAATCCATTGTTGAAAACTCTATTCTGAAACATTGTCCCTATGTTTTCTTCTAAGAATTTTATAGCTTCATGTCTTACATTGAGATCTTTGATCCATTTTGAATTACTTTCCAAATATGATATAAAAACTAATATGGAAACCCTATTGTCCCAGAACCATTTATTGAAAGAGCCTATTCTTTCCCCCATTGAATGGACTTAGCACGCTTGTTGAAAATCAGTTGAACATATATGTGTGGATTTATTTCTGAGCTATCAATTCTATTCCATTGGCCTGTATGTCTAACATGATATTAGTACCAGACTGTTTGGTTACTGTAGCTTTACAGTAAGTTTTAAAATCAGGAAGTGTGAGTCCTCCTACTTTGTTCTTCTTTTTCAAGATTGTGTTGGCTATTCGGGACCACTTACAGTTCTATGTAAATTTCAGAATTGGCTTTTCCACTTCTGCAAAGAAGACTGTTGGAATTTTGATATGGTTTGTGACGTCTTGGGTACTATGGACATCTCAACAAAATGAGGTCTTCCAATCCATGAGCATGGATGGAATGTCTTTCCATTTATTTATTTGTTTGTTTGTTTGTTTGTTTGTTTGTTTAGCTAGCTAGCAATAATGTTTTATAGTTTTCAGTGTTTAAGTCTTTCACCTCCCTAGTTAAATTTATTCCTAGGTATTTTATTCTTTTAGGTGCTGTTGTAAATGGAATTGTTTTCTTAATTTCTTTTTAAGATTGTTGCTGTTGTATAGACACCCAACTGATTTTTATGTGTAGGCCTTGCACTCCAAACTTTGCTGAATTCAAATTCATTTACTTTTTAATGTGATTACTAAAAAGGTAGAATTTACATCTGTCATTTTTCTATTCATTTTGGTATGTCTTATATTTTTTTGTTCTCCTTTCATTACTTCCTTTTTCATATTAAGTATTTTCTCATCTACCTTTTAAATTTTCTTGTTTCTTTTACTATATTGTTTTTGTTATTTTCTTAGTGCTTACCCTGGGGATTACAATTACCATCTTGATTTAAAGTAATCTAGTTTGGATTAATGCCAGTTTAATTTCAATAGTATACAAACTTTGATCTAGTATGTACTCTGTCCCTCTTTGCTATTTTTGTCAATCAAATCACATCTTTATTCATTATAAGCCCATGAATACAGTTTTATAATTTTTGCCTTATGTAATTGTGTTTTAACTAAGATAGAAGAAGAAAAGAGGTATGCTGCTGTTGTTGTTGTTGTTATGTGCTGTGAAGTCGGACCCAACTCATAGCAACCCCTCCTTGGGTTGCCAAAGCCGTATCACTATGGAAGTAGATTGCCCCATCTTCCTTCCGAGGAGTGGCTGGTGGGTTTGAACCGCCAGCCTTCTGGTTATCAGTCAAGTGCCTTAGGCACTATGCTACCAGAGCTCCTGAAAAGATGTATACTGACTTATAAATTCTACTGCCTTCGGGATTTACCTATGCTGTTACCTTTGGTGGTGCTCTTTATTTTTCAGTGTGGATTCAAGTTACTGTCTAGTATCCTTTCATTTAAGCCTGACTGATTCTCATTAGTATTTATTGTAGGGAAGAAGCTCTGCTAACAACAAACTCTTAGTTTTTTGTTTACCTGGGACTATTTCAATATCTCCTTCTTTGTTGAAGTATAGTTTTGCTGAATATAGAATTCTTGGTTGACATTCCTTTTCTCTCACCACTTTGAATATATCACTCCACTACCTCTGGCCTCCATGGTTTCTGAGGATAAGTCACTTGTTAATTTCATTGAGAATCCCACGTACATGAGTCATTTCTCTCTTGCTGCTTTCAGGATTCTCTTTATGTCATTGGCTTTCAACAGTTTGACTATGATGTATCTTTTTGTGGATCTTGTTGGTTTTATCATACTTGGAGTTCACTGAGCTTCCTGGATATATAGATTAATGTTTTTAATCAAATTTGGGAAGCTTTTGGTCATTATTCTTCAAATATTCGTTTTGCTCCCTTTTCTCTCTCCTCTCCATCTGGCACTTCCATTATGCATATTGTGGTATAGTAAATTACTTTGTGTGGCTTTTCTACCCATAAGTCTTTGTAAAC
>NW_006921597.1:4421491-4422161 GCF_000298275.1 Orycteropus afer afer
GGTGGGTGCTTTGGGAGGAACGGTTGGTGAAAGGGCTGGAGAGAGGCAGCATGTTTGGCCTTGCAGTAATAGGCTTTGGGTTACTGCTATCTTCCTCTTGTGAGATTAGAGGAGGTCAGAACATGTGGCCTCCTTGCCATTTTTGCACATATGTTAGTCTACTTTTGTTTCCCAAGGTCTCTGAGGCTCTGCTCATTTTTCTTCATTCTTTTTGTCTTTCTTTTCCCTAAATTATAAAATCTCAATTGCCTTGTCTTCAAGTTTGCTTATTTTTCTGCCAACACAAATCTGTATTGCTTAGCCCCTTGAGTAAAATTTTTTATATTAGGGTTGCATAGTATTCCATTGTGTGTGTGTACCATAGTTTGGTTATCCATTCCTCATTTGATGGACACCTAGGTTGTTTCCATCTTTTGTCTATTGTAAATAGTGCTGCGAGGAACATAGGTGTGCATGTGTCTGTTCTTGTCATGGCTCTCACTTCTTTAGGATATATACCTAGTAATAGAATGGCTGGGTCAAATAGTATTTCTAATTCTAACATTTTAAGGAATCACCATACTGCTTTCCACAGTGGTCGTACCATTTTACAGTCCCACCAGCAGTGTATGAGAGTCCCAATCTCTCCACATTCTTGCCAGCATTTGTTATTTTCTGTCTTGTTGAACTT
>NW_006921597.1:4423101-4423662 GCF_000298275.1 Orycteropus afer afer
TTGATGAGATCTGGATTGGGATTGCATTGAATGTATAGATTGCTTTGGGTAGAACTGACATTTTCACAATGTTCAGTCTTCCTATCCACGAGCATCGTATGTTCTTCTGTTTATGTGGATCTCCTGTGGTTTCTTGAAGTAGTTTTTTATAGTTTTATTTGTACAGGTCTTTTGGTTCCTGGTAAGATTTATTCCCAAGTATTTTATTTTGTTGGTACCTATTGTAAATGGTATTGATTTCCTTATTTCTTTTTCAGCAATCTCTTTGCTGGTGTAGAGAAATCCCACTGATTTTTGTATGATGATCTTGTATCCTGTGACGATGCTGAATCTCTCAATTAGTTCCCGTGGATTTTTGACTGAGTCTCTTGCATTTTCTAGGTATAGGATCATATCATCAGCAAATAGGGATAGTTTAACTTCTCCCTTACCAATTTAGATGCCTTTCTTGCCTTATGGCCCTGGTTAGGACTTCTAGTACAATGTTGAATAGAAGTGGTGATAGCAGGCATCCTTGTCTAGTTCCTGTTCTCAAGAGGAATGGTTTCAGTCTCTCTCCAT
>NW_006921597.1:4424006-4426804 GCF_000298275.1 Orycteropus afer afer
CATCTATATTCATGAGGGATATTGGTCTGTAGTTTTCCTTTTGAGTGATGTGTTTGCCTGGTTTTGGTATCAAAGTTAGCCTTGCTTCATAAAATGAGTTAGTGAAGATTCTATCCTTTTCTATGTTTTGGAATAGTTTGAATAGGAATGTGTCAGTTCTTCTCTGAATGTTTGATAGAATTCTGTAGTGAAACCATCTGGTCCAGGACTTGTTTTTGTTGGTCATTTTTTGATGACCTGTTCAATTTCTTCTTTTTTTCTGGATCTGTTCAGCTTTTTCACATCAGTCTACGTTAATTTAGGTAAGTGCTGTGTTTCTAGAAATTTGTCCATTTCTTCCAGATTTTCAAATTTGTTGGAGTACAGTTCTTCATAGTATTATGATATTATCCTTTTTATTTCAGTTGGTTCTGTTGTGATATCACACATTTCATTTCTTATTTGTGTTATTTGTATTCTCTCCCTCTTTTCCTTTCTTAGATTTGCCAGTGGTTTGTCAATTTTATTGATCTTTTCAAAAAACCAACTTCTCATCTTGTTGATTTTTTTCTGTAGCCCTTCTGTTTTCTGTTTCATTGATTTCTGCTCGAATATTTATTATTTCCTTTCTTCTGGTGACTGTAGGCTTTTCTTGCTGTGCTTTTTCTAACTGTTGGAGATATTGATTAAAAGTGTTGATTTTTTCTTTTTCTTCTTTTTGGATGTGTGCATTTATTGCTATAAATTTGCCTCTGAACCCTGCTTTTGCTGTTTCCCGAAGATTTTAGTATGTTTGTTTTCATTTTCATTTGATCCAAGGAATTTTTGAATTTCACTTTTTATTTCTTCTCTTACCCAGTCTTTCTCCGGGAGGGTGTTGTTCTGTTTCCATGTGATTACTCTTTTTCTGTTGATCTTCCTAGTGTTGATTTCTAATTTGATAGCCTTGTGATCTGAGAAGAGGCTATGCAGTATTTCAATGTTTTTAAATTTATGAAGGCTTTCTTTATGGCCTAACATATGGTCTCTCATGGAAAATGTTCCATGTGCACTGGAAAAGAATGTATCTTGTGCTGTTGTGAGGTGAAATGCTCTGTAGATGTCTATAAGGTCAAGTTGGTGGATTGTATTGTTTACCTCTTCTGCATCTTTGTTGAGTTTCTTTCCAGTTCTATCTTTGATTGAAAATGGTATATTAAGGTCTCCTACTATGACTGTGGAGTCATCTATTTGGCTTTTCAACTCTTTTAAAGTATATATCTTACATACTTGGGCTCTTTCATTGGGTCCATAGATATTTAATATGGTTATATTTTCTTGTTCAATTGTTCCTTTAATCATTATGTATTGTCCTTCCTTGTCTCGTACAGTGGTTTTTGTCTTAAAGTCAATTTGATCAGAAATTAATATTGCCATTCCTGCTCTTTTATGGTTGTCATTTGCTTGATACATCTTTCTCCAACCTTTGATTTTTAGTCTATTTTTGTCTTTGTCTCTAAGGTGTGTCTCTTGTAGGCAGCATATTGATGGGTTTTGTTTTCTTATCCAATCTGCAACTCTCCATTTCTTGAGTGGTGCATTTAATCCATTAAATTCAGTGTAATTATTGACAAGTATGAATTTGTTGCTGTCATTTTGTTATATGTTTTTTTCGTGGTGTCCCTAATCTTTGTTCATATTATTTTCTGTGCTGAGCTCATTATGTGTATGAATCGTGTTATCATTTCCTTTGTTGCTTTTGTTTTAGTATTTGCTGAATATTTTTGATTGTCCTGTTTTTTATTGTGATGTGAAGGTTTATCATTTTTCTTTGAGGTTACCCTGTGATTTATAATTTTCTCCCCAAGATTAGAACAGTCCATTCTATCTTGCAACTTCTTGACTTCCTCACTATTTAGAAGTTCTGTAACTACACAGTCTTTTCCCTCTTTTTGGTTTGTAGTTGTCCTCACTTTCCAATTGACGTCTCTGGTTCCCTGTTTACAATCTTGTAAGCGTATTTTACTTTGGATATGTCCATAGCTGTGGTTTCTGGGTTATGTCATCTTGTGTGGTAATGGTCAGTTGTTATTTGCTATTTTTGGTTTTCTGTTCAAAGGACTCCCTTTAGTATCTCTTGTAAGGTTCACCTGGTTTTAACAAATTCCCTTAGTTTTTGCTTCTCTGGAAATCTCCTAATTTCACCATCATATTTGAGGGACAATTTTGCCAGGTATATAATTCTTGGTTGCCCTGCCCTGATCTTTTTTTTTTCTTTTTTCTGTTCTTTAGTTTGTTTCTTTTTGTCTGTTATAGAACTACTATTATTATTATTAATTTTGTCCTTTTTACTATTATTCTTTCCGTACTGCATCCTCAGTGATTTTTTTCATTCTTTTCTTCTAATTCTCTAGTTTCTCTTCAGCTATAGCCACTCTAATGTTTATATCTATGGAGTTCTTTATTTCATGATTAAATTTTATGTTCATGTTTCTTAAATTGTTCTTGATATTGAATTTAAATTTTATTACGTTTACAAACACAGAGAATAGTACAAAATCCTAAGTGAACAGCTCAATCAATTTTTCATAAACTGAACACACTCAAGACTAGTGCCCAGAGTGCCTTTCATGCCCGTAGTCACTAGTCACTGACTAGAGAGTTCCATTAACTCAACATCCTTGCTACACTTGTTTGGCTTTTTCACTTTAATCATTCTAGTGAGTGTGTGGGAGCTCTGGTAGCATAGTGGCTAAGGCACTTGACTGCTAACCAGAAGGCTGGCGGTTCAAACCCACCAGCCACTCCTTGGAAGGAAGGTGGGACAGTCTACTTCTGTT
>NW_006921597.1:4427905-4428712 GCF_000298275.1 Orycteropus afer afer
AGGCACTTGACTGCTAACCAGAAGGCTGGCGGTTCAGACCCACCAGCCACTCCTCGGAAGGAAGGTTGGGCAATCCTACTTCCATAGTGAAACTGCCTCAGAAACCCGAGGAGGGGTCGCTATGAGTCGGGGCCGACTCGACAGCAAATAACAACAAGAACAACATGATGGATTTATTCCTTGTCCTTCTTTAGGAATATTTTCTTGAAAATTGTCCGCTCTCCTGTAGTTCAGTGTATCTCTTCTTGCTCAGTACACAGACAATAGGTATACCCCCAAACCAAATCCACTGCCATTGAATCAATTCCAATTCATAGCAATCCTATAGAACAGAGTAGAACTTCCCCAAAAAGGTTTCCAAGCTATAAATCTTTACAGAACCAGACTGCCTCAGCTCTCTCCCACAGAGCAGCTTGTGGGTTCAAACTGCCAAGCTTTTGGTTAGCAGCCAAATGCTTTAACCACTAAGCTGCCAGAGCTCCTTAAACATTAGGTATATACCACCTTTAAAAATAAAACAAAAATTTTACTCTCTAACTCCTGGTAATTATGCCTATTTCTGTCCTTTCTTAAAATACAAACATCTTACACATGTAGTAAAGTTGCATAGAACTAAATACACACATACACACACACATGTGTATGTAAAACTGGTGAAATCTTAGATAAGGTTGATGAATTGTATCAAATTCAATTTCCGGGTCATTATATGGTACTATATTTATCAAGCATGTCACCATCGGGAAAACTGGGTGAATGGTATACAGGATCTCCCTGTATTATTATTATTTTATTTTTTTTTTTTTA
>NW_006921597.1:4430407-4471164 GCF_000298275.1 Orycteropus afer afer
GCATTTCTTCATATGTTTGTTGGCCGCTTGAATATCCTCCTTGGTGAAGTGTCTATTCATGTCTTCTGCCCATTTTTTAATTGGATTGTTTGTCCCTGTATTATTTCTTATAATTGCATGCGAATCAATCATTATCTCAAAATAAAAAATTAAAACAAGTGTCTATCTTAAAGCTAACTATAATAATAAATACCACCATTTATTGATTGCTAACTTTCTGCTAGATGCTATTCTAAGCACTATGAGGTGAACACTATTGTTAACCACATTTTGTAGGTGAAGAAATTGAGGCACAGAGATGGTAAGTCACTTACCTAGGGTCACCCAAATGTAGTGGAACTAGCATTCAGACCCAGGCAGCATCCAAAGAGAAAGCTTTTAATCATCTTGCTATGCTTCTTGTATATCTGTCTTCATATCCTGCTTCCTAGTCACTCTTGAATCCACTGTAATCACTCTTCTGAAACTGCTTTTACCTGGATCACCAAAAACTCAGTTGCCAAATCTAATATTTCTTTTGGTCCTTACCATTCTTTCTTTAGCCTTTGATACTGTTCATATACTCAACATATATTTTATTGAGCACCTACAATGTGTCAAACTTTGTTTGGCAGCAGTGAACAAGCAAATAAAACTGTTATAACTGAAGAATACATATAACTTTGCTTGTTAGCATTAAACTCAAAACCAAACTCACTGCCATCAAGTTGATTCTGACTCACAGCAACCCTCTTTGAGTTTCCAAGGCAGTAAATCTTTACAGAAGTAGTCTGCCTAGTCTTTCTTCAGCGAATGGCTGGTGGGTTTGAACCGCCAACCTTCTGGCTAGCAGTCAAATGCCCTAGGCACTACTCCACCAGAGCTCCTTTTGTTAGCATTAGGGGGCCAGAAATCTTCATTTATATTTCCACTCATCACAGCTGACTTGTTTGTGGAAGACCAACAGGCCACTTTATTACTGTATGCTTTTGTTTTTTTTGTGGCTAAAATAAGGGTCATATTGTTATTTTTGTGTGTGTGGTTTCACACCATAAGTCAGAAAAGAATATATTTAGATACCATTTTTAACTTTTCCCCAGATAGAAATCTGAATGTTTCCAAGCAATTGTCATGAATATGAATGAATTAAGAGAACCAAGTCCTGAATATACTACCTTTTTTATATACAATTATTAAAGGTGAATTGTGAAAAGTAATTACCTTTGACCTTTTATGTGCTTTTCTCTGTATGAGGAAAATTTGAATTAAATTCATGCCCCTCTTTTGGAAACACTAAGAAGATCTCTGCAGAAGATTAAATCCATTTAATTCCATATGCCCAAATAAAAAGCTAATCCAAGGAAAATACTTGACCTCATGGAGACATGGTGGTAGCTTTTTGCATATCACCAAAGCTAAGAATTTGAGCAAGAATAGAAGGGAAAGAGTCATCTTTTCTTTTTCCACATGCCCATGGTTATTCTGCGTGTTTTCATTCCTTTCCCCAAATTCCATAAAGAAGAAAGAAAGAAGAAAAAAACCTCTCCTGCTTCTTCATGCCAAGAAACAACTCTTGTTTTATTAGTTCTAATGGGAATGTGTTTTGCTTGATGATTGGAAGCAACTATAATCCACTTGCTTACATCTCAAGTTACTGTTTTTGTCTGATAGCTGTTTGTTTACCACAGCAGTTAGCAATTTGCATGGACAGTGCTGTCAAAGCCATTGCCCTCAATGAAACACAAATGCCTCTTGGAAGAAAGATGACAGATTTAGCCCAGTGATGTGTAAAGCTTTAAAAGCAATCCCATGTCAAACACGTGAAAAACAACTCTTCCCTCTCTATGACTTAAGGAAAAAAAACGAGAAACTATCATATACCAGATGGCGATTCCTTGCTAGTAAAACAGGCCTGGGCTGACTCAGCCTCATGCTTTTGTGTTCCTTTTGCAAAACCCACAAAGAGCACATTTGGGGCCACTTTTGAGAGTTGGCAACAGTCTCTGCTTTTTAAGGAAATCATATGGACACACAAAGCTGCGATCGATGAAGGACTAGGAATCCCCAAGGTCCAGAAATGGGATACGTAGGGCTTACATTCTAGGTCATCAGTTAGATTTTGGCCTGGACACAAGAGTCATCCCAATTGTTGCCAGATTTGATTACTTGATTGAATTTGGTTAAAACAAAAACAAATTGGGGAAAGTTTATATTTTTTTTTTGTTGACTAAATCTCTTCTTCAAAAAAAAAAGGAGGAGGAGTTATCTCCCTTAGTTGATCATTTTGTTAGATTTCACAGAGAAGCTAAAAATTACAAAAATATCTTTTGAGGTAGTGAGGTGATAAAATAATTCCTAAGTTTCAAATCACTATTGATATGAAGGATGTAATCTTTAATTTTTAGCCCAGCACCTTTCTCTAAGATTTACATGTAAGGTATATCTCTTTTTATTTATTTAGAAATTATTTAGAGAGAAGTTGGAATTAGTGAAGAGGAATTATATGTATGTATGTTTTCTTAATAACCTCAGCTTTTTTGAGATGGAATAGTTGCCTCAGAACATAATAAAACCCTCCCACTGAGGATGTTGAAGCAGCATCTGGCCAGGTACTTGCTAGGGATATTGTGAAGAAGATTTAAACATTAGACTGGTAATCATATTTGTTAACTTTTAAGGTTTCCTCAGTAACCTGTACAATTCTATGGATCATTAATCAGAACTAAGCCCCCTTCACCTTTCTTTCCTTGGATTACTTTGGTTTGGAAATTTTTTTTTTCAGTCATTTCAGATAATACCTGTTGTCCGTTTAGTTTTGTCTCATATCCATGAAACATTAACCACCTTTATTACCGTTCTGTCTTATTTCTTTAGGTGTCTGAACATACGCAATTAAGTTGGATCCTTACCTGCATGGTCAGACTACCCCGATTGCAGCACTTACACCAGTGGAAGGTAAATGCCAGAGGTCTGATTAATACACAGAAAAGAGTGCAATTTCCCCGTTACAGCTGTTTTTCCCTTTCTGTTTATTTTTGTGCTAGGCCCTGGGAATTAATCCTGAGCTTATTGTCCTCCCCAGTCTGCAGCTCACCAGTGGCCTGGAACAGTGCCTTTAACCTCTGTGCTTCAGGGTATGGGACAGAAAGTAAAAGAGTTCTCCAAGGGTCCTTTCAACTTAAAACTCTTACTAATTGTTTTGATCTGTGTATGGTTGAATCAGAGTCATCTTTGGATTGACTTGTTACTAACTTTGAACCTACCACATGATAACAAACAAACCATCCCCAGTTTCTGGTTTACTGGATCCTACAGTTGCCTCTGGTAGCATAGTGCCTAAGGTACTTGACTGCTAACCACAAGGCTGGCGGTTCAAACCCACTAGCCACTCCTCGGAAGGAAGGTTGGGCAATCCTACTTCCGTAGTGATACTGCCTCGGAAACCCAAGGAGGGGTCGCTATGAGTCGGGGCCGACTCGACGGCAAATAACAACAACAGCAACAACAGTTGCCTCCTATCTCCACTGGAATTAACTGGCAGTGAAGCAAGAATCTTTTCATTGTGGGGAGAGACGACATATTTTATTTAACATGTAAGCAAGTTGAGTCCAGGCAACAGTTCAAATCCACAGAAAATTAAGACTACTTTTTCTGGAAGATCAACTGAGAAAGATAAATTGGATAATTCATAGTACTTTACTTCCATTTATTTTTGCAATTGGATAACCCAAGGGTAGGTAGCCCCTTACTACATCAACACTAATTTCAGTTTCAAGCTTTTTTTGAGCACATTTTTAGGGCCTTTGGTTTCCTCAAAGCTTCAGAAGCCTTTGCATACACTGCAGAGAGAAACAAACTGAACTTAAGGTGGCAGCACCTAAATGAGAGGGATCAGTAATGCTGCAGAGTCATTATTTGCCAAGAATTAAAAGCAAAATTTTACAATGTTCTCTATCATATTTTGGTTTTACTCAAGACTTTCCCTTTACCATAATCCTCTAATACAGAGTTCAGTGCTGAAGTCCTGTCTTATAGGAACTGAGTATTAATTTAATGAGAACTGTTCCCACTTTAAAATAGTGTCTGAGGCCCTCTTGATAATGCATTACGAGTGAGTGCCCTGATATTCCAGAGAAACCTTCCCACTGGTCCACAATTAGGTATTTTTGGGAAAAGTATGGATTTTTTAAGTCCAAGTCTCATACTTGGGCAAGTTATGCCTTGTAGACTGATTCCCTTAATAACAAGTACTAATGATGCCTTCCGGGAGTCTTACATCAAGACCAAAAGGTCAGTAAGACAAAGATAACTCCCATGAGGCTTATTGTCTATTTGGGAAAAGACAATTAAACAAGTAATAAGAAAGTGTGAGAAGTGCTCTGATGGAAGAATTCCAGTGCTAGGGAGAACTGGGTAAGAGCATTTAGCTTGGTTTTAATTGGAGCAGAAATAGTGGGGTAGAATAGTGGGGTTAGGGTTGTTGAGGGCAGGGTTATTTGGAGGATTAGTGAGATAATACCCTATGCAAAACATCTGAGGCCCATAATAAGCACTCACTAAATATTAGTGTTCTCCAAATCTCTTCCCTTCCCTTGTAATATCAAGATCCAGTAGTCTAATATTAAGGAGCTCTAGTAGTACAGTGGTTAAGGCATTTGGCTGCTAACCAAAAGGCCAGTGGTTCAAACCCACCAGCCACTCCATGGGAAAAAGAAAAGGCAGTCTGCTTCCATAAAGATTTAAAGCCTTAGAAACCCTATGGGACAGTTCTACTCTGCAATTTCAAGGTCCAGTAGTGTAGTATTACCCACTGCCATTGAGTCAATTTTAATTCATAGCAACTCTATAAAGACTATAAATGTAACATGGTAATAATTTCTTTAAGTTGGTTATTTTCCCATTTGATTATTTCCAAATTAAACCATCACAATCTTTACCCAGTAATAATCGCAAAAATAGCCCTTATTGTTGGCATTGCAATAAGGGAATATACTGAAGGAATTGTAGGTTGAAACTTTCAAAGTTCCTTTGAATGGCCTATAACATTAGTTGCTGTAAGCCAGAAACTACTTGAGATATAACCAGAATATTGAAATTTGTAACTAAATTATGAAACATTAAAGTTAAAACAGTTAAAAAGGTAAGCTATTGCTTTTTCAAACTAGTCTCAAAGGATATGCCTGCATGTTGATGGGTGAAACCTGAATTACAAGCTCATACATTGACCCCTTTGAATTGTGCAAGTTTATAAAGTTAGTCGTTCAGCTCATTTAGAAACATCAGACTTCAGAGAAGTAATTCATACTAACTAAATGAATCAAATTTATTTACTGACCAATTGTTCTGGTAGTGTAATGGTTAAAGCACTTAGCTGCTAACCAAAAGGTAAGCAGTTCAAACCTACCAGCCACGCCCCTGAAGAAAGATGGGACAGTCTACTTCCATAAAGATTTGCAGCCTTGGGAACCCAACGAAGGTTGCTATGAGTTGGAATCAACTTGATGGCAGTGTGTTTAGTTTTTTTTTTTTTAGTTTTGGAAGCAATTACCAATAAACTATACAATATTCCCTTCTAATAAGTGACTCAGAAAATCAAAGTACATGTCAGTAATGCTTATCTGCAGCAAGGGGTTAGTATCACCAGGGCTCATAGTCACTTGGTACATGTGAGTAGTTTATATCGGTACCCACTCTTCAACAGGTTAATATTTCGAATATCACTTCTGGTTCTCCATCAGCTTCTCCACTCAGGAAGTATTTTAGTCTACATACCCTGTACTATTCATTAGAATTACTTTACCAGCACTGCTTCTGCATTCTTAATCACCTAATCATCAAGATAGATAATTATGATTGCTTCTATTAAAATTTCTCTGACTTCAGTTCTATTTTCAAAATTTCTTTTTTTTCTTTTTTTTAAGAAATTTTAAGAGAACATTCCAGTTTTATCAATAGTACAGATGTGAGACTTTTCTGGGAGGCTTCCACAGACAAACAGCATGGCTTTTAATGTTAACTCATATTAATTTCTAATGGGTGATATTTTCTGACCTTACTTGTGAAATCTGGACCATATCTGATTTAGAACCTGGAAGTCCTCTATTCTTCTGTTCTTAAAATAAATAAATGGGAAATAGTGGCGGTGCCGGATCCTTTAAAGGGGCGGTGATAAAACGAATTCACCTTATTCCTGCCTAAGCCTGGAGAATGAAGACAAGCCCACCAGAGGATGGTTCCAATGGTTCCACCACCACCACCACCAGATGCCATTGAGTCAGTTAGGACTCATGGCAACCCCATACATGTCAGAGTAGAACTGCACCCCATGGGTTTTCAGTGGCTGATTTTTCATGGAAGTAGATCACCAGGGCTTTCCTCTGAGATACTTCCGAGTAGGCTTGAACCACTGACCTTTCAGTTAGCAGCTAAGTTAACCATTTACACAAACCAGGTACTCTGAGAGGATGGTTAAAATTGCTAAAATTAACAGACATACACAGATACTTCAGATTATGTTTTGCTTGTTTTAAAACTGTCTTACTTTAGCAAAATAATTCAGTTCATGTTTGATTTCTTTCTCTTCTCTTTTTCACCACCTTTCACTCCCACCCCAGGCTAAGACTGCCAATCAGAAACACGACGGAACTATGGGCCTGCTCACATACCCAGTACTTCAGGCGGCTGACATTCTGCTGTACAAGTAAGCAGAAGAGTTTCCCCACAGCCCTGTACACACTCACGAGAACAAGAGACTGTTGTAACTTATCTGAAAAAAACTTGGTTCACAAGGATGCAGGACAAAAACGGAATCAGATGAGTGAATCAGTTTGCATCTATTCCGCAGCAATAGGTACCAAATTATAGGGATATGTTTCAGTGTGAAAGTAATAATGTTGAGTGCTAACACTTCAATAGCACTTACTATGTGCGAGACACCAGTATAAATGCTTTACATGTGTTAGCCCATTTAATACTCCCAACAACCTTATACAATCTATACTATTATTATCCCCATTTTACAGATGAGAAAACTGAGACACAGAGTGATAAGTAACTTGCCCAAGATTGTGTAGCTCATAAGGTTTGGAATAAGAATTTAAGCCCAGGAAGTTTGGGTACAGAATCTGTGCTCTTAACCACTATGCCATATATAGTTCCCTAGTAATAATTCAAAGAAGCCCTAGTGGCACAGTGGTTAAAGCACTCAGCCACTAACCAAAAGGTCAGCAATTGAACTCACCAGTTACTCCTTGGGGGAAAGATGTGGCAGTCTGCTTCCATAAAGATTTATACCCTTGGAAACCTATGGGACAGTTCTAGTCTGTCCTGTAGCGTCACTATGAGTCAGAATTGACTTGATAGTAATGAGTTTAGTAATAATTAAACTCTAAGCATTTTGTTGGGTTTTTTTTTTAACAGTAAGTGCTGTAAATGTTGATTTCTTATTCAGTCTAGACTCTAAAGCACTGCTATCCAATACAATGTGCTGCACTTATGTTTAATAGCTGTGCTTTCTAAAACGGTAGCTACTATGTTAAGCCCTTGAAAACTTGAAATGTGGCTAGTAGCTACCATATTGTAACTACCGGTCAAAAGTGTGTTTTTCAACCTGCTATAGGATACTCCTTGAAAGGAAGATTGGGCAATCTACTTCCATAGAGATACCGCCTCAGAAACCCAAGGAGGGGTCGCTGTGAGTCAAATCAACTCGATGGCAATGAGTTTGTATAGGATACCCTCACTGTTCCTGGACCCATAATCCATCTAGTCAGCTACTACTGCCATTTAAAAGTCTCAAAAATAAACAACTAAAAGATGCTGATCCCTGTGCTTTCTGCAGCCCAGGATTTTTGACTCCATCCCTCTCCCAACTCTTACCCTCTGTCCCTACACTGGTCTTCGTGGGCCCTGATTGTCCTACTAGAGCTAAACGTAGCCAGTCAGAAAGTGCTAAGAAACCTAAGCCTTGCTGTAAAAGCTTCTGAGGAAAAAGAGAAACCTCGTGAATCTTTTCTTAAGCCTTTCTCCTTAACCCTTGACCCAGCAAGAGCAATTCTTCCCAGGACAAACTAGAATTCTTTATATGTAGAATGATAATAACATGGAGATGACAATATTTGTCCCTTGTGGCATGACCTCTAAGGCCTGTGCAATGATGATGAAAGTAGCCAGATTAGCAGTTTAACTTTCTAAATAAGGTGTGCCCTTGAGTATTTACTGTCTTTAATACTGATTAAAACTTATAAATAAAGATTATGTTTTACTTTGTAACTTGAGTGCTGAATTTTGATGCTGTGTCCAACTCATAATGACTATATAGGACAGAGGAGAACTGCTTGATAGGTTTCCTAGGCTGTGAATCTTTATGGGAGCAGATTGCCAGGTCTTTTCTCCCATGGAGCTGCTGGTGAGTTCACACCTTAGACCTTTTGGTTCACAACTAAGCGCTTAACCATTGCACCACCAGGGCCCCTGAACTCTTGATAGCATTGACTATTTATAGGTGATTTTTTACTTTTCCTGGGAAGTCTAGGATACTTTTCTTGTGGATGTAACAAATAAAAGCCTAATGCTACATTTCCTAGCAAAGTAGTATATTTAGTTAAAAGTCAAAGCTATGAAGAACCTTGATTTTCTCATGTATAAAATAGGGATATTAATTATTCTGCACAGGATTATTAAAGTATTAAAATGAAAATGGGCAGTGCTTGTGACTGGGATCTATCCCTCGGGTATGATCAATGATTATATCTTTGGTGATTGTAATCTTATGTTAGTTTTGTTTTCAAGGCCTACTTCTTTATAGAATCAAAGGCTGAAATTTTTCAGCACTAGAATATGGAAGCACGTGAGCACGGTAGATTCCCTGAACTGTTCAAGAGCTACAGTGGGAGAGTCCTCTGAGCTCAGGGCTATAAAATCTAACAAAAACCATTGCCCTTCTTGTGACACCATGGAATAAGAGTAGGCAGGAACACTTTAAGGAGCCTCTGCTTCACTTCTCTTGCTGTCTGCATGAGGCCCTGGGAGGTTAAGCAGCTTGCCCAAAGTTGTTAGCTGATCAGTGGTCAGTGGTGCATCAAGGCATGAACATGGGTTTCCCAAATCTGGTGCTGAATCCCTCATAAGGAGCCAATAGTTATATTAGGAGGCAAGATTATCACTGGAAACAATCAGAACACTACAAGATCATATATACCAAAGTAATGATGGATGTATCTTTATCAGTTGCCCAAAATACATGGTCTAAGTAGTAGGTCAGTCCATCTCATTGAGGGTCTACCCTTTTTCTCTGACCCTCTACCAAGCACTGATCCTTCCTGATAATATGACCAAAGTATGAGAGACAAACTCTGGCCATTCTTGCTTTTAAGAGATGGATTGACACAGTGGCTGCAGAAATGAGCTCCAACACAGCATGGGATGTGAAGAGATGCAGGACCAGGCAGTGTTTCGTTCTGTTGTACATAAGGTCACTGTGAGTCAAAACCAACTCAATGGCACCTAACAACAAGATCAACAAGTAGTAGGTAAAATTTATAGAATGATCAAATGCTACAGTTTCTTTCATCTATGAAGTGAGTTAAAGGGACATCACTCACAAGGTTATACATGAATTATGTATGAAGTTATATC
The DNA here is from genome assembly GCF_000298275.1 of Orycteropus afer afer. Lineage (NCBI taxonomy): Eukaryota > Metazoa > Chordata > Mammalia > Tubulidentata > Orycteropodidae > Orycteropus > Orycteropus afer. The sequence continues at coordinate 4,440,023 of NW_006921597.1, forward strand.
ACCTCATGTACTCAGTTCAAAAAGCTTAAGTGTACAAGAGGAATACAGCCGTATCTCATTTTATTGCACTTTGCAGATACTACTTTTTTACTAATTTAAAGTTTGTGGCAACCCTGCATTGAACAAGTCTGTTGGCACCATTTCTTCAGCAGCACACACTCACTTTGAGTCTCTGTGTCACATTCTGGTAATTCTCACAATATTTCAAACTTTTTCATAATGCTATTGCACACTCTTAATAGACTACAGGATAGTGTAAACATAACTTTTATATGTATTGGGAAACCAAAAAAATTCATGCAAATTGTTTTATTGCAATAGTCTGGAACCACACTCGCAATACCTCTGAGGTATTCCTGAATATAAAAAAAGGCTGACAATGGCAAAAATAGCTTCTTAAGATCCTTAAATCTGTCATATATTCTGTGGCCATGAATCCCCTCTTTTATTAGGCAAAGCGATAATTACTATTGCTGTCTGTTTATTTCACATGTGGGTTGGGTAACTAAAATCTTTTCAGTAGTTTTGTGGCCATCTCACTCTCCCTCCTGACAGCAGCAGTATCCTCATGTAAAGATATTTAATCCAAGGACAGGTGTTCTTTTTCAGCCTCAGTTGTCCCACGTTCCACTCCCAATAGCAAAGAAATTCCCTGACTGTAAACATCACTTCTTTAACTCTTCATGACCTAATTGGTAGTTAGAATATGTACTAAGAAGGCTATAAGATGCCTTTCTTGCCCTGTTTGCCAAAAAGAAGATAATAGTGACAGATTCTTACCTATCCTCATCGGGATTCTGATATTGGTTAGCAGTCAAATGCCTCAGGCACTACACCACCAGAGCTCCCATTTTATATATAGTCTGTTAAAATCAAACAGATAAAAGTTTTTCTATAAAACTGGGTAATTATTTCCAAGGTAACTATTCAGAAACTATCCACCAATGATGCCAAATTAGATCACAGACAAGGAGCCTACACCTGCATGCTCCTTTCCTTAAGAGGAACAGTCCTGTGTTTCCCTCTGCCTGGTCTTGGGAGGCACCTGCTGCAGTCACTCACACTCCAGCTCATAGACTCCATCTCTTTGGCCTCTTTTCTCCCTCCATCTTCCTTCAGCTTGTTGCCATGGGTGCTATTGTTGCATCACACGTATTCATATTTCTTGAGTATGTTTGTCATTTGGGTCCCTGAGAAGTATACCAAATCTGCCATTGAATCAATTCCAACTCATAGCAACACTATAGGACAGAGTAGAACTGCCCCAAAGGATTTCCAAGGCTATAAATCTTTATGGAAGCAGACTACTTCATTTTTCTCTCATGAAGCAGCTGGTGGGCTTGAACCACCAACCTTTTGGTTTGCACCCAAAAGGTTTAAACACGGCACCACAGAGCTCCTTGAAAAGTGTACAATACAATCTGCTTTGGTTTGCTGCACCAATTAACTCTGCTAACATACATGTGTCCTCTGTCTCAGTACATTTCCTCCCAAATTTAGAAACTCTCAATTGCTTGATAATGATAAGTAGCAAGGTACAACTAAACCTGGTTCTAAATTCTAGCCTATACCACTGATTTCCCTATAGCAGAGTTCAAGAACTTGGGGCATTTTTGTTTTGTTTAGTTTCACATATTTCTGGAGTTTGAAAAAGGTCATAGCCAGAATGTCTATAAATGTTTACATTATAAAGATGGTTGGACGAATGGATAGATAAAACATTTTGCGTTTCTCCTGCCAGCAAATCTCTGTGGTCTCTTTATCAAAGCAAGTCTAGTATAGATTTTGTCTTTGCTTTCCTTAAAATCAGCATTAGAATGAGTGGTACGTAATGGGCAGACTACAAGCATAAGGAAAGGGAATGGAAGAGGAGCCTACCAGATAAGTTTATGAAAAACATATGTAATTATTTGGGCAGAACTTGATAAGGATCCTGAGAATGGTGAGCTGAGACCATCTGAAACTTGAAAATATAATAAAATAGCAGATATTTGAGGACAGTAGAAATCACCAAAATAGCAACTATTTGTAATTTTTATCATGCATAATCCTTATTTTCCTGAATATCTAATTTCAAATATCTGGCTATATATTGAGAAAATATTTCTTTCTGTGTGTGTATGTGTCTATGTTTCCCTCTACACACAACAAACACACACATAATTTATGTGTTGTACACGAAATACTGAAGAACCTATTCTACTATTAATCCAGAAAAAGGCACTATCAATGGCCTTGAAGGAAAGGGAAGGAATTAACATGTGTTGAACACTATTTTCCATGCAGCATACTAACTGTTACATATACATTATTTATGCAAATTCTTACAACAATCTTGTAAGATAGGTAAGTAGTATTATCCCCATCTTATAGATAAAGAAATGAAGATTCAGAGAAGTATCACTAAGTCTACTCAGATAGATACTGAAAGTGATTACTTGGCTAATCAGATTATTGTTCTCAAGAATCTGAACAGAGGAATAAAGAAACACAGGAAGAGGATCAGAAAATAATGAGAGCAAAATCTGAAATGACATAGGACAGTGAGAAAACAGAGGTACTGAGGACCTGTGAATAGAAGTTCTGAGCAAACAAACTAAAAAATAAAAAGTAGGGAGACAGATGATTGGTTGAAAACTTCAGGCATGGTAGAGCCAGAGAAGAGCTGAGTACCGTGATGTCTGCAGATAAAACTACTACCATAGAGTCCCTAAGACTTCTCAGGAGCCTTCCAGTTCTTGAACTACAGCCCATTCTCCATGAAGCCAATTTTTCTTGGATTTTTAGAAGCTCCTGGAAGCTACTGGCCAAACTTGATTTTGGCAGTCTGCTCAAGTCCACATACTCTCCCACTACTGCCTGATTAGTAATTCTTCTCTTTTTCTTCCATGTCTGGATATTGGGCAAATGCCTACTCTAAAACAGAATGCTACTGGAAGAATATCTGAGAAATGTAGTTTCCATGCTACCAGACCCTGAAAATCAATAGATAGCATAGAAAGAAGAGAATGGTGCTGTAGTGTCAATAAACAACCAAGTACTCTCCTAAAAATTATAGGACAAAGTGGAATGATCTAACTTATATGTCCATGTAAAAGAGAACTGATTTTACAGGACAGCAAGAGCAGCTGGGGTAGCTACGTAGAGGCTATTTCACTAGTCAAGGTTGGATCATGCCAATAACAATGAAGTTGAAGAACACAAGCCAAAAACCAAAACTATTGGTGTCATGTTGACTCTGACTCATGGTGACCCCTCATGTTGCACAGTAGAACTGCTCCATAGGGGTTTCTTGCCTGTAATCTTTAAGAAAGGAAATTGCCAGGCCTTTCTTCCATGGTACCACCAGGTGGTTCAAACTGCCAACCTTTTGGTTAATAACCAATTGCAAATCACTTGTACTACTCTGGGACCATTGATAAAGAAAAGTAGACAACTTTAAGAGATGTTTATGAGGTAAAGCTGATAGGAGTTGGTAGTCAGTTGTATGAGAGGAAGGTGTCAGGGATGACGCTAGGTTTTATGCAACAAAATTGTGTTTATTGCCATTTACTGAGGTAGGAATACAAAAAGAGGACTTTTGGTGGTATTAGATGTCATCGAGTGAGTTCCGATTCATAGGGACCCTATGTACAACAGAATGAAACACTGTTCAGTCCTGCACCATCCTCACAATCGTTGTTGTGCTTGAACCCATTGTTGAAGCCACTGTGTCGATCCATCTCATTGAGAGTCTTCCCCTTCTTCACTGACCCTCTACTTTACCAAGCATGATGTCCTTCTCCAGGGACTGGTCCCTCCTGATAACATGACCAAAGTACAAGTACCATCCTCACTTTTAAGGAGTTTCTTGGCTGTACTTCATCCAAGACAGATTTTGTTTGTTATTCTGGCGGTCCATGTATTTAATATTCTTCATCAATGCCATAATTCAAAGGCACCAAGTCTTCTTCAAGTCTTCCTTACTCATTATCCTGCTCTTGCATGCATATGAGGCAATTAAAAATACCACGGCTTGGGTCGGGTGCACTTTAGTCTTCACAGTGCCATATTTGGTCTTCAACACTTTAAAGAAGTCTTTTCCAGCAGATTTACCCAATGCAATATGTCATTTGATTTCTTGACCGCTGCTTCCATGAGCATTGATTGTGGATCCAAGTAAAATGAAATCCTTGACAATCTTCTCCATTTATCATGATGTTGTTTATTGGTCCAGCTGAAAGGATCTTTGTTTTGTGAAGTGTAATCCATACTTAAGGCTGTAGTCTTTGACCTTCATCAGTAAGTGCTTCAAGTACTCTTCACTTTTCAGCAAGCCAGGTTCTGTCTGTGCATATCACAGGCTGATGAGTCTTCCTTCAATCTTGATACCACATTCTTTTTCATATAGTCCACCTTCTCAGATTATTTGCTCAGCATACAGATAGGATAAGTATGAAATGATTCAACCCCAACACACACCTTTCCTGATTTTAAACCATACAGTATCCCATTGTTCTGTTTGAATGACTATCTCTTGATCTCTGTACAGGTTCCACAAGAACACAATTAAGTATTCTGGAATTGCCATTCTTCCCAATGTTATCCATAATTTCTTATGATCCACACAGTTGAATGCCTTTGCATAGTCAATAAAACACAAGTAAACATCTTTCTAGCATTCTCTGCTTTTAGCCAAGATCCATCTTATATGAGCAGTGATATCCCTCAGTCCATGTCCTCTTCTGAATCCAACTTGAATTTTTGGCAGTTCCTTATCTATGTACTGCTGTAACCATTTTTGAATGATTTTGCTGAAAATAATATTAATTATTAAATTAATTTATATTAATGATAAAGTTTGATAATTTCCACATTCTGTCAGATAACCTTTCTTTGGAATAGACATGAATATAGATTTCCTCCAGTCGGTTGGCCAGGAAGCTTCTTCTAAATTTCTTGGTACAGAAGAGTAAGCACTTCCAGAGTTCCATCCATTTGTTGAGGCATTTCAATTGGTATTCCATCAATTCCTGGAACTTTGTTTTTCCCAGTGCTTTCATGCAGCTTGGACTTCTTCCTTCAATACTATTGGTTCTTGATCATATGCTACCTCTAGAAATGGTTGTGCATCAACCAATTTGTTTTTGATACAGTGACTGTGTATTCCTTCCATCTTCTTTTGATGCTTCTTGAGTCATTCAATATTTTGCCCATAGAATCTTTCAGTATTACAACTTGAGGTTTGAATTTTTTCATCAGTTATTTCAGCCTGAGAAATGCCAAGCGTGTTCTTCCCTTTTTGGTTTTCTAACTCCATTTCTTTGTACATTTCATTATATTTCTTTACTTTGTCTCTCAAGCTGCCCTTTGAGATCTTCTATGCAGCTTGTTTGTTTCATCATTTCTTCTGTTCACTTTAGCTTCTCTACATTTAATAGCAAGTTTAAGAGTCTCTTCTGACATCCATTTTGATCTTTTCTTTCTTCCTTTTCCTTTTAATGAACTTTTGCTGTCTTTATGTGTGATGTCCTTGGTGTCATCCAACAATTCGTCTGGTCTTTGGCCATTGGTGTTCAGTGTGCCAAGTCTGTTCTTGAGTTTGTCTCTAAATTCAGGTGGGTTATAATCAAAGGACTTACTTTGGCTCTCATGGTGTTATCTTCATTTTCTTCAGTTTCAACTTGAACTTGCTTATGAGCAATTGATGGTTTGTTCCATAGTCAGCCCCTGGCCTTGTTCTGACTGATGATAGGGAGCTTCTCCATTGCCTCTTTCCACAACTGTAGTCTGTTTGGTTCCTTTGTATTCCATCTGGTAAGGTCCACATGTATAGTTGGCATTTATGCTGTTGGAAAAAAAGGCATTTGCAATGAATAATATAAGTCCTTGGTCTTTCAAAATTCTATCGTGTGATCTCCGGCATTGTTCCTGTCACCAAGGTCTTTTTTTTCCAACTGCTGATCCTTCTTCTTTGTTTCCAACTTTCACATTCTGTTGTTGCTGTTGTTGTTGTTTGCCATCGAGTCGGCCCCGACTCATAGCGACCCCTCCTTGAGTTTCCGAGGCAGTATCACTACGGAAGTAGGATTGCCCAACCTTCCTTCCGAGGAGTGGCTGTTGGGTTTGAACTGCCAGCCTTCTGGTGAGCAGTCAAGTGCCTTAGGCACTATGCTACCAGAGCTCCCTTCACATTCTAATCACCAGTAATTATCAGTGCAGCTCAACTGCTTATTTGATCAATTTCAGACTGCAGAAGTTGATAAAAATCTTCAGTTTCTTCATCTTTGCTTTAATGGTTACTGTATAAATTTGAATAATAGTCATATTAACTGGTCTTCCTTGTATTCTGTGGTAGTTGTACGTCAACTTGACTGGGCCATGATTTTGAGTGGCATGGCAGCTGGATGTAGTTATTCCCCATGATGAGATTGGACATGGTGTAATCACCTCCATGGTAGATTCTGCTGTGAGAAGTTAATCAGTTGAAGGAGAGTTGTCTTCAGGGTATGGCCTGCTTCCAATATATATAGAAAGGATCCTGCATTTGGTTCAGTCCTCATCTCCAGTTCCTGAACTTGAATCAGTGGCCTGCCATGTTGCCTGCCAATCTTGGGATTATTGCCTTTGCAGCCTGTGAGCCAACAATCTGCCATTTTACCTGCTGATCTTGGATTCATCAGCCTCAGCAGCCAGCAGCTATGTGAGGCAGGAGAAGCACCCAGCTTGCTCCAGTGGACCTGGAAGGCAGAGCTAAAGCCCAAGGTCAAAGGACCTCCATCTAGCCCCTAGAACCAGCACTCTGAACTGGGACTTCTAGCCTAGTCTTCCCCTAGAGCTGCCACTCTGATTTCAGACTAATAATCTCCTAAACTGTAAAATAATAAACTTCTGTTTGTTGAAGCCATCCACTTGTGGTATATCTGTTATAGAAGCACTAGAGAACTAAGATGTATGTGTATGGATATTATCCTATCACTGACAGCATTGTTCTTCTGGAAAAATCTTGAAATGTTCTTTTTGACAATGAATGTAATGCTATTCCTTGTCAAGTCATCATTTCCACCATAAGAGACCATATGATTTTCTGATTGAAAATGGCCAAAACCAGTCTATTTCAGCTCACAAATGCTTAGGATATTAATCTTTCTGTGTTCCATTTCATTTTTTAGAACTTCTAATTTTCCTAGATTCATACTTCATACATTCCATGTTCTCATTATTAATGGATGTTTGCAGCTGTTTCTTCTCATTTTGAATCATGCCACATAGACAAATGAAGGTCCCAAAAGCTTTTTTCCATATAGCTTTATTTGATGTTGTCTTTTCTACTGGAGACTTTAAAGTCTAGAAAGTAAATCCTTCGTTACTTTCTGATGGGCCCACATGGTGGGCCATTAATAAACAATTACTTGGTAGAACTGAAAAGAGCTGAGTCACCATGATGTCTTGGAGAGTCCAATTATCGAGATAACCATTGAGATAATCCAATCTCTAGAACTATTTTGGAGTCTTGCAGTCATTGCAGCATATCCAAGAAACACAGTGATGGTGAATTAATCCTTTATGAAAGGAAAAACAGCAACAAACTCCTATGCTAGCAAGACTGGTAAAGCCAACAGTATTAAAAGCTCAGACACACAGCCAAAGAAGTAGAAAAAAAAATAAAAGAACAAATCTGTGAGCAGATATACGTAGGCTACGATTATTCATCTGGACTCTAATTCTGGCAGAGGGATGGTAAACGTAGATGCAACAAGGAACTAAGCAAAAGAAAAATGGTTTAGTCACCAAAGAAGAAGATCAGACGCATTATTATGTGACAGAAGTTATAACAATCAAAATTATGAAAGACTTTTGTTTTATGTTGTGTCTGAAGAAAGCAGTCAGGGAAAGTTAAAAAAATTAAAGAAAATGGAGAAAAAAGAAGAAATAATAATATGGATATCATTATGTAGGGTATAAATTTTAAAAGAATGGCACTAAATTATTTGAAGTGAAAGGAAGACTATGAGGAGAGAGGTTGAAAATGTGAAGAGAATAAACCCCATAAGTGAACAGAATCAAAGACAGGCTGAATTAATGTAAAGTGTAAACTCAATGGATAAGAAGTAAAAGGCCAAGATAAATTACAGGAGGTGAAAGGAGCAGCAGGAGCAAAGCGAGGAAAGACTGGAAACAAACAAACTCAAATCAGATGAAAAAGCCAAGTGGAGCAAGAGGGCCAGGTGAAAAAAATTAAAATTTTTCTAATCCTTTTTAAAAAATAAAAACCCCACAGAATTGTAAGAAAAGAGGCAAGGACCCAACATAAGGCAAAGACGCATACAGAGTTATTATGAAAACTAAATGTGTTTTCTGTTTAGTTTGGTTGCTTTGTGAATCTGGAACCATTTTGACATGTGGAAATATTCATTTTGATGTGCTTAAAGTAGATTGATTATGGTAATTGGTTTTTCTGTGTTAGTTGCAGTCCATTGTGATTTCCTATGGGCTACTGTAATTGCTTTTTAACCTGCCCCATTGGCTAATTTGGTTTGGGGGAGTCGAGGTGACCTCTGCATGTCAGCCTTACCATAATTACAAGACAAAGTCCAGTCAAAGAAGAGAAGAGTTCACTGGTGGGGCATGTGCATGGACACCTCCGAGAGGAGCACCATGCAAGGTTATGACCGCAGAGGGAAACCTAAAAAGGGACATTTCATTTTTGCCACTCATTGAGCCAGAGACTTTCTATTCTAGGCTGTGTGGAAGAGAGCAATGCAAATGGCCCTAGCAATCAGATCTGGCGACCTTCCTAAATTCATTTACTGACCTTGAATAGGGAAACCACTTCCTGATCCCTTGTCGTGGTCCCTGCATTTTGTCTTTCTTTCCATTCATTGTTCTGTCCCTGACCTCCTTAAATTAAAACCTTTCTCAGAGTTTCTGTAACATACCATTGATAGTTTGGGATTACCTGGCCAGATTTGTGAACTGTCAGTTTCAAGTATGTTTTCTACCCATATCAGGATTGCCGCCCAGGTCTGTGACCGTCTCTGGGATTGTATGTTGACATTTATGTTTGTGGGTGTGAATCAGCAATCAAAAAGGAAAATAACCCTACTTTGAAAAAGGTCATGATGGGCCCCTACATCAAGGTCCCTTACTCCATCTTTCTTTTACCATGCTGTCTTTCATTAGGTCAGATATTAATGAACTTATATTATTGTTATACATATCATAAATATCATTTATTGAGCCCTTAGTACCAAGTACTATGCTTGGTTACCTCATTTAATCCTTGAAGCAATCCTGTGCAGTAAGCACTGTTATGATCCTCATTTTACAGAGGAAACAGAAGCTTCAACAGAATAAGAAACTTGTCTAGTAGGTAGTGGAACCATAACTGAAACTCAGGCAGTCTGGCTTCTGGGTCTATACTCTTATCCACTATACTGATCATGAAATGATTTTACTATAATTTTTCTCTTGGTATGAAACTATACAGACATTAGTAACTTCCTCTTAAGATCATTCATTTGTTCAATAAATCTTTACTGAACTCCTAAGAAATATCAGGGCAATTCTATTAGGTGTTGGAAGTACATTGGGAAACAAGATAGACAAGCTGTCAAAAACTTAGTTTCTACTTGGAGAGAAAACAAAATACAATTAAATATATAAATAAATTATCAGGTTGGCGTTTATATTATAAAGAAAATAAATATGGTATGGCAAAAAAGGGTAAGAGAGGAATCAATCTTGGATAGTGTGATTAGGGAAGTCTTCTCTGAGGAATTAACATTTCAACTCAGACCTGAAATAAAGGAGCCAGCCATGCCAAGAGCTAAGGGAACCACACTCTGGTAGATAAAGAAGCAGTATGTCCACCAGATCCAGCTCCCTGCTGTAGACATTTGAATTCAAAACCATCCAGGATGCATGATTCACTTTTCTTTTTAAGGTCTAGTAGTAGAGAGCTGAATAGCTCTCTGAATAGCTCATTTCAATGTTCTAATATAATTTAAACATCTTTTCTTATATTCAACAGGAAAAAGAAAATTAAATTACTATTACCATTAATACTCTTATTAAATAAAATATTGGTTCATCTCCTTCAAACTAGTTGTTTAAGTTAGTATTTCTGGTTTGCATGTAATATACCAGGCTCTAGGCTGTTGTTGTGGTGGTGATTATGTGCCGTCGAGTAGGACCTGACGACTCATAGTGACCCCTCCTTGGCTTTCCGAGGCGGTATCACTACGAAAGTGGATTGCCCAACCTTCCTTCACCCAACCTTCCTTCACCCAACCTTCCTTCACCCAACCTTCCTTCACCCAACCTTCCAAGGAGTGGGGGGGACTCTCGGCTAAGGCCTATGTATGCATTATTTTACTCTTCAAACAACCCCTTGAGTAGGAACTATTATTAACCATTCTTTTAAATGAAAAAACAAAATAACCCAGGCTTAAAGAGGTTAAATAACTTGCCCAGGAACAACCAACTGTTAAGTGAGAGAACAAAAAGCTGATCCTGGGCTGCCTGATACCAGAGTCCCCACTCTAACCACAGTGGCTTCCCCTTTGTGTGAATTCTTGTTGTTAGCTGCCAAGTCAATTCCAATTCATGGCAATCTAATGTACAACAGAATAAAACATTTCTCAGTCCTGCATCATCCTCACAATTGCCAGCATGTTTGAGTTCCTCATTTTAGCTGTTGTACCAATCCATCTCACTGAAGGTCTCCCACACCCTCCCTCATTGGGCCTCTCCTTCACCAAACATGATGCCTTCCCCTAGGGACTTATCCCTCCTGATGATGTGTCCAAAGCAAGTGAGTCAGACATGGTTCTGTGTGGTCCATAGGGTTTCATTGGTTAATTTGGGGAAGTAGATTGCCAAGTCTTTCTTCCTTGTCTTTGTCCAAAAGCTCTCATAGACTCTGTAACCACGAGTGACCCTGCTTGTGTTTGAAATACTGGTAGTATAGCTTACAGTATCATAGCAACAAGTAAGCCACCACAATACAACAAACTGGTAAGTGGTGGTTTGTGACTATATGTGTATTTGTGACTATATGTGTGTTTTCCAAAAATTTTGCATCCTAATTTCTTGTCTTATATTTTCCTACATCAAATTATTTCTGTTTGGCATACTTTCTTGTTTTCTGTTTTTTATTATAGAAACTGTATTTGCTTTTATCTATTCTAATGACTAAGAAGCTCTGGTGGCTTAGTGCCTAAGGCATTTTACTGCTAACTCCTCGAAAGGAAGGTTGGGCAATCTACTTCCATAGAGATTTACCACCTTAGAAACCCAATGGGGGTCACTGTGAGTTGGAATCAACTCAACAGCAGTAGGTTTTGGTATTCTACTGACTTAGAAGGTAAAGTTTCTGTTTTTAATTCTACTAGTGATTATCTTTAAACATTTGTGGATGAAGATCACCCAAATGAGAACAAACAGAGGGTATTTATTCAGAGCTTGCTATATAGCAAGGAAGTTTAGCCATTACTACTTATGTTTCGCAGAGACTCAAAGGCAGCCAGGAAAGTGGGAAAATTTTATAGTGGAAAAGGAAAGCATTGGTTATGCTCTCATTGGAGGTTACTACTGTGGAGAAGCTGGAGGTAGGCTAACATGAGGTGGGGCATTTTGGGTAATGGACTTAGGGGGCATATTTGACTTTCTCTGCATGGCCCTGAGTTGGAAACAGAGGCAAAGAATAGGGATACTGGTAGTCATTGACCAAGTCTTGACCATCCTAGACCAATTGCTGCAGAAGTTATGGTTTGGTGGTTAGAATTAATTAGCAAGTAAATGTTTCCCATTTCTTTGCTCACCTAAGAATTTCTGTTCAGCCTGCCTCATCTATAAAATGAGATTAAGTATAACTAATAATAATAGTAGTAGTACATATAAAGTGCTTAGCAAAGTGTATGACATTTAAGAAGCATTTAATAGCTATTAGCTACTTTATTGTTATAATTTTTATTATATTTCACAATGAAAGATAGTTGGGCTTGGTTTTTAATACTTTTTCTCTCAGCTCTGTAAACTCTGTCCCATTATTGCATTATCAATCTCATTTTCTTATTTTTATTTCATGACTGTAGCATATAGGATTTTTCCATTTTTTTTTTCTGGGATGTATGAATCTCTTTCATTATTTTTTCCTCAAACTTTTTGAGCACCTTCAATATACCTACTCAGTTTTGTCAGTTTATGTACTTCCTTGTTATTAATTCAGTAAAGTTTTCTTCAGCTTTAGGTTATTGCTTCTGTTCAAATGGTTCTGATTTCTTCCTTGCTGTTGTTGTTAGGTGCCGTCGAGTCAGCTCCAACTCATGGCAACCCCACATAACCCAGAGCGGAACACTGCCCGGCGCTGCGCCATCCTCACAACCTTTGCTATGCTTGAGCCCCTCGTTGCACACACTGTGTAAATCCATCTTGTTGAGGGTCTTCCCTTTTTCTGCTTCTCACTGCCCTTGAGTCAGATCCAACTCATAGCGACCCCTCCTTGGGTTTCCGAGGAAGTATCTCTATGGAAGTAGATTGCCCAACCTTCCTTCTGAGGAGTGGCTGGTGGGTTTGAACCACCAGGCTTCTGGTTGCAGTCAAATGCCTTAGGCACTAGGCCACCAGAGCTCCTTTTTTCTGCTTAGTAGTACCATAATCTTACACTGAAGCTCTATCCTCTAACATATCATCTTCTGGTTACTTTTTTCTCTTTACTCTGAGTTATTGGGAATTCTGGTGGTACAGTGTACCACTCGTAGTACTCAGCTGCTAACCAAAAAGCTGGCAGTTTGAACCCACTAATAGCTCCATGGGAGAAAGATGTGGCCATTGGCTTCAGTGAAGATTACAGCCTTGGAAACCCTATGGGGCAATTCTACTCTATCCTATAGGTTTGCCATGAGTGCAGATCAACTTGACAGCAATGGGATAGTTAATGAAAATTCTTCCCAAATTCTGTTTTTAGTTTTAGCTCTTAATACTAGTTTCTTAGTTGTCAATAATTTTTCCCCCTCTGTCTTTATGGATAGGAGCCCTGACGGCACAGTGGTGAAGTGCTCAGCTACTAACTGCAAAGTTGGCAGTTTGAACCACCACCCCCCGCCCAATTACTCTGCAGGAGAAAGATGTGGCAATCTGCTTCCAAAAACATTTACAGGCTTGGAAACCCTACAGGGCGGTTCTACTTTGTCCTATAGGGTTACTGTGAGTTGGAATTGAATCAACAGCGATGGGTTTTTTTTTCTTTTTACTTTTTGTTTTTCATGGATATTTTACTAGGAAGCTGATGCAAATTAGCTTGGACTACAAGCCAACATCATTTTAAACCTGAAATATCAATGTTTCAATCTTGGATTTGGGTGGAAATATGGATTTTTTTAATGCCAAAATGTAGTAGAAAGAGATACAGTCCGAACTCATCCACGAGATGACAGTACTAGAGACGCAGGACAAGATATATGTACATACGTGCATGAAAATTGATAAGCTCTTCAAAGATAGGAGAGAATTAGAAACCAAAACTAAATTTTTAGAAATAACAAATTTTAGGGGACAAAAAAGGAAAATATGCCAATACATTACTCTGTTGATTCCATTTTCCTTTATCTCCACTGTTAAACTTTATACATGCATAAATAAATCAATATTCAGCCAAGTCTTCATTATTCATTTAGCTATACATGATGACCTGGGCTTTTCTTTTCTCACAAATGTTCCCTATTTCTGGCCAAGCTGGGGAGAAGTTAGAATCAGAGTCAGGTAATGAGTAGACTTCTAGTTGTTTATGAGATACGTCTTAAAAAGCATTCTGAAATGTAATACATCATTTTAAAATTTCTGCTCTCTTCACAGGTACTGCCATTTGTTGAAAGCTTAATAAGTTTCAATCACTGTGCTAAGTCCTTTACAGGCATTGTCTCATTTAGTCTTGACAACAATTGTTGTTGTTGTAATGTGCCATGGAGTCGGCCCCAACTCATAGCGACCCCTCCTTGGATTTCCAAGGCGATATCACTACGGAAGTAGATTGCCCAACCTTCCTTCGAGTGGCTGGTGGGTTTGAACCGCCAGCCTTCTGGTTAGCAGTCAAGTGCCAATACTATGGGGTAAATATTAACCCCATTTTGTAAGATTTAAATATTGTTAATCTACAGTCAAGAAAATGGTATATTACAGAAATTCTATTATTTACCCAAAAACCAAAACTAAACTCACTGCCATCAAGTCAATTCTGACTCATAGCGACCCCCATTGAGTTTCTGAGGCTGTAAATCTTTTCAGAAGCAGCCTGCTTCATCTTTCTTCTGCAGAGCAGCTGGTGGGTTCGAACTGCTGACTTCTTGGTTAGCAGCCACATGTCTTAACTACGGCACCACCAAAACCAAACAACATTAAACCCACTGCCATTGAGTCAATTCTGACTCATAGTGTCCCCCATTGTGTTTCCAATGCTATAAATCTTTATGGAAGTAGATTACTTCATCTTCCTCCCATATAGTGGCTGGTGGGTTTGAACTGCCAACTTTCTGATTAGCAGCCAAATGTCTTATTCACTATGCCACCAGAACGCCTTATTATTTACCCAAAGTTACGCACACACCAAAAAAAAAAAATAGTGGAAGAGTCAAGAATTGAAACTAGCCTGACTACAAAGCCTGTGCTGTCTTAACCTGGGCAGTTACTGCATCTGCACACACACATGCACACACACACATACATAAGCCAACTGCGTAAGTATATGAAGGGCTATAAGAGAATGTGATTGTTGTTATCATTTTTATGCAAAGCAAACGTAAAAGGGTTGTTTTGCAAACTATTGCATATACTGGTTTTCAAAACATTTAACAGATCTTCTGGAAATTTATTCATAATAGTTTTATGATACAAATAAATACTAGTTTCCATTATGCAACAGTCATGACTTTTTTTTTTAACCAGAAAGTATTGAAATATCTGATTATTATAAAACACAATTGTTTTTTCATTCAAAGAAGCAACATTTCTCCCCCATGAATATTCAAAAAATTTGTTACAAAATAATATAAATTCTTTATAGTTTTATAACTATATAGTACAGCAACACTTTTGTGTAGCTTTTAAAATTCTATTAATGAAGACCACATAGAAACATGGAAGATGTCTATCATGTTGATGTTAAAGATGGTATGAATATTATAACTGGAGTTATGTAAAAGTATGCATCCATATGGACAGGAGCGAGAACTGGAAAGTAATTTGCAAAAACAGAAATAGTATAAAGTTGTGAGAGTTTTTTCATTTTTCAGAATGTTCTTAAATATTGTTCTGTATTAAAGTAGTTTATATCCTGGTCAAAACTTCCTTGACTTTATGCTCTAGACAATTATGTTAAATAGACCAATAGGTAACCAGCCTGGGAACAGTAATTCAAAACGGAAAAGTAAGATCTCTTTCAGGTTTTCAAGAATTATTGATTAGCCTCTGCTGTAGGGAAGGCAGGTGCTCCGGTGGCACTGTTGTTAAGTATTGGGCTGCTAACCAAAAAATCAGTGGTTTATACCCACCAGCCACTCTATGGGAGAAAGATGAGGCAGTCTGCTTCCATAAGGACTTCAAGCTTTGAAAATCACGTGGAGCAGTTCTATTCTCTTATAGTGTTGCTGTGAAACAAAATTGACTTACTGACAGTGGGTTTTTTGGGTAGGGAAGGCAAGAGCCCAGGTGGCACAGTTAGAAGCCCTTGACTGCTAGCAGAAATGATTACACTAGCCCTCTTTCAGAAAAAGATGTGGCATTCTGCTTCAGTAAAGATTTGCAATCTTAGAAACCCTGTGGGGCAGTTCTACTCTGTCTTATCAGGTCACTATGAGTCAGCATGATAAGACAGAGTAGAACTGCCCCAGAGGGTTTCTAAGACTACAAATCTTTACTAAAGCAGACTGCCACATTTTCTCTGAAAGAGGTCACTATGAGTCAGCATGGGAGCTCTGGTAGCATAGTGGCTAAGACACTTGCCTGCTAACCAGACGGCTGGCGGTTCAAACCAACCAGCCACTCCCTAGAAGAAAGGTTGGGCAATCCTACTTCCATAATGATACCACCTCGGAAACCCAAGGAGGGGTCACTATGAGTCATCTGACTTGATGGCACAGGACAACAACAATGAGTCAGCATTTACTCCATAGCAATGGGTTTAGTTTTGGTTTGGTTGCAGTTTTCAAGCAGTTTTCCTTTTCTGTAACTATTTTGAAAAGCTGTTATCCTTGCACTCAGAAAGTATGATTGTCATTTAGATATTCAAGTTTGCTCTAAAGCTACTTCTTTCCCAAGAGGAACATTAAACTTGCATATCCTCAAGATACTACAACACTTTATTAAGTATATTATCACATCTAAATTCCCCAGCCAAACATTAAAGACTCTCAGTCATATGACTCATTCCCTAGTAACACTTCAATATAAAGTTTCCCTCATCAAGACTTCTGTGTACTGGTTAATTCCTCCCTTCTTTTGATGTACTTCATTTGATCTAATACTGTAAATTTTATGGATGAGATTACACATGCAGTTCCTATATCCTGATCAATTTTTTTTTTTTTTTTTTTTTGCCAACACAATTTCCTACTGGGTTATTTTATGACTTTGTATTTTTTTGCATTTGTGCCACCATTCTCATTACCCCTCTTTCAAAATATTCCACCATATTAACATACACTCAGTGCCCCTCAACTAACAGATCTGTTCTGGAAGAAGTGCAGCTGGAATGCTCCTTGGCAGCAAGAATGGCCAGACTCCGTCTCACCTACTTTGGTCATGTTGTCAGGAGAGACTGTTCCCTGGAGACGGATATCAAGCTTGGTAAAGTGGAGGGTCAGCTAAAAAGGGGAAAGCCCTCAACAAGATGGATTGATACAGTGGCTGCAGTGATGGGCTCAGATACAACAAGGATTGTAGGCTGGTGCAGGACCGGGCAGTGTTTCATTCTCTTGTACATAGGGTCACTGTGGGTCACACCAACTTGATGGCACCTAACAACAACACCATTGCCCCTCAAACTGAGAGGCTCCCTTGACCCCTCCCACCCACCACTGGTAACCACTGATAAGCTTTGGTTTATTTAATGTAAGTGAGATCATACAGTATTTTTCTTTCACGACTGACTTATTTTGCTCAGGGTTGTGTTTTCATCTCTGTTGTGGCATGCTTTAGAGCTGTTTCTCTTTATGATTGCATCATATCCCATTGTGTGTGTATACCACATTTTGTTTATCCATTCATCTGTTGATCTTTAATTTTTAATAAAATATTATATATAACAGATAAAGTTGATGTACCCTTTGTTCCTTTTCCCAGATCCATTCCCTTCCCTTCCTTTCTTAGAGGCAGCTACTATCATGAATCTGCGAGAAAGGGAGTTTCCAGTATATTTTTTTTGTACTTATTACTACAGATACATGTATCTCTAAACTGTTATCATATGTACTTTCAAAATTTACATACATGTCAGCATACTCTACATGTCTCTCACAACTTCCTTTTGTCATTCATGTTGTTTAGTTTGAGACCCATCAATGTTGTGCTTAAAATTTTATTCATTTATTTTAAATTTCCTGCAGCATATCAATTGCCTTGTGTTTAAAATTTACTTGAAAATGAAGTAACATTATTCCAAACAAATTTTGTGTTACCACAGCTCTGTGACTGGAAGGAAAAACTTGCCTGAAAACTTTCCACCATCTTTGATGAGGAGTGAGGTGGAGGTGTCTTTCAAGTGTGAATGTAAGCTCTGAGACAAAAGCATCTGGTCAAGGGCTAGGATAATATGTTCTGGCTGGGCGAGAGAATGAGGTGTGGTTTTAAAATACAATTATACTTAGGGCATATGCTATTTAAGATACTATTTCTCTCTCCCAGCAAGATACTGTCACTGTGGTGTTGATGGCTGTATTCTTCTGCTATGGAAGAAATAGAACTAGAATAGACAAACATCTCTTTGGCATTTATCTAAGACACAGATAAAGACTTGAGTCTCAACATTCTGTCTGTAGTTGGTGAACATTTGTTGAAAACCAACAGTGAAATAGGCACAGGAAACACAGCTGCTTGCAATATCATTCCAGTATAAGCAGGAGCCTTGCTAAGTTACTCTGTCTTTTATTAAAGGTCCACACACGTTCCTGTCGGGGAGGATCAAGTCCAGCACATGGAACTAGTTCAGGATCTAGCACAAGGATTTAACAAGAAGTATGGGGAGTTCTTTCCAGTCCCCAAGTCCATTCTAAGTAAGTAACAAACATATGATTGTTAAATTAGGGCATATATTAAGGAAAGGATTGGATAATAGGTGGAAGCTTAGAACTTTCTTGGGACTAAACTTGGCTTTCACGTGGACAGCCTTCAAGATTTGTAACTAGAATCCCCCTCTTTTTTTGCAATATAGGACTAGTAGACCTAGTTGTGTTATTGAACAAAATAACAGGAAGTTTGAAAAATATGAAGGAGACAAAAACCATAATGTTGCTGTTGTTGTGTGCTATCCAGTCAATTCCTACTCAAAGTGACCCTATGTAACAAGTTAGAACTGCCCCAAAGGGTTTCATAGGCTGTAATCTTTAGGGGAGCAGATCACCAGGTCTTTTCTACTGTGGAGCCACTGGTGGATTCAAACTACCAACCTTCTGGTTAACAGCCAAGCACATAACCATTGTGCCACCAGGGCCTCTTAAAAAATAATAAGAAAAAGATAATAAATATGTAATAATAATAATTTTTATTTATAAAGTATTAATGTGATTTATAAATCATTTATAACATCTCATTTGGAGAGCAGGTATTTTTCCCGATTTTAAGGATGAGGAGGCTAAAGCTTGGCAACGCTCTGTTTCTGAGTTTATATGGCTAGTTAGTGGAAGAGCTGAGCCCTAAACTGAGCTTTTCTGATTCCAACCCAGTGTATCTTGCTTTCGTTATTCACAAAAAACCAAAAACTGTAAGAGTGAAAACTGCTGAATCATAATCTCGATAAGACAAGAGGGAATTGATAATCTTCACAATATACCTTCTTAAATCTGCAACAAAACTGGAATTTTCAGTCCATCTACTGCATCTGAAGTATCAACTTCAGTTCCAAGGCTGTGCTAGTCTGGAATCTGCTTGAGGAAAGAAGCTATAAAGCTCGATCAGACATTTTGGTAGCGATACAAACTTGTGGCAGGGGCACAGATCACTGAACCTAAGCATTGTCCATCCTTATTAAGCCAACAGCATTTTAAAGAAGTATAACATGTGCCTAGAGTCAAATTTAGAAACATAAGACGAGTATTAGTTTCTGCATTATTCCAACAGTTCATACAAATAAATGTAGGGCACTTCATACATTGAAGTCAATCTTATTTTTAGCAGTAAGGAATATTTTAATATTTTGGCCTGTTATTATTTTACCTATTTCAATTGTTTATGCTTCTGTAATGGCCATAAAATATTCAGGCAATTATTAATAACACTAGTTAGGCACAGCTTAGAATGTTGATTCTATCTGAACAGTAAGCAAGTCACTTCACCCATGTGTGTGTATGTATGTGTGTATATGGGCATATACTCATATAATCACGGGTAAAGGAATGGAAGGATTGCCACAGGTTGTTGAAATTGGCTTTGGGGGTTGGTGATGAGTTAGAAGGGAAGCAGATAGAAGAAGGAGAGAGGGAAAGGAAGTAAAAGACAAACACTTTTAAAAGGTATGCACAACAAAAGCAGCATGATTGACAGGTTCATTCGTGTCAGATTATAAATTGTTATGTGTTTGTATGTATTAAAAGATGCGTGAAAATACAATCAAATAATAGTTACCACAAAGTGGAGCTGTTTCAGATGATCTTCACTTTCATGCCTATATAAATTGCTTGAATTTTTCACAACAAGCGTTTGAGATTTATATAATCAGATAAAAATAATAAGTCATTCAGTGTACTTGGTATTATTAAGATCTAGACACTAGCGTTCCTGTTGGGTTTGTTTATTTGTTTTTCTTTTTCTTTTTTTTTTTTTTTTCTTGGTGTGTATGTGTGTGTGTTGGTATTTTTACTTAGCACCAATGAAGAAGGTAAAATCTCTCCGTGACCCTTCTGCCAAGATGTCAAAATCAGATCCTGACAAACTGGCCACAGTCAGAATAACAGACAGCCCAGAGGAGATAGTGCAGAAATTCCGCAAGGCTGTGACGGACTTCACCTCAGAGGTCACCTATGACCCAGCCAGCCGAGGGGGTGTCTCCAACATGGTTGCCATTCATGCTGCAGTGACCGGACTCACTGTGGAGGAAGTGATCCACCAGAGTGCTGGTCTTGACACTGCTCGCTACAAGCTGGTGGTCGCAGATGCTGTGATTGAGAAATTTGCTCCAATTAAGAGTGAAATTGAAAAACTGAAGATGGACAAAGACCACTTAGAGAAGGTTTTACAAGTTGGGTCAGCAAAAGCCAAAGCATTAGCATATCCTGTGTACCAGGAGGTGAAGAAATTGGTGGGGTTTCTATAGGAACTCCAACTAATCACAAAAAGGCTTTTTTTATCATGTGGTCTATACCTTCCAGTAACGGCACCTTTATTCACAAGGAAAATATTCTAGTTGGGACACTTAATTTGGTATACCTGAGTACCGGTTTAGTTTGGTGAATAATGCTCTGTAGCCTTCAAATACCATGATGTTCTAAATGCCATCAAGAAAATGCTGTGACTGTCTGAAACTGCAGTTACTTGAGGTACACTCCTTGGCCTGAATTTATCTACACAGATGTGAGGGAGGTGAGCAGTAATATGGCAAATACTGATAATCACTTATGTTTCTCTCTGGAATATTTACTCACCCAGGTGCTTACTTTATTCCAACCCTTTTAAAAAATAAAATGTAGAGGTCTTAGACTAATAATCCTTGGGTCACCATTTAGACCAGTTTGTATTCAGATCTCAAGAAAATAAGTTGATTATTATAGTTCATCTTTCACTGAGGTGGTGCCTGCTCATTGTATATAAGCTGTTCAACTTTTCAACTTGTTTTCCGTGATACCACACTGACTGTTCTAGCAAGTATTATTTGTGTATTATATTAGTATTATTATTCAGAGATATATGAAAATAAACTTCTGAGAAGGTTGCATTATTTCAGTTTGATTTGTTTTGTTATACAAAAGGCCAAACTGCCAGATAATATTCTTAACAATTAATTCCTTGCATTTGTCTTTCACTTTAGTCTCACCAGCCCCTTGTGAAATATCTAGGAGAGGAACTGCCATTTTACACATGAAGAAAGGGAGGTTCACAGAGTACAATTATGTTGTACAGTATCACTCAGTAAGAAGCAAATCCAAGACTAAAACCCTTGTTCCTTATTCCTAAGAGTAGTGCTTGTTTCATCAGACAGCACAAAATCCTGAGGGACAACGTGTTTGAAACTCTACACTTTCTGACTTTAAAACTGAGTCCTGGAAATACAAGACCTAAACTACCAATAACTGTTTATATCTGTAACTCAGCCAATAGCTGTCTGCTGTAAACGTGGATTCAGCTAAGCTTGGTCCCATTTGCTTTTCAAAATCCCCCAGGTAGGTCCCAAATTTCTCTCCTTTTTGTGGAAATGCGTCAGATATTCTGGCAGACAACAATAAAAGTGAGGCCTGACAAATCCGATCGTCCCAGTGGTGAGTGGAAGCTTCTTACCTCACTTTGCCTCTGTCTCTCTAATAACAAGTCCCCATAAAACCTAACTTCTCTACACTTCCATTACCCACACCTGAAATTGGAAATATAATCCAGACCCAGAAATTGCTTGTATAGTTCTTCACCAGTGAGTACCATGATCACCATTTATCCATAAGAGATTAGTATGTTGGGCAAAGAGTTATGACCCATGATTCTTAGAAGGAAGTAGAAGAGTGATTCCTGTATCAAAACAGAGAGAAATTTACAACCGCATCACACAATCCAAATTAAAAGACCCTTTTTAGGATTTGGGGAATGAGACCGGTTTATAGGAAAAAGAAACATTTTGCATTTTGGATCCTTTCTTGGTATGTGTCAATAGTTGAGAGCCTCCTTGAGCTCTTTCTTCCAAGGCTCTTTCTCCTTCCAAAGGAACCCTATTATAATAACAGGAAAATGACAAAATTAAAGATGGATCTGTTGAATCAATTGCTTAATCTGTCTGTGTGTTTTTTATCCCCTTGTAACACATTTTTTCCAAAGAACTAAAGACACCATGGAAAGAATCTGAGAAAAGAAAAACAAGGTGACTTGTGATAACTTCATGGAGCAAAGCCTGTGCAGATATGAAGCTGGACTTGTGTACATCATGCTGTTATTCTTCAAAAGTGGCCCTAGGGCTCTTTGAGCCCCAAATCAGTCCATGATTGAGAGACTTACCCAATGACTTTGTTGTTGTTGTTGTTGTTATGTGCCATCGAGTCAAACCCGACTCATAGCGACCCTTCCTTGGGTTTCCGAGGCAGTATTACTACGGAAGTAGGATTGCCCAACCTTCCTTCTGAGGAGTGGCTGGTGGGTTTGAACCACCAGCCGTCTGGTTAGCAGGAAAGTGTCTTAGCCACTATGCTACCAGAGCTCCCCCCAATGACTTTAGGAAGTTGATAAAAGAGTCAAGGGCAGAACCTATAGCTATCTTCATATTCCTTCTACTTCCCCCTTTACAGGTTTCAGAGTAATCTTTCTAATTGAAATGAAGACTCAGAGACAAATCTAACTTGTGATTTTAACCTAACAAGATGGTTTTAATTGTCATTGTCCATATTTTTTTTAGAGAGTTGAAATAGTGAAAAATATTTCAGATGGTAATAGTAATGGTCAGATAGTTTGGTGCTCTGTAGCTCCATCTGCTGACAAACCCTACTTCAAGGCCACCTTGGAGGACTGGTCACTGAGTACACAGTGGTGGTGTCTTGCCCTTTGTAATGCCTCATAAAAATTTATCAAAATAATGTCAGAAAAATGAGCTAGATACTCATATTGTGTGATTTTTTTTTTCCCAGAAACCCTCCTGATGTACACCATAAAGTTGCCTATGATTAAATAATGGGAGCTCTGGTAGCATAGTGTGGCTAAGGCACTTGACTGCTAACCAGAAGGCTGATGGTTCAAACCCACCAGCCACTCCTTGGAAGGAAGATGGGGCAATCTACTTCCATAGTGATACTGCCTCGGAAACCCAAGGAGGGGTCGCTATGAGTCAGGACCAACTCGACGGCACATAATAACAACAACAACATGATTAAATAATAACTAACACCATTGAGTTTTCAGTATGTATCAAGCACCATAATACTAAACCATTTGCCATGGAGTCAGTTCCAACTCATGGCTACCCCATGAGGTTCAGAGAAAAAACTACACTCCAAAGCATTTTCAATGGTTGTGACCTTTCATAAAGGAACCCTGGTGGCACAGTGGTTAAGGGTTCAAAACGAAAGGTTTGTGGTTCAAACCCACCAGTTGCTCAGCGGGAGAAAGATGTGGCAGTCTTTTTCCATGAAGACTGACAGCCTTTACCACTGTCAACCACTTGGAGGGGGATCTATGTAGGAGATCCTTGATAGAGAGGGAGAACAATGTGGAACGAAACTCAAAGTCATTTGGAGAAAAAGAAGGGGGGGGTTGGACCAGGTTTGCTGGTCTGATAGAGACTGGTGGAACCACTGAGACTATAGCTCCTAGCTGCCCTTCAGGTCTGGAATTGAACCCACACCTGTGGCTTTCAGCCAAACAAAAGATGAACATGAGTTGAACATTTACCTCAGGTAGATACACTCCTTGGAGAGGACAATCATGGGAGGAAGAAGGGCTGTTTATGCACAGGGAGATAGCTCAGGGGGCAGGAGTGCATGGAGGGATGGACACAGGGAAGAGGTAACTATGGGGAGGAAGTGAGAGGGGAGCTGTTGCATTGTGGTAAATTGTAGTCAATGTCATGAGACAAAGTGTATGTGAACTGCTGTGTGGAAAGTGAATTTGCTCTGTAAACTTTCTACCCAAATCACAATTTAAAAAAAAAAAAAAACAGACTGACAGCCTTGGAAACCCTATGGTGCAGTTCAACGCGTCCTATAGGGTCACTGTGAGTGGAAATCAAGTCTATGGCAGTGGGTTTGGTTTGGGTTTGAAACTTTCAGAAGTAGATAGCCAGGCTTTTCTTTCCAACTGCCTCTGGGTGAATACAAACCATGGCAGAAACCTGCACAGAGTCTTCTGAAATGTATGGATACCCTGCACTATCCACTATGGTATGTGTCTATTTAAATAAAGGTAAATATTCACTTCTTAAGCAGCACTGTGGGTGGTATTGTTGATTGCTGTCCAGTTGATTCCAATTCATGGTGACCCCACGTATTAGAGTAGACCTGCTCCATAGGGTTTTCTTAGCTGTAATCTAATGGAAATCGATCACCAGACCTTTACTTCCACTGTTCCGCTGGGTGAATTTGAACCGCCAACCTTTAGGTTAGCACTTGAGCACAGTTTGTACCACCTAGGGATCTTTCATCAGCACTAGTCACCTTCAAGTGCTGTGGTAGTTAAGATTGTATGTCAACTTGGCTGGGCCTGGTTGAGTGGCTGGGCAGCTGGATGTAGTTATTTCCCATGGTGAGCTTGGTAATTAATTCCATGGTGGAATCTACTGGAGCAGCTGAGTAGCTGCTTTAGAGATGTGGTCTGCTTCCAGTGTATAAGAAGCAACTTTGAGGAATGTCTCCAGCTAATGGCATGCTTGAACCCTGTATGTAGTCGAGTAGTTTAGCAGCCTGCCATGTTGGCCTGCTGATCTTGGGACTTCATCTGGACTTGAATTAATGGCCTGCCATGTAGTTTGGTAACATTGGGACTGTGCCTTTTCACTTGTCAACCTTGGGTTTGTCAGCCTCAGCAGTTAGCAGCTTCCTGAGTGAAGAGATGCCTCTAGCTTCAGTGGGCTGGGAGCGAGAGGTAGAGCTGAAGCCCAAGGTCAAGGGGCTTTTACCCAGGCCCTAGAGCCTGGCACCTGGAACTCAGACTTCTAATTTCCAAAACTGTAAGAGAATAAACTCCTGTGTGTTAAACTCATCCTATTTGTGGTATATTCCTGTCAGAGTGGCACTAGATAACCAAAACAAGTGCCCATTAGCCACATCTTTAATACCATATTGGGCAGTGCAGATACAGAACATTTAACATTTATAAATACCCCACAGGTAGAAACAACCTAGAAACTCTGTTGTTAATCATCTTAAGCTCTCCTGTGTTAACTTTCAACAATGCTATTATATTGACTAGGCAAGAATTATCTTCCTTCTCCAGAAAGAAAATGGATGTAGAGCATTAGTGACTTTACCTCCAATACATAATTTGGAGTTATGAGAAATGCTTATGTTAGCCCTACTTTGTGAAAGGTACAGGAGAAATATAGTATTCCTACCATTTAGAAGAGGACACACAGAACCTAGCTAACAAATGCCGGGTGGCCTGGGAATAAGTGATTAACTAGGATGATCAGGGAAGGAATGTTAGAAATAGAATGGAAGAAAGGGCTTTCTGGTCAGAAACTAGGACACAGGCATGAAAGCATTTAGGGAAAAGAAAACCTATACAGTATGTGGGCAAAATGACAATGAAAATACTCAATTGAGCCATATGAAGTTATCAACTAAATGTCATGTATTTGATTATCTTTTCTAGTAAGAAAAATGGCAGTTCCATGTGGATCAGCTTAAAACATTCAACACCTATTTTCCAGGCACCTTCTAGGCGCTGAGAGGTAGAAATGAGACAGTCTCTACCATCAGGCTTCTTTCATGAGAAAATGGACATGGAAAGCCAGTGAGTGGTAGAATAAAAACTAGACCCACAGTCTTCTGATCAGGTACCCCAAAGTCTCCTAGGTGTTCTGTTAGACAGTGGTCACATGACAAGCCACAAATTATGAGGCACAAAAGCTTCGTGCTCTAGCTCTGGATATTTCCTTACAAATGGTACTTGGTCACTACACAAACTTAAAATAGTTTTCTAAAAAGTTGTTCTGTTTCCACTCCTTAGACATATTCATGGTATAAGCAGAGCACCAAGTTAATTGCTTTCTCTCTCTCCTAGATACGTCAGGACACTGTCAGGACAACTATGACGTTGTTAGGTGCTGTTGAGTCTATTCTGACACATTGTGACCCTATGTACAACAGAATCAAACACTACCCATTCATGCACCATCCTCACAATCATTCCCAGGCTTGAGCCCACCATCACAGCCACTGTGTCAATCCATCTTGTCGAAGGTTCTCACCAACATCGTACTTTATCAAGCATCATATCCTTCTCCAAGGAATGGTCTCTTCTGACAACATGACCAAAGATGAAGTCTGACTATTCTTGCTTCTAAGGAGCATTCTTCCTCCACAACAGATTTGTTCATTCTTCTGGCAGTCATGGTACATTCAATATTCTTCACTAACACCACAATTGAAATGCATCAATTCTTTTGCAGTCTTCTTTATTCGTTGTCCAGCTCTCACATGCAGATGAGGCTATCAAAAATACCATGGCTTGGGTCAGGCACAGCTTAGTCTACAAAGTGACAGTTTTGTTCTTTAACACTTTAAAAAGGTCTTTTGCAGCAGTTTTACCCAATGCAATATATCATTTGATTTTTTGACAGTAGCTTCCATGGGAAATGGTTATGGATTCAAGTAAAATAAAATCCTTGACAACTTCATTATTTTGTCAGTTTGTTGTTGTTGTTGTTATGTGCCATCGAGTCAGCCCTGACTCATAGCGACCCCTCCTTGGGTTTCTGAGGCAATATCACTACAGAAGTAGGATTGCCCAACCTTCCTTCCGAGGAGTGGCTGGTGGGTTTGAACCGCCAGCCGTCTGGTTAGCAGGCAAGTGTCTTAGCCACTATGCTACCAGAGCTCCCTTTTGTCAGTTTATCATGATGTTAATTATTGGTCCAATTTTGGAGATTTTTGTTTTCTTTATGTTGAAGTGTAATCCATACTGAAGGCTATAGTCTTTGATCTTCATCAGTAAGTGTGTCAAGTCTTCTTCACATTCAGCAAGAAAGGCTGTGTCATCTGCATATAGCAGGTTGTTAATGAGTCTTTCTCCAATATGGATGCTGAGCTCTTCTTCATATAGCTTCATATAGCTTCTGGGAGTATTTGCTCAGCATACAGATTGGATAAATATGGTGAAAGGATACAACCCTGACACACATCTTTCCTGATTTTAAACCATTCAGTATCCACTTGCTCTGTTCAACTGACTGCCTCTTGGTCTAAGTATAGGCTTCTCATACCTATACTTAGCAATTGTGTTTCATGAACACAATTAAGTGTTCTAGAATTCCCATTCTTCTCAATGTTATCCATAATTTGTTATGATTCACACAGTTGAATGCCTTTGGATAGTCAATAAAACATAGGTAAACATCTTTCTGGTATTCTTTGCTTTCAGCCAAGATCAGTCTAACATCTGCAGTGACATCCCTAGTTCCATGGCCTCTTCTGAATCTGGCTTGAATTTCCAACTCTTTCCTGTCAAAATATATTGCTGCAAGCATTTTTAAATTATCTTCAGCAACATTTTATTTGTGTGTGATATTAATGATATTGTTTGGTAATTTCCCCATTCTCTTGGATCACCTTTCTTTGGAAAGGGCACAAATATGGATCTCTTCCAGTCACAGTGGGGCAGGTAACTATCTTCCAAATTTCTTGGCATAAACAAGTGAGTGCCTCCAGCACTGCATCTGTTTGTTGAAACACCCCAATGGGCATTTTATCAATTCCTGAAGCCTTGTTTTTTGCCAATGCCTTCAGGCAGCTTGGATTTCTTCCTTTGATACTACTGGTTCTTCTTGATCATATACTACCTCCTGAAATGGTTGAACTTCCACCAATTCTTTTTGGTACAGTGACTGTGTGTATTCTTTCCATCTTTTGATGCTTCGTGCATAGTTCAATATTTTGCTCATAGAATCCTTCGATATTTCACCACTTGTCTGTCAGCTTGTCATACTGTGATGCTAGAAGCCATGCCACCAGTATTTCAAATACCAAGAGGGACACCCATGGTGGACAAGTTTCACTGGAGCTTCCAGACTAAAACAGACTAGGTATAAGGGCGTATCAAGGTCCACTTCTGAAAAAAAATTGACCACTGAAAACCTTATTGTTGTGTTGTTGTTGTTATGTGCCATCGAGTTGGACCCGACTCATAGTGACCCCTCCTTGGGTTTCTGAGGCAATATCACTATGGACGTAGATTTCCCAACCTTCCTTCTGAGGAGTGGCTGGTGGGTTTGAACCTCCAGCCTTCTGTTTAGCAGTCAAATGCCTTAGGCACTATGCTACCAGAGCTCCCAAAACCCTTATTAATAGCAGGGAAACATTGTCTGATATAGTGCCAGAAGATTAGTTCCTCAGGTTGGAAGGCACTCATACGACTGGGGAAGAGCTGCCTCCTCAAAGCAGAAGTCAACCTCAATGATGTGAGTGGAGTAAAGCTTTCAAGATCTTCATTTGCTGATGAGACATGACTCAAAATGAGAAGAAACAGCTAGAAACATCCATTAATAGTTGGAATGTGGACTCCATGAAGTATGAATCTAGGAAAACTAAAAGTTGTCAAAAATGAAATGTAATACATAAAATCTAAATCCTAGGCACTACTGAGCTGAAATAGACTGGTTTTGGCCATTTTTAATCAGATAATCATATGTCCTATTATACCAGGGATGACAGATTGAAGAGGAACAGTGTCACATTCATTGTGGATAAGAACATTTCAAGATCTATTCTAAAGTACAACATTATCAGTGATAGGATAATATCCATATATGTACAAGGAAAAACATTTAATATGACTATTATTCATACAAACCACGAATGCCAAATATGAAGAAATTGAAGAGTTTTACCAACATCTGCAGTCTGAAATTGACCAAACATGCAATCAAGATGTATTGATAATTACTGGTGATTGGAATGCAAAAGTTGAAAACAAAGATTAGAATGCAGAAGTTAGAAAATATGGCATTGGTGATAGCAACTATGATGGAGATCACATGATAGAATTTTGTAAGACCAACAAATTACTCACTGCAAATATCTTTTTTCAGCAACATAAACTACAGATATACACAGGAATCAAATCCACTGCATCTGTGGAAGAAACGATGGAGAAGCTCAATATCATTTGTCAGAACAAAGGGGCCAACTGTGGAAACTTGCTCATCTGCAAGTTTAAGTTGAAGCTGAAGAAAATTAAAAACAAGTCCACAAGATCCAAAATATGTCCTTGAGTATGTTGTTGTTATTTGCCATTGAGTCGGACCCAACTCATAGCGACCACTCCTTGGGTTTCTGAGGCAGTATCACTATGGAAGTAGATTGCCCAACCTTCCTTCTGAGGAGTGGCTGATGGGTTTGAACCACCAGCCTTCTGATTAGCAGACAAATGCCTTAGGCACTGTGCTACCGGAGTTCTCAAAAAGAAGGGAGCTTATGAAAATGAG
The DNA here is from genome assembly GCF_000298275.1 of Orycteropus afer afer. Lineage (NCBI taxonomy): Eukaryota > Metazoa > Chordata > Mammalia > Tubulidentata > Orycteropodidae > Orycteropus > Orycteropus afer. Next base: position 4,469,535 of record NW_006921597.1, read on the forward strand.
AAAGGTAGCGGACACATTTTATAATACAGTCATATATCACATAACATCTGAGGTAGGCAGGCCCAGGGCTGGGGGCTGCTTTTTGCTTGGAAAACTCACTGCTGTTGAGTCAGATCCGACCCATAGCGACCTCTCCTTGAGTTTCCAAGGCAGTATCACTACAGAACTAGACTGCCCAGTATTCCTTCTGGTTAGCAGTCACATGCTTTAGGCACTACACCACAAGAGCTCCCAAGACCTGGAGTTAGAGGAAGAACATCCTTGGCATTTCTCAAGCTGAAAGAACTGAGGAAAAACTTTAACCCTTGAGTTGCAATATTGAAAGATTCTATGGGCAAAATATTGAATGATGCAGGAAGCATCAAAAGAAGATGGAAGGAATACACAGAGTCACTGTACCAAAAAGAAATGGTCGATGTTCATCCATTTCAGGAGGTGGCATATGATCAAGAACCAATGGTATTGAAGGAAGAAGTTGAAGCTGCAATGAAGGAATTTTCAAAGAACAAGGCTCCAGGAATTGACAGAATACCCATTGAGATGTTTCAACATACATATGCCCTGCTGGAGGCACTCACTTGTTTATGCCAAGAGATTTGGAAGACAGCTACCTGGCCAACTGACTGGAAGAGATTCACATCTGTACCCATTCCAAAGAAAGGTGATCCCACAGAATGTGTAAATTATCGAACAATATCATTAATATCACATGCAAGTAAAATCTTACTGAAGACAATTCAAAAACTGTTGCAGCAGTATATTGACAGCTTCCAGAAATGCAAGCTGGATTCAGAAGAGAACGTAGAATGAGGATTTTCATTGCTGATGTCAGATAGATCTTAGCTCAAAGCAAAGAATTCCAGAAGCATGTTTACTTGTATTTCATTGACTATGCCAAAGCATTTGATTGTGTGGATCATAACAAATTGTGGATAATATTGAGAAAAATCAGAATTCCAGAAGACTTGATTGTACTCATGAAGAACCTGTACATAGATCCGGAGGCTGTCATTCAAACAGAACAAGGGGATACTGCATGGTTCGAAATCAAGAAGGTAGTGTGTCAAGGTTGTATCCTTTCACCATACTTATTCAATTTGTATGCTGAGCAAATAATCTGAGAAGATTTTGTGGATTATATGAAGAAGAATGTGGCATCAGGGTTGGAGGAAGACTCAGTAACAACCTGTGATACACTGAAACTTGTCTTGCTGAAAGTGAGGATGACTTGAAGAACTTAACAATAAACATTGAAGACTACAGTCTGCAGTATGGATCACATCTTAATATAAAGAAAACAAAATCCTCATAACTGGTCCAATAAACAGCTTCACAGTGTTGTTGTTGTTGTTGTTGTTGTTGTTAAGTGCTGTCAAGTCTTTTCCGACTCATAGCGACCCCATGCACAGCAGAACGAAACACTGCCCGATCCTGCACCAGCACCACAATCCCTGCTATACTTGAGCTCATCATTGCAGCCACTGTATCAATCCATCTCGTTGAAGGCCTTCCCCTCTTTTGTCGACCCTCCACCCTACCAAGTATGACATCCTTCTCCAGGGAATGGTCCCTTCTTACAACATGACCAAAATAAGTGAGACGAAGTCTGGCCATTCTTGCTTCCAAGGAG
>NW_006921597.1:4473834-4481837 GCF_000298275.1 Orycteropus afer afer
AGCATTATTTCTGTCACCAAGGCCAAATTTTCCAACTACCAGTGATTCTTCTTTGTTTCCAACTTTTGCATTCCAGTCACTTGAGCTTCACAGTGGATGGAGAAAAGATTAAAGTTGTCAAGGACTTCATATTACTTGGTTCTACAATCAACACTAAAACAAGGAGCAGTCAAGACATCAGATGATGTATTGCCTTGGGCAAATCTGCTGCAAAAGACCTCTTTCTGAATAGAAGGGCTGTGTATGGACAGGGAGACAGCTCAGGGCAGTAGCACATGGGAGGGAAGGACACAGGGAAGAGGTAACTAAGGGGAGGAAATGGGAGGGGAGCTGTTGCGTTGTGGTAAATTGTAGTCAATGTCATGAGACAAAGTATGTGAGCTGCTGTATGGGAAGTGAATTTGCTCTGTAAACTTTCACCCAAATCACAATAAAAATTTAAAAAAAAAACAAAAACTCTTTCAAGTGATGAGGAGCAAAAATGTCTCCTTGAAGACTAAGGTGCACCTAACCCAAGTCATGGTATTTTCAATCACCTTTTATGCATGTGAGAGCTGGACAATGAATAAGGAAGGAAGAAGAGTTAATCCTTTTGAGTTGTGGTGTTGGTGAAGAATGCTAAAAGTACCATGGCCTACCAAAAGGACTACCAAATCTGTCCTGGAAGAAGTGCAGCCAGAATGGTCCTTGGAAGTGAGAATGGCCAGACTTCATCTCACCTACTTTGGTCATGTTGTCAGAAGGAACCATTCCCTGGAGAAGGATATGCTTGGTAAAGGGCCAATGAAGAAGGAGAAGTCCCTCAATGAGATGGATAGACACAGTGGCTACAATGATGGGCTCAGGTATAGCAAGGATTGTGAGGCTGGCACAGGACCAGGCAGTGTTTCGTTCTGCTGTGCATAGGGTTTCTGTGAGTCGGAGATGACTCAGCAGCACCTCACAGCAACAACAGCATACTCACACATGGTAATCCAGGCCCACCTTTTTTTTTTTTTTTTTAAATGTTTCTGAAAAGCAGATAATGTCACTTTTTATATGACTCTATTTTGAATGAGGTGGTCTCATTTTACATAGTCACTGTCTTGCTCATCATATTCACCTTAATGTCTTTTTTGATTAAGATTGAAAAAGACTGACTTTCCTGGGAAGAACATCATGCCCACTTCATGTCTGAGTGCAGTGATGAAGTGCCGCTGTGCCTGGAATTTACCACGAGATCAACCTGCACTAGCCTGTTCCACAGGGAAGCCTACTGAAAGCAACTTTCAGTTTAAATAAATAGGTTATCCTGAGTGTTCCCTGAGTTTGCAGTAGCCTCCCCTCTAAAAAAAAAAAAAAAAAGAGGGCACCATGATGATTAAAAAAAAAAATGTAAAACACAGTGTGGTTTGTCCAGACATGAATATGGAAACCAGATCTGGGAAGCAAATTACTCCCAACATGAACCAGACAGCTGGCCACAAAAAGAGTATTGTTCCTTACTGGTATTTCCAGAAAAAGTTGTTGCTGTAGAAGGGAGGATGAGTACTCACAAGAATGCAAGGCCACAAGTTGTTGTATGATGGTTTCCTCTTCTGGTCTCCTCATAGAATAATTAACTAACAGTGGAATTTTAAAAAATACTGACTCCCCGGTGAATTATTTTGTCATTGTCTTCATGCCTCCCTTTTCTACTTGTTATTTTCCAGTTATCTTTAAAGCTCGACAGTCTCAGCACAAAGATAAGGAATTCCTTGATGATTCATGTCTGTACACATTCATGTGCTTTTGCTTCTGGGGCATCCTGAATTCAGCTCTCCTTTCTCCTCCCCCTTGTCTAAGTTGATGCCCAATCCAGTAACTACTGCTACTTCTCTTAATGCTTTTTCTACTTAGTTTGCTAAAGGAACGAACATACACACATCTTCCTAAAAACTTTTTTACTTTGGCACTCTTCTAGCTCAGTCCTTCAAAACTCCATCCACACTATTTATCACCACATAAAATGCTCCAATCAAATCTTCCCTGACTCCTGTGTAAGTTTTATTACTTTTTTCCACAGTCTCCCTTAACATCTAACAGTATCTAAGCTACCTCCTTTTGTTCACTCATGTTGTGTTCAAGCCTCTATGTACTCCTCTTCATTTTATCCCCATTATTCTGAAATAGAGTTAAACAAAAGATTGGAGGTTTGAATCCACCCAGAGGCACCTCAGAAGAAAGGTCTGGTCATCTGCTTCCAAAAAAAAAAATTAGCCATTGAAAACTCTGTGGAGCACAGTTCTAATCTGGCACTCATGGGACCACCATGAATTGGAATCAACTCGAGAGCAGCTGATTATTATGCAATAACTACGCCTGGGTTGTATGCCTCTCTCCCATCCACTCACAGCCCCATTGTCCTTTCTGCCTCCACCACTGTCATGACTTCCATGTCTTTTCTTATACCTTCTACAACTTTTGATTCATCCACCCACCTGTTCCTCTATATTTATTGTAGAAAGCACATTCTGATGCCCCTTTGATAAACTGGCATACTGCCATGTCCAGCTTGAAAGGAAGAGTTTTTGACTTTTGATCCAAATTAACCAAATTAACAACCTCTGTGCTGACCTAATTGCTTCCCCAAACCCCCCAACCCCAAAAACAACAATATGTATAAAAACAGCAAACCAAACCAGTTACCATTGATTCTGACTCATGGCAACCCTATGTGTTTCAGAGTAAAATTCCACTCCTTAGGGTTTTCAGTGGTTGTGATCTTTTGGAAGTAGATTGCCAGGTCTTTCTTGGAAGAAAGGTGCCTCTTGGTAGATGCAAATGTCCAACCTTTGGGTTAATAGCTGAGCACTTAACTGTTTATGGCACCCAAAGATATACATAGAACCCCTATTGTTTTTATTACTCTGATTTTTGTCACTTTATACATGATTTGTCATAAAAGTTATTGTGGTAGAGGCTACAGTATCCATTTTTTCTTACCTTTTTAGTAATGGAATCCTCACTCTGAATATTAGTAAGCATGTAGTCTCAGATAGAGATGATATTTCCCAGCTTCTCCTGCAACAAGACGTGATCCTGTGAATCAGTTCCAGCCATGGGATATGAGCTAAAGTGATATGTCCAATTTTCAGGTCATATCTTTTGGTAGTATAGTGGCTAAAGCACTTGACTGCTAACCAGAAGGCTGGTGGTTCAAACCCACCAGCCACTCCTCAGAAGGAAGGTTGGGCAATCCTACTTCTGTAATGATACTGCCTCGGAAACTCAAGGAGGAGTCGCTATGAGTCGGGGCCGACTCGACGGCACATAACAACAACAGCATCTTTTTTAAAGGGAGTTGCTTTCTTCCAACTTCCTGGAACAGCCATATTGGACCCATGATGAAAGCCACAAGTGAAAGGTGGGCAGAGCCAACATTCCTGGACCCAGGAAGCAGAGATGCTTTTTTCGGCCCTGAACTGCCCACCTACTTCTGGACTATTATGTGAGAAATGAACTTTCACCATATTTAATCCACTTAACCTTGGGATCTCTTTGTTTAAAGTACCTTAGCTACCACCCAAGCTAACACACTAATGTTACTAGCATCTTTGTCTAATTGTCCTCCCTCCAATCAGTATACTTCAATTTAACTCAACCAACATTTAGTGAGATCCTTCTATATGCTGAGGCAGTAGTGTCTAAAATATGGTCCTCAGATCAGCAGCATAAACTTAATCTGGGAACTTGTGAGATATACAAGTTCATGGACTTTACTGAATGAGAACCTCTGAGATGAGGCTCAACACTCGATGTTTTAACAAGCCCCTCTGATGATTCTGATGCACTGAGAACCACTGTTCCTGAGGGATAAAAAATGAGTAAAGCCTCTGGGCTCAAGAATTTGCATGTCTAGTGACAATACAATAGAGCGATACAAATAATCAGTCATAAAAACATACTTGTCATTGTGGTAAACTGTGGTCAATGACATGAGACAAAGTATATGTGAACTGCTGTATAGAAAGTGAATTTGCTCTGTAACTCTTCACCCAAATCACAATTAAAAAAAAAAAAAAATACTTGTCTTGATTTTCTTCTATTTCTTGTCAGCTCCTTTTTTTCATAAGATTCATTTTAAATAATTTAGCTGAGATTGTTTTTGTTTATATATGTGACAATTTATAGACAGTCTAAAAACTTAGGTCATTTGGGTCTATGCAAATCCTAAAAGGAAAAAGAATTGATGTTACCTTTGTAGATAGAATGAACTGAGATTAGGATTAATGAGGATCTCCTGAAGCCAAGAGAGACAAATAAAAATGAGAGTTATTTTACACATCATGTAGTAAAATTATACTGCTTATTATACTGTAAAGGGTAATACAGCCTAGAAATAAAAACAGTTGAGGGCATATTGAATTTATGACTAAGTCATAAATTGCACTAAGCACAAGTTAGAAATGTTTAAAGTATTTTTGAAGTTCTGACATCAGTATCATAGAAGGTAACTACTATCTTGCTGTCACCATCCTTATTATCATAACGTTCTATGCTCAGAGAAGTAGGTTAGACTAGACTAGACTAAGACCAATGGTATTGGTGGTAGACTAGAAAACAGGCTGCCTGCAAAGGAAGAACGTCACACTTAAAATGTTTTATGTAAGACCTTGCCACACTCGAGTTAATGGATGATAACAGTAGAGGAAATAAGGGAGACAATGGATGCAATTCATGAAAGAATTTGTTGATTTCAGATTAAAGCCAGTTCACCATTATTCTTATTAACAAGAGACAACCCAGATAATTGAAGTCTCTAAATAATCTGGGAGCTCTGGTAGCATAGTGGCTAAGGCACTTGACTGCTCACCAGATGGCTGGCGGTTCAAACCCATCAGCCACTCCTCGGAAGGAAAGTTGGGCAATCCTACTTCCGTAGTGATACTGCCTCAGAAACCCAAGGAGGGGTCGCTATGAGTCAGGGCTGACTCGACGGCACATAACAACAACAACAACAAATAATAATCTAGAACCTAAATGGAATATGATTAGTAGACTTCATGTTTCTGACTCTGGACACATCATCAGAAAAGACTAATTGCTAGAAAGGAGCATCATGTTTGGTAAAGTAGAGGGCCAGAAAAGGAGAAAAACCCTCAGTGAGAGGGATTGACACAATAGCCCAACCAGGGACTCAAACATATCAAGGATCATGAAAGTAGTACAGGATCTGACAGTATTTGGTTCTGTTATACATAAGGTTGTTATGAGTCAGAGACAACATGAAGGGAACCAGAAATAAAGAGACATAGCAAACTGATAGTATGTCTTTGGCATCAGAGCTGAACACTTTTTGGATAGAAGCATTAAATCAACCCACTGCCATCGAGTTGAATCCAACTCATAGTTGTCCTGTTGCAAAAGAAGACTGCCTTATCTTTCTCCTTCAGAGTGGCTGGTGGGTTCAAACCACCAACCTCTTGGTTAGTAGCCAAATACTTTAACCACTACACCATCAACACTTCTTAGAAGAAGCATTAGCACATCCAAAAACTAACCAAACTTGAGACTTCAGTGAATCTAGACTCTGTGATAATGAAAACATAGCAGTTAGTGCTACCTGTTATCCCCAAACCTCTGTGAAGATTTAGAACAAAAAAGTTAATTCCTCCACTAACTGTTAGGAAAACAATTCATTCTGCATCTCCACCATTTGATCCTGGAAATTATTTTAGCCCTTGTTCATACATTTTCAAAATCTTGCAGTATCTTTACACAGCCATGTGATTTGGCAAAATAAATATATAAATAAATAGCAGCCATTTTATTTCCTTCTTTCTCTCCTTTTCCTCTTTAAGGATACTTCCTCCATCTTCTTTCTGAAAATATTGTCAGTCAGGATTTCTATGTCAAATAATTTGAAGTCAAAAGCATTCAACAGTCTCAAGGCAAGTGAGCTTTTTATTGCATTTTTATTGAGAGTAAATTGAGCTGTGTGAGGAGGCTGAAGAGGGGCTCCTCTGAGAAGCTCTAGCAAACCCCACCATTGCACCCCAACAAGGATTCATATTACAAAAATTACATCACTGGGGTCTACCAATGTTAGCTGACCAGGCCCAGCAAGCCCCTGGGTACTGCCTGACAGGTTAGCTCCTTCTTGACCCTCATGACCCTTCCATGACAGAATATATATAGCCCCCAAAGTTCTCTGTCTTCTCGTAACATTCAACTCTTTTCCTAATTTGCCATATGAGGAAGTGTTTAGTAAATTGTATCACAAAGTGGTTAGTAAAATTATATCAAAATTGATCCATCTGAATCGTGGTGTTTGCGAAAAAAATTGAAAATACCACGGACTGCCAGAAGAACAAGAAGTGCAACTGGAATCCTCCTTAGAAGTGAGAATGGCCAGACTTCGTCTCTTGTTCTTCATGGTATCAGAAAAGACCAATCCCTGGAGAAGGATATCATGCTTGGTAAAGTAGAGGGTCAGCAAAAAAAAGGGAAGACCCCCAACAAGATGCACTGACACAGTGGCTGCAATGATGGGCTCAAGCATAGCAGGGATTGTGAGGATGGCAGAGGACCGGGCAGTGTTTCATTCTGTTGGACATGGGGTCGCTGGGAGTTGGAACCAACTCAACAGTACCTAACAACATCACAAACTTGTATAATACCTAGCAATTGTTATCCCCATTTTATAGATAATGTTTCTCTGAGTACTTTGCCAACAACTGATCCATTCTTTACATTTGCAATTGGTATCATAAATTACTATTACTTTAGCTTATATGTAAGTCCCTTAGAGCATGAATTAGTGTAAAAAGATTGTGATGTTTATTATTGCTTTTGTTTTTATAAATTATTTACTGTCTTGAGCATAATGCTGGGTACAGAGTAGATGCTAAATAAATCTTTATTGTCTGGACAACCTTGAGGGAAGAAAGAGGCTAAGGGTTACAGAATCAAATGGATTCAGGGGACAGATAAGTATAAAAATTCATTAAATAATTTAATAAATATTTATTCAGTGCTTACTATATGCCAGGCCCTGTTCTAGGCACAAAGGATATAGCAATGAACAAAATGGATAAAAAATCCCTGCCTCTTCAAACTGAGACTGTACTGGTGAGAGACAGACAATAATGAAATAAGCAAGGAAAGTAAATGGTATGTCACAAGGTGAAAAGTGCTATGTAGAAATATAAAGAAAATGAGAGCGGGATTTGTCTGAGTTACCTAATGCTACTGTAACAGAAATACCACAAATGGACGACTATAACAAACAGAAATTTATTTTCTCATAGTTTGGAAGGCTAAGATGTTGCAATCCAGCATGCCAGCTCTAGGGAAAAGCATTCTCTCTGTGTTAGCTCTGGAGGAAGATCCTTGTTTCTTTTGAGCTTCTTCTCCTAAACAGTCTTCATGTGGCTTGGCATCACTCTTCCCCTATCTGTTCTTATTTACTAGCTTGTTTAAGGAGCTCTGGTGGTGCAGAGCCTAAGGCAGTTGACTGCTAACCAGAAAGGTGGCTGTTCAAACCCACCAGCCACTCTGCCAAAGGAAGATGGGGCAATCTACTTTCATAAAGTTTTACCACTTCAGAAACCCAATTGGGGTTGCTATGGGGAGCTCTGGTAGCATAGTGCCTAAGGCACTTGACTGCTAACCAGAAGGCTGGCAGTTCAAACCCACTAACCACTCCTCAGAAGGAAGATAGGGCAATCTACTTCCATAGTGATGCCACCTCGGAAACCCAAGGAGGGGTCACTATGAGTCAGGTCTGACTCAATGGCATATAACAACAACAACAACATGAGTCAGAATCAACTTGTTGGCAGTGGGTTTGGTTTTTTAATCTCTTTTATATCTCAACAGAGATTGCCTTAAGACACAGTACACTACACTAATACTGTCTCATTAACATTCAAAAAAAAAAAAAAAATCCCCAATGGGATTATACCTACAGGTATAAACCAAAAACACCAAACTCACTGCCATCAAGTTGATTTGACTCATAGTTACCCCTCCTTGCGTTT
>NW_006921597.1:4481937-4493459 GCF_000298275.1 Orycteropus afer afer
TTGAACTGTCAGCCTTCTGGTTAGCAGTCAAATGCCTTAGGCACTACACCACCTCAGGTATACCCCTCCTTGGGTTTCTGAGGTGATATCTCTATTGGAAGTAGATTGCCCAATCTTCCCTCCAAGGAGTGGCTGGTGGGATTGAACTGCCAGCCTTGTGGTTAGCAGTCAAATGCCTTAAGCACCACACCACCACAGGTATAGGGGTTAGGATTTATAACACATTTTCAAGGGACACAATTAAATCCATAACAGGGTGCTTGTTTTAAATAAACAAGGATGTGAAGGATAGTTTTATTCAGTGAAATTTAAACAGAAATCTGAATGTGGTGAGGGAGGTGGCAATGCAATATATGGACGAAGATTAGTCTAGACCAAGGGAACTTCAAGTGCAAAGGCCTTGAGGAAGGAGTATGCTTGATTTAAATAAAGAGTAGCAAGGAGGTCAGTGTGGCTAGAGTGCAATGAGTGAGAGGGAGAGTGGTAAAAGACAAGCTTGGAAAGATAGTGGAGTCAAGGCCTTACAGACCATTGCAAGGATTTGGATTTTTTTTAAGTTAATGGAGTTGGGCAGTCATTGTAGACTTAAGGTGTAAAAAGTTCATGCTAGCTATTATGTTGGAAAATATTATGTTGGATCAGAGAAGGAAGGTAGGAAGACCAATTAGGAGACTATTTCAATTATCCATGTAAGACTCAAGAGGAAAGCTTGGACTAAAATAACTGATGGAAGTGTTAGGGTAGTGATATATAGTCAGATTGGGGATACATTTTTAAAGGTAGCACTGATAGGATTTGCTGATGATATTTAGGAGAAAGAAACAAGTCAAAAGTAACTCCAAGATTTTTGGCCTGAAAAGTTAGAAGGTCACAGTTGACATTTAGTAAGATGGGTAAGGCTATAGGAGAAGCAGATTGGGAAAGATCAGGAGTTTAGTTTTAGACATGAGTGAACAGCTGGATATTTAAAACTAGAGATCAGGGAGAGGTCCAGTCTAGATATACTAATTTGGTGTCACTGATATATAGATAACATGTAAAGCTAGGAGACTTGAAACTTCTAAGAGAGTGTATGGTCAGAGAAAGTGGAGGCCCAAAGATTGATTCTGTTTAGCAGGAGAGGGAAATATGAAAATATCCAGAATGGCACTGAGAAAGAAGGCTAATGTGATAAAAGGAAAGCCAGGTGAGAGTGATATTTTAGAAGGCAAGGAAAAAAATTGTTTTCAGAGACACAGAAACGTGCACCAAAGATATAGACAACAGAGGCAAATACTATTACATGCACAATACTGCATTACCAGTGGCACCAAATGCTAGGCTATGAGTAAATGCATAGACAGATGAGAAGATCAGGTGGGGGTAGGAGAACAGGAATATACCCAAGACCAAAGATAGATTTGGTTGAAGATATTCTTTAATGTGTACTTGGGCTACAAAATTATCTACATAAATTACAGAAGTAACAGAGGACAAGTTGAAGTAGCTTCTAAGAGAAAACCAAACACCTTGAGGGGGAGAATCATCACACCTGTGGGCTCAGGACCATAATAGTCTTGGGGGACATCATGCTCAACTAGCACAACATAGTACATAAAGATCTTGTTCTACATCCTGCTTTGATGAGTAGCAAACCAAACCAAACTTACTGCCGTTGAGACCGACCTGACTCATAATGACCCCTCCTTGGGTTTATGAGGTGGTATCTCTATGGAAGTAGATTGCCCAACCTTCCTTCTGAGGAGTGGCTGTTAAGGTTGAACCACCACCCATCTGGTTAGCAGTCAAATGACTTAGGCAGTGGTCTTAAAAGCTTTTGAGTGGCCATCTAAATCCAACTATTGGTTTCCTCTTGTCTGAGGCAAAGAAGAGTGAAAAAAAATCAAAGTTATGTGGAAAAAACTAGTCCAAAGATGTGATGGACCATGAGGACTTCAGTCTTCAGAAGAACTAGATGCCAACCACTCAAAAAGGGATCAAAACTGGAGATCGTGGTTAGAGTGGGAGGAAAAAGGTGGAACAAAATTCAAAAACACAAAAATGACCAGAATTACTGGTCAGATAGAGACTGGTGGAACCCCCAAGACTATGGCCCAAGTTATCCTTCAGGCCTCAAAATGGACTCATTTCCATGGGTTGGCTCTCAGCCCAACAGTAGAAAGACCTACATACAGAACACCTACCCCAGGGAGATATACCCACCCACTCTAGGGAGATGCATGCTGTAGCTCAATCAGCCATGAGACACCAGAGGGGCAGCATTCCCATAGAGGGAAAGCTGGATAGACAGGAGTGTGTAGATAAGAAGGGCCCACAGAAGGGGTAGTCACAGGGAGGAGCAGGGAGGATAGTTTTTTATGGTTGGGGAGGTAATCGGGGCTGTGAAATCAAATGTGCATGTAATATTGAGAGTAAAACAAATCTGCTTTGTAAATTTGCACCCAAATCACACACACACACATACACACACAACGTTGTTTTCAGGAAAAGGATTAATCTGTGTCAAGTGAGGTAAGGACTGAAAAAGAACCTTTGCATTCCAACGTGGGGGTAATTGTTGACCTTAATCAACGAAGTGTTGGTGGATTGTGATGCCAAAAGTCTGACTGAATAGGCTCAAAAGAATGTAAGGAGAGGAATCGGAGTTAGTGTCCTTCACAACCCTTCCAGAGAATATTACTGTGAAAAGTAGCAGAGAAGGATGACAGTAATATAGTCAAGAGTTTAATTCAGATGGGAAAAATAACTGAATATTTGTATGCTGTTCACGACTCACAGTGACCCTGTGTACAACAGAAACACTGTCCAGTTCTGTGCCATCCTCACTATCGTTGCTATGCCTGAACCCATTACTGTAACCTCTGTGTCAACCCATCGCTTTGATGGTCTTTCTCTTTTTGATCTTCCTCTATTTTACCAGGCACAATATCCTTCTCCAGGGACTGGTCCCTCCTGACAGCATGACCAAAGTAGGTGAGACAAAGTCTGGCTATTCTCACCTCTAAGGAGCATTCTGCCTGTACTTCATCCAAGAAGGATTTGTTGTTCTGCTGGCAGTCCATGGTATATTCAATATTCTCTGCAAACACCATAATTCAAACACATTCAAATAAATCCTTCTTTGGTCTTCTTTATTTATTGTCCAGCTTTCACATACATATGAGGTTCTCGTAATGCTATGGCTTGGGGCAGGGGCACCTTAGTCTTCAAAGTGACATCTCTGCTCTTCAGTATTTTAAAGAGGTCTTTTGCAATAGATTTGCCCAATGCAGTATGTCATTTGATTTTTTGACTGTAGCTTCCATAGGTAATTATTATGGATCCAAGTAAAATAAAATCCTTGATAATTTCATTATTTTGTAAGCTTATCATGATGTTGATTATTTGTTCAGTTGTGGAGATTTTTGTTTTCTTTATATTGAGGTGTAATGTATACTGAAAGCTGTAGTCTTTGATCTTCATCAGGAATTGCTTCACATTCTCTTCATTTTCAGCAAGTGAGGTTGTATTATTTGCATATTGCAGGTTGTTAATGAGTCTTCTACAATCCTGATGTAATGTTCTTTATACAGTCTAATTTCTTGGATTATTTGCTGAGCATACAGATTGACCAAGTATGGTGACAGGATACAACCCTGATGCACACCTGTCCTGATTTTAAACCCCATCCTATCCTCTTCTTCAGTTCAAGCTACTGCCTATGAGCTATTTACAGGTTCTGCAATAAGCACAATTAAATATTCTGGAATGTTCTTCACAATGTTATCCATAATGTGTTATGGTCCATACAGTTGACTGCCCTTGTGTAGTCAATAAAACACAGGTAAACATCTTTCTGGTATTCTCTGCTTTCAACTAAGATCCATCTGATGTCCACAATGATACCACTCATTCAACGTCCTCCTGTGAATCCAATATGAATTTCTGATAGTTCCCTATCAATATACTGCTACAACTGCTTTTGGATTATCTTCAGCAAAATTTTACTTGTCTGTGATATTAATGATATTGTTTGATAATTTCTGCATTCTGCCAGATTACCTTTCTTTGGAATGGGCACAAATATGGGTCTCTTCCAGTCATTTGGCCAGGAACCTGTCTTCCAAATTTCTTAGCATAGATGAGTGAGTGCTTCCAACATTGCATCTGTTGAAACATCTCAATTGGTATGCCATCAATTCGGAGGCTTGTTTTTCACTAATGGCTTCAGTACAACTTGGACATTTCCTTCAATACTATCAGTTTGTGATCAGATGCTACCTCCTGAAATGGGTGAACGTTGACCAATTCTTTTTGGTACAATGACTCTGTGTATTCATTCCATCCATCTTCTTTTGATGATTGTTGCATCATTCAATATTTTTACGCATACAATTCTTCAGTATTACAACGTGAGGTTTGAATTTTTTTCTTCAGTTATTTCAGCTTGAGAAATGCCAAGTGTGTTCTTTCTTTTTTGGTTTTCTAGCTCCAGATCTTTGCACATTTCATTAAATGGATGCTGTAAGCAACTGTTAATAATCAGAACCTGGAATAAATGAAGTATGAATTTGGGAAAATTTAAAGTTATCAAAAATGAAATGGAACACATAAAGATTAATATCCTAGACATTAGTGAGCTGAAATGGGCTGATATTGGCCATTTTGATTCAGACAATCATATGATCTACTATGCCAGGAATAACAAATTGAAGAAGAATGAGGTTGCATTCATAGTCAAAAAGGGCATTTCAAGATCTATCCTGAAATACAATGCTGTTAGTGATAGGATAATATCCACATGCATACTAGGAAGACCAGATTAAATGACTATTATTCAAATTTATACACCAACCACCAAAACCGAAAATGAAGAAACTAAAGAGTTTTACCAACTACTGCAGTCTGATATTGATCAAACAATAAATCGAGATGCATTGATAAAGTTGGAAACAAAGAATAAGGAGCAGTAGCTAGAAAATATGGCCTTGGTAATAGAAACTATGCCAGAGATTGCATGATGGAATTTTCAAAGACCAATAACTTATTCACAGCAAATGCCTTTTTTATCAGTAGCATAAACGGTAACTATACACATAGACCTTGCCAGATGGGTTACACAGGAATCAAATAGACTATGCCTGTGGAAAGAAGTGATGGAGAAGCTCAGTATCATCAATCAGAACAAGGCCAGAGGATGACTGTGGAGCAGACCATTAATTGCTCACATGCAAGTTTATGTTGAAGCTGAAGAAAATTAAAACAAGTCCACTGAACTAAAATAAGACCTTGATTATATCCCACCTGAAGTTAGAGATCATCTCAAGAATAGATTTGACACACTGAACACTAATGACCAAAGACCAGAAGAGTTGTGAAATGACATCAAGGATGTGAATGTGGTAGTTAAGGGCATGTGTCAACTTGGCTGCACCATGGTTTTGAGTGGCTGGGCAGCTGGGTGAAGTTATTCCCCATGATGAAATTGGAATCAACTCCATGGTGGAATCTGCTGTGAATAGCTAATTAGTTGCCTTTGGGGTGTGGCCTGCTTCCAGTATATAAGGAGAAGCTTTGAAAATGGTCTCAAGCTTTTTGGTACATCTGGATCCTACATTTGTCTGAGTCTTTATCTCAATGGCCTGCCATGTTGCCTGCCAATCTTAGGATTGTTCCTGGATTTGAACCACTTGTCTACCATGTGCCTGTTGATCTTGGGATTGTGGCATTCTACTTGCCAATCGTGGGTTTGTCAGCCTCAGCAGCCAGCAGCTGCCTGAGTTAGGAGATGCCTCCAGCTCCAGTGAGCCAGGGATATGAAGCAGAGCTGGGGCCTTCACCCAGCCTATAGAGCTGGCACTCTGAATTTGGACGTCTAGCCTCCTAAATTGTAAGAGAATAAATTCCTGTTTGTTAAATCCATCCATTTGTGGTATTCCTATAATAGCAGCATTGGATAGCCAAGGCAATGAAGATATCAAAAGGTCATTAAAAAGACAAGGAAGAAGGGAAAGACCAAAGTGGATGTCAGAAGAGACTCTGCAATTTGCTATTGAACATGGAGTAGTTAAAGCAAATGCAAGAAATAATGATGTAGAAGAACTGAAGGATTTCAAAAGGCTGCTTGAGAAGACAAAGTAATGTGCAAAAAACCTGGAGTTAGAAAACCGAAAGGAAATAACACACTCACACATTTCTCAAGATGAAAGAACTGATGGAAAAATTCAAGCCTTGAGCTGCATTATTGAAGAATTCTATGGGCAAAATGTTGAATGACACAGGGAGCATCAAAGGAAAATGGAAGGAATACACAAAGTCACCGTACCAAAAAGAATTAGTCAGTGTTCAGCTACTTCAAGAGGTAGCATATGATCAAAAACCAATGGTGTTGAAGGAAGAAATCCAAGTTGCACTGAAGGCAATGGGAAAAACGAGGTTCCAGGAAATAGACTCATTGAGATGTGTCAACAAACGGATGAAATGCTGGAAGAGCTTACTCATCTATGCCAAGAAATTTGCAAACAGATACCTGGCCAACTGACCAGAAAAGGTCCATATTTGTGCCCATTCCAAAGAAAGGTGATCCAACATATTGCAGAAATTATCAAAAAATATAATTAATATCACATGCAAATAAAATTTTGCTGAAAATAATTTTAAAATGCTTGGAGCAATTCATTGACAGGGAACTGCCAGAACTTCATGCCAGATTCAGACGAGGGCATGGACCAAGGGGTGTCATTGCTGATATCAGATGTACCTTGGCTGAAAGCAGAGAATACCAGAAAGATTATTACCTGTGTGGATCATAACAAATTATGGATAACATTGCAAAGAATGGGAATTTCAGGACACTTAATTATACTCATGAGGAACCTGTACATACACCAAGAGGCAGTCATTAAAACAGAACAAAAGGATACTGCATGGTTTAAAATAAGGAAGGTGTGCATCTGGGTTATATCCTTTCACCATACTTATTCATTCGGCATGCTGAGGAAATAATCTGAGAAGCTGGACTATATGAAGAAGAATGTGGCATCAGTATTGTAGGAAGACTCATTAACAACCTATGGCATGCACATGACACAACCTTGCTTGCTGAAAGCAAAGAGGACTTGAAGCACTTACTGATGAAGATTAAAGACTACAGTCTTCAGTATGGATTACACCTCCACTTAAAGAAAACAAAAATCCTCACAACTGGACTAATAAGCAACATCACGATAAATGGAGAAAAGATTGAAGTTGTCAAAGATTTCATTTCACTTGGATCCACAGTCACTGACCATGCAAGAGTGTTCAAGAAATCAAAAAACATACTGCATTAGGCACATCTGCTGCAAAAGACCTATTGAAAGTGTTAAAGTGCAAAGATGTCACTTTGAAGATGAAGGTGCACCTGACTCAGTAGCCTCATATACATGTGGAAGCTGGACAATGAATAAGGAAGATCAAAGAAGAATTGATCCATTTGAATTATGGTTACTGAAGAATCTTGAATATACCATGGACTGCCAGAAGAACAAATAAATCTGTCTTTGATGAAGTATCTGGAATCCTCCTTATAAGTGAGGATTCTGAGACTTCACTTCTCGTTCTTTGGTCATGTTGTCAGGAGCGATCAGTCCCTGGGGAAGGATATCAGCAAAAAAGTGAAAGACACTCAGAAAGTTGTATTGACACAGTGGCTGCAACAATGGACTCAAGTGTAGCAACAATTGTGAGGATGGCCCAGGATCAGGCAGTGCTTCATTCTGTTGTACATAAGGTCACTATGAGTCGGAACCAACTCTATAGTACCTAACAACAACAACTTTATTTTGTCTTCTCCAGCTGTCCTTTGAACTCTTCTGTTCAACTCCTTTACTTCATTTCTTCCATTGCTTTAGCTAGTCTACATTCAAGAGCAAGTTTCAGCGTCTCTTCTGACATCCATTTTGGTCTTTTCTTTCTTTCCCATCTTTTAATTACCTTTGCGTTCTTCATGTCTGATGTCTTTGACATCATCTTACAACTCATCTGATCTTTGGTCATTAATATTCAGTGCATCAAATCTATTGCCAAATTCAGGTGAGATATACTCAAGGTTGTACTTTGTCTCTCAAGGACATGTTTCATTTATCCTCAGTTTCAACTTGAACTTGCATCTGAGCAATTGATGTTCTGTTCAGTAGTTGGGTCCTGGTCTTGTTCTGATTGATGATCAGTCACCAGTAATTATCAGTGCATTTTGATTTCATGTTTAATCAATTTCAGACTGTTTTTCTTAACTTATAGATGTTTGTGGTGGTTATGTTGTGTGTCAACTTGGCTGGGCCAGGTTGAGTGCCTGGGCAGCTGGTGGCAATTATTCCCCATGATGAGACTGGCAATCAACTCCATGGTGGGGTCTATCAAGCAGCTGAGTAGCTGCCTTGGGTATATGGTCTGCTTCCCATATATAAGGAACAGCTTTGGGAATGGTCTCTAGCTTATGGCACCTTGAACCCTGCATGTAGCGGTGTGATTGTTCAGCAGCCTGCCATGCTCTGCTAACCTTGAGACTTTCAGTGGACTTGAATTAATGTCCTGCTGTGTGGTTTGGTAACACTGGGACTGTGCCTTTTTACTTGTCAACCTTGGGCTTGTCAGTCTCAGCAGCCAGCAACTGTCTGAGTGAAGAAAAGCCTCTAGCTCCAGTGGGCTGGGAGCAGGAAGCAGAGCTTGACTCCAAGGTTGAGGGGCTTTCACCCAGCCCCTAGAGCCTGACACTTTGAACTTGGACTTCTAGCCTCCTGAACTGTAAGAGAATGAACTCCTATTTGTTCAAGCCATCCCATTTGTGATATATTCTTGTCAAAGTAGCACTAGGTAACCAGAACAATGTTCATTATTGAAACCATCAGCAAACCTTTATAATTTCACTGTTTGGCCCTAATAGTTTTATTTCTACTCTGAAATATTTGTTTCTGTTGTTGGCAGAGATTGGTGAAATTCTTTAATTTCTTCATCTTTGGCATTAGTGATTGGTGAGTAAATTTGAATAATAGTCATATTAACTGTTCTACCTTGTAGTGTTGTTGTTTAGGATAGATCTTGAAATGTTCCTATCCACAATTAATGTGACACCATTCCTCTTCAATTTGGCATTGCTGTCATAGTAGACCATATGATTTTTCCAACTCAAAATGGCCAGTATCAGTCCATCTTAGCTTACTAATGCTTAGGACATCTATGATCCATTCCATTTCCTTTTTGACTACTTTCAACTTTCCTAGATTCATACTTCATGTATTCTGCATTCCAGTTGTTAGTGGGTATTTGCAGCTGTTTCTTCTCATTTTTAGTAATGCCACATCTGCAGATGAAAGTCCCAAACTTTACTCTATCCACATCATTAAGGTTGACTCTACTATGAGGAGGCAGCTCTTCTCCTGTTGTATTTTGAATGCCTTCCAAACTGAAGGGCTCATCTTCTGCAACTATATCAGTCAGTGTCCCATTGGTATTCATAAGGTTTTCACTGGCCAATATTTTTAGAAGTATATTGTCAAGTCCTTATTTCTACTCTGTCTTAATCTGGAAGGTCCACTGAAACTTATCCACCATGGGTGACCCTGCTGGTGTTTGAAACACCAGTGGCATAGCTTCCAGCATCACAGCAACACGCAAGCCACCACAGTACAACAAACTGACAGATGAGGGTTATGGGGGTACAATTCTTGATAATGACAAAGTTTGAAGTATGGCCCAAGTAATGATTGTTGGTAAAGGTGCAAAACATGATCTCTGGAGGATAGGAGATGAAGGAGGCTAAAGTATTATAAAGATCATTTACTTCAATGTGACCATGGAGACTACTATGGCAGGCCTGGACTGGGTGATGGGTAAGGAGCTTTTTCTTGGTCTGCATTTGAGATTATGTTGGGAGGATTTGGAAGCCTGCAGCTGGTCACTGGGCTGTTTTTCCTTAACTTATAGATGCCACTGAAGCCATCAGCAAACCTTTACAATCTCACTGTTTGGCCCTAATAGTTTTAGTTCTACTCTAAAATATTTGTTTCTGTTGTTTTATTTTGTTTGTTTTTGTTTGGAGGGGCTGGAAACGTGAAGGGACTGACAGCTAAGTTACTGCATTTCCTCTGAGACCTTCCTAGAATATCTCAGAAACTTCTAGATAGAGGTGCTGTCCTGAAACAACCCCTCTCTCAAATAAAGAGACCTAAGATATCTGGGGCTCCCTGGACAGAAGTATCGCCTCCAGGAACTTGTTCTGATATCCTGGGGCTGCTTTGTTCCTGAGGTCTGGAGTAGCTGGATACGGTTTGGACTAGCCCACAGTGGTTGCTTTAGGCCACTAATGGTGCTTGCTACATATTCCATCACAGCAACACCACTGAAGTGATACCCTTTCTCTAGGTGAAAATGCTGCTCTGCACCTGACACGCCTAGATTTTTAGAGTTAGTTCTTCAGTATGCACAGCTTTGATTTCTGGCAATGCACCCATATTAGCCAATTGCACTCATATTAATGGGGAAAGAGGATTGGACTAAGTGATTGTCTTAGTTTTCTAGTGCTGCTATAACAGAAATACTACAACACGATGGTTTTAATAAGCAGAAATTTATTTTCTCACAGTTTGGGGAGATAGAAGTCAGAATCCAGAGTGACAGTTCTAGTGGATGGCTTTCTCTGTTGGTTCTGGAGGAAGGGCCTTGTCTCCTTTCAACATCTGTGGGCTCTGTTCCTTGGAGATCTCCAAGTGTCTTGGCATCAATCCTGGGTCTAGAAGCTTTTCAGCATAGGGACTCCAAGTCCAAAGGATGCACTCTGCCCCACGGCTTTTCTTCCTTGGTGTACTGAGGTCCTCCCTCTCTGTGTACTTCTCTGTCCTTTTATCGCTTATAAGGTAAAAGGTGATGCAGGCCACACCCCAGGGAAACTCCCCTTACATTGGATCATGGCTGTTACCTGAGTAAGTGCTAAAGGGGTAAGGAGGCTCCATCTTCTGACCTCCTCTAACCCCACAAGAAGAAGACAATCACCATCCATAACCCAAGGCTTATCTCTGGAGGCCAGACATGCTGCCTCCCTCCAGCCCTTTCACCAACCCTGACACCAACCATTCCTCCCACAGGACCTAACACTTCTCTGCTGGGTTCAATAATTCTCTGCAGTGGTCACATAGAATTCACAGATTGTGGGGTTTATTAGGGAAGCAACAGGCTACAATTCAAGTTCAGAAATAACACTCAATCTCTTGCAGCCATCCATCTCACTTAGCAGCCAGAAGTCTCTCTCTCAGCAGCGCATGTCTCCCACATCTCTCTCTCAGCAATTGCGTGTCTCTCAGCAGCATGTCTTTCTCAGCCAGTCAGAGAAATTTCTTCTGCCCCCATGGGTCAATGCATTTTTTTTTTTTTTTTTTTGCAGTATCCCCTCCCCTCCCCTCCCACCCCTGGCAACCAACAAAGAAAGTTTCCCTCCATATATAAACCTTTCCTTGACCCTCCACAACAACAAATACTATATTTGTCCTTCTGTGATTGACTTATTTCAC
>NW_006921597.1:4493559-4604974 GCF_000298275.1 Orycteropus afer afer
CCTCTTGCCACAGATGTAGTCAATCTGATTCCTGTGTGTTCCATCTGGTGAAGTCCACGTGTACAGCCTCTGTTTGTGTTGTTGAAAAACTTATATATGGCCGTGGGTATATTCCCTTTTCCTTAGACATACCCAGTCAATTCAGCCTGTCTACCTATGTATCTACCCATAGATTAGTATTGGTTGTTACTGATAACACAGTATTGTGTATGTAAGAGTGTTTATCTTTGTTGTCTGTACCTCTTGTGCAACTCTCTGTGTCTTCCTTTTCCTTTGTGTTATTGTGTTGGTCACTCACTTTTGATATATTGCATTTCCCTTCACCCAAATAAATACTTGTGTCTTACCTATCTAGTAATTTTCCCTCCTCTTCCCTCCCATTCCTGGTAACCAACAAAGAATTTTTCCTTCAATATGTAACACTTTCCTTGACTTTTTACAACAGTAGACTAATACAATATTTGTCCTTCTGTGATTGGCTTAC
Organism: Orycteropus afer afer; assembly: GCF_000298275.1. Taxonomy (NCBI): domain Eukaryota; kingdom Metazoa; phylum Chordata; class Mammalia; order Tubulidentata; family Orycteropodidae; genus Orycteropus; species Orycteropus afer. The sequence goes on from NW_006921597.1 coordinate 4,494,044, forward strand.
TTCATTCAGCATAATGTCCTCCAAGTTCATCCACATTATATGGTGTTTCACGGATTCTATATTATTCATTAGTGTTGAACAGTATTCCACTGTATGTATGTACACAGTTTGATCATCCATTCCGCTGATGGGCACATAGGCTGTTTCCATGTCTTTGCTATTATGAATAGTGCTGCAATGAACATGGATGTGCATATATCTATTTGTGTCCTGGGTCTCACTTCTTTAGGATATATACTAGTATTGTGATTGCTGGATCAAATAATACCATAGTTTTTTTTAATGCATTTTATTAAAATATAATTTATGTATAGTGAAATACACAAAACTAAAGTGACATTGGTCAATGCATTTTATTTTTTTGCAGTGTTCACTCCCCTTCCCTCCCACCCCTGGCATCCAACAAAGAAAGTTTCCCTCCATATATAAACCTTTCCTTGACCCTCCACAACAACAAATACTATATTTGTCCTTCTGTGATTGACTTATTTCACTCAGCATAATGTCCTTCAAGTTCATCCATATTATGTGGTGTTTTGCAGACTGTATATTATTCTTTAGTACTGCATAGCATTCCATTAGGTATATGTACCATAGTTTGGTCATCCACTCTTCCACCATAAATCTTAGGTATAAGTGCCTTGCCAGATATGTAATTATTGGCAAATATGAATGTGTTACTGTCATTTTTGTTATGTGCTTTTTCATGGTGTCAGTTTCTTTGTTCCATATAATTTTCTATGCTCAACTCGTTTTGTTTATGAATCATGTTATCACTTCCTTCATTGCTATTATTTTAGGATTTGCTGAAACTTATGCTGGTCCTCTTTTTTGATGTGAAGTTTTATCATTTTTCTTTGAGATTACCCTGTGATTTATAGTTTTCTTCCTAAGTTTAGAACAGTCCGTTCTATCTTGTAGTTGTCTTGACTTCCCTACCATCCAGAAGTTCTGTAATGACACAGTTTTTTCCCTCTTTTTGGTTTGTAATTGTCCTCATTTGTCAATTGATGTCTCTGGTTCTCTGTTTGCAATCTTGTAGGCTTATTTACTTTGGATACCTCCATAGCTGGGTTGGTTTCTGGGTTATATCATCATGTGTGTTAATTGTCAGTTGTTGTTGGCTGTTGTTGCTTCTCTGTCCAAAAGGTTCCCTTTAGCATCCCTTGTAAGGTTGGTCCACTTTTAACAAATTCCCTTAATTTCTGCTTATCTGGAAATGTCCTAATGTCACCATCGTATTTGAGGGACAATTTTGCTGGGTACATAATCCTTGGTTGGAGATTTTTCTCCTTTAGTGTTTTATATATACAATCCCATTGTCTTCTCACCTTCATAGTTTCTCTCAAGAAATCCAGGCTTAGTCTTATTGGTTGCCCCTTGTAGGTAACTTTTCATTTTTCCCATGCTGCTCTCATGATTCTTTCTTTGTCTCTGGTTTTAGTAAGTTTGATGATGATTTGTCTGGGTGATTTTCTTTTGGGGTCTATCCTGTTTGGGGTTCATTGGACTTCCTGAATGGATATATTCTCATCTTTAATCATTAGGAGGGCTCCTTTTGAGCCTGGCAGAGTGGCCAAACTAACCAACCCCAACATCAGAATTCTATACACCTGAGAGAGATCAAACTTCCCAGAAGATTGCTTTGTGCCACTCTCAACAGAAATACCCCAGGTGGATAACTTTAACAATCAGGAGATACTCTGTTGCTCATGGTAAATTCCACCACGGAGTTTACAAAGACTTATGGCTAGAAAAGCCACACTATGTAATGTACTACACCACAGTAAGGGTATTGCATCCTACCCTATAATTCGTACAACTGACTGGCTGATCACATCAGATCACATCATGCAGGATGATTATATCATTACATCACTGCCAAATTAAATTATTTTATAATTACCAAAACAATGAGAATCATTGCCCAGCCAAGTTGACACAGATTTTGGGGAGAAACAATTTAATCCACACTTTGGCTCCCAAAAATTCATATCCTTGCCACATGCAGAACACTTTCACCCCATCATATCATCCCAAAAGTCTTAAATCAACTCCAAGTCCAAATTCCATCCTGGGGTAAAATTATTCACCTGTGAATCTAGAATACAAGTCATCCACTTCCAAAGTACAATAGTGGAACAAGCATGAGGTAGACATTTCCATTACAATGGGAAAATTTGGAGGGAAAGAAAGGATAATGGGCACCAAGCAAGTGAAAAAAAAAAAAAAAGCAGAACTATTACATTAGCTCTTAACACTTGAAAATCATCCTCTGTTTTCTGAGACTCTCTAGGCAATGGCCCTGCCCCCCAGATTCTGGGTGTTGGCCATGCTCTCTAGATTCTGGGTAGAGGCCCCTTTCCTTTGGGCTTCATCTCCACCTTTCAAGCCCATTGGGAAGACAACTCTGTTTCCTCAGGTTTGGGCAGCCTCCATCTCCTAGTCTAACTGAGTGGTAACCCCCCTTTTCAGCCCCAGAATGCCCCATTCTTCTGTCCCTTAGTCATGGCAGCCCTCTCCTCAGCTTTGGGAAGTAGAACTGACCCCATTCCCTTGGCACTAGTGAACAGCAGCCCCACATTCCAGAACAGAATTGGTAAAGGTCTGACCCTTTGAAACCTAGGAAGCTCTGGCCTCACCCTTTGTTTAATACCTAGGTAATTCTACTTCCCATACTCCTCCCAACAATTCTGCTGATCTCCAAACTGCTCCAGAAATGATCCATTTCTTTTCTTGGAGGACAACAGATGTAGCTCCTTCAGCCTAGTTCCTGCCTGTAGAATTCCAAGAGGTAGATATTGATCTCTCTCCTTTCCTTTTTTCTCTGTCCCCTTTAGTCTAAGCTGATGAGTTTTCTGCTATGGTAGTTGGTTAGATCCATGAGCCACGAGCTTAATCTCTGTAACAAAAGTTTGTGTAGCCACATTCTTTGTGAAGATTCTAGGACACATGTCTTTAGTTTGTATGACACAATTTTCCAGATCCTTCAGTTTTGTTTTCATTTTGCACAGGTGTTTTTTTTTTTTTTTTTTTCTTGTTTAATTTTTATTGTGATTTGGGTAAAAGTTTACAGAGCACATTCATTTTCCACACAGCAGTTCATGCACATTTTGTTTCATGACATTGACTGCAACCCCCACAATGTAACAGTTCTCTTCCCACTTGTAGTTACCTCTTCCCTGTATCCTTCTTTCTTATGCATTCCTTCTCCCTGACCTTTCTCCCTATGAAAATACTGCCCTTTTGTTCTCCCTGTGATTGATCAATCTAAGGAGTGTATCTATCTACCTGGTGTAAATGTTCACCCTATATGCCTGCCTATTGTTTGGCTGGAAGCCACAGGAATGAGTTCAATTCCAGGCCTGAATGGTAACTAAGGGCCATAGTCTCAGTAGTCCCATCAGGCTCTTTCAGATCAGTAAACCTGGTCTTTTTTTTTTTTTTTTTTTTTAATTTTGAGTTTTGAAAAACAATTAATAATAATTTTAGTTTTGTTCCACACTGCACAGTTTGTTTTTAAGTCCATCTCTTTCCTCTTGCATTTTACTGTAAGTGGTAAGGAGAAGCCGTGTGGCCCCTTTAAGGTCTTGCTTAGAAATCTCCTCAACCAGATATCCAAGTTCATCACTTACAAGTTCTGCCTTCCACCAATCATTTGAACATATTCCAACAAGTTTTTTCCAGTGCATGAAAAGCATCACCCTGTCTCCATTGTCCAATCACATGTTTATCATTTTCTTTTAAAGCTTCTCAGAAGCACATTTGACACCCACATTTCTAGCAGCATTCTGTTGCTGGTGCCATCTGTAGTCTCTAAGATGACAGAGACTTTCTCACAGCTCTCTTCCCTTCCTTGTGAGCCCTCAACAGAATTGCCTTTGACGCCCATAATTCCACCAACAGTTTCTTCAAGGCAATGTAAGCTTTTACTATTAGGCACCTTAAAACTCTTCCAGCCTCTATCCATTACCCAATTCCAAAACCACTTCCATATTTTAAATAACTATTAGAGCACCACCACAGTCCCAGTACAAATTTCTATCTTGATCTTATCTAGTGCTACTATAACAGACATACCACAAGTGTGATGAAGCAAGATCTCTTATGTGGCTGGCAAACTATCTCTGAAAGCATTTCCAAAAGAGGTATTCTAAAAATCTTTTGAGCAATCATTTGACTAAGATATAGAATTCCATGGGCCCTTCTTTGAGAGACAGCTCTCATTGAATAAATAAATTCTGTTATGTTTGTTTTTTAAATATCAGTCCTATTACTTTCTAGTTACTCATCTTTCAATCCTTTAAAACTTTTTTTTAAATTGTTGTTATTCACCATGATAACAGGCACGATGTGTAGATGAGATAGAAAATACGTTTGATTTGGTAAATCAAACCCAGCACCATCTGCCTTCTAATTTAGCCAACATTCAATTCAAATATTTGAGCCTATTTTATACAGTAAAACAAAAATGTAATGAAGAATCAAAGGATGAACAACCTACTCATTGCTAGGGAAGCCACTATTTTAAAGTTTATTGCAAAGTACAAACAAGATGGAAATTCAAGAAAGAAGAAAGTCTTTCTGTTTGAAAAGCTACAAGGAATGATGGACAACTTGATCTCCAGTGCCTATGTTTACCATGGGAAGATTTTTAATGAAAAAAATATTTTAAAAAGGGGAGGGGAAAGGCACTTGCAAGTAGGTTCTGTGTCTTATTTATTACATAGTCTGACACAGGCACAGAATCCTATATGATGTCTTGGTTCCTGTGGGAAAATCCAACTGTTAGACATACCATTACCAAAAACATAACCTACTGTAAGTACATACTAAGTTCCCTTTGGTCAAATAACATGCATTTATTTAGGAAAGACTATCATGGATATGCTTGAATAAGGGTCCAAGTAGATGGAACCTTTTTGATGATTTCATTGTTGTTGTTATGTGCCTTTGAGTTGGACCCGACTCATAGAGACCCCTCCTTGGGTTTCTGAGGTAGTATCACTATGGAAGTACATTGCCCCATCTTCCTTCTGATGACTTCATTAGTATCCCTATAAATTGAGTGAGTTAAACAACCATCAAAGGTTATCAGGTAACAGCTAAAAGAGCATATGGAAGGCAAAATAGAAGTCACCCTCAGCTCCACTTCTGCATGCTTTCATCCCCTGAGCTGAGTTGGTGAAGAGGGAAGGATGTTAGTTCTGGACAGAATTTGTGCAGGAGGAGATATGTATGACCCAATTGTAGGGTTAAGAACAGACATTTCCCTCACCTGGACCACTACTGCCCATCTACCAAGACACCTGGAACTACCCAAAGGTATACATGCACATTAAAGTTCACTTCACATTTTCCATTTTGAGTTGGAATAATGACATAAATCTTCCTGTTCACCATACTCTAACATGATTGATAAATGTACCCAGCAAAATGTAAGACATTGTATATAATTAAAATACAAAGATTGGGTGTCTGATCTCAGTATACTATAGTTCAGTTAAGGAGACAAAACTTAAGCCCATTAAACATTTAAAAGAAAAAAAAAATGTTGGCATGGAGCGGATTCTGACTAATAGCAACCATATAGGACAGAGTAGAGTTTTCCAGGCTGTAATCTTTCTTTCTTCCACAGAGCCACCGGTGGGTTCTGACCTTTCAGTTAGCAGTTGAGCGTTTAGCCTCTGCACCACCAGGGCTTCTTCCATTAAACATAGTCTCTCATGATCTAGCAAAAATAGTCTTGCTTTTAGGACACATTAACTCAAGAAATGCATCATGGAGGGGTTTTAACTGAACGGAGTTAAATATCCAATCCCTTTTGTGCTCTTTTTTTCCCACTCTGAATATTTTCATTCACTCAACATATTTTGACTGAGTACCACCTATTATGAACAAGGCACTGTGCCGGGCACAGGGAATAACATGGCAAGCACAATAACACACCAAAGATATTAATATTGATCTATAATCCCCCTCAAAAAAGCATGATGCAGTGTGAAGCACTCTAAACAAATGATTTTTAAGTTTTGATTATTATCTTCCCTTTCCTCTCCTTGTGTGTCTTTTTAATTCTAGGGTAAAAGAACTGAAAGTATTTAGGTGGAGTTAGGTACAAAAAAACCAAGTTTGTAGTGTAATAGAATAAATTCAATTGTACTCTATTCTCCCCCGAGAAATATGAGGATTCTGTGCCTGCTCTGGGGGTTCCTGTCCTGTTGGAAGGCTTCAGCTGGTCTTTAGCAGCAATGATGACATAAAGGGAAATTACATTCTGATGCAGAATTCAGCCCCTTCATCTTTCTCCTTTCCCTACAGCAAGAAGCTAGGGGCCCATTGAGGATCTAATATCAAAAGGAAAAGGGTAATACCACTGCATGGAAAGAGAAAAAGAAAAAAAATAATAATTACCAAAGTTCCTGAATAGTAAACAGTTTTTTAAAAAGAGAGAGAGAGAAGCAGCAGCTGAACCCTTTGATAGCTTGGCCCTTGGTCTGCCGGTGAATGCCTTAAGGATTATATCATCAGACTGACTCCAGAAGCCTGGCCTATTGTTTCAGAAGGAGGAAACAACGAAGAAATTGGGGGAGGGGGAAATGGGTGGGAATGGATCTGCCCCTTGGGGAGGGGCGAGTTTGAGTTTAAAAGCACAGTTATCATAAATGTAGTGGGTACCATATATGGTAGTAGGGCTAGAAAGACAAATGGAACAAATTCTTCAGCGTCTGTGGACAGGAGAAGGTTCCTTCGGACCATATCTCCTTTTCTTAGGGGATTAACGCAAACGTTCAGATTCAATAAATTTTCCGATCACAGATGACGCTGGCTCAAAAGAGATGAAAAGCCACCTCAAATTGCCCCAGAAATGGTTGCTATTGCCGAAAACCATCACCTGGGGGCAGTCTTGTGACTGTTAACGTTCCTCTCCCTTATTCCAATACTTTTACAATATTGATTTCAATACCCATTTTTCTTGAAGTGCTGTTTCTTTATCTAAGGTTGAGGGTGAGAAAAGACAAAAGGAGAAGGAGGAAGGCAGTTGAAGAACTGACCCTCACAACCTTCTCAATCAGCCAAGAGTCAATGTTACGGGTATTTGCAGAGGATTGTAGAACAATCACAAAAGTTTTCCTTTGGGTCTTTGAATTGGAATGAAAGCCTCAGAAGCTGAGGAGGCAGGGGAGCCTCATACAGCGGGTCCTAGACCCTCAAACAGTGCAGATGGGTACACCGAGCGTCGGGGGTCGTAAGACTCGACCCCATTAGCCCCTCTGGTTAGGAAACCCCCAGCTCCCGCCCACGATCGCGCAGATTTGTTCGCAAATGGAGTTGGAGGCGTGGGATCCGCGTGGCTGTTCCTTAGGTTGAGCCGAGGAAACTCCGGTTCCGGCTCCCAGGCATGCTCCTAAAGTCTGGCTAAACCTCCAGTAGAGAGTTACAAGCTCTCATTCACAGCGAGTGTGTTCTTGGTTCTCACCGGGTGCGAAGTGAAAGAGCTGCGTTTCCCGCGGCTGGATCTGGGCATCTCGGCCCGGCCCACCGAGCATCCCTGACTGGCCATCAGGACGTGAAGGCAACCTGTGCTGCCTGCCTTCTCTCAAGGCCCAGGCCGGTCGGGCGGTTTGGCGCGTTGCCTAGAGACTGGATCCAGGCTCCCCGGCTGCGTTCTTCGCAATCGGGGCCACAATACAGTCTGAAACCTTCGTGGCGTTCCTGACTCCAGGGGCTTAATATCTTAGCATTAAGAGCCTTTAAGACCTCAATATGCCAAAGGATAATGTATGTGAAAAGAAAACTGCGGCCTCTCCCTGAACCTTGGGCGGTCCTGCGCAGGCCTGCTTTTTTTGCCCCTTTGTGTGCGTGTGTATTGTGGAGACAACACGAGAATTCGCTGAGCGGGAGCGCATTCCGCCCTGCGAGCTATCAGAATATAAAATAAAACCCGAGAGCAATAAAAGCAAAAGAAACCTAGATTTGTCACTCTACAAAACAGAGGCGGAGACTCGGTAGGAATATGAGTTTATGAGGAAGGAATTCTTCAAGGCTTTTCCATTCACGCTGAAGAGCAGGGCACCTTCAAAAACCGGGAAGTTTCCTGAGGGAGGAAATGTCAGGCAGGGTACACCACAGATCAAATGGGCTCTTTGAGGAGCTTGGCTTAGGCCTAAACCCCGAACCCGTCCTGGAAGCCTCCTCCCACCCACCCCTCCGCGAGGCCCAGCCTAGGGCCACCGAACTGGGAGGATCGGAGCCCGGGGGTCTACACTGGCCCTCGGGGCTTCGCAGGTTCCACGCATTTCTCTTTAGGTTGAGCCCTGCGGGGCAGGCCCTTAATGGAAGGAAGGGCTGAACCTGGAGTTGTGCCCTGCGGGGTAGGCCCTTAATAGAAGGAAAGAAGAAAGTCACATTTCAGTATCTGACATAATAGTAATAGTAATAATAAAACTAAAAACAGCATTTTTTTTTTTTCCTACCAGAAAAAGAGGGCGAGACCTGGCATAGAGTGGATCAGAGGACTCAGCCCTTCTTGATCTCTGTGTATCGTCTTTTTGCCCCCTTGCTAGCTGCCATACACGCCCAGGAGCCCGCTCATGTGGGAGTTGGCGCTGTGAGATTTGGGAAGGGACAGGCCCCTGCTCTGAAACCTTGCCAGGGGTGACGGACCGCCAAGGCGCGAGGGGTCCGCGGTCAAGGTCCTCTGTGTGTGTCTCCAGCGTGTGAAATCGCGGGAAGGGTCGGGTCCGAAGTAACCCTCCTTTCGTGGAGGGCTCTGGCCAAAGAGGTCGGCTCGCCGCTTCCTTTTTTGTTTCCCTAGCCCCACCCGAGCTCAGCGCCACGGTTCCCCGCCTGGGACAAAGGCAGGCGCAGCAGCGGGGTCTGTGTCTGAATTTCGCCGCCGCGCCGGAATCGCACATGGAGCCGGTGCGCTTCACTGGATGCGGACGGAGCTTCATGTAGAAGCCTCTCCTCCGAGACCCGTAGAAAGAACAGAGCAGCAAATTACAGGTTTGGCACGGCCCGCTTCCTGAGCTAGAGCAGTGGGCGGCTGGATTCCCTTTCTTGCCTAGCCCAGGCGCCTGTGGGCGGCTTGGGCGCTCAGACCACCTCGCCTCCTTCCCCCGCCGGCCTGAACCCTGAGCCCCCTGCCGTTGGGTCTCGGCTCAGGAGAAAGCCCACGGCCAGGGCTCTCCCAGAGTCGTAGCCGGGGTCATTTGGCGATCCAACACCGCAAGAGTATGAGCTTGTGTCAACTGTTCAGGTGCAATGGAAATGATTGTGCACATTTCAGTCTGACACTACATGCCCAAAAACTAAGTGGAAATTGAGGGCGATGTTCAGAAAAGGAAAACCCGTTTGCTTCACTAGTTTAAGGTGAACGTGAAGATGTTTTCTTCTTGATAGAACTGGATAATTTTCTCCGTTCTCTACTTTAGGGGACATAGCTAGGGCAAATGGGCCATTGGAAAAGCCATGTGCAGTTTACAATGCTCTCTGAATCCATAAAAAGAAAAGGCTCTAGTTCGCAATACCCTCTCCTCCATGTCTTCGTGTTGAGTGAATTGTACCCTCTTTGCCCACTGGCGCGGGGGTTATATATTCGAGCACGGCTGCGTGTAGGCGAATTCAGGTGGTAGTCAACACCCCACCCCCACCCCCAAAGTCTCCAGCTTTGCCTCCAGTCCCCCAGGGGAATTATTTTCCATTGCCGCTTCAGGTCGGCTTTTCCATCATTTAGGTCGTTTTACCTTCCTCTCCAGGAGCACTGGTAGCATAGTGCCTAAGGCACTTGACTGCTAACCGGAAGGCCGGCGGTTCAAACCCACCAGCCACTCCTGGGAAGGAAGGTTGGGCAATCTACTTCCGTAGTGATACTGCCTTGGCAACCCAAGGAGGGATCGCTATGAGTCGGGCCGACACCTTCCTTTCCACTCCTTTGTCATACATGTCTTTCCCCAATTGCATTCTTTTTAAATGCAGTTCAGACAGAAACCTTACACTGATACCTCTCTTTGCTTGCTGTGGATCATAGAAGTCATAGGTATTGCCCAAGGGTAATCTTGTACAGGCAAATATGCATACAAAGGCTGGCAAACTCACCAAACCCTGTGGTCAAGGATTCTGAGGTTTAGATACCAGGAAGCGTAGATGTGCATTTGTTGACTATACCATAAAGCCACAACCAACTAGCTCTTTCTCTGCTACATGTCCAGGAAACTGGTCTGCTAGTTTGGTAATGGCACTGATGTAGCAGTTAAGTTGGGAAAAAAGGCACATGAAAATGACCGTTAGAAAACCAAGTGATATTTTGAGCCTACTTGTAGAATTTCTGAATTTGGGAAGTAGGGAAAACTACTGACTCGACTCAAACTCACTGCTATCCAGTGAGATCCGACTCATAGTGACCCCTCCTTGGGTTTCCGAGGCAGTATCACTACGGAAGTAGATTGTCCAACTTTCCTTCCGAGGAGTGGCTGGTGGGTTTGAACAGCCAGTGCTAGCCTTCTGGTTAGCAGTAAAATGCCTTACGCATCACGCCACCAGCGCTTATATGTGTGTGTGTGTGTGTGTGTGTATATACACATACATTGTTGTTGTTGTTGTTTGTTACATGCCATCGAGTCAGACCGACTCATAGCGACCCCTCCTTGGCTTTCCGAGGCAGTATCACTACGGAAGTAGATTGCCCAACCTTCCTTCCGAGGAGTGGCTGGTGGGTTTGAACCGCCAGCCTCCTTCTGGTTAGCAGTCAAGTACTTTAGCCACTACACTACCAGAGGTCCCACATATATATGTATGTATGTATATAGAGAGAGAGAGAGAGAGAGAGCTCTGGTAGCGTAGTGCCTAAGGCATTTGACTGCTAACCAGAAGGCCGGCGGTTCTAACCCACCAGCCACTCCTCGGAAGGAAAGTTGGGCAGTCTACTTCTGTAGTAATACCGCCTCGGCAACCCAAGGAGGGGTCGGTATGAGTCGGGTCCAACTCTAAGGCACATAACAACAACATACACACACACACACACACACACACTGCTCTAATAGAGAATTTGTAAAGTCATTGTAACCACGTGTGCTGTTGAAGTGTGCACCTATGTAACTTGCCCTGAATCAGTTTCTCCTTTTTGGCATATACACTGAAATCAAATTCGCTGGTTACAGCGTTTGTGGTTCCCAAGTTCCTCAGAATGCTCCTGGAAGAGGAACTGGCTTTAGGGATGAAAAGCATTATTTAAAAGGGATTTAGCATACTCTGTTTCTCAGCATTACCCCCAAAGGTAGTAGGTCTGGAAGTTAGAGCTCCAAGTTGCTCCTCCTCCACTTCCACAACTGCACAGGAGGAAAAGTGTGAACTCCTAGGGTGCCAGCAGACTCGTTACCACCTCTGGCAATGACCCAAACAAAGTGTGTGTCTCCTGGAGTCTGAGCCCTGTCACTCTGAGAGTTCAGAGCTAAAAGTCTCACAAATCTGCCATGAAGCCAAATTGGAGTTTGCTGCTTGAATCTGAACTCGGACATACAGTCACAGAATTTCAGAGAAAACCAAGCAAAATATCCTGTATGTGAGTAATGATTATATGTTGAGTAAATGAATGAACTTACATACTTCATAGGTATATACAAGCTTATTTGGTTAAAAATATGTGCATCTAGGGAAGATTTAAAAAAAAAAAAAAAAAGCTTGTGTAAGTTTATGTAGTGTACCTATATATGACCTATCTGTGACAAAGAATTGTGTGCATAGAATATAGGGGGATTTTCTATATCTCTCTTTTTGCTTTCTAGTTCTCTTCAGCAGCCCCCTCCTCCTATTTTCCTGCCTGGGGTGCATCTCTCCTGCAACTGGGACTTGGACTTGGACTTGGTAAACTTGTCCAACCCTCACCATAGGCTGTCAGTTAGCCAGTAAAAGCAAGTGCACTACTTTGGTCACGTCCTTACTTCCCTCACAGATCACAACTCATGTTTCCATTACAGATCGCTTTGGCTGGTTTCATACTGCACACCCTCACGCTCTCTAACACTCTCTCTGGGAGATGTAATGCATGGGTTTCATGGCCTGCAGAAGGGCAGGTTGCGCCTGTTAGAAGACCCCTAGCCTCAATCAGCATTTCACGGAATAGCCGGAAGTTCTCAGGAAAGCTTAGGCCCTTAATTTGAAAGAGGATTGCCAGTTCCAGGAAGGGCAGAGGTCGCAGTTCCCACTCTAGCTGAGACCAGTCTCATAACCGGAATTTATTTACAAAAATATGTACTTTATTCACACAGGTGTGTGTTTTCAAAAATTACAAACCTGATGCCTTAGAGAAAGGAGTACAGTGCCAAGATTTTAGAGCTCAGGGGGTCTCTCTCCTGCCACCCAGTGGACCCCAACTCCTTATCTCTCTGAGGGAGTGGGGGATCCTTCTGTCCTGTGCCCCAGCCAAGCCTGCTGCCACCTAGGGGATGTTGATCTCTCTTCCTGCCACCTCCCCTAGACTTTTTCCCAAGAGATAGCAAGCTAGAAGGAGCAACCAGCCAGTGCCCCAGTCTCTGCAGGGGAGAGACAAGCTGATTTAGTCTCCCTTTAACAGAATCAGTCTGCCTCAGCATGAAAGACACATAAAAAAAAAAAAAGGACAAAAACTCTTGCCCTCTTCCCTTTCGCTCTCCCCTCTGCTCCTATCTTCCTTAATCTATCACACCTCATCTCCCACCTCCTCTCAAACTCCCCCTAGCACTGGGGAGTCCAGGAGATCTCCAAAATGGAGAGATCTTCAATTGTTTTGCCCTCTGGGAAGCTACTGCTTAATCAGAAAGGGGTGGGGAGAACATGACTAAATTATTATGAAAGAGCTCTGGTGGCATAGTGCCGTAGGCATTTGACTGCTAACCAGAAGGCTGGTGGCTCAAACCCACCAGCCACTCCTCTGAAGGAAGGTTGGGCAATCTGCTTCCACAGTGATACCACCTCAGAAACCCAAGGAGGGGTCACTATGAGTCAGAGACCACTCGATAGCAGTGTATTTACTAAAACTAAAATTATCAAAGAAATAGTAGAGGCAACCTGTGGCTATTTCAGGCCACTCCCCTAGCCCTGTCAGAAGGGACAACACCCCCTCTTTGAATGAGATCCCTCAGTGGTCAGAACTAAGAATGGGGCAGAAAGGGCCAGCTAACTAACTCCTTGTAGAGGTATGTGTGGGGGAGCAGTGCAAGGGAATCTAACTTGTTTCTAACACTAACAGCTAGAAAAATGTCAAAATATAGTTGCATCTGGAGGAGCTCCAGAATGAGTGGGGTCTCTCCTCTGCTCCACACTCTTTGCAAACCACCAGGAAAATGTATCTGAGGGTCCAGGTGGGAAACAGGCACAGTTGCAGAGAGCACAGTTCTCTGAGTGAGGTGGCCAGATTTGGGGTCAGGACACCTGTGAGCCTCAGTTTCCTCACCTGCCTGCCCCACCCACCTACATCAGAGGCTAAGGCCCAGAGGCACTCTGCTATTTGCTACAGCTTTCATTTTATAAAGAATGAAAGTGGTGACAACTCAAAGGCGTCTAGCGCAAGGACCTCTGTGGCCACTCGCTGCCTTCCTAAAGTTCTCCCGGGGTTGCTTTCTGAATCGTCTTTAAAAAATGAAACCAAACCCCAACTGCACAGTGTTGAATCAGCTGCTCGCTATACCTGGACTGCCCCCGAAGTGATCTACAGCCGAGATCGCTAACGGTCACCTAGGGACAAATTACGGAATTGAAAATGCTGAGCGGGAGAAGCCGAATGCCATATACTATCTGGGGTCGTTAATCACCCAGCAGAAACCAGCCCAGCAAGCCAGGAAAGTAGTTGGGAGGAAGAAAGACAGGGCCAGCACTGTGCGCCTGTGGGCCTATCCACGGGGCTCAGATGGAGGGATGCAAAGGGGTGACGATGTGTGACTGTGCACACGGGTCAAATGTGCTCAGGTGGGCGTCTAGGCTCACAGGTGACCTTTCCCCGGAACCATAAGCTCTTTCATGCTGCCCTAGTCCCACCAATTTTACAAATGAAGAATGGAGGTTCGGAATCAAGAGACTTATGCAAGGTTGGCTCGAGATTAGATGGCTCAGTGCGTTGGGTCCACGCCCACCAGCGGCTGTTTCCCCGGGAGAAGGCGACCAGTTTCTCATCCAATGTGCAGAGAGGAAGAGATTACCTTTCAGAAATTCTCTGGATCTCTTGAGAATACACCCCAAAGCGCAGGGTGGGAGTAAGGATGGTGTGCCCTGCAGGGAGGCGTAAACTAGGAAAAGTGGGACAGGAGAGATTTGCAGAGAGAACATGGCAAATATCTAAGGGAAGGGGCGTGTGTGTGGCTTCTGAGCAACTCAGGAAGGGAGTAGCTTCACCACCGACCACACTCTACAGGGGGTTCATAGACAAATTCAATCTCTTTGAAGCTCTCGGAAACTTGGAGCCTGTACCCGAACCTTCCCAGGAAGACGCGCTCTCCGAAGTCGCCCTCCACTGCCAGACTCCAGGCCCTTTTCCATCCCGAACCCAAGAATCAACGCCTAGACAGCCCCACAGCCTACACACCCAGTGCTCAGTTTCCTGCCCTCCTCACTGGGAGGCCCTGAGACGCTGCGCTCTTCCTCTTCGCGGTGCTCGGCTCCAGGAGCACTTCCGGTCACACTTTCCCTCGGGCGGGCTCCAGGCAGCGGGTTTCACCAGGGCCTGCCCAGGCCTGCCCTTCTCCGCAATCCCCCGGTTGTCAACTCTTCTTCGAAGTTCCTCCATAGTCATAAAAACAATTCGTTTAGTGAAGCTCCTCAGACAATGGAAAGTTCCGAGGTTTCCTGGACGTTGTGTCCGGGAGGCGGGGCCCGGGCCCGCTGACGGCGGTTTCCCCAGCTCTATTCCCCCCCCCCCTCCTTTGTCCCCTCAGCCACCGGGCAGCAGAAAGAGGCGGCTAGCCTGCTCCTGCCTTTCGGTCGGCCGTACTACCCGCAGCTGCCCTGCCCGCCACCTCTGCACCTGCCTGGCTGAGGTGAGATGCCTGGTGCGCCTAAGGGAGGTGCGCACAGCCTCAGGTCGAGTTGCTCGGGCTTTCCCGGGTTGGGTGACTTAGTGTGACGGAAATGGGGGAAGAGAACGCGAAGTGGGTGGAATCACGCCCTGAGGAGTGGGCAGGAAAAGGGGTTTTAGATGACCTAGGTAAGGGTACTAACTTTGGCACTCGGTAGCCTGGGATCACTCAACGAAGTTTTAAGGACCTCTGTTTCCTTATATAGAAAAGGGAGCTATCACATCAAGCTGACTCCTCTGTCTCCCAAGGGGGTGACAGTTCCCTTGTCGAAGATGTAGTTTCGCGGGCGGCTGGGAGATGCGGAATCCAGGGCAGGAAGGAACTGGCGCGCGCTCCACTGTTTTAACCAATCCTGTTCTGGAAGGAAACTCTGAAATTTAAATATATTTTAAAATTAGAAGTGGCCAGGCAGAGACAATTCAGATCGAGGACAATCGGGTGACATTGAGCACTCGATATTTTCCGGAAAGAAAAATCCGCCGCATTTTGGAAGAAGCCTTGTCCTCCAGTTCGCCCTGGGGCCCGCCCCAAGGGCGTGAGGAGCTCCGTGGGGACGTGGCGGTCCCTCAAGCTCCTTGCTCGGGAGGCAGGTTCCGCAGAGCCGGAGAGAAAGCGCTCTCCGTCCTAGCCTAGGTTTATTCTTTCCTCGTCTCTGCCGTTTGGCTTCACGATAATTTCCCTGGCGAAAGTAGGGTCACAGTACGGACTCAGCCGGACCTGAATTCATCCACTTGAGCTGCAAAAAACCCTGAGAACTCGAGGGACGCTTCCCGCTGCTTCCCGCGCTAGCGTTGGAGATGCACTTCGGAGCTCTCCGCAGCGCCCTCCCCGCGCTCGGCTTAGGGAAAGATTCGGCCTCTTCCACTAGACTTGCATAGTCTCGTAGATGGTCCGGTCACATAGTAACAAATCCACAGTCAAGAGCCCCGCTACCCTCTGCCTGAAATACTTAAGGTAGACCTGGGTATCCCAAAATATTCGCATCCTAACTTAGTTTCTTCAGGTCTTTTGGTGGAGCACAGCGGCCTGCTAGTCAGAGCTCAGGGGAGACTGACAACAGCCAGTCGCAGCTAAAGGAGTAGGGACCTGGCGATGTTGCAGCACCTCCGAGGTTTATTTGGGCAATTTGGTGACTCGATGAGGAAGCCAAGGACGTGGGTCCAAGAGCAGCCCCCCGTTCTCCTTACACTCTCCCCGTTCCTACTCCCCCCGCCACCCGCGTCCTCGTGGAGTTGGTGCCTCTGCCGGAGCCTCAGGGCTCTGAGTGCTCACAGAGGCGCGCTGAAGTAATCAAGGCAAGGTTTCTCCGCGCTTGCAGAACAAGCGCCACTTCGCTCTTCGCCACTGCGCTGACCTAGAAATTTGAGGGGAAGAGAACTTAAAATGCACTGACCAAAATTCACTGTTGAGAACACTTTGAAGTTGGGCGGCTGTGCCTGCTCCACTCTGGCCCTCTCCCCTCCCCCATCGCCCGTTCTTCCAGATTCACCAGAGAGCGACAATGGAGCAATTTGTATTTTGTATTTCTTCTTATTTATTTTTTATTTTTTTTTTGTAAAAAAGATGATTGGGCGGGGGAGAACGGCTTTCTGGGCTGGGCCCCGGCGCCTGGCACATCTGTTTGCCCGAGTTTGCAACGCATTCCTCTTCGCAGGGGTTTTTATTTCCCCTCCCCCCGCGAACTACTCGACAGGATTCGCCCCGCAGGAAGCTGGGCTTTATTTGTCTTTGACCTAGAAATGCTCGAAAGAAAGTGTGAAGAGGTGGGGGATAGGGGAGAAGCTGGAGGAGAAGCTAAGGCTGAGGCTCCAGGTTCAGCGAAGTGAGTAGGAAGAGAGAGGGGAGGGCTTTGAGATAAGACCACCCCTTGCCATTCAAGAGTAAAACTTGTTTTGCCCCCATCCTCTCCTCTGCCAGTGGAAGGATGAGGGCAGCTGCAGACTCCGTGGGTGAAAGGCCGATGTCAACTCATTCCCTTCTGTCTTACCAGCCACGGAAAAGCGCGGGGATTTACTGAAATAAGACAGACATGAAACCTTTCCAGGCACTTTGCCTAATAACCCCAAATTGGATTAAGATTTGGGAGACTATTAAACTAGGTAAAGCGCTAGTGAACCACCGCAAGCTTTCCACCAACTCCTCCCACCCTGACACCCAGCCAGGAGGTCCTCCCTCCTCTGCCTATGCTGACCTGGCCAAACTCCCACTGCCCTAGGACCTGCTTGGAGTCTCCTATGCACCTTGACCCTTTCTCCCAGTCTTCTCTCCAAAATATCATCTATTTTTTCTCTGAGACCTCTTCTCTCTTTTCCTCCCCGCATAGAGGAAAGAGGGACCCTGGCTTAGAAATATCACCCCAACTTTGGTCCTGTGTTGAAGCAGAGCTTGATGAACCCCTAATCCTGTGGCTATGTGGGAGACTTGGAATGCAGCTCATCTGGGGTTGGAGAAATTGTGCAGGAGACACCTCTGGCCCTCCTGCCCTGCCCTTGTATCAGCTGGCCCAGACAGGTCACTCAAGTCTCTCCAGCAGTCAGGTTTGTTTGAAGATCAAACAATGATCCAGAATGATGGACCATGAGTGGGAAAGGGGTCTGCTTTGCTGGTGTGCTTGCTTGGAAAGATTCCATTTCAGCAAACCACTCCACCCCAAATCAACCCAAATCCTGCTAGAGCCAACCTACTTGGGGAAGTTGGAGCAGGATGATTTTATGCCACAGCCAGGGATGGGTAAATGCAGGAGGGAAATGCAGTCTTGATCCCTTTCCTTAAATTTCTTACCCTCACCCCCAATTTTCTTTCTTTCTTCCTTACATTTTGGCTTTTTCTTTCATCTTTCCTTTCCATCTATGTTTCCCTGACTTTACTGTCTTGAGTCTATCTTAGTCCTAAAAGACCACAATCCAAGTTTCTCAGGTTTCAAAAAGGCCTGTAGCCCACCTGCCTACTTGCACTGCTAGAACTCAACAGAGTCCACAGAGTGTGCTGGTGGGGAATTGAGAGCAAAACAGGTTGTCTCCTATTAGAGCCCTCAAAGGTCTCTCAGAAGCCACAGCCCAGACCCAGGGCTTCCATATGTCCTCTCTGCAAATACCTTCCCCTTCCTTTGCCTATCTAACACTCATTCACTCACATCCTTCCCAGAGGTCTGTCCCACCCAGACATGTGAGCTAGCCTTCCAGTCATAATGTAAAATTTCAGGCAAACAGACTGCAATCAAGAGTATCAGGCTGGTAGAAGAGCAGTTGCAGTCAACTGGTTGGCTGGAAAAATGCAACTGGGAATAAGGGAAGGTCTCCAGTGAGGTGGACATGGGCAAGTTACTAGTGAGGGCAGGAGGGACATTGAGGAACAGCACCCAGCTAAAGCCTGGACAACACCCACACCAAGGAAATCAGTGCAACCCTATACTAACTAGACAAGCACTTGCCAGGAACAAGTGGGCCAATGAGACTGGATTTGCCATCAGGAGGAGAGAGAAAAATAGCCCAAGAGGCTGCCAACATTCCACTGAGAAACCAAAAATCGGGAAAAGGGGAAAATGGGGGAGGGGTGTCTTCTTGCGTTTCACTCTCTTCCCTCTCCTTCTGCATCGGTTCTGCCGGAAGCAGCCTACTGGGGCCAGCGACTCCAGGGACTGACTCCATTCCCCTGGCAGCTCCCAACCAGCTCGGGCGCGAAGCCTTCGTTGGAGATGGGAGTGGGGTTGAGGGGGAAAAGAGCTGGACTTGAGGCCTTGCCAGGGAGGAGGATGCAGCCACGGGCCCCGAAAAGGGACCAAACTCACCACTCCCAACTCGAAACCGCGGGGGCGCGGGACTTCTCGGCTCACTGCAGAGGTGTGCAGTTTGAGAAGTGAGGGAGGACTCCAGGGCTGGTCTGTACTTTCCGCCCAACCTGGCTACCCTTGGTCTTCAGGGGTCTCTGCCTTATTCCCTGTTCCTATTAAAGTAAGCCAAAAAAAAAAAAAAAAAGTTTGTGTCCCAAGCTGAGGTTTTTCTTCTACACTCTGGAGTTCTGTTTCTATATGCTCCGTTAGCAAGGACCTAGGAGAATCCTGTCGGCCTCTCTCCGGAATCGAACCTGATTTCAGAGTCCTCGGCTACTCTGAGAAGTGAATGAATGGTGCCAATAACTATTCTGACCGACAGACCCATTCCGTAGTTACGTTTTAAGCACATCTGATCTTCATAGGTAACGATTAGGTGAGAGAGAGAGAGAGAGAGAGAGAGAGAGCGCCTTCCATAGGATGTGAGATCTAGCTAGTGGCCACAGACTTAGGAAGGATGGCTTCCATGCCGGATTAGGATGCCCTGTCCTCAGGAAACTCCAATCAGAGGGCAGAGACAATCTGCTGTGGCACAGACAAGCTTCACTCCAAATGGTCAGGTGCTTAGACGTTAGGAGGACTTCTTGTTTCTCCCTTCCGACCCCAATCATCTAATCATTCAGTTACCAGCCCACAAGTGTGAAGCATCCTCCAATCAGATATAACTGCTGGGGCAGGGTGGAGAAAGGCTTTGTGGAATTAGTGGCTTTGAGTTTGAGCTAATGAAGGGTAAGGACCACATAGGAAGTCTGGGAAGAGAACACTTCTGAGGCAAAGCCTCCCAAGCTAAGCAGGCCCAGGCTCCACCAGGCAAAGATACTGGCAGGTGAGTTACCAGGCAAGGCGGGCCAGAAGCCCTGGGAGCCAAAAGAGATTTTGGCACTCTGATCCTCTTTAAGGGAGCATGCCCGAAGCAACTATCCCCAGTTTTCTCCCAAGAATCAACCACTGTGGCTCCTATTATAGTATCTTTACTGCTTCCCCCATCCTGATCTTTCAGTAAGGTAAAAGGAGGGAGATGAGAGCTCCTCCTTCCCCTTTTCCCAGTAAGGATGCTACACTGAAGCTGGCAAGGCCTCCTGTATATATGTGTTTTGGATCTGGGTAGCTTTTTTAATTTTTGCTTGTATAAAACAATTCTATTGGTGCTACCCCCCACCCAGGCCCTCTCTTACGGGATAGGCTTTGCCCAGTAACCTGCAGCCAGAGAGAATCTAGACACCCACAGTTGCATGTATGGCCTGTGCAACAAGCTAGGCTGAGGGTATAACCAGCTGCCACAAGATCCCACTCTAACTGATAGAGACCCCATGTGTTTCAGAGTAGAACTATACTCCATAGAGTTTTCTATGGTTGTGATCTTTTGGAAGTAGATTGTCAGGCTTTTCTTCCTCGGTACCTCAATCCAAAGGTTGGATTTTTGTTTGTAGTCCATAGTTTAATGATTAGGGACACCTAAAGACTTTTGCAAAAACCAACACCTAACTCACTGCCATAAGCTGATTCTGACTCATAGTGACCCCTATTGGGTTTTCAAGGCCATAAATCTTGATGGAAGAAGACAGTCCCATCTGTCCCATCTTTCTTCCACATAGCAGCTGGTGGATTTGAGCCACCAGCCTTTTGGTTAGCACCCAACATGTCTTAACCACTACACCACCAGAGCTCCTTAGGGACTCTTGTTGGGGGTATAAAATAACAACAGATTAAAAAAATAATTGCCATTGATTGTGAACCCATGTGTCACAGAGTAGAGCTGTTCAATAAGGTTTTCTGGGCTGTAATTTTCACATCTATTTTGGTCATGTTGTCAGAAGGGACCATTCCCTGGAGAAGGATGTCATGTATGTCATGCTTGGTAAGATGGAGGGTCAAGGAAAGAGGGAAAGGTCCTCAATGAGATGGATTGACATAGTGGCTGTGGTGATGGGCTCAATTATAGAAGGGATTGAGGAGCTGGTGCAGGTGGTGTTTCATTCTGCTGTACGTAGGGTGGCTATGAGTTGAAGATGACTTGATGGCACCTAACAACAACAACAACATAACAATTTTTACTGAAGCAGATTGCCAAGCCTTTCTCCCATGGCACCACTGGGTGGGTTTGAACCTCTGACATTTTGGATAGTAATTGAGCACAAACTGTGCCACCCAGGTAATACTCATACCCATTGCCAGTTCTGACTCATAGCAATCCTGGAAGGACAGTGTAGAACTGACCCATGGGGTTTCTGAGGCTATAAATCTTTGTGGAAGCAGACTGTCACATTTTCTCCTGCACCCAATAGTGATTAAGAATTTTGACTCTAGAGCCATTTTCCTGTGTTAAAATTGTGGGATCCCTGCCGAGTCACATAACTTCTCTGTACCTCAGTTTTCCCATCTGTACTAGGGGGCTGGTAATGCTAGTTCTTGGCTCACAGTACTTGAAGTGAGTGGAATTAGGTAGGCCACGTAAAGCACTTAGTACAGGACCTGGCATAGAGTGAAAGCTCAATAAATATTAGCACATCATATGTGGGGCAGACCAGGATAAAAAGGAGGTATAGACAGGTTTGGTGGCAAGAAGAAGGCTGTCCAAATAAATACTTCTGATCTTTTCTCTCTCTGCTTTTCCTAGGAGGAGAGGTCTCTGGACATCATTGCCTTCTGTGTAGAGGTGGGTCAGAACTTCTCATTTCCAGTGGTAAGGACAGAAATAATAGCGACAGGTTGTTGGTACAGTTGGTGCCCATTCTAGTGCCACCAGCCCTTGCCTGTTCAGAGTCCTCAAATTTCCTGGGCCCGGTTCTGCAGACACTATTGACAATTAGAGAGATCTGGATTCCTGGGTTTTGTGCACTGAGTCTTCATTCTGCTGTTTTGTTGGCTGTCCCAGCAGGTCCTGGAAAGTCCATGAATTAAGTGAATATATTTTTTTCTGGTTAGAGAGAGACAAATTTATTTGCCCCCTACCTCTCCAGGTTACTTGGCTATGGGCCAGAGTGCAAAGGCTCCTGCAGGCAACTATTTGAGCCTCTCAGCGGTGGTGCTGATCCCCACTTCTTTCCCCAGTAGCAGGCCAAGTCTCTGACAATATTGGGCCCTCCACAGACATCCTCACATGCGTATCTCTGCTGTAAAAGGACTATCAAGTAAAAAATTGAGGGGTTATTTGTCCCAGCAATGAGTTGCCCATTGTCGGTACTCTACCAACCCCAAGCACTTTCAGATGTCACTGGGGAGGCTAGGGTACCACCCATTAGTTCTGATTTGTTCTTACCTCTTTTGATTAGGTATCTCCCCTAGGAGGTCAAGAGGTGGCCTGGAAATTATGGCCCCAAACCATGGAAACACCTCTCATAACCTAGCTTACACCCTCACCAGTGCCTCAGCCTCAGTTGGAGGTCAAATCCAAGCACAAGTCTTCTCATCTCAGCTACCCTGAGCTCAGCATTGTACACCCAGAGCTGATTCCCCATTGCCCCATAGAGATTTGTTTTCCACTCTGCTTGAATAACGGAAAAGACATTCCTACTCCTGGAGAGAGTGATTGATGTATAATGAGGCTGTAAATATTCTGGGTCCGCTTTTGTGCATGAAAGTTCAGGACCTGGCAGGCTCGCATAGTTTCACAGAGGACATTTTGCTTCTGGGAGGCTGTTTTATTAGTGACAAGTGAAAGTCAACCATGTCTGACCAAAAATAAATAAATAAATTAAATAAAAGGCCATCATATCCAGTCTTCCTGCCCAGCACCAATTCCAAGTGCTAGGTGCCCCTCTCCCTTGCCCCACTTCTGCCAGCCTCCTCCCCAAATCAGGAACCCTTCTTAGATCCCAGGGTCCAGAAATGTGCTTCGGCTCCATTTGTGACTCCAGCCAACTAGAGTTCAGGGCCTGGTGCTTTTCCCTTCTTTTCCTACGCTTTAGCTAGTTCTTCCGACGAGAAGGGGAGGGTACTCAGCTTGGTAAGCACCTGCAAATACAGGAAGGAGGAGATGGAGGCACAATTAGAAGGCAACTTGGAAGAGCTGGGGGTCCAGGAGCCAGAAAGAACCCCAAAGACCACACCACCTAAGATGTTGTCTAGCTCTGGCGGTTTGACTTTCTGGCCGGAGGCCTACTGGCTGTAGGGTGGAGAGGGTTGGGCACAGTTGAAAACAAAACAAAACTCTGCTGCTTCTGCTTGGCCCCATCACTTCTCACTGCTGGGCCT
Source organism: Orycteropus afer afer (assembly GCF_000298275.1). Taxonomy (NCBI): domain Eukaryota; kingdom Metazoa; phylum Chordata; class Mammalia; order Tubulidentata; family Orycteropodidae; genus Orycteropus; species Orycteropus afer. The sequence goes on from NW_006921597.1 coordinate 4,517,114, forward strand.
GCTAGTCCCTGCGGGAGCTCCCAAGGGCCTTTGGGGAAAGCTCTGGTCTCCACTCAGCCCTGGGTGGTTCTCTCCAGGATGAAGCCTTACCGCTGGACAGTCGTCACTTCCCCCCACCCCTTATTGTTGGTTACCATGGAGACCTTGGCCACATAGGTAGCTCCGTGCAAATGAAAGAGATAGGGTAGGGGTCAGGGTCAGCCTCACAGATTTAGCTTCAGGAGGCCAGAAGAGCCTGAGGGAGGTTGGAGAGGGACAAGTGATGGAGCAGGCGGAATGCACATAGATTTCTGCAGACTGGGGACAGCTAAGTATATGGTTAGAATTTTCTCCATATACCTGTGTATGACGCTCTATACTCAGCCGTGTGCTATTTCTACATGACGGTTAATTCTAGAAAAGTACACGAGTGGGTGTACACACATGTAAGTGTATGCGGTGTATACATGCCTTGTGCGCTAGCGGATACATGTATTCATGGCTATACATTCATGGATGATGCTTGTATTTGCAAACCTCCTATACAAGTATATGGTAGTTGCTAGTGTACCCCCACTTATTCCCAGTGCTCGCCTGTGCCCTTAAGCCAGCTGTCTTTGGGTTGCGACACAAGGGGTTGCCAAGCAACCTTGAGCTCTGGAGAGTGTGGAGTGCTTTCAGTTTGCTGAAGCAAGGGGAGGAAGGAAAAGGGATGGACTGGAGGGCTTCACCAGGAACCCTACACTTCTCCAGCACCTGGCCCGCCATTCCGTAGGGCCTCGGTATCTGAAGGCAGGCTCCTCCCTCACGCTCCCGGCGGGCGCCGAAGTGGGCTCAGCATGGGCTCTTTTTGCTTCCTGCGAAGGCTGGCGGGGCCGGAGGTGGCGCCCAGTGGGCGCAGACCGAAGGAGAAAGTGCGACTGCTAGGTTTGCACAATACGCCCGAGGGAAAGAGGAGCTGGGCCTGGGGGAACAGGATTTCCTCGCCCCTTGGGCGCAGCCGCTCCGGGCCTGCCCACACAAGGCCCCCTTTGTGGAAGGGCCTGGCTCCTGCGCAGACCGAGGCCAGCGAACAATAGCGCAATGTTGCCGCCCGCCGGGACGGCTCTCCCGGCCACACCGTGGCGGCCGAAGGCGAGGAAACCGGGTGGCGCTTTTTTATAGTCACAAATATAAAATCGAGGTTTTCCCCCCTTTCGCTAGCCCCCGCCCCAACGCCGATAGAAAGCAGATAAATTTATGAAGGGCGAGCTAAGAGAATAATTACAGGGTAAAGGCCGTTAAATTTTATTTCCAGTCCCAAAGGCAAAACCTGCCATTTTATTGCAAACATCTGGAAGGACGGAGAGGTGGGCACGCTGTTGGTTTAAAATAAAAACAAAAGATTTTATTTCGCGAAAACAAAAAAACATCATTAAAGACCCTTTTGCCCCCACTGACTTTTATTTTTGAAAAGTGTGAGGGGGTAGTTGAATAGTCAACGATATGACGGTCTCAAAGCTCCAGGGGACCCAAACAAACAGCGGCATATCAAGGCTACAGGACTGGGCCCACGCTGCCTCCCAGAAACTGGCAATTGGGCAAGCGTTTCCAGAAGTGGACTCCCTCCTCACCCCCCATTTGAGGGATGCAAGCCAGTTATGCTTCTCCATTTGGTGCTCTTTTGTTGCTTTTGGGGCGCCAATTTGGGAAAAGAAGGAAAAAAGGGGAATGTTGGCCTCACATTCCTGGAAGATTGAATCACAACAATAATAAAACCTAACGTCTGTCCAGTTCTGGACAGATTATCTCGCCTGCTTTACTTTATTCTTAAGTATTTAGGACTCCTGCAGCCTACAACAGGGCACTAAGCCTTTTAACTTGCCCAAGGTGGGGCAGTTCGGTCTTAGTGGGGCCAGGTCACCTCCCCTTGGAGTTTCTGGTGTTTCCCTATACCCTATCCCAAAACCAAACTCTTTATAGGAGCTGACTAACACATCTTTCTCCAGTGGAGCAGCTGGTGGGTTTGAACTTCCAACCTTTTGGTTAGTAACTGAGCATTTAACCACTGCACCACCAAGGCTCCATCCATACCTCATTGTCTCCTCATAATGTTTTATAGCTGTCTACACAGTGAGAATTCATTGTAACTTCCACCCCCACAGGGTGTCCTGCCCACGTGTTTGGGGGAAGTCTCACATGCTCTAATCGCTAACTACTGTATTTTAAACTTTGTCCTCAACTGCCTACTCAAAACTCCAAAATCAAAGCCGGCTTTTATTTTTATTGTTATTTCAGAAAGAAAGGTGGTAGGTGGTATTTGGGGTAGGGGAACGGGGTTGGGAAGGACAGATATGTATAGGATGTAGGGCTCCATTTCTAGAAATGGGTGTTTATGTTTATGGTTCTTAACTTGTAATGCTGCAGGGTTCTGTTGTTCCTTTTGAGAAATGAAAATATCTGGACAAAGTCAGTTTCAGGTGAGCAGTCACTATGCTGTCAAGTCCAGGGCAGGTGTCTTCTTGCCCTATGTGTTCCAGCAGGTGATCAGGAAGCAGTGAAGCTTCCCTGACCCCCTATAATTTCCCAAGTACCTCAACAACCTTCTCTTGATATTTTGGGCCCTGCAAGGTATAGGGTGGGGCATCTAGCCTGGTCTTTTTCTATCAGCTTCAGGCCTGAAATAGACCTGGAATAGATTGCCAGTCTGTAAGATCCAACCAAGGCACAAGGTTGGAGCTTCTGGCTGGGAAACTTGGGGAGTGCCTCAGGAATTAGCCTTATACATCGGGAACCCCATTCTTACTCCTGAAGGTTAAAGGAGAAAGAAATTGGGGGGGGGGATAAGAGGAGACTTTGAAAGTTCTTTGATGTCATCAGTGAAATGAAAAAGAATACTACAATCCCAGCTTCTTAAATTTAATCCTCCTAAACCCTCCCTTCCCTTCCCAACCACATACAATCACACACCTAAGTTAAGTTTAATACAGTAAACCATCCCGGTAATCTTTCTCCAGACTCCCTTCCCATCAGCACAAAGTTACATACTAAGGAATGCATTCCCTGGGAAAAAGTTTAATTGGTAGATATAGAGTCACAAAAGGAAAAATTTCCTGCTTCTCATCTTTACCTAGAGTTGCTGTTGTTCTTGTGTTACCTAAAGAACCCTAATTTCGTGATTTATAAACCAGCCCACCTGTTCATTTGAGTCTAATTGGTTTTAGTGACTTAACCTGCAATTCCAGAATATGTATGGATATGAGATGAGGGTGGTGGAACCTATGGGCAAACTGAAGGAAGGATGTAGGAACTCAAAGAACGCTCACCCGGAGGTATGCATTTGGGTGGGGTGTAGATGCCTGTCCATGAAGGAATTGCTCACACCTCTGTGTGTGTTTGTCCTACTGGTGTGCATGGACACCTGCTTCATGCAGCCCTTTGGGCCTGCATTTAGCTGTGTGGGTAACCAAAAAGTCCTCTTTCTGAGTAACTCTCTTGGCCCCAGGGAGAGTGTGTGGCCTATAATAGTGTGACCACTTCACAAACCAAAACAGGCCTCTGGGAGATTTCAAAGACGAGGTTTCCAGAGGGAGATACAGGCAGTGGGGCGGAGGAAAGAGCCAGGGAAGGCTAGAGGATGGCCTGTAAACGACCCCGCGGTACCTGGTCGTAGACAGCGGTGAAGGAGAAGGCCAGGCGACGGAGGAGTAGGGAATGAGGTCTGAGAGGCCGGGGAAGGGGCCGCGCTCCCTGCCTGCCCTATCTCCAACTCTTGCTGAAAGCCCGGTAGCAGTGAATACTCAGTCACTTTCGGCAAGGATCCTGCAGGCAATGCCGACTGGTGACTGAGGTGGGAAACACTGCGCCTCGTCGGCCTCTTTACTCCGGCTCCCGAAGTTCCCGGAGCAGCGCGACTGGAGGCGCGGAGGGGGCTCAGTGTCCAGTTCAGCTCCCCAGAATTCTTGGGCCTGCTCCCCAGGGACCCTCTAGCCAAAGATGCAGGCTCCGGAAAGGCTCAAGAGGCCTAGCTCTGGCTGAATTACACTCACCCTGTCGCTAGATTCCTCTCCTCTGGACTGAGGTCCCATTTGAGGGCCCCTCTAACGGCCTTTTTGCTCTCCTCTCTCGAGCTAAGAGGCTCCAGGCACATTTACGACCCTTTTGCCTCCGGCACCATTCCTCTGGCCTCTTGTCGGTCAGGCGGGGACCTCGGCGTTTCAGAGACCCGAGGCGCCCAACCATTTTCGCCTAGAGGTGAGAGGACGGTCAGTCGCTCTGTCTCGGTAGTCTCTGACTTGTCAGTAGGCATCCTTTGCCCCTTGAGGGTTCACAACCTACTCAAAGTCTAATTGTCCGCGCGATTTGTCTGCTCAGCTGCTCGATCCCTCGCTCCTTTCCCCAGGTCCAGTTCCTTCTCTTCTTCGAAGGAGGATAGAAACGTCTAGACCAGGGCATCGAAACGGGAAGATCAGGCTGTGGCCAGGTCGTAATCCGCGAAATAGGAGACATTTTCCCAACTCGGAAAAACTAACCTTTTGATGGGTCTGAGCGTGCTCGATTCAAGGTTGCGCACAGGGTCTCCAGCCACCAACAACAGAACCTGAGGAGAGGAAGTGGGAAATAAGAATGTTCGGGAGTGTTGGGTGTTAAATGCCTTAGAAACCCCTGATAAATGCACTGTCCCGTAAGATTTTTTTAAAGGGAGAGTGTCAGCGGGGCGGGCAGAGCCAAGGACTCTGGAGGTAAGCGGGTTGGAAGGGACAAAAAAAAAAAAAAAAAAAGCGCATCTTCTGCGCAGTAAAGGCTGCCCAAGCAGCGCCCCTCCGCAACAGGCGCCGGGAGCATGCTAACCGCGTCCCACAGCAGCGAGTCCGCGCCGCAGGGAAGGCGAGTACTTTCTAGGTGAGGGTCCATCAAGGACCGGCCTGCAGAGCGAGCGCTTAGGTGGGCGCCACCACGGCCAACCTCTTGTTCCGAAGGCGCCAGCGCCTCCTCCTCCATCAGGTAGACCTGTAGGGAGGAAGCGATCTTTGGATTTTCAATTGCAAGACCCTGGATAGTGACGGAGCATTTCTGTGTTGTTTCGTTTCGTTTTGCCTTAACCAAAGTTGCTTAGAAAACGCTCAACAGAAACGAGGGAACCTGCGCAGGGGAAATCCGCGCGAAACCAGCGGATCAAAAAGCATCTAGGGGTAGGCATGATAATCAGAGTAGCTTTCTGACTCTTTGGGACAAGTTGACATTGTCAGATCCCAAACATTACAGCCCTGCCTAAAAATGTCTGGACTTGTAGTGTCTGTGAGATCCAGCAGATTTGGGAGGAAAAAGTACGGATTTGGGATTTGCTGGAGTTTGTAACAGTGCATATCGGACGTCGGCTTTCAGTCGCGCGCGACCCCCGCCCCCCCATTGAGTTGTCCATCCGGGACTGGGAAGCCAGGGGTTAAGGTCCGCGGAGTTTAGCCGGGACTCCGGGCGCTGAGCTTTGGCCGGAGCCTCAGTCTCTCCCCTCCTCTCATTGGCCCGCGCTCTCAAGGTTTCTCCTATTCCCTCCTCGCCATTGGTCGGGGGCTGGCTTTTTTTCCCCCTCGGTCTTTCTTTTCCTCCCCCCTCCCTCTTCCTTGCCCCTCGGACAAGAGCGCACCGCCTGCCCCCAGCTCCTCGTGAAGGGAGGAACTCAGGGGGAAAAAAAAAAAAAGTTTCCCAGAAGTTTGGATCAGAGGAAGGACGGGAAGAGCGAGAGAGGAAGAGGGAGAGGGAGGAGAGAAAAGAGAGGGAGGAGAGAGAATAAAAAAAAGATGAAGTCCAGTCGGCGCAGCCTGTGAGCGCCTGCCCGGGTGGGTGGGAAGCAGGACTCAGGCGCTCATGCAGCGAGCGGGCGGCGCTCCCGGCGCTCGTTCCTAGAGGCTGGGGCAGCTGGGGGCGTCTGTCCGAGCTTTTGCCGGAAGGTGGGGGAGGGCGCAGAGGACCTGCGGAGCCGCCGCGCCGCCGCCTTTCCCGGGCCCAGCCCGGCAGGCGCTCGGAGCGTGAGGGCGCGGGGCTGCTAAGGAGTAGAGGAGCAAGCGGGGACCAGGGTGCGGGCGGCTAAGATGAGTGAAAGGAGAAGATCTGCAGTCGCCCTGAGCTCGCGAGCACATGCCTTCTCCGTTGAAGCCTTGATCGGCTCAAATAAAAAGCGGAAGCTGCGAGACTGGGAGGATAAGGGGCTGGACCTGTCCATGGAGGCGCTGAGCCCCGCAGGCCCACTCGGAGACACCGAGGACTCGGCCGCGCACTGCCTGGAGCCCCACCCGGGTGAGTGCATCGGGCTAGACCTCCGGAGGCGGGCGGAGTGGGGACGCCGGGCGGCCAGCCGGCGGATGGAATGGTGAGGAGGGAGGCCTGGACTGCTGAAGCTCTGCATCGCTCCAACGCGGGTTCTCTTTTCTTCTTGTAAATGCCTTCAACTCTGCCTAAATTCGCTGGAATCAATTTAGGGAACTGGTCTGAGCCTTGCATTTTGGTCGGTTAGGTCAAGCAAGGAGGCCTGTGTTAGTGCCTGCAGCTGAAGTGTAGGCCCCTGGAGGTTAGGAGAGGCATGGGTCGAAGGCGGTGGCTGGGAGCGGAGGGGAGCCTAAACTGCTTCCTAGAGCCCCAGCCTGACTGGCGGGGTTTTTGCCCCCTCCAGCCCTATTTCGGGAAATGCCCACGAAGTCCCATTTAGCCTCTAGATTGGGCCCTTGCTTGCCCTTCCTCCACCAACTTTTCTGGGACTCAGGTTGTGTTAACCCTCTTCCCGGAGACCTGGAGCATATTCTGCTGAGGTTTGTGGAAAGAAGAACGAATGTTAGACCCATACTCTGTCCCCTGAGTCATTCTTAAGGACCCACATTTCTCTGTGTTTTTGGGGAGTCGGACATGCCATTAATTTGTATCTTGGATCGCTGCGCATCCTGTGCAGATTATGTGCATACACACAAAAAAACACAGGGCAGATGTCGATGTCTGTATTTTAATAGAATCTTGAGCGGGGGCAACTTAATGTTTCATATTAAGTGCCAAGATTTCAACTGTGCAAAACAGCCCGGGGGAACAGCTGTTGTCCGAAGAATCTTGTGCGCGCGCACACAACGCTCGCAGCTTTCTTTGGCGGCTTCAGAAATTTTCCAGCCTGGGCTTCTAAAACTACACTAGAGGTGCTCCTGACCACCAGCCAGGACTGGGGAGTAGACTACGATCTCCGCGCGGGCAAGCCCAGGGAGGGGTGGCGGTCCGTATAGCAGTGGGGCGGCCACAGGCCTGAGAGCTTGGGGACAGAGCTCAGGATCCAGGCCGGAAAGCGGGCCGACCCGAGGAGAGACAGCTGTCGCTTATATTTTCTCTTTACTCAGTGACAGTTCAATTTCCATGCTCTGGAGGCTAATAATAACGCGATTAGCGGGTGACCTGCAGAGACAGAGTTTTATGAATTCTCCGTGTCCTTGTGGCCCGTTACGGTATTTGAGTTTAGTGTTTGGGAATTATTTTTATTAGTCGATGAAAAGAAAATTAAAAGATTTATTTCATCCGCTCGAGTCTTTCCCTGTATTTGGATGTGGGTGCTAGTTCACGCGAACCCCTGCGTGGGCAACCCAAAAAGGAACGCGTGGTGAATGTTTCCCTTCTCTGGCCAGACCCCATTTCCTCACCGCATTTATCTGTTCTCAGAATCTTGCCTCCACACATTCAGTGGACGTTCTAATAAGCCTTAAGACAAATCGCTATTTGGGAGGGTCTTTTATTTTCTCGACTGAGAGATGGTAGAAATTATTTAGTTGCACGTGGCAGAGGCTGTGTCCGCAGTAACTGTTCTCTTGGGAGGCCCCAGGTCGCTCAGAGCCCTTCTAGGGTCGCCTGTTCAAAAGAACCAATATGCAGGGTCAGAATCAGGGATTCAGCTAGCAGCTTTCTCTGCACTGTTCTTGGGGTACAGGGCAAGGAGAGACAAGTCCAGGGATGAGAACTCGGATTCTACTTTCCAGAATCCTCTTCATTTGGTCCTGCCGGTGGTAGAGGGAGTGGAGGACCTGACATAGAAGAACTTGACATCACAAAGAGTTTTGTTCCCACTGCCTTTATCACTAAATAAATACACAAATAATGATAATTACGGGGAAAAAAAAAGCAAAGGGAAAGATGGGCGTTTAGATTTGAGAGAAAACGAAATATGTTTGTGGGGGCAAGAGCCTGAGAGAAGGAAGGAGCCTAAAGCCGAGAGCAGTCGCTGGCCTTCTGGAGAGCCAGGCTATCGCCAGGCCTGGCTGTGCCCTGGGGCCCAAGCGGATCCTCTAGCTGGAGCCTCACAGTGACCAAGGCTTTCTTATGAGCCTGGGCTCAGATGGAGAAAAGTCTTTCAGAAGTAGGGTGCAGTGGCGTGTAGACTCGGCTGTCTCCCGAGTGGAGGAGGTTGAGTAGTGCCATCCCTCCCCGACAGTGCTTTGCACCGGGATCTGATGGTAGAGAGCGCAAGGCGCGACCAGGGTTCGTGCCTTTAGGCCTTTCTTCCTTTTCTCCTCTAATAGGACATCTTAACAAACACAAAGCCACCTTTAAAGATGTGTATGTGGTGGGGAGGAGAGTAAGGGATGTGGTCCAGGAGATCTCATTGTGCCCAGGGCAGCGTCTTAACCCCACTGGGCCTTGAGATTTTGTTTAAAAGGCTTCTTTCGGTTAGGGCCACAAGGGAACTGAGACGGCCGAGTGCCTCCCCCGCCCTAGGCCGGTAACCAGACCGGAACTGAAAAAACAAAACAAAAACAAACCACCAAGGGGCTAGGGAGGGACTAAGCACAAACACGCACACCATCACTTCTCTCTGACTAGCACCCTCATTTTCAGCCCGCGCTGACCGAGCCACAAACTCCAGAGATCCTCGGACAACCCAGTGGTCAGATTTCACTAATCTTTCGGTTTTATTCAAAGACGCGGCCTCTTGTTTTTTTCACAGGCCGTTTTTCTTTCCTCTCCTGGACTGGGCTGGCTTTAGTAGGCGCCCCAGCGCCCGCAGCCTGGGGCGCCAACCTGCAACAGCGGGGGAGTAGCCTGGCCCGCGCACTGTAGGCATTACACGTCAGAGGGCACAGTATGTATTTCGAAATTTTCCACCGAGTCTAGTGGCCTTGAAAAACCCCGAGGCCCGCCAGGTTTTGGAGAGGGGCCTGTGTGACGCCCGCACTATCACACCCACGCCTACACTCGCCGTTTTACGGAGAAACTGCCAGGATTCTGTAATCTCGGGCTGGAGGGTCTCAAGACCTATCTCCGAGGAGCCTGGATCTCGGGCCTGCTAGCCCCTGCCTCCCTCCAAGCAGCAATAGGAGGAAACTTTCGACCTGAACCGCCCGAGACAGCTGCTGCGGCCTTAGAAGTATATTTCAGGCACGCGGGGGGCGCCATCTGCGCTTGGACCCCAGCCCCAGCTCTAACTGGTTTCCCTAGCTCTGGTTTGGACCTTTCCGGCCCAAATCCCCAGTCCAGCGCCGGCCGAGGCCTTGTCTCCCGCGGCGCGAAATAATGCAAACCTTCTGTGGAAGGATTACCTCCTTCAGAGCTTGCGGCTCTGAGTCCTGAAGCCGAGGCGCCCAAAAGGGCTGGGGAGGTGGTGGCGCGCTCGGGTGGGTACATTCAGCCAAGAACAGGCAGGCAGATCGACACTCCGCGCACACGTGCACACGCGTCTGGCGCTCGCACCCTCATGTACACCCACTCGCGCAACTCCCGAGTGAAATTAGGCAAGAAAAGCCGCCACAGAAAGCTTCGTTACTCCAGGTCACTTTCTTCTTTCTTTCTTCGAGTTATCGAGATCAACTTGTTACTGGAATTGATCCGCTAGTTTATGGCTCGTTTGCTCAGAGTAAAACACCGAGATTTTAATTCTGACAGCACCCCTCCACTCACCCTCAACCCTCAGTAGGGAAACACGGGGTAAAAGAGAGGAAGTGACTCTTAACAATATTTAAGTAACTGAAAAAAGTGATGATCTTGAGGGCAATGGGGGAGAATCTGCTTGTGCGGGGCAGGCACCAGCCAGGGCTCAAACGGTATTGCCAGGGTGTGCGGCGCGCAGGACTGAGGCACTCAAGGGTCTGCCCAGGGTAGGGTCCCAGGTGAAGAAACCCCGTCCTAGCGTAGCACCGGTCGATGCGTGCATCCCTGCACCAGTGTGGGCCTCGAACCGAGTTAGGGCCTGTTGGACGTGCTCAGGCCGTGCACAAGACTCTGGCCAGCCAGGTCAAAATGGTCTTCTGCCGCAGTGGCTCCTTGGTAAGTGACCTTGTGTGAAGGGGGAAAGGCGGAGGAGGGAAGGCGAGGTCTGGTGGTCTGATTTTGTCATCGGTCGGTGTGGAGGGTTGTTTTCTCAGGGATCAATGCCAAACGTCTCCCCCCCCCCCCCCCCGCTATGGTAGAAGTGCAAGGAAATCAGACGCCCTCTGGGTGCACGGGGCTGGGAGAGCGCACTACAGGGAAGGGTTTTGGAGACATTCTGTGTTAAACTCCGGCCCTAGCGCAATGGCACAATAGAAGTCAGTAGGAAGAAGAAGGGATTAGAATCCTCTCCATCCCAGAGAAATGATAACAAACTTCTGGAGGGCAGTGTGAGCTTGGGCGGTGGCGAAGGCGGGGCCCGAGAGGGACCCTTGATGCTCAGGGTTTGCATCTCCAAAGGCCCTTTCCCCAGTGCTTCAAAACCCGGTGTGATGCACGTGAAACGCTGCGACTTATGCGACTAACGCGAGAGCGAACTGTCTGGGAATGGTCTCTCCTTTCGCTAGGGCAGAGCAGTCTCTCACCGGCCTCTGCCATACACCTCTGACCTCAGGAGAACCTCTGGAGGCACGCAGGCACAACGTGCGGCGAAGGAAGAGCTGCGTTGCCTGGGACAGAGCCGTGCGCAGAGCTGGGGCGCAACGATTCTGAATTAAGATCATCCGTGCCCTCCCAAGGCTATTAAACACTATTTTTGGGCTCAGAGACAGCCACTTTGGGTTTTCTGATTTTATAGGTAGTATTCCGAGAAAGAAAATTTCATGGGGCAACCTTCAAACAGGGATGAAGGAGGTATTAAATTCCCTTGGATTTTAACTCCACTTTTAGTGGAGTTCGGCTTGCATACACAGAAACACTCCGCTGCCGTTTTCCTGATACACCCGTCTCTATACCAAATGCTTCAAATGGTTTATAAACATCTTTTAATTATTACAGAAAATTAGCTTAAATTCTCTTTAATTTATACAGATGGCATTAGATCAAACGAAGAATGGAATGAAATGGCTAACCTCCCCTCCCCTAATTTTGGTAGTTTGTGTCCCCCGATTTATCTGTATAATTTCCTTTGTGTATGTGGACATGAATTTAATAGAAGCAAGTCTCTTATAAATCCTTCGTATAGACCACAAGGAGAGAGGGACAAATACAGTTTGGCTCAGAAGACTGAAACATTGTATTCATCTAAGCCTGTCCAAGGGCATCACTAGTATCACAATTGTTTTCTTCTTTGCCAAAAAGTAATATTAATGATTGGAGGCCTTTTTGAGACCCTAATTATGGACTCTGGTAAAACTTTATTTCTCACACCTGGGAGAAAACTACTTCTTAAATCTGACAGTTCTTCTCTAAATGACAGTAGATAAGACGTAGCAAAGCTGAACTGTGCAAATTGCGTCGGGATAAAGAGCAGACTGGCATTTCACTTTCCTTTTTGGAAATGTAGGAATCCATGAGATGATTATTCAGGGGGTGTAGCTGGTTATATTGCTTTCTTACTCCCGAGAGACCCAAAGTAGTTCAGTAGAAGAGAATATTTAAGCGGTTTTCTTCGTTTGAGGTTTATGTTTTGACCTTTTGGGATACTTTTCCACAAAAGGGAAAAGTAGGGAACTAGTGGAATGTGGAATCTTTTTCCCTTCTCTCTCTCATCCATGAGGTTTATTTTTGCTTTGCTTTTTCTGGTTTCAGTGAGCCTGGAATTTTATATGTGCGTGACTGAGATACTCAGGGGTCTGCACTGGGAACAGCAATTAGCAAATTTATAAATCAAGGTCTGTTTACACTTCTTTGGGGAAGGATAATCATTAGTTAATTTAAGTGAGGCCCTTGCTCTAAGAGTCAGGGGTGGAAAATGAGACTTGGTAGGGAGGACCTGCTGTGAAATGGGAAGAGGTGGGGGAATTCAAGCAACTGATGACGACCAGGCAACATTTATTCCGCACCGTTAATGACTTCACTTTGAGGCAGAACATTTCGCTGAGTATAAACTGGTGATAAGCCTTTGATACCGGAAGTGAAAACAGGCCTGACAATCACGACCTTTTACTCTATACTTTAAAAATCAGCCAATGTCTAGTTTTGCCCTTTATAAGTCCCACACGCAAGTGTATTTATATACAAAGTTTGTGTGTGAACAACAGTTAAGAATGGAATAAAGATAAGATTTCACAGAAAAGAATTTGCCTCTCTGTGTGTGTGCGCGTGCGTGTGTCTAGCCAGTTTATCAAATTGGGAACAACTAAAATTCGTGAGTTCAGAAATTTTGAAAGCTCTGGGTATCACCTGACAGTTCTTGAGATCCCCAGATTTGCAACTGGTATGTACGAGGTATTTTCATTTCACTTTCAAATTAACTCATGACTTTGACCAGTTTCAGAGAAGATATGGAAAATGAGACGGTACAGATATAATTTAAAAGAACAAGGAGAGTGGATTTTTTTCCCACTTAAATCTGGCATTTAGTTTTAAGAATGAGGCCATCTTTATTTCCCTTTCGGATGGGCAGAACGCTGCTTGCTGTTCTGAAGCGTGTTGAACATTCTTCCATGCAGACAGTAAATGGCACAACTAAGAAAGTTGGATAAGAAGAACATGGTTATAAAAATAACGAAAGCAACGTTGTGGTTTCGGGAAATTAATTGGACACCTAAGAAATAGCGTATACGGGAAGGTCGTCACCCTATTTTCCTCTTACAATTTCTACAATACAGTTGTTGAGTCTCAGCGGAGCTATTTTCCCAACGCGGTCACACTTTAGAAAATTAGAAAACAGCAACAACGAAACAGCCAAAGCCCTAATTCTTAATTATACAAGTAACATCCTAATACTGACTTCTTTTAAAAACAGAAATACTACCAATTACAGTAGAGTTCCCTTTGAAATGGAACTTTAGTGGTCATTATTATATACCTACCCTGGAGCCTGGAAGTTCTTAACTAGTTCTTCACTGAGTGAACCGCTATTCTTACTTCCACCACCCTCTACCTCCTCTTTACTGTCCCACCGCCGGCAATGTATTTTTAAAGTCCCAGACCGAGGTGCCGGTAAACAGTTTTCCCTCCTTACTTTCTCCTTCCCACTACTCCTTTCTTACTCTGACATCCTGTTCTCCTTTCTCGATCTACTACACACACGCGGAAAACGTCCATTTTGCCCCATCTCAAAAAATTTGCAGATGATGTTTCACCGCGGCAGGAACTGCGATTGCATCTCTTCCCGTGGACCCATCCCTGGGAAAATAGGTCAGCTTCGGTGACCTTCGCAAGCCAGCAAACAGGCGCGTCCATGTCGACCCTGTCCGGGTCTGTTTGCCCGGGCCGCGGCCGCGCGGCGGGGCCGGGGCAGGCGCGGCTACCGGCAGGCGCAGCCGGGCTACCGGACTTGTTACGCGCGGTACCGCGCTTCTCCTCTGGAGCCCGGGGCTCTGCTAGGCGCGTGCGCCCAAGCTGGCCTCGGGGCCTTTGAAATGAGGGAGTCAGGCATTCCGGGGGGCTGGTGGGTTCTCTTTTCAGCTCTAATTACATCCTGGATAATGTGGGCGCTCTGGGGGAACCCGGATGGCCTTGGTTGCGGACCACTCCCCCCGCCCAAATCAGCAAAATCCAAAACAAACAAGCAAACAAAAGCTCCCAAAAAACCAAACGCAAAGATCTTACACCTCGAGCCCTCAGGGGAGTTTGAGCTTTTGCTTTCATCAAGCTGAACAAATTTCCAAGGAATCAAACTGACTTCAAACATTAGCATTTGGAAGCCAAGAATCCTTCGGTTTGAGAAACTTTTAATCCCTAACCATTTCCAAATGGGTAATTCTAGGGTCAGTGAGTAGTATAGACAATCTGTTAAAAAGAAGAATCATCCGTTGGGTGAGTTTGAGATGCAGAGGATCCCCAGGTGCCTGAAAGGTCGGTAAAGGCAGCGATGCCCACGCCCTGAATCCGGGCATCGCCCACTCAGAGGAGGGAACAGGGAACTCAGTATCCTTCACACAGTTCTTGGAGATTAAAAACAACGAGGTAAATTCTTTTCCTCAAAATAAGTAGTAAAGAGAAATCACCCAACTTTATAAAGTAGACTGAGAAATGACAATTAATTCTAGGGTCACGTTCTGTCAGAAGCTGTTGGGGCTCAGCCTTAGTGAGTTGAGAGGTTAGTCCTACTTGCGAGAAGTCCTTGCTGCAGAGTGTCAATCACTCGCAGGCCCCAGGGTATGGAATTGTAAGCCTAGAAATTAGGTGATTTAGATGGTTCAGGACTTCACTTCTCGCACCTAAGAAAAAAAGATAATAATTGATTTCCACAACGAGTAATTGTGCCAATAAGTGATTGTGCACACAGCAGTATTTCCTCCGGGTTTGACAAAGCTTCCTCAGTTCAGAAACCTAATAATTTTTTTTTTTTTTTTGGCAGCTTTGCTGGAAAGAGCTAGGGTTTACCTATGAAAAAGTTTAGTTAGGAAATTAATGGTATAAACAAGCTTGAAGAGAAATGTTATTGTTGTTGTGTGCCAGCTGTGGAGTGGATTCTGTCTCATAGCAATCCTATGGGACAGAGTAGAGCTGCCCCACAGGGTTTCCGCGGCTGTAATCTTCAAGAGAGAGGATTGCCAGGTCTTTTACTTCAGTGGATCTGCTGGTGAGTTTGAATCGCTGGCCTTTCGGTTAGCAGCTGAGCACTTAATCATTGTGCCACCAGGGAAATACTAACTTGTAAAACATTTTCAGAAACCTTAATTGCTTATGTGGAAATTCTGCACGTTTTAACTGTATTGCAAAGCTTTCAACACAAGCCCTCATAGTCTGTATTATTCCCGTGTAGTAGGAGACCTAGATTCTAGTTCTGCCTTTGTCATTAATGTTGGAACCAGGAATATTTCTATTAAAGGCAGGCATCTTAATGCTGAAAAAATAATGTTTTAAAGTTGTTTCATAGCCATATGAGGCCTCAGTTCCTGGTCTGTGAAATGAAGGAGACAGGATCAAATGACACCTGAGGCCCCTGAGGGTTTAAGATTCTGTGATCCCATTAACATTTTTTTCCCTCTGATATTAACATTTTCTCCTAATGCATCTTATCCATCACTTGACCTACCCTTTGCTTTGTTGAAATAAGGTACATTTTAGCACAGCTGTAGAAAGAAACAATAATAGTAACATAGGGACACCCCCCCCTACGAAAAAAAGCATAATTTGAGAGCTAGAATTAAGATCTTTCATAAAGCTCTTTAAAAAGTTTTAAAATTAATATCATATGTTCAGAAGTCCTGGATCAGTGATTTCCAGTCCTTTGTGTTTGCTGTAGCTCACTGTGGCTTGTATGAAAGCTCAGAACTCTCCTGCCAAAAGGGTTGTGTGGCATTCGGGAATGTAAAGGAAATGTCAGTTATTTTCACTTTGAGCATTTTTGCGTTCTTTCCAGGAACAGCTGGAAAAAGTGTGCATTTGAAAAATGAGGATTGAGAATTAATAGCAGCTTCATCACTGATGAACTGAATTGGTGGGACCGAAAAAAAAAAAAAAAAAAAGTCCTTACTACTTGAGCCTGACGGAAAGGACACTAGTAACTATTTTCCATGTCTAGCCTGTTAAGCTGAGCTCTTTATCTGGCAGAGATGTGAGACTGCTAAAAGGATGACTTAGTAACAGGCAAAACGCTTGTCAACAAGATAGATCAGAAGACAGCTTAGCGTTCAAGACCTCTATTCATAGCTGCTGAACTTGAGGTCAGGGTCAGATGCAAAACTGGGCCCAGCACACACCTAGGAGGGTTTCTCGTGTTTCTAGCTTGTGAGACTTTATTTCCTTACTGACTTCTGTAACTGGGTTTCAATCCCCACTGGCGACTTCCCACCTTTATGTGATGCCCTCATTCTGCCAGCACCAGCCCCTGTGCAGACATTTGTTATCATTGAGCTTGTGGATTTACTGGTCTTTATCTCTCACTCCTATCCTATAAACTGCTGTAGGGCAAGGACTTTCTGTTCATTACTTTTGTATCTCCAAAGCTTAGCACAAGTGGCTGGCACACAGCAAGCCAAGTATTTAGTAAACATAATAATATAATGATAATGATAACACAGTAAGAGCAATGATGATAGCAATATTTCCTGAACATTACCAGGCACTGTGCTAAGTGATATATATCATTTTGGAACATATCTATATATGCCCAAAAAACCAAACTCGCTACCACTAACTCAATTCCAACTCATAAAGATCCCCATTGGGTTTTCAACATGGTAAATCTTTACAGAAGTAGATTGCCTCATCTTCCTTCTATGGAGTGGCTGGTGGGTTTGAACTACCAGTCTTCTGCTTAGCAGTCAAATGTCTTAGGCACTGTGGCACCAGAGCTCCATACACACACACACACACACATACACACACACACACACGTACATTCTTATGAGATAGTTGCTATCACTATTATCATTTCAGTGCAATGAATGGATAAATTACATGGTGTAGTGGTTAAAAGCTCAGGTCCTTGGGGTTAGATTGCTGTGTCTGAGCCATGGTTCTACCACTTGCTAGTGGTGTGACCTTGAGCAAGTTACTTACCCTCTTTTAATCCTAGTTTCTGCATCTATGAAATGGAATAATAAAAGTATTCCTGAGAAGATTGTTGTAGTGAGGATTAAATGAAATCACACAAAGGATTTAGCATATTGCCTGTTATCACTGTCAATTAGACTAGTTCAATTTAGCTATAATCAGTTGAATTTATTGTAATCACTTGCCTCAGTGATCAGCTTGGATGAAGAGTTGCTGCTAATTGTAATCAATAGCAGCCACACTTTTCTCCCTTTATGTTTTGCTTTAAATGGAATACTTGGGATTTCATTTGGGATCCTCACTTGGTTTATGGCCCACAGTTAGAAACAAAGTACAGAATCACAATCAGTGTGGCTAATAAAGTCAAAAGGACTTTGACAGCTGTTCATATTCAGAGTTCCATGAAGCAAAACGTCAGCACCTGAGGAAGGAAGGTGTAGAGGGAGGGCATCCAAGAGTGGGGATCCACAGGCTGACATGTGGTAGGAAAAGGGGGTTGGCAGAGGTTGTGGCTGGGAGCCTCAGCTTTACCAACTCCCCAGGAACTTGATGCTGGCAGAGGACAGAAGGACCTTTCTAGGTGCAGGCAAGTGGAATAACACAAGTTTGATTCTCTTTGACTGGTTTTCTAATATTTCTACTTGGAGCTCAGGAATCTCAAAAAGATGAGCCTTTATCATAGATTCATTTTCACCAGGCCTTTGTTTGATAGGCCCCCAGGATACTGGGAAAATGAGCCAGTTATAACAAACAGTTGAGGCTGCAGTAAAGAATTGGTTGGTGATGGTTGTTAGAGTTAAAAAAGAGAAAATGCTGAATGCCAGGGAAGAAGAGATTGGGAAATCTTTTTTTTTTTTTTTCTTGCTTTTAGTTAGGGAAACAGCAAAAGTTCCACATATTGTGTTAGAAACTCCATCTGGCTCCTCCTATTTGCACAGTTTTCTTCCTTCTAGAAAAAAACCTGAATTTGGTCATTCATTTATTTTAAAAGTTCTTACACCCAGACTGTTTACAGGTATGGGCTGCATAAGGTTTGGGCAATGTCTGACCGCGTATACCTTGGTGGGGCAGGGAGGAGGAGCTTGCTTGGAAGGGCACCAGGAGGCTGGCTGGCGTGGAGACCTGCAGTAGCCCTGGCTGTGCAACGGTAGCTGTCACAGTTCACTTTGCAGCCCCACACCCATCCCCAGGGGCTGCCGCTGGCAGTGCCTGGCTTGGCCAACCTGTAGGGAGACGCTGGGCTGTGGCTACTCAGCTCGGTCCCTCTGGGCTTCTGATTCTGATCAGGCTCCCCGGGGCTGCTTAGAGAGCAACCTGGCCTCTAGCATCACAGCAACACGCAAGCCATGACAGGATGACAAACTGACAGATGAGTGGTGACCCGCATGCCCATGGTTGCAAACCCCGAGGCTCCAGGAGCTAAATGAGAGCTGAAGTAGCTTGCCTGGGGGTTACTTTGACATATGTGTACAAGATATATACAGACATATGTACTATATATAATACGGTGTTTGTCAAAGTCGAAATTACATGATGGCCTGTTTCACAGAATACGTCCTGAATGTTAATGTTAAGCGATGCATACCTGTATATTGTTTCCTGGAAGCAGAGGGAGGAGGTGGCTGCCAGGGGAAGAGGAACAGAGATGGGCTCCCTCTCACTGCCTCCCTCAGATAGAGCCCAAGGTCCTTCATCAGAACCACATAAGCCCCTCCCATCCTGAGGAGGAGGAAGCCAGTGGCTTGAGTGGAATTCAATTCTCAGTCTTCCAAACACTTTCTGCCCCACATTGCTCCTAGAGGGATATTTGTGTACTTTCTCCAATCTCATAAGCATTATCTTATTGCAAAATGGCCGCAAAAAGACCTAAAAAAAATACAAAAAACCCAGTTGCAGTGAAGTCGAATGTTTGTGGTACACGTGTCAGAGTAGAACTGTGCTCCACAGAGTTTTCAGTGGCTGATTTTTTGAGTAGATTGCTGGCCTTTCTTCCCAAGTGCCTGTGGGTGGCTTTTGGTTAGCAGCTGAGCCCGTTAACGGTTTGCACCCCCTGGGGACTCCTAACCAGTAACAGCTCTCATGGATTGAGGGCACACCTTGTGCCGTGGCACTGTGCTGATGGTGTTGTTCACATTCTTTCATTGCACCCAACCAATAACCCTCAGGAGGAGGTAATCATTTCCCATTTTACAGGTGAGGAAACGGAGGCCCAAATAGATTGAATAGCTTCTCCAAAACAGGGCAATCTACTTCCAGAAAGATTTACTGCCTTGGAAACCCAATGGGGGTTGCTATGAGTTGACAAGGACTCACTGGCAGTGAGTTTGGTTTGTTTTTTTGGTTCCATGGTCACAAGGCTTCAGCCCAAGTAACCAAGTGAGAATCTAAACCCAGCCCTTTCTGGCTCCAAAGTCAATGTCCTTAACCACTAGGCAAATTGCTTCTCTTCTCTCCCCCTTGCCTCCCTCTCCCCCAACCTCCCAGGCAACTGTAGATGAGTGTTAAGTGCTCTAGGGAAAAATTTTAACTGCTTTATGCCATTCTCCAAACAGAAATTATTAAATCATAAATATGAGAGAGAGCTTGTTTACTCTTTTTGGGTCCCTGCCTTCTGCTCTTATCATTAAAACAAAGCAGAACAAACCCGTTACCATTGCAGAGAAGTCCGTTTCCCTATAGGACAGAGTAGAACTCCCACATAGTGTCTCCAAGGCTGTAATCGTTATGGAAACAAACTGCCATATCTTTTTCCCATGGAGCAGCTGGTGGGTTCAAATCGCTGACCTTTCTGTTAGCAGGCAAGCACCGAACCACTGTGCCACCAGGACTCATTGCCCTTTTCATTAGTTCCTGCAGAAGAAGCATTAGACTGGTTTTCCATACCTGCTAGTAGAGGCCTTGATGTGATGGTAATACAGAGAAGAGATTCTAATCCATGGGCTTCAGAATGAGGCATGTGTAGGCTTAGACTTACCAACTCAACCTGCTCTTTTTTTTTTTTTTTTGTTTTTGCCTTATTGCACAGAAATCTTATGTCTGAAAGGAGGTGGTTACATACTAAATTTGGTCTAAAACCTTCCTATCCTTTTCATGCAGTGAAATTCAGGAGAAACTTTAATGGCTCTGTGTGACCCATTCCCTTCTTCATTCACAACGGGATGGATGGAATCTTATTGGTAATTGATTCAGAATGGAACAGCTTAGAAACATATCAGTTGCAGTGATGGGCAATTCGTGCATTTCTAAGTACTGTGTTGCTTTTTTTTAAAACTCAGACTCACAGCTGAAATCCCTTTGCCATGGATTGAATTTACAAAGGAAGAGATTCTGATTTCCACAGTGGCTTCTTTTTAATGCTTGAGGATTAGGAAACTGCCTTGAGGACCCACGGCAACGACACCCGCTCTCAGAATCATGGCTTTAACTTTAACCTCTGAGTGACTCTCAGAATCATTTATTTCGTAACAACTCTGTTTAGAAAAGCCTTGTTTGATATGGGCTTATTACTTTTCAGAAATTTTTCATCCCAATAAACACACCCTGGGCTGCTTTACTTGTCATGCTGTCCGTGGATATGATCCCAGCAGTGAGTTTCAGAGAACTTAATGGGCTTCAGGGTTTTTGAAAGACCACCTGTTCACTGTCTTTCCATCACTTTTCCTCCCACTCCAAGTATCCTTCCTCTTTTAGGATGTCTGATGTCTCCAACGGGGATTTGGAGAAAACTACACACCCTGATTTCAGCATGTGGACTTTAGTGTTCATGTATAGTAAGCTGGCGAATGCTGGAGCCTGTGTGAGGCAGAAACATGTCAGAGAAGGAAAATTCCAGTATTTTCTACTAATAGAGGGTGATAGAAAAGTGGTAAGATTGTACCCTGTCAAAGGTGGAAAACTTGTGAGACGTGGAAAAAACAAGGGAGTCCCACTGAGTTCTGGTTCTCACAAGTGTCACTGTATTTCTTGGCTGTTAAATTGTATATGGTCTGTCATATTCTTGAGGGTTCTACCTGGTGATAGAAATGTGGCTTCTAGAAGCTAAAAAAAGAAAGATATAAAATCCATCTCTGTTTTAAAGCTTAGCTTTTTTGTATTGCCAGCCCCTCTCTGTGCAGGCAACTGATTGATGGGATTCAATATGCTTTTGCAGCAAGACACATATGAATCTCTGTGCCCGTTTCATTTCCCAAGCAATTCATATGGAGCCAAGCCCTTGAAATATAGAGTGCAGCAGAGAATGAGATGAATGCTGCAGTCTTGGGTGATTTACTGGATCTTATCAATGTGATCTGTCCAATTAGAAATGTAGATTCAACAAGCTATGGAACCAGTCTGGCCTTGGCCATTTCATTTTTTCTCCAGCATTCAGAGCACTAGTTGCATGACCAGCATTAATCCTGGGAACATTAGATCCCATCTGGTGCAACTGTACGTTACCAAGATTAGACTGTGACATCACAAAGATTTAAGGCATCTCTGTGATATTCTGGCTGGGTGGTACTGCGGGAGGTGCTTCCTACAGACATAGGCCAACTTGACTGCTGTATGGGTGAGCAAATAATAAACCAAGGCCTGGCAAGGGTGTGTATGTAAGGGGAGGCTGGGGTGGGGGGGGAGGCGAGGGGTGTTATGGAGAGGAGCTGGGTGTAACGGTTCCCTAGCATGCGTGGGTGAATTGGTTCCGGATGTTAACATTTTTTCCTTGGAGCTTGACTACATTCTTCTTTTTCTTTGCCTGTCTGTTTTCCTGCCCAGATTGTTAGGCCTTCACAGCTGTGTAGCTCATTGCTGGTGAGTGTTGAGATGACAGATCTGGCCTTTTTGCAAGGGCAATTTTTGGGCATGTGTACAGATAGAGCCTTTTGAGGGGCTTTCACTCATTGCTTTCCTGATTCTTGAGGGGTTTTCATCCATCATCTTGTCAACTTGGTACCAATCCTGTATTGCACCGGATGGCCTCCATTGTTAAATGAGTATGGCGTGTTATAGAAAGCAGACAGTCCTTCATATCATAGAAGGAGAAGGTGTTGCCTGGTATGGGAAACTAGCACAAGTAGATGGAGGCCAAAGCATTGCCCAGTGGATAAGAGCATGAGTTTTGGATCAGGAAGATCTGACTCAAGCATCTAGTTCTGGCTATGTGACCTTGAGCAAGTGACTTTGCCAGTCTGTGCCTCAGACACTGTCATGATCAAATTGTGTGCCCCCAAATATGTGTTAACTTGGCTAGGCCATGATTCCCAATGTTATGTGATTATCCTCTATTTTGTGATGTGTTGTGAATCCTAACCTCTGCCTGTGGTTAATGAGACAGGATTGTTGTTGTGGTTGTTGTTGTTATTTGCCATCAAGTCGGACCTGACTCATAGCAACCCCTCCTTGGGCTTCCGAGGCAGTATCACTGCAGAAGTAGATTGCCCAACCTTCCTTCCGAGGGGTGGCTGGTGGGTTTGAAGTGCCAGCCTTCTGGTTAGCAGTCAAGTGCCTTAGGCACTACCAGAACTCCTATAAATGGGATTGTTGTTGTTGTTGTTATGTGCCCTTGAGTGAGTCTGCCCTGACTCATAGTGACCCCTCCTTAGGTTTGCAAGGTAAGTGCCTTAGGCACTAGGCTACCAGAGACAAGATTAGGTTATGTGAAAGAGGAATAGGTTGTGTTTGTTATGTTGATGAGGCAGAATTACTTAAATCACAACCTTTATTCAGGTCACAACCCTGATCTGATGTAAGGGGAGTTTTTCTGGGGTGTGGCCTGCATTACCAAGTGAGAAGAGAGGAGGGGACCTACTACCACCAAGAAAGAGGAGCCAGAGAGCAGTGCATATGCTTTGGACTTGGTGTCCCTGTGCTGAGAACCTCCTAGGCCTAGGGGGAAATTGATGCCAAGACACATGGAGATCTACAAGGAACACCAGACCCACAGATGTTGAAAGGAGACAAGAGCCTTACTTCAGAGCCAACAGAGAAAGCCTTCCCCTAGAGCTGGCACTCTGAATTTGGACTTCCAGCCTCCTAAACTGTAAGATAACAAACTTTTCTTTGCTAAAGCCATCCATTTGTGGTATTTCTGTTATAGCAGCACTAGAGAACCAAGACAGTAGCTTATATACAAAATGAGGGTGATAACCTCATCCCCCATGTCATTGCTTATGTTCCTCCTTCCCCTCCCCTAACATTCCTTCTGAAGAAAGTTTATACTATCAAAACCTAGCTTAAATACCCAACATGACAGATTATTTCCAAGATGGAGACGGGCAATTTGCTATAAATGTTAATTGACATGATGGACATATTCAAACATGAAATGACTTCAGAAAACTAGTTATAGTTTTCTACACAGTAACAAGTATTATAATCATGGAAGCAAGTACTTGCATGACACCAACTTTATCTTCACTTGGAGTCTTTTGTAGGGAGTTCCTCTTTTGGGGGGACCCCTCTATAATTTCCTCTCAAAATGGTGCCAGTGTGTGTCTGTGACTTCATAGTCACAAGGGAGTCCCAGCTAGATAATATGCAATTCTCCAAACTCTCCAAAATTTGGGGTCTCCAGTTGGCCACAGTCATAGGAAACTTTTCTTGAAATAACCAAATAACCAGGCTAGACTACATGGTTCTTGTCCTGCCTTTGGTTTTATAGGTTACCTTCTGACTCCATGCTACCAAAAATCTGATGATTTGGCCTTAGTCTTTTCTTTCTTTGGCAAGATGTGCACCTGCTATCTTTTTGTCCTATTAGGTTAGCATTCACCTTTAGACTCCTGGTTGATTTATGCCTATAACTAAGGAAGACATTGGCTTTGGCCTTCTCTCTCTGTTCTGTGACCGTCTTTGTGCACATGTACACACCCATATGTACACACACATCTGTGCACAGAATTTTGATTGATCTTTTCTACATTTTAATATTTGTCATCAGAGGAAGTGGTAAAGTAGAAGCCTGTAAAAATTAATACTTTACATCTTTCTTATGATACTTAACACATTTTTCCTTGAATTATAACTTTTGGAAGTCATCTTTATTTTGTAAGCCCTGACAGAGTTCCCCTTTTTTGTTTTTGACTAGACTGAAACCCTGGAGAATACCATGCCTTACTCATCTTTAAATCCCCATTAGCACTCAGTGAACATTTGTTAATCTGAGTCTGTACATGTCAAATGTTAGTGATGTGTTCTGTAACCACTATGGGCACTTTACAGATGATTTGGCTTCAGGATGGTCCTGGAGGCTCAGTATGAGGTGGGTCAAGGTCCTGACAGCTTCTCTAGTTATGATCTTGGATGTGTCAGTTGATCTCTCTATACTCTTGAGTCTCTATTTGTAATGGGGATAAGACCATGGAATTTTAATAAGAAGGAAAGAATAGCAAATTATACTACTCACAAGGTGTTTTTGTAGCTGGAAATTGCTAAATGCTATCTGCATGGAGTCTGTTTCAGGAGCTGTCTCCTGAGGAAGCCTTGGCATTTAGAAGTGCGATTAGTTTGTGGGAGTAACTCTGCTCCATCTTTCCCTATTTGTTTCAGGCCTTATGTCCAGCAGCCTCTGTTTCCTGCCCAGCGAGAGAGAAAAAGAAATTGAATGAAAAGCAATCTAAAAATCCCCAGTGTTAAACAGAAGTGTAAAACATATCTCTAAATGAAAGACAGATTGCATGTGTTTGCCTGAGAAAGCAGAGTTGGGTTAAGTTGAAGCAGAATGAGAGAAATTCTTCTGGCTTTTCCATCCCATGAGCAGTGGGGAATATGTAAGTGAGCTGACAGGAGGTCCCAGCTCAGGGCTCAACCCCATGATGGGGGAGAAGACAGGTTGTCAGGAGAAGAAAGGGGGGAACCCTCTGAAATACAAGATAATTTTTGAGCAGGATGGAGAGCTGAGAAGTGGGAGGGAGATCTATGAGAATGCAGTACAGAAACAAGCACAGGGAGAAAGAAGAGTTGGAGACAGAGAGACACAGAGAATGCCAGGTACTTTTTGGTACCTGCCAAACTGTTTACAAAATCCTTAATACTGTCAAGGGAAAAAACAGCCTTACTTGGCTACTTCCATTTGTTCTTTATCTCTTAGGACCTACCTTACTTCTCTGCCTGTAGCTAGAACTTGCTTTAGAGAAAAAGGGCATACAAACT
Source organism: Orycteropus afer afer (assembly GCF_000298275.1). Classification (NCBI taxonomy): domain Eukaryota; kingdom Metazoa; phylum Chordata; class Mammalia; order Tubulidentata; family Orycteropodidae; genus Orycteropus; species Orycteropus afer. The sequence continues at coordinate 4,542,038 of NW_006921597.1, forward strand.
TGTCTTTTTTTTTTTTTCTCTCTGAGTTATCTGCCCAGAGTGGTGGCTGATTTCTGGGGCTGACCCAGTGTCATAGGGAACTCTGCAGCGTTGGTGGCTTCTGTGCTATAATTATATGCTAAGCACATAGTTATATTCTAAACACAGTGGAGACAGCCTGGGAGAGCCAGATTTACACAGGAGGCCATCAGACCTGGAGTAAGTTGGTGCCTTGAGCTATAAGTTGTGGGAAAAGAGTGCTTCTCTGTACTTTGTATGTAAACAAGCAGAATGACTCCGAGTTTATCTTTTTCTAGTTGAATATCCTTGATCCCCAGTCATAAGGATACTTCTTCAAGATGTATCCATGGGTTCCAAAATGGGGAAATGCTTTGCTGTTAAGAGCCAATGACAACAGGAATTGTCAAATGTCCTGGTGTCTTTTGTGAGTCCACCATTCCCATGTGATGATATTCTAGATCCTCTTTAGAAAGAGAATGTGACTCAGGAACTCCACCTAGGAGGGGACACACAACAACTCACCAAGATTCAAATGTAAGTCATCAAGGACCCTGTTTATATACCTGTGAAGGGCAATGAGGCTCTTCAGTGCTAAAGTGCATCCCAGAGAGTATGTGTAAGTTCAGCATTCATTCCTTGGTATCCTCAATCCTTAACTAAACTATAGGCGTTCCTTTTGGTCTCCCATGATCCCGAAGGTCAGGATCAGCAGCCTCAGATAGTAACCCCAGAAAGTCACCACCTTGTTTTTTAGCTGCCGTGGAGTCAGCCACTGACTGACTCATGGTAACCACATGCACAATAAATGAAATGATGACTAGTTCTGAACCACCCTCATACTTGGTGGCAAATCAGACCACTGTGACATAAAAGGTTTTCATTGGCTGACTTTCTGAAGTAGATCTCTAGGCCTTTATTAGTCCATCATAGTCTGGAAGCTCTGCTGAAACCTGTTCAGCGTTGTAGCAACACACAAGCTTCCATCGACAAGTGGTGGCTGCACAAGAGCTTCCCTCTTTTCTGTTTCACCAAGATGTGGGCCTACTGAGTGAAGGCAGAGATGAGATGGATCTGAGCTATGGGATGTTGGGAGAAGCTAATCTTTTGAGCTGCACTAGGTACAGAGAGTGAACACATTTGTCCAGGATGCTTCGGAACTTGGTGCAGATACTGTGGGAAAGAGATCTTCTGACCACTTTGATACTTTGATTGTTACCTTTCACAACTTCCAGGGTACCCTCTCTTTAACTATGCTAGGTGCTACATTAGTTATGACATTTGAGCTAGTCTATTGTAAGAGAAACCAAAATTGAATTTCGAATCCTACCTACATTTATACTTTTCAAAAAAGCTTGGAGTTCCTGATATTCAAGATTGAATTTGAGACCTGGTGTCTTATCTGGAAAGGGGTCTGGACAAGCAGGAAGCTGTCTATAACTGGAACCACAGGGGCTGTGCTCAGTGAAGGCTATAGTCCAAAATCCACATCACATGCTTCTCTTTAAATGGAAGATATAGCAGCAACAGCACCCTATCTCCTAAGTCTAGCCCAGAACCATTATCCCTTCAAACTGGTTTCCATGCTTAGAGATTCTGAGTCTTTTCTTCATCATCTGACAGAATCAGCAAAACACCTATTTACCTACAAGTGTAAAACATCATCAGGGACATACACATTAAACACTAACTCTTCTGATATTTCAAGCAGTCTTTGTTAAATAAATACACACTTTATTTTAGCCAATAAAATTTATATTTAGATGATGACAAACTTCACTTTTTGAAACATTGTCTGAGTTTTCATAAAATGTATACATAGAATTTTTGGATGATCAATCATATTTCAGTGCATGAAGGATGTTTGCCATTTTTTGGGGTTCTAGAGTAAAATGCCATGCAGGACAAAGGAAAAAAATCCACTGATAGGGTGAAGACAAATTCTCAAGGCTTTGGCAAAGCCAGATTTTCTTATATCAAGCTCACAAAAAGTAAGACATATCTTCCTAAAATGAGTTCTGTTCTTTGTAGGGGCATGAAATTGACCCAGTTTGGATATTTGATGACTTGGATTTCATCTCTTGCATTGCCATGCTCACACATTTGATGCATTCCTGCTTGAAAAAGAAAATATGTAGTTTCTTTGAACCTTGAGGATTTCCTAAAGAAAAATTCAAAGTGTTTTACAAAGGTCACCTTCTAAAACATTGCTTAAGTTATGGATAGGGAAGCATCTCTAACTCCACTTTCAAGTAGAATATTCAACGTTGTTGTTGTTATGTACTGTTGAGTTGGATCCAACTCATAGTGACCCCTCCTTTCTGAGGCAGTATAACTGTGGAAGTAGATTGCCCCATCTTCCTTCCAAGGAGTGGCTGGTGGGTTTGAACTGCCAGCCTTCTGGTTAGCAGTCAAGTGCCTTAGGCACTGTGCTACCAGAGCTCCCAGAATATTCAATAAACAACCAAAAAAAAAAAAGAAACCAAACTCACTGCTGTCGAGTTGATTCTACTCATAGTGACCCCTCCTTGAGTTTCCGAGGTGGTATCTCTACAGAAGTAGATTGCCCAGCCTTCCTTCTGAGGAGTGGCCGGTGGGTTTTAACCACCAGTCTCTGGTTAGCAGTCAAATGCCTTAGGCACTGCACCACTAGAGGAAAAAATGTCAGGCACCTACACACTAGTAATTAGGCAATTGCCAATTCAGGTAAATCACTTCTGCTTTCTATTTCTTCATGTAAATCAGGGAGAATGTGCCATGCCAACCAGCCATGTTTCAGAGGTACTGGAAAATAGCTTTGTATGGTAGAAATGGGCTCCGGTTGTTATTCTCTTTCAGACAATTAAAAGATTTTTTATTATCAAATTTGGATGCACAAAAGTACCATGATCCTCGTGAACCCATTATCTAACTTCAATGCCATAAATATTTTTGCTACATTTGTCTTCCATTTTTCTTTCTCTCTTTTGCTGGAGCATTATAAAGCAAACTTCAGACATCATGTAATCTTACCACCCCCAAGTGCTTTAGTACTTGAATGGTGCTCTTGTTGTTACTTGCTGTTGAGTCAGCTCCAACTCGTGGTGACCTTATGTATAGCAGAACACAGTCTTGGCCATTCCTGCACCATCTTCATGATCTTTGATAGGTTTGAGTCCATGCTTCTTAGAAGCAAGATTGGTGAGACTTCCACTCACTTACTTTGGACAAGTTATCAGGAAAGACAAATTTCTAGAAAAGGACATCATGTTTAGTAAAGCGGAGGGTCATCAAAAATGAGGAAACCCCTCAATGAGATGGATTGATTGGCCATAGCTACAACAATGAACTCAAACAGTAGACTCAAAGTACTTGAGTAGACCTCCAAAAATATAAAAAGGCATTTTGTGTTCTAAAAACAATGCCATCACCACACAAAACAGAACTCACACCAATTTCTTGACATCATTTTAGTCACTCCATATTCAAATTTCCCTGATTTGTTTCAAAACAGTTAAGCTCTCACTGTCAACAGTTCTCTTCTCATCAGTCTATACAATTCTCTTAAGGATGCCACATACTGAATGAAGTTCCACACTAGCTTGACACCTAATATACCTGAAGTGTCTGTGACTAGTACAGGTTCTGTAGTCCCACCCCTGGAGGATCCTTTCAGGAGTCCTAGTAGGGAAGGAGGATTTGAAGTCTGTGTTTTAGGAAAGTTCACTTGATAATTCTAATGGGCAGATGGATTTGGAAACCACTGTTGTATACTGCTATCTTTTTCTTAGGAATGCCAGGGAGAAGAGGGACTGGAATATGTGTGTTTGGCACATGGTGAGAATATTATGGAGCCTGTATTTTTAAAGTCATTATAACAGTTATGCCAGCACCCAAATAAATGTCATAACTGAGAACATTTATTACTGAGCAAGGTTAGAAAATTACTTTTTGTTTTAATAGGAGTGACTTGTGGTTATTAAAATAATGTGGGGGCAGTAAGTAATATCTGATTACAGGCTCCCTAGGTAAATGAGGCTCAGGATGTTTTTCTGGTTGTGGCAAACACAATTTGTTATTTTATAGAGGTCATGGAAAATGAAACTCCTTCAGGGTTTTAACATTGACAACAGAATACCCTTCTGGAAGTGAATTAAATTATAATTAAATTTAATCTTATGCATGTTAACTTTGGGAGCTGTGCTGAAAATTTGCAACTCTTTGGATGCTATTTAGACATGAATGAGCCACCAAGTTGAATGAAACACAAATTGAAAAGTGAAATATTTGGCTAAAGTTTACTTTTGTCTACATGGCTTCAAACAACTGCTTTAACTATTTTATCTTCTACTTGTCCTTCCCCTTCGCTGAACTGATGGATTTAGCCCAGTGAATCAGTGGATGAGCTGCTGTTTAGATGTAAAACAGTTGCATTTGTCAGGCATAAGGAGAAGATTAAACTGAGTGCAGTATTGTGAACAAATTACTTTAAATCATCTTGATTGAAATATTACTTAATAATGCTTCTTAATAAAGCCGCAGTCAAGAAACCAAATGATGTATTGCATTGGGCAAATCTACTGCAAAATATGTCTTTAAAGTGTTCAAGAACAAAGATGTCTCTTTGAAGACTAAGGTGCTCCTGGCCCAAGCCATGGTGATTTTCAATCACCTTATATGCATGAGAAAACTGGACAATGAATAAAAACCAAATCAAACCAAAGTCACTACATCAAGTCTATGCTGACTTGTAGCAACCTCCATTGGCTTTCTAAGGTTGTAAATCTTTATAGAAGCAGACTGTCTCATCTTTCTTCCCTGGAGTAGCTTGTGGGTTTGAACCACTGAACTTTTGGTTAGTAGCCAAATGCCTTAACCACCACACAACCAGAGCTCCTTGGATAATGAATAAAGAAGATCAAAAAAGAATTGGTGCATTTGAATTGTGTTGTTAGGGAAGAATATTGAATATACCCTGGACTGCCAGAAGAACAAACAAACCTGGCTTGAAAGAAGTACAGCCAGTATGCTCCTTAGAAAAAAGAATGGCGAGACTTCATCTCATGTACTTTAGACATGTTATCAGGAGGGAGCAGTCCCTGGAGAGAGACATCATGCTTGGTAAAGTAGAAGATCAGCAAAAAAGAGGAAGACTCTCAATGAGGTGGATTGACATAGTGGCAGCAGCAATGGTTTCAAACACAGCAATGATTATGAGGATGGTGCAGGAGCAGACAGTGTTTCCTTCTGTTGACATAGCATCACAATGAGTAGTAATTGACTTGATGGCACCTCACAGCAATAACAATGCTGCTATGTCATTTCTAGAATTTCACAGTTCTTTTTACCACTATGAAATATGAAATGACCACCAATTACTGAGTCATTTTGGCTCTTCAGTTTTGAAATAATTTAAGAAGCTTGATTAACTGAAAACAATAATAAGCAAACATGTGGATTAATATCTTGTTCCAAAAAATTACTGCTGATCACAATCATTTGCAAACTTCTTGATAAATAGGTGTGCAATTTGGTGAGTAGTTGTTGCTGTCTATATAGTGTGGTATTTGGTGAGTCTATAAGTTAAGGCTGATGCTGTAGGTAAAGTAGTGTCATGGAGTCAACCTTTTCCATTAATCTCCCATGGCACTTTGCTTGTGCCTCTAATAAAATACTGTAACGGTGATATCGAAGTATAATTATTTGCTTACATCTTTCTTCCCCTCTGACTAGACCTGGCATTTCCTAAAGGTCAGGAATCTATCTTGACTATAATTTTTATCTCCAGCCCTCACATCATTCCTGACTTGCAATAAGTGCTCAACCAATGAATTAGTCTTAGTTTTTTTTTTTTTTTTTAATTGTGATTTGGGTGAAAGTTGACAGAGCAAATTCACTTTTCATACAGCAGTTCATACACACATTGTCTCATGACATTGACCACAATTTATCCCAGTGCAACAGCTCCCCTCCCACTTCCTCTCGATAGGTACCTCTTCCCTGGGTCCATCCCTCCATGTACTCCTGCCCCCTGAACTGTCTCCCTGTGCATAAACAGCCCTTCTTTCTCCCATGATTGTTATCTCCAAGGAGTGTATCTACCTCAGGTACATGTTCAACTCTTATGCCTGTCTTTTGTTTGGCTGGAAGCCACAGGTGTGGGTTCAATTCCAGACCTGAAGGGCAGCTAGGGACCATAGTCTCAGTGGTTCTACCAGACTCTATCAGACTAGCAAAACTGGTGTCCCACCCCCCCCCTTTTTTTTCCAAATGATTTTGAGTTTTGTTCCACATTGTTCTCCCTGTCCATCCAGGATCTCCTACATAGATCCCCCTCTGAGTGGTTTACAGTGGTAGCCGGGCACCATCTAGTTCTTCTGGTTTCATAGTCATATAGGCTGAGGATTGCATGGTGTACCAGTCTCAAGGACTATCTGTTTCCATGAATATTTGGTTTTCTTCATTGTTCTTTCCTCTGCACGAGGAGAGACCCATTATTGCATCTAGATGGCTGCTTGCAAGCTTTTAAGATCCCAGTTGCTACTCGGCAAAGTAGGAGGTGGAACAATGTTTTGTATAGTATGTTATGCCAATTGAGCTTGATGTTCCCTGCTACTATGGTCCCGAGCCAACAGGTCCAACTACTCACTCCCTCTGGGTAGCTGGCTGTGACCAAGAAGTGACTACAACCTACAACTAAACCTATTCTTAGGCTTTTTTTCTTTCTTTCTTTCTTTTTTTTTGTGTGTATATGTGTATGTGCTAGGCTATCAGATTGACAATTTTACCTGAACTGACTGGAAAGTTCAGTCAAATTGCTGTTTTTAAAATTCAAATTCAAATTATAGCATAAAACGCATAGAACTTTGGACATTTTTAGTTTAGAGCTGTTGTATTAAAGTTTGTTAAATAGCTGTATTCCCACCCCCCCTTTAAAAATAAACTTTAGAGCAGTGTTAGATTTACAGAAAGATTATGTAGAAAGTACAGAGTTTCCGTATGTATACCCTTACTCCCCCCTGCACAGTTTCGTTTATTATTAGCATCTTGTATTTGTGTGGTACATTTGTTACAATTATGAACCAATATTGATATATTATTAACTAAAATCCATACTTTACATTAAGGAGCTCTGGTGGCATAGTGCTTAAACCATTTGACTGCTAACCAGAAGGCTGGTGGTTCAAACTCACCAGCCACTCTACAGAAGGCAGACTGGGCAATCTACTTCTGTAATGCTTTACCACCTCAGAAACCCAAGAAGGGATTGCTGTGAGTCTGAATCAACTGGATGGCAGTGAGGTTTTTTTTTTTTTTTTTTTGTTTGTTTATATTTTACATTAGGGTTTACTCTCTGTGTTATTGTGTCAGCCCTTTAAGTTTTGACAAATGTGTAATGTTATGTGTTTACCATTACAATATCATACAGAATAGTTTTACTGCCCTAAAAATGCCTTGAGCTCCACCTTTTCATCCCTTTGCCACTCCCCTTGTACCTCTGGCAACTGCTGATCTTTTTACTGTCTCTGTAGTTTTGCATTTTTCAGAATGTTATATAGATGTAGATTTTTGGGACTGGCTCTTTCACTTAGCAATATGCATTTAAGTTTCTCCCCTGTCTTTTAGTAGCTGGGTAGCTCCTTTCTTTTTATCGCTGAAGAATAGTCCACTGTATAGATGTACCATGGTTTATCCATCTGCCTGTTGAAGGACATCTTAGTTGCCCCCCCCTCTTTTTTTTTAAGTCTCATAGCATTCTGTTTTGTGGATGTATATTAACTTTTATGAAACCTATTTTAATGGACCCTCACATTACTACTTGAGTCATTTACTACTGTAAATAAAGCTGCCATGATTATCTTTGGGCACTCTTGTGATAAGCTTCCTAGTATAATTTCTGGAAATGGAATTGTGTAGTTGAAACTGTGCAATTAAATTTTGATGGCTACTCCAAATTACCCTCCAAAAATATTATTCAATTTACACTTCCATCCACAATGTGGACGACAAATATTTTTCCACCAATTTCCCAACAGTGTATAAAATGCTTTCATTTTTGCCAACTAATATTCTTGTCTTTTTAAAATATTTACAAATTGATTTTGTTATAAACTCTCTTCATCTATCCCCTAACTTCCCCATAGTTTACAGGTACAGAGCTTAAGTTCATAGGTTTGTAGGGCAATTCCTTCTTCCCTTTACACAGGTACAGGGTTTTGTGTAATCTCCCAGGCTTCCCTGCTCCTCCATTTATTACCAATCATTACTTTAACTTAATCTTTTAGGATGCTGGGGTTCAAGTCATCAGTGCCGGAGGCTTTCAAGGTGTTAAGTAAATAAGAAATGGCAGCAAACATTTCTTGTTAGTGAGGAAGAGAATAAAAGGCATGTCACTCAGGGTTTCTGGGTGCAACTTTGGTTCAATTATCTTCAGATGTTTAAAATCAAGGCTGTTTCCAGATCATTTCAAGGAACAGCAGGGCAACCTGCTGAGACCTGTGTGAAATGAACACCCTGTTACAACTAATTAGTGTTACTGTTTTCCTTGCAGTCGGGGGTGAGAGGAAATATATGAAGGGTGTTTATCCCTTCCTGTAGAAGGAAAGAACTGGAACCACTGAAAAAGCCTGGAGGGGGACCCAGAGTATGGCTCCTACATGACTATTCCCACCTTTTGCAAAGAATAGCTGGGAAGCGGCGTGAATTGTACTTGTTATTTGATGCCAGGGCTCATGACTTCTTTGACCCATGCACAAGTTCTTCAGGTTGCTTTCACAGGAGGCTTAAGACATATAGTCCATTCAATTAAATTTAACAGCTATTTATTGAATCCTCACAGTATGTAGATGAGTAAGGACTTTAAAATCTAGGCACAAAGGATAATTGAGTAGGCATTTGGAGCCAATGGAAGTTTCTGAGGAAGGTAGTACTTAAGGACTTCATTTAGGTTTGAATTGTGGTGTTATCACTTACTGGCTCTGAAAACTTGGGTAAGTTTCTTTACTCCTCTCTTCCTTGATTTCCTTACCTTTAAAGGTTTGTTAGAAGAATGAAATAAAGTCATCCACCATATGTGATCAATTAATATTAGTAAGTATCATGCAACCAGAGCTATGCCTTAGGAAGATTCATGTGACAGTAGTAAGTAAGATGCTAAAACATGGAGCGAGGAAAGACAAGAATGGGGAGATCAGAACTGGTTTCTTGTTCAGTGTTTCAATGATTAATTTATGCACTTAGTGGCTTAAAACACTTAATGGATTAAATAGCAACCCTTTTATTTGCTCATGATTCTGTGAGTCATGTATTTTATAGCACAGCAGGGATGCTTCTACTATGTTCCATGATGTCTGGATCCTGAGATGGGGTGGCTCAGCTGTCTGGCTGAGATAGCATAACTTAGGCTATATGTCTGTGGTCTAAGTTTTGGCTTTTGGATGGGTTCCTCTGTTCTTCCCCATGTGGCTCTTCTGTGTTGCTTGCTTGAGCTTCCTCACTGCATGGCAGTTGGGCTCCAAGAGTTTGTGTTTCAAGAAGACAAGCCTCAGTGTGCAAAGACTCATCAAGCCTTGCATATGCTTACAAAATCCCATTGGCCAAAGCAAATCACATGGCCAAACCTAGAGTGTGTGTGGAAGGAGACTATACAAGGATATATAAATAGTGGAAAGTAGGGTGCATTAATTGAGGTCATTGCTGTAACAGTCTATCATATTGAGAAAAGTCTGAATATCCTCCACCATGACTTCCTTCCAAGTGGAGACTCAAGGGTCCAGTTTGCTTCCATTTTGTAGCTCCACCATTTCAACAGCTGGCTTTCATGCTTACCATGGGAAGGAAACAAAGACCAAGAGGGTTGCACTAGGGCCTCAGATTTAGTTTCAACAGGACTGAGGAAATGACATGAATTAATTCTGTTGTTGAGATTTCTTCTCAACTTGTAATTTAATCATAAAATAAGCATTCCTAGATTTATACACTGAATTGATGCAGTGGTCAGTATTTATGATGGCTATTTCTCTGAAGATCATCAATGGCATCAATTTTAGAGCTTCTCATTGAAGTAGGGGAAGGTATTCTGACTGCATTGTGTACCTAACTGAACAAATAAGGTGAGGAAACTGTTGTGAGGTGGTGGTTATGTGGTACAGCAAAGATGATCATGGAGCCTAATCAGTTTTTGTCTTGTTCACCTGACACATTTTGAGAGCTTTGGACAAAGCATCATTGTCATTTAAATATATAATATTATTATTGTAGCCTTTTAATACTCATGCTGGGCTGGAGTTGACCACTGGGGGCCCGATTTACCTGTCCAGCTGCCCTTTGCCACATAGTACTTGCGACATGGAAGGGTTAGTGGTTGCTCCTGGCCATAGAGGATAGTAGCCTGAGTGTTGTGGTCCGCTTTTAGGGGTGAGTGATGATAATTACTCTTCTCATCATCATTCGAATTGTCATGTGCATTGAGGAACGTAGGCAGCATGTGCAATGACAAGTTCAAGGACATTTTCAGGCTTTACATAAAAGAAGCTATAGTAAACTGCTATTAATCTTAAATTGGAATAGTCTGTAAGCTCAACCAGCCAAAATTTTTACCAATACTAGTCAACAATAATGATCCTTAAATCATCTTCCTTAGAGTGTTAAAAAAAATGAAGGCATGTCTACTATATAATTCTGTCCTCAAAGAAGAAAGAAATTCTGTAAAAAATTGACATTTAGTAGTTGTTTTTGAGATAAGTACAACTCATGGCAACTCCATATGTGTCAGAGTAGAACTGTGCTCCATAGGGGTTTCAATGGCTGATTTTTTTGGAAGGGTATCACCAGGCCTTTTTTCTGAGGCCCTTCTGGATGAACTCAAACTGCCAATCTTTTGGCTAGTAGCCCATTGTGTTAACTGTTTGCACCACCTGTGTTGTTGTTGTTATGTGCCATCAAGTCGGACCTGACTCATAGTGACCCCTCCTTGGGTTTCCGAGACAGTATCACTATGGAAGTAGATTGCTCAACCTTCCACCACCTAGGGAATATAAATGGTAACTGGCTTATTTTTAATAGTCTTTGTGTAAAATTAGAAGTTTAATGTAACTGGAAAGGTTCTCACCTAATTATTCACATATTGTGTCTTGGGAGTTGCTGATACAGTTAGCTCTCTTCATCAGCATGCATACCATAGTCTGCCTTGCTTATTGGAGCAAGTCTTACGTTTCCACTTAGAAAGTACGTATCTTGAGGATAGGTTCATACCTTAAACATCTCTGTGTCCCCCTCAGAGCTCAGCAGAGTGTTGCCCACATGACAAGTGCTTCGGAGATGTTCACAAAGGTGACTCAGCTTTTTGTGGAAAAGAACTGGATTGGACTCTAGGCTCCACTCCCAGCAACTCGATAGGAGATTTTGAGCAAATCACTTTTCTTCATTGGGCCTCCGAACTCTTACATGTAAAATAAGGGGATCTAGTGAGATGAAACTTTTGGTCTTTTTTTAGGCCTCCATAGTCAAGTTACGAGCCCTGAGGGCAGTGGTTAAGCACTTGACTGCTAACCAAAACGTCAGTGGTTCAAAAGCACCAGTTGCTCCATGGGAGAAAGACATGGCAGTCTGCTTCCTTAAAGTTTTCAGCCATGGAAGCCCTAAGGTGCATTTCTAACCTGTCCTATATGGTCGCTATGAGTCAGAATTGACTTGATGCCAATGGGTTTGGTTTTAGTTACAGTCAAGTTTTTGCTACCACTAGTTGGAGGTCTGAATTTTAAATAACAATTCAGGCATTTCTCTAATTCCCCCACCACCCACCTCTCACACATGCACTTTGAGTCTCTTTCATTTGCTCCACAAAAGATGGCTGCCTTATCCCAACTAGTGCTGCAAGCATAGACTGATCTGCAGGCCAGCAGAGTCCCCTCAGGTCTCAGGGCAGAGAATGAATCATATTGTCATCAGTGGTATTGGTGAGTGCCATGGAGTTGATTTGACTCAGCAACCCCATGTGATGGAGAACTGCCCCATACTGTTTTCTAGCCTGTTATCTTATGGAAGTGGAGAACCAGGTCTTTCTCACACAGAGCTGCTGGGTGAGTTCAAAGTGCCAACTTTTCAGATAGCAGCCCAACACCTAACTGTTGCACCACCAGCCCTCATTCAGTCATTCAGGAAACAATGACCTAGCCAGATAGGGTACTAGTTGCTGGGAGACACAAAGATGAATAAACACAATCCAGGCTCTCAGGAAAACAGATGCATAATCCAAAATAACCAAACTAAACTCACTGCTGTTGAGTTGGATCCGACTCATAATGACCCCTCCTTGGATTTCTGAAGCAGTATCACTACGGAAGTAGTTTGCCCAGTCTTCCTTTCCAGGAGTGGCTGGTGAGTTTAAACTGCCCACCTTCTGGTTAGCAGTCACATGCCTTAGGCACTATACCACCATAGCTCCTGATGCATAATCAGATAGCTGGAATACAGGTGCTGGGTGTCCCAGAAGGGCATGTACAGAACCTGTGGGAGCACAGAGCAGGGACATGTGACTCAATCTGGGTCTGGAAGAGGGGGAACTAGGAAGTAATTTTTTGGACTCCTGATTCCCACCAGGTTTCCCAGCAGCAAGGCCTGCATGAAGGAGGACCTTGTGTGAACTCCCAATCCCTGTGGGCCACTCGTCTCCTGCTGCCCCCACTGCCCAGGACCATGCCATCCCCCTTCCCCTACTCCCCAGCCATTCCTATACTGATGCCTGGGGGCCTGTGGCTGTGTTGTCCATGTTGATGACAGCAGCAGTAACAAATTGTTCTGTCCGTCACATGGGGAGGATGGGTGGGCCAAGTCCAGGATGATTAAATTGCCCTTCGAGCCACTGCTGTGTTGACCAGGCCTCGGTTCCTGCCTCCCTCCCTCCCTTCAAAACACAAACATTCACTATGATTGAGTCAGAGTGTCCACTTGTCCCTATTTCCTCACACCCACTCGGCTTCGGAACATGAAGCCCCGAGCCTCAGGGGAACTCTGCCTGCTACTAAATAGCCTGCTTGGGAGGCTGTGTCATCTCCTATAAATTACAACCCTGTGCTTCCTGCCATGGCATGTGCTCCCCACAGCCCTTCCCCCCATTCTCCAAGTTTGGCCTACTGGTCCCCCTACTGTGTTGTGCAAACTTTCATGCTTTTGGGGACGGGCTCCCTCTCCTGGGATCCTGGGACGCTGGCAGCTCTGGCCACCAAAGCATGGAGAAGCTCAGTCACTGAGTCTGACAGTGCAAGTCAGTCACCTCCTAGATTAGATAGGGAGTAGGTGGCAAGGAGGAAGATGCAAGTGCAATGAAGAACTGCACATGTTCTCCAGGTTGAATTTGCATCCATTTGTTTCCACTCAGCTGCAAAAGTGCACCACACTATTGAAACCAGAGCCTTCTGGTGAGTAGTGGATGAAACCTGAACTGGGAAGAAGGTGGCAAGTTTTCCAGTGCAAGCCTAGCGGGTGTACTTGTGTGGAAAGTCACGTCAGGCCCATAAACACAGCAAAGTGGAGAGGTTGCCAAAGCAGAGCAGAAATAGCTGAGGAGTGCCCCATCCTAGTCCACTCAAACCCACCAATTCCTGCTAGACATTCTGTTCACTTGTTCTGTGTCTCTTCCTCTGCTTTTCTCTCTCCCTTCCATGTTTTGCTCTGTTCCAGGGACTCTTCAGCTAGCCGCAGGGCTGAGGTTGTCCTGCCAGTCTCCAGGTTGCTGGTCCTTTTCCTGGAGTGCAGGACAGGTGCAGAGAAGCTGGTCTCTATCAAGGACTTCTCTTCTCTGAGAAGCCACAGGAAACATGCTTCTCTGCTCCACCCTAAGACAATATATTCCACGTGTACAAGGAGGAGAAATTGGCTCCTCACTCAGATTTTAATCAGAACATTTTTGAGTTTGTTGGAATTTATTGCAGTTATTCATTCTTACTCTGGTTTTGAAGTCAGATTTCATCTCTTTCTCATTCCATCTGTATGTAACTCTTATGGCTCACTGAACTGAGTTCATTCTGAAGTTAATAATGATGAATTAGGGGGCTGGTGGAGGACAGACACTACTCTGGAGAACAATGCTCTATATTTTGCTAGTGCTCAGGGTGTGCAGGTGATTTTAGGAGAAGGGTAACATGCAATAGTAATGAAACAGGTGCTGCAGCAGCAATAATTCCAGGAGGATGCTGTGCTCAGCTTGGCAGGGATGGTGTGTTTTTTCCAGCTACAGTGGCTGGAGCCCCTGCAGTGCTGACAGAGGTCAGGTACTGGAAATATTGAGGACCATCATCTCTCAGGCACCAGCCCTAGACACTTCATACATTTTACATTCAAACACAGAAGGCTTGCACACCTGGCAGATGTAGCTTTCTGCCTTCCCAAGCAGAGCTGATGGTCTCCATTGCAACTGTCTATAAATACCAAGTCTTTCTGGCACAGGGCACAGTGTGTCCTCTGCAGCCGAGCACTGAGAGTTTTGGGATTCAGTGCGGTCATGTGGGAAACACCTAGCATAACTCCTGGTGCGTACCCAAACCCAAACCACACTTACTGCCATCAATCCGATTCTGACTCATGGCGACCCAGTATATTATAGAGTAGAACTGCTCCATAGGGTTTTCTTGGTTGTAATCTTTATGAAAGTAGATCACTGGGCCTTTCTTCCATGGTGCTGCTGAGTGGGTTCAAACCACCAAACTTGGTTAGTAGGCAATCACAAATTGTTTGCATCATCCAGGGGACTTCCTGGTGCTTAGAAGGCATTTAACAACTATTGATCTTTCTTCCTCTCTTTCACACTCTGTTTTCTCCTTATTCCTATTTTTTCCCTCAAGAAAAGTCACTGGAACATGTGTTTAATTTCAGATTATATGTATACCTAATGTAAGACATCTTCTCTCTGAGTTAGAGAGTCTTCTGGTTAACTAGTATTTATAATAATAATAAAACAGTTGCTGTCAAATTGACTCTGACTCATGGTGACTCCGTGTGTGTGTGAGAGTAGAACCATGCTTCATTGGGGTTTCAGTAGCTGGTTTTTTGGAGTAGATTGTCAGACGTTGCTTCTGAGGATCCTGTGGGCATACATGAACTCCCAACCTTTTGGTTAGCAGCTAAGAATGTTAACTGCATCACTCAGGGACTACAGCATTTATAATGTTCTTGTTCTTATGTACTGTTGAGTCAGACCCGACTCATAGTGACCCCTTCTTGGGTTTCTGAGGCAATATCACTACAGAAGTAGATTGCCCAACTTTCCTTCTGAGGAGTGGCTGGTGGGTTTGAACTACCAGCCTTCTAATTAACAGTCAAGTGTCTTAGGCACTACGCTACCAGAGCTCTTTATCTGCCTCCTTGTTTACTATTCTAGTGTCTAGCTTTGCATCTTCTGGAGTAGAATACCTGTTTAATGCTTTCCTTCTTCAGAACCAGGCCATTGGAAAGCAGAGGAGGCAGGATTTACCAAGTGTAGTTGGCACCACCTCAACACTGTTTAATGTTTTAGATTGAATTGTGTCCCCCAAACACATGTGTTAACTTCACTAGGCCATGATTCTTAGTATTATGTTATTGTCCTCCATTTTGTGATCTAATGTAATTATCCTATGTGATATAAATTGTAACTTCTATGATATTAATGAGATAAGATTGTTGTTGTTGTTATGTGCCATCGAGTCAGCCCCGACTCTTAGCGACCCCTCCTTGGGTTTTCGAGGCAGTATCACTACGGAAGTAGATTGCCCTACCCATAAGTGGCAGTTATTTTAATGGGGCAGTATGGAATCCAAATGATTAGGTTGTATCTTGAGTCAATTTCCTTTGAGATATAAAAGAATTACATTAGCAAGCAGAAATCAGAGAGACCTACTATCACCAAGAAAGAAGAACCAGGAATGGAGTATGTCCTTTGGACCTGGAGTCCCTGCACTATGAACCTCCTGGACCCAGGAGAAGATTGATGCCAAGACACATGGAGATCTCCAAGGGATGCTAAGCCCATAAATGTTGAAAGGAGACATGGAATTTCCTCCAGAAAAGAAAGAGAAAGCTAGACTGACCTGACACTCTGAATTCAACTAAACTGAGAGAATAAATTTCTATTTGTTAAAGCCATCCACTTGTAGTTTTTCTATTATAGCAGTATTAGATAACTAAGACACCTAACAAGACAGGATATTGGTAAAACCTAGGCCCAGACCCATGGGGATATGACTCCTTCACTGTGTGAAGGTAAGGTAAAGGAGTGGGGATATGCAAGGGTATTGTGTTAGAAATGGAGTTAAGCCCTAGGCTGTATTTCCCTACAGAAAGGCCAGGACTAGGGTGAAGTGAAACTTAACTCAGTAATGAATATAAGTAATACATTTTTTTTTAAATAAAAAATTAATGTAAGAAGCCATGGTCTGACTTGCTAAACTGCACTAATATATCATTTTGATTTAAGTAGTTGGTTTACTTGGGTTAATGCAGTATGATTCTGTTGACTGATGGTCCATCCTGTGCTTCAAAAAACAAAAACCAAAAAACAACCTGCTGCCATCGAGGTGATTCCTACTCATAGTGACCCTAATTTTGTTTTCAAGTTAATAAATCTTTCCAGAAGTAGCTTGTCCCGACTTCCTTCCGTGGAGTGGCTGGTGGGGTTGAACCACCGACCTTCTGGTTAGCAGTCAAATAAATGCCTTAAACACTATGCCACCAGAGTTCCAAAGATTCTGTGCTTAGCTCTCATTAATCCTATAAATCATAAAACACATAGTCCCTGCTCCCATGAAGAGAAGAGCATACACTTAGCCACAGTAAATACACATGAGATTACATACCTCTGCCCATGTTATATGGATGCCAACAGTAAATTTGTACCAATTCTCAGGAGGGAGGGTATGGATGAGGCTAGAGAAGGCAGGCAAGACCTCACAGCTCCTAACAGTAGGCCTGGAGGCCTTTGTATATCTAGGAGTCTGTGCCCATTGATCTTGATTGGAAGGATGAATTGCTTTATGGGTATCTTAGTTACTTAGTGCTGTGTAACAGAAATACCATAAGTGGTGGTTTTAACAAACAAATTCATTCTCTCACAGTTTAGGAGGCTAGGAGTCTGAATTCAGGGCATCAACTCTAGAGGAAGGCTTTCTCTTTCTGTGTTTCTTGGTCCTAGGAGGATTCTAGCACAGGTACCCTGGGTCCAAAGGATATGTTCTGCTCTCGGCTCTTCTTTCTTGGTGGCAGTAGATCCTCTTCTCGCTGCTTACTTCTTTCTCCTTTTTCCTCTTGTAGGATAAAAGGTGCTGCAGGCCACACCCCAGGGAAATGCCCCCTGTGATGGGATTATAAGTGTTACATCCCACCCTAATCTTCTTATGACTGATTGGGTTACCATATCAGCTCACATCATAGGGGATCACTACATGAATGCCAAACCACAGAGAATCATGGTCTGGCCAAGTTGATGCATAATTTTTTGGGGACACAATTCAATCCATGACAATGGGTGACCTTTTATAAATGGATTATAAATCTCTGTGGAACACACATAGGCTGCAACTAAGCCTTGGGTCTCACTAAATTTCCATACACTAGCATTCCATAGGGATCTCTGGTAGTGTAGTACCTAAGGCACTTGACTGCTAACCAGAATATTGCCGGTTCAAACCCATCAGCCACTCCTCAGAAGGAAGGTTGGGCAATCTACTTCCATAGTGATACTGCCTCAGAAACTCATGGAGGGGTCCCTATGAGTCGGGTCTGACTCGAAGGCACATAACAACAACAACAACAGCAGCATTCCATGGAAGGTCCATACATGGCACACATGGTTTGCTCTTAGCTACTAACTTAAAGTTTGACAGTTCAAACCCATCCAGTGGCATCATGGAAGATTTGCTTCTGTAAAGATTACAACCAATAAAACTCTATGGAACACAGTGACATGGGGTCACCATTAGTTGAAATTGACTTGAAGGCAACTGGTTAGCATTCCATGGAGCTTAGGACAGGGTCCCAGAATGAAAGCAGGAGAGCATGCCCTTAAGTGAGTTTCTGCCTTCTTTTTCTCCCTGATGGTGCCAGGGCAGGAAACTCTTATCCTTTGTAAAATTGCTTTGTCCCTGTGCTCCAGCAGAAAGAGTATAGCCTTGCAGAAAATTGTGCCTTGCGGAAAACTGGTGTAACAGTTTTATATTTCCACACTGTCTACACCCTGGATTGTAATAAGTGCCTTGGGGGCAGTTACTTGCATTATGCTTATTAACATCTCCCATTGTACATGCTTAGTAATTATTCATTGATTGCTCAGTTTTCTGGAGTAATTCCGACTGGTTTGAGATGTATGCAATAGGAAGTATAGTGAACACATTTATTGACTCATGTAAATACAAAGTGTTTGCTGTGTTAGTTTAACCTAGTAGCTCTGGAGTGACTCTAGACTTTCGTTTGTAGAAGCAAAATCACTACAGAAGTCCCAGATTTCATTTTTTCTAAGCATCTATTTTTTCCTCTCTCTCTCTGTTCTGGTTACTTAGTACCTCTCTGACAAGAATATACCACAAATGGGATGGCTTGAAGAAACAGAAGTTTTTATTCTCTTACAGTTTGGAGGCTTTAAGTCTGAGTTCACAGTGCCAGGTTCTAGGGGCTGGGTGAAAGCCTCTCAACCTTGGGCTTCAGCTCTTCCTCCTGCTCCCAGCCCAGTGAAGTTGGGGGCTTTTCTTCACTCAGCTGCTGGCTGCCAAGGTTGACAAGTAAAAAGGCACAGACCCGATGTTAACAAACCACATGGCAGGCCATTAATTCAAGTCCATTGAAAGTCCCAAGGTCAGCAGAGCATGGCAGTCTGCTGAACAATGACACGGCTACACGCAGGGTTCAAGCATGCCGTAAGCCAGAGACTGTTCTCCAAGGCTTCTCCTTATATACAGGAAGCAGATCACATCCCTAATGCAACTACTCAGCTGCTCATAGTAGATTCCACCATGGAGTTGATTACCAGTCTCATCATGGGGAATACTACATCCAGCTGCCCAGCCATTCAACCAGACCCAGCCAAGTTGACACACAAATTAACCACCACACTCTCTCTTTTTAAACCACACTGTCCCTATCTGAAAAGCAGATAACCTTGGGAGACCTTATGTCTTGGAGTTTTAAAAGAAGAGGGCTCCTATATATTGAAAAGTGTTTTTTAAAATAAAAATAAAACCATGGCCTAGGTGATCTCCCATGGTGAGAGTTAGGCAAACTTAGGGCAAGGAGGGCTTTCCTGGAAACCCTAGAATGATCCACACAGGTGGTTCCTTTGCTGGCACTAGGATGACCTCTGGAAAATGGCTTATATTCTTTACACTTGTATTACGCCCTAAAAGACCCACTCTTGGGCCTGATAAAACCTAAAGCTAGATATCTTGTAGTTCTTCCAGCCAAGGAAGTGTTTGGGACTCTGACCTCTTTATCATGGGGGCAGGTTCTGATAGAATTTGAAGGCAATACTGCACAAACCAAAAAACAAAACAAAACAAAACAAAACAAAAAAACCCAAACTCACTGCCATCAAGTAGGTTCCGACTCATAGTGACACCTTCTTGGATTTCCAAGGTGGTATCTCTACAGAAGTAGGTTACCCAGTCTCCCTTGCAAGGAGTGGGAGTGGGTGGTGTGTTTGAACTGCCAGCCTTCTGGTTAGCAGTCAGATACCTTAGGCATTACACCACCAGAACTCCCAATACTGCATGAGGGCCTGTCAAACCATGCAGTGCTCCCAACTGGGCTGCCTGTGGAAATCAACACTTGGATTAGGAAGATCCTCTAATCTGAAATGAATTTTGGCCTGAGTTATTAATCTCAGAAATATTTCCTGTCTTTGAGATTTGCTGGTAGGCCAGGCTTGTCTTAAACTAAAGAGTTAGATATTCCCATAAGTACTTGAGCTTGCTTGCTACATTGGGTTATCATTTTCCACATACATATGCTTAATCAGGAGCCGGGACATAGTGGATTTTGTTGACTTTGTCCTGTGCCTGCATTAGGATCTCTTGCTTGGCTGAGTGAATGCTCTAGATGATTTTGCCCCTTTCTGTGATCATGTTGTAGAGCTTTTGATTAGACACTGTTGTATGTAATCCATCCCCATGTTAACAGGCATGCCTCCAAGTGAGGACACAATCTGGCTGGTGGTGGATGATGGCTCTGCCTTTGGGATCTCCTGGGGACAGGCTGATGCTTTTAGAACTGCCTTGTGCCTTGATCTTAATTTATCTGTTGTATTCAATATCATTGGAAGCCAGGAAAAGGCCAAATACCTGACCTCCGTTCCAGGGCTATGATATTGCACCTACTCCAAGCTTCCTTTGATCCTTGCTTTGGAAAGCCAAGCAGGGAACTCCTTAGCTTTCCTTGGTCCCCAGAGGTTCATCTGACTTTGTCAATTTGTGACCTCTAATCTTCAAATTATAGTCTGATTGCGGGTTGAGGGCAAAGAAGGTTATGACAGCTCACTAGATAGAAAGTAGCTCATCAGACTGATGTTCTTCCTAGTGGCCTTCCCTTTCAGTCACTGCCTGGCTGTCATGTGACAATTGTTGAGGATTAGGACCTTGGTCTTTATTTTGTCTGCCTGATTTTGAAAAGTTAAAAGTGTGGGCAAAGGTTACTATGTAGATGTTTTACGATATTCATGTTAAATCCACTCCCGTTCCTAATAAAGATAATCCCTGTTGTTGTTGTTATGTGCTGTCAAGTCGGCCCCGACTCATAGCGACCCCTCCTTGGGTTTCCGAGGCAGTATCACTACGGAAGTAGGATTGCCCAACCTTCCTTTCGAGGAGTGGCTAGTGGGTTTGAACTGCCAGCCTTCCGGTTAGCAGTCAAGTGCTTTAGCCACTATACTACCAGAGCTCCTAAAATAATCCCTAGGCCCTGTTAATCTTAGACTAATTATTTAGCGTTAATTCAGACTTCCTGAAATTATGTCTACCTTTGTAGGAGGAAAGAAAATATTCATTAAGCAAATTCGTGTAGTGAAGAGAAGAATTGTTTGAGTTACTTGAGCATGGAGGAGGAAACTTTAAACAACCTTGATATAAAATGTTAGTGCTGGGTTAATAAGACATAGGTTTCAGATAATTCCCATATGTGTAACATCATACATCTTCTGTAGGCAAGGCTTTGTATAGGCAATGTCTTTCTCATCTTTTCTCCATCTGAAATTTTGTTGTGTGAGCTTTGAAGTAATGCATCTGCATTTAAAAAATGTGTATTATAATTCAAATTTTGAGTAAGTCATCTTTACTTTCTTTCTAGTTAGTTGGAGTAAGGATGAGTCCCAAGGCTCAGCAGAGGGGTGGGGTCAGAGGTGGGGAATGGAACAAGGCAGGTGCTGGTGACCTCGTGTTTCCATTGAGTAATATGGAAGAGTGGCAATTCTCTTGAACATTACTTTCTGTCTTATTCTTTGCAGTCAATTTTATTTTTATGCTTATCTTCTATTTTATATTTGGCTGCCTGACTGAATTTGATGTTAAAGGACTTAAGACAAAACAGAGCACAGATTTAATTCTGATGACTCCTTTGTGAGGGTAATGACTCCTTTGTGAGGGTAACTTTCAGAGGACAGCAAAAACAAAAACAAAAACAAACAAACAAACAAACAAACAAAAAAACACTGGTCTGAAAAAATTCAGTGGCCTTAATGAATTAAGTCACAAAATCATGTCTAATTTTTAGAATACTTTCGGCTGGCCACAGGCTTTTCCCAAGTAGTAACCCTGGGAATATGGAAAAATGTCAGAGTTGGTCCTACATATGTTTAAAAAATAAATAAATAAAAATTGAAATGCCTTCCTGTTTTCCAGCCCCCTTTTGTGTCTGTTTTCCATATTTCTGTCTTACTTTAAGAGGCCTAATTTGAGGATAAGGAGTCCTGGTGGTCCAGTGGTTAAGCGCTTGACAACTCACTAAAAGATCAGCTGTTCAAACTCATCCAGTGGCTCAGGAGGAGAAAGACTTGGGGACCTGCTATTGTAAAAATTACAGCCTAGAAAACCCTATGGGGTAATTTTACTCTGTCACATAAGGTCTCTACAAATGGAATGACTTGATGGTACACAACAAGCAACAACAACCACCATCTGAGGATGGACCTAAATATGAGATGCACCGTTCCTTTGAGCGCTAAAGGCCTTTGTGTGATGACATTCTTTCCTGGTGGTTTCCTGCACCTGGTTTTCTGGGCCAGCAGAATTTTGAAAAAAGAAATACTTGACTTCTGTGTTTTGTGGGCTCCAGTGCAGCTTTCTTGGCCAAGGAAAAAGTCCTTGTCAGCCTTTCTTGGACTAATGAATAGTTGTGATTCTATTGGTTGAGTTGTCTATGGCTAACCCACCTGAGAAATTCAGCTATAGTTTCTGTGGGTGTCCAGTCTGGGCATTCGTGAGTGTCTAAGGCTGTGTTAGTGCAGATGCCTAAGAGGAAGAGGAATGAAAAATCTGGAACTGGATGCTTGACACAGGATTGATGGTCTTGTGAAAAGAATCTAAGGCTGTTGGCCCTTGATCTCTTATTGGGGACCCTGGATAATCAGAGAACTCACAATTAAAATAATAGAGAATTGAGAGTCTTGCTTTCAGTTTGAAGGCATGGTTGATTTTAATCACAGAAAGTCATTTTTTCAAAATACTGCACTTCTTTGTAATATACTTATGTTTTCTTCCAACCCAGGCTGACATTCCTGTGTGCTAAAGGCACTGATAGTCACAGTAAATAATTTTAAACACTGATGGGGAGAGGGCTCTCTCTTTCATACTAGCAACTGGAATGGCACAGGGGAAGAGTGACAACTTTGTTATGGTTATAAGCATGGAGAAGCAGCAAGACCCATTTAAGGACAAGAGGCATTGACATCAGGCTGGTGACCTTTGGAAGGTATGGTGAGAACTGGCAGGGAAGGAAGCAGAAAGCAATTTGACCCAGGTCAATTGTAACCTTTAGGTTTTGCCACCAGGATCAGGAACAATGGAGTGTTGCTTCCAAGGCCATGCAGCAGAGCAGAAAATGGCACCTGTGGTTGCAGCAGGTGAACTTTAATGTGTGCCAAAGGGAGCTCAAGAGCCATTTGGAGACCCTGCCAGCCAATGAGGGTGGACCAGGGCCTGGGATTCCACAGATCTCCTGCCTTGGGCCCAGAGCCAGTAACTGTTATTATTGTTACTCAAAACCCCTTTAATGGCCTTTCTCCAGCTGGAAGAAGTGGGAGCAGCACAGTATACTCCTATTTTCTAGGAGAAAGAGACATTCCTGCTTCTTCTTCTGGGGAATTGCATGTTGGCAGTTGTCTGCATGTGCAGCTCCACAGAACTCAATGAAGGGCTATGCCAAGAATTTAGAACACCAAGTCAATTGGGGGAGATATATCCTACTGTTGGGAGATAAACTCCTTCCCCATTATTTTTCTCTCCCTCTGACAGCTGGAGAATTCAGACACTTCTAGTCTTTGAGAAAGAAGAATCTTTTCTCTGCTATCAAGGAAATTTATTCCAAACTGGATGTTTTCTGGACCAGGTAGTGTGTCATTCTGTCATACGTAGGGCTGCTATGAGTTGGAGCCAATTTGATGGCACCTAACAACAACAGCCACCACAACCACAACAACAGATGTTTTATGATAATTTGGATGTAGTTTTCACCAATCATTTGTTTTATGGGGTATTCTTTCCTTATAGCTACACGGTATCTGAATTGTTTAATGACTCCATCTGTTCTAAAATGTTTAAATTTATTGCCATATGAAATTGCCCAGGAGTGTTGTTTTTCTGGGTTAGTAAATGCCTATATTGTTTGCTGCTTTTTTTTGGACAATAAAAGCCAGCACCTTTTCAGAGTGTCACAGTGACATGCTGGACTTTCCTGTCTTCACTGCCTCATTTAGCAAAGGACAGATATGTGCCAGTGTGCAGACTAACCCCTCTACTCCTTTAGTGAGAAATAGGAGGTATATTGTGCTTTTATGTCAGCACCCTTTGAGAAACTGGAGTTGTTCTGTTTCTTATTTTTCTTGGTGATGGTATTTGAACTATGTCTGGCATTTTGAGTAAAGTTTACCTGTTGGAGAATGGTGAGGAGAGGCCCATATTTATCAAGGTATGAGTCTCCCATATTTATATTTAAAAAAACCCAAAATAGTAATAACAAAATCATATTAGAGTTTACAAAGCTGAGACCAGGGCCACATAAACAGGCCTCTCTGGGAAAGCCTCAGTTCAACCCTATATTTGGAGTTTGCTCTGAAGGAGGATGCTATATATATTTTCTTCTGCTGCTACTGGCATACATTTCAGTGGTCCAGGATGATTCTGGTCCTCATTTAAACCATGTTCAAGGCCAGAATTGAGACCACATTGTATGCATGCCTGAAGCAAAGGTGTCTTCTTTATCTCAGGGGGCCACAGCTCTACAATGGCCAACTTCATCTTTGGTCTTTTACCCTCACTCCTTTTCTTGTCTTCTCCCAGTAGAGAACAAGACAGACTAGACCTCTGCCTCCATGAATCTCTCCTTCACAAGCCATTATGGCCAGACCCCAAGGCACATGACTGTTTCTGTGGAAGGGTACCTTCTGTCCTTGAGTTGTTCTTTCCTTCTCTCTCTCTCTCTCTCTCTCTCTCTCTCTCTCTGTATATCTGAAAGGAGTTCTAGTGGATATATTTGAAGTTATGACACTTTTCCTACACTCTTCCTTATTTAATTCTTTGAATTGAGGCATGGGGCCAGCATTAATCAGATTCAAAGTAAAAAATTTATTGTGGAGTTATGCCAGCTGCTGGTTTTTTCCAGCCAGATATTAGGAGATAGGTGCTTTTAAATGCAAGTGTGTTTTGAGGACCACAGAATGGAGTGTTTGACATTAGAGCTGTCTTAGAGAATCTGGGTTGGATGATTGCTATAATTATGGAACATAGAATAGAAATATAAGATAGTTCTTGCCTTGAGGATGTTCTGAGACTTAATGACTTTCATTAAGAGATCTGGAGACAGCCTGGATAGTGGATCATAGTTTCAAAGCATGTGTGTTTTCTTCTCCTCTGCTCCTAATTCTTGTGGGTCTGTCAACTGGGACCACCGTGAGCCACTGAACCAGTGCTGACAGAGAGGCAGGAAAAGTAGCTGCTTCAGTTACCCTCAGACTGGAAGATCTCGGCTAAGGGCCTCCCTGCCAGGTCCTTGCCAAGGCCCTCGGCTTTCTTGAATGACTTGATCCCACACTGATGTTTCAAGGCTGGGTGCTCCCCAGCTGGAGCCCTGAAAATGCTTGCGTGGCATCCCTAGAGAAGGAAACCAACTTGAAAGAAACTCCCACAAAGTAAATCACCAGGACCGGATGGTTTTCATCCAAGAGTTAGGAAGGAAATGAAGTGTGAAATAGCACAGATACTGATGAAGACATTAGTTCTCCATTAAAACTACAACTGTGTCAGAGCAGAGAGGTCTGCTAACATGATGACCTTAGTGCTAGAGAAGAGAGATTCGTGGCCTAGCTAGTGGCTCTGGGAAACCTGGGCTACTTGGAAGGAATAACACAAATTATGGAAAATGGCACAATCCTTTTTTATTCCCTTAAAACATGTAAGAAAGACATTGTGACAACTCATTCATGGCAGCATTTTAGTAGAAACCTTCAAAAGAATATGATAGCGAATATGTAACACATTTGTTGCTATTCTCTACTCCTTTGCCTATGGCAAACATCACTAATCAATCTGATACTCTTTCCTCCAAGCTTAGATTGGGCCTCCTTCACACTCCTCATTCTTGTTCTCTCAACAGCTACTCTTCAGCTGATCAGAGTTGATGTATATGTTGAAACTCATTTGCCTTCCTCATCTGTTTTAGCTAGTGCTACACTATAGAAATACCACAAGTAGGTGTCTTTACAGAACAGAAACTTATTTTCTCACAGTTCTGGAGGGTAAAAGTCCAAATCAGGGTTTTGGTGATGTCAGCTTTTTCCTTGTCAGTAGCCTGGGCATTCCTTGGTTCCTTGGTTTGAGAGGAACCTCACATGGCATCTGTCTTCCCCAGTGTGTGTTTGTATTTATGTCTTATCCACCCTTTCTATAAATCAAAAGTGATTAGGCTTTGGACACACTCTATACTGATAGGATCTTATTAACAAAATGAAGAAAACCATATTTCTAAACAGGATTATACCCACAGGTATTACTTATTTTACCCTTTGCTTTAGAGTTGACTCCAACTCATAATGACTCTATAGCCTAGAGCAGAAATATCCCATAGGGGTAATCTTTATGGAAGAAGACTGCTATATCTTCCATGGAGTGGCTGGTGGGTCCAACCACTGCATGACCAGAGGGCTCCTTACCCACAGGTATAGGAGTTAGGATTCCAAAAAATATTTTTTGTGTGTGGGGGGGTGGGGTTGGGGGTGGGGCATAGCTTAATCCATAACAGAGAAATGTATTTTATCATGGACCAGTTTGGCTCAGAATTAAATTGTAAATAATGACAAGAAGGAAGTCTTATGCAGGTAGTTTAGGAACATGACAAGAAACATCACATTCTTTCTTCTAAGGATTGTGTTAGCAGAACATCTATCTTTAGGGATAAATAGATTTGTGAGAACTGAATCCAGATGTGTAATTCCAACCCAAACCACGGTAGGGTCTTTCTTGAGTGATGTCACTTCCTCTGAGAAAACATGTAGCATGTTTCAAAGGTCCATTGGAGAAATGAGAATCAAGGGCAATATCCTTCATTAGGTATTCCCTTGTGCTGCTTAAAGAAAGTTGTAAACATTGTTGAGTCCTGTCACAAGAGTGACCCTGTGGGAGGACAAATGTGAAGTGAAGTGTGCTTTGAGGGAAGAGCTCCACTGAGGCCCAGAGGAGAAAAGAGATAGGAACATTGGACCCTAGAGAAGCAGATTGTGGTTGTTTTGTGCTGTGGAGTTGATTTCAACCTTTGTGCAAAAACTGAGGCTTCCCTGGGACTGGCCTTTGTTTTACCCTAAAGAAGCAGAAGGCCCTTCTTCTCCAGTCTGGAATCCCATGGGGCCTATGTACAAAATATTTTGTCGTTGGATTGCACAAAGCCTCCTGTCAATGATAATGATGGAAGCAATTTGTCTACAATTATCTTGCAGCCAGGGGTTGGGGGTGACCCAACAAAAAAACAAATTGCCGTCAAATTGACTCTGTCTCATTTAGCCTCTTGTGTGTCAGAGTAGAACATAGGTTTTCAATGGCTGATTTTTCAGAAGCAGATCATCAGGCTTTCTGCTGAGGTACTTCTAGGTGGACTCGAACCTCCAACCTTTCAGTTAGCAGCTGAGTGCATTAACCATTTGTGCCACCCACGGACTCCATCTTGTAGCCTAATTACTTCCATATAAAGCAGTTCATGATATAACAGATCTCCTGGAGTGTGTGCTGTGATCTGACCATTTAAACAAGAAGAAACCTGCCCACTTCCATTGGCGGATGGGTATTTGGCTTGATCAGTGCAAAGTTGCTACATATATTATATGTAGATAGGTAGAGAATAAGAATATAGTAAAATGTGCTTAGCATGGAAGTGAGCCTAATGGTACTGTGGTTTTTTGTTGATAATTCAGGATCTTATACTGTAGGGTCTTCTCCAGGGAGATGGCCATGTGCTGTGGTGGAGATGCCACAGGACAATGATATGATGGGTACATTGGTCAGCAGGTCTGGCTTTTAGTCTCCATTCCACCATTAGCTATCCCGTGACCTCGGTTACATCTTGCAGAATCATAGGTCATGGAGCAAGACGCTGGGGAGGTCATTTTATCCAGATCTTTGCTTCACAGGAGCTAGGGATTAACATCTGCACTTTAAAGAAGAGGCAGTGGCTGCTCAGCAGGCATAAAGTAAGTGTACAACATGGGGGGTGGGGGTGGGGAGGGTATGGATAGGTGAGAAGAGAGACTCTGGGCTCTCAGCAAACAGTTGTTTCCACTTCACCATTTTGCTTCTCTCTCAGTTTCCTCATTGTTAATGGGCCCTGTAAAGTAAGTAGAGATTTAGCATGGTGTTTAGAGCACAGCAAGAAATTGCTGTGGGTTAAATGATTAAATGTAGTGCTGATAAATTACACTTCTAAGGCGCTTTGTAGTTTTCAAAGTGCTTTCATCTGCATAATTTTACCTAGCTGATGACTCATTGAGTTGGGTGAGGTAGGACACTTACCCACCTTTACAGCTGCCTCCACTGAGAGTCATCTACAAGGTCATACAGCTACCAAAAGTTAGAACCAGGACTCCAACGACTGCCTTCTGATTCTGAATCCAGGGCTTCTTTCCCCATAGAGTGGCAGAGCCTTCAGGGTCATAGTGTGGTAAAAATAGATGAAGATATTAGGGCAAGGAGGTTCTGAGTAGCAAACAAACTAAACTTACCAAAATGTTCCCCTCCTGGGCAAGATCCGCTGCTGTGGCCTTTAGGAAAGCCTTGGGAACCCTGTGCTGGGCAGCATCCCTGCCTCGCTGTGTCCAGCATTACCTGGGGAGCTGCTTCTGGGCAATAGTAGATGCAGTCACTGCCCTGGAGGACACCAGGGGTGGGGTGGGGGTGATTCTTTCCAGGTATAGGGACCATGGACTGAGAGCACATCCTTGGTGAGGAACAGAGGCAGTGGGACTGGACTATGTGTCCTACGATAACAAACTGGCTGCGATTTTGGCACACACACGGGCAAAAAGCCGTTGTTATTTGCCCGACTCATAGCCTGGTGAGCCTAAATTCCTATGCCACTGATGTTTTTCTGAGAAACGGGAGGGTGGAGAATACGAGTGAGAGAGTATGAGATTAAAAGCAGTGAGGCCAAAGGAAAAGCCCCATTTTCTTTAATTTTTTTATATACTTAAAGATAATATATAATTCACTTACTTCCCAGAAAGATTTGGTGTAGATTATAATAAACAAAACAAAGCAGAAAATCAATCCCACTTATATGTGCATGTGGTTAAAATAAAGATAAATGGGAAATAAGGAACCCCGCAGAGAATGTGGAGTGGTCCCACGGGACCATTTATCACTCACTGCACATGGAAATGAAATCCTTGAGTTGTGCAAATGGTTAAGTAGCTCAGCTACTAGCTGAAAGGTTGGTAGTGGGTTCGAATTTATCCTTGCTTCAGAAGAAAGGACTGGTGATCTACTTCAGAAAAGAAGGTGGAGGATGCAGTTCCACCTTGACACACATGGTGTCACCATGAGTTGGAATCAACCTGATGGCTACTTGTATTCACACATGGAAATACAACCACTTTTTCTTTAGAAAGGAGACAGAATGTATTTTTATTAAGATGCACTGCTAGTATTCTGCATCTTATTCTTTTGAGTATTTCACACAATGGAAATAAATGGCTAAGAGGAAATGCTATACATTATTTCAGAAAAGAGTTTGGAAAAATAAGAGTGTCTCTCTGGAAGAACACCTATTAAACCAGTGGTCCTTGGCATTTTGGAATCATAGGCTGCTTTCAGAATCCCGTAAATACCATATATCCTCTCTCCAGATACATGCAAACTCTCATAAATTTTGCTTTTAATTTCAAATGATTTTACAGACCTCCAGACCCCATTCACTGACTTTAGGTTAATAACTTCTTGATTCAAGAAATTAATATTGCATTGTACATAAATTATATTTCAATAAAATGTATTTAAAAAAAATAAATTAATATTTTAAGGAGTATTTTTTCCTCCACAGGATTTACTGCATGCATTTGAAATGATTGTAGTTAAAAACTAGGTGAATAAACATTGTCACACAAAATATATTGATTTTTATGAAATTCCATAGCATATTACATTTGTATTTTAACTTTGTGGTCATTGTAATTTACTTGTAACTTTACCTTAGTTTTTTACTGGTCCTTTTAAACATACTATATAGTATGTACTCCATTGTAATTTGTATCTGATAACACTTGTGTCATACTTGGCATAATGAGGAAAATCTGCCTTCACTGTTAAATCAATTTTAATTATATGTAGAATATGGTATATAAGGCAATACTTTAATATATACAACAGCCCATACGCCATCAATAAGATCTCATCCTCCAGACTTGTGAATTCTTGGAAAAATTACTTCCACATGTTCCTAAAACTACTTAAGATTTTTGACTGGTTGGTGGTCCATTGATTCTAAATATCTGACCTGTCAAAATGCCATCTTTAAACTCCAGTGATGCATAGAGGCCTGGAATTAGCCAGGGCTGAATTTATTACAGAACAAAGGGAGGTGATGATTAACACACCCATCTGAGCAGTAGGGGGGAAAATAATCCTAGAATGGATCAGATGCCATGATCCTAAAACCACATTCTCTGAGTGCTGGGTCCTTGCCCAGAAGTGGGGAGAGGCCAAACACTGATGCCTTTTAAATGACAGCGTGTCTCCAAGGGATTCTAGTCAGGGACATTAGGGCAGAGAGTTGGGGGTCAATTCAGAAAATGCCTTTCTTTCTCCTGTGGTCTAGCAGAGTTGAAGGCTGAGACCCACTTTGTATGCAGTAATCTTCAATATGGGCAGGGCACCCAATTAGTTTTATACAGTTATCAGTCTGCCTGTCTGGGTGAAGATTACATTAAAGTTTAAATAATGGAGTTTCTTTTTGTTGTTGTTACTTATTTATTTACCACTAGCCAGGATTGAGCTCTGGTAGCATAGTGGCTAAAGCACTTGACTGCTAACCAGAAGGCTGGCGGTTCAAACCCACCAGCCACTCCCCGGAAGGAAGGTTGGGTAATCCTACTTCCGTAGTGATACTGCCTCGGAAACCGGAAGGAAGGTTGGGTAATCCTACTTCCGTAGTGATACTGCCTCGGAAACCCAAGGAGGGGTCGCTATGAGTCGGGGCCGACTCGACAGCACATAACAACATAACAACAGCCAGGATTGAAGGAGCTCTTGTGGTACAGTTAAGGCATTTGGCTGCTAACCAAAAGGTCAGTGGTTTGAGCTCACCAGCCACAATATGGGAGAGAGATAAGGCAATCTATTTTCGTAAAGATTTATAGCCTTGGAAACCACATGAGGCAGTTCTACTCTGTCCTATAGGGTCACTATGAGTCAGAATTAGCTGGATGGTAATGATTTTTGGGTTTAGCCAGGATTGATGCATAATTTTTTGAACTCAAGTAAGTAGGCTACTTTCAATTCTGGCCTAAAGGCTGCCAGGAAGTCAAGAGTCACAGACAGGCTCTCTCTATTCATCAGCAGTATCAGGTAGATTCTGAGCACTCCCAGACTATTTCCAGGAAAATATATCTTTATAAATGCACAGAGTAATAAACTAATTTCCTGATCATTTTTTTCCCTGTTATTCTCCCTTTCCATTGTCAGGTATTGCAAGCTTTATAAAAAGCATGCATTAAAAAAATTGTATGATAGCACTGATGCAGAGTGACTCTCTGGGAAGAGGTAGCTAACAGAAGGGTGTCCTCCTGAGAAGGAAACAGACCATTAGAGGAAAGTCAGTTTGACTCTCATTGCCTGGGAGAAGGAGCAGTTGAATCACAAGCCCAGGTGCTCAGGAAATCTCCTGTCATTCTAAGATGGACTGGGACACAGTGCCATGTCCGAAGCTTCTAAATACAGTTCAGGCTGGGTCATCATGACAGATGCTGAACTGGCACCACAAGGGGGACTGAAATGGGAACTCTGACAGTGCTTAAATGCCACGGCCCCCGGGCTCAAAGTCTTCCTAGGCCAGGACAGGAGAGGTAGTACAGGGCCTTATGGGGAGGCGGGCAGGAGCAGCCTTGGCAAGGAAATCCTGCTGCCTCGGCGACACCACCATTCCTTCAGAGGGGAACAGACACCCAACCACACACCAGCTATTTTAGAAGCTGTCAGTTTCTGAATTGCTGACACACTTGGAGGACACTGTCTCTTCAAGGGTCATTCTGTCCCTTCAAGGTAGGTAGGATTGGGGAGAAACAGAGGCATGCTATCGCCAAGGTGTTGGCTGAAGAATGAGTGGAATTAAGTGGCCTGGACAAGATGACTCTAGGAGTCAGGAGTGGAGTTAGGAATAACATGCTGACTTTGGGATTCCCAAATCACTCTTCTATACAGAAGACACCATAGCTCCTTACACAGAAGACAGTGTTAGGCAATTCCTTGCCTTGCCCCACCCTCTTCTTGATAATCATCAAAAAACCATGCTGAGGTTAACCTGATTTGGCTAATTCCTTCCTGGGGTGGGCTTCAGAGGGAAAAAATGAAGACAGGAGGGAGTTGGGTGATCCTGGGGGGATCTGGGAACTTGGGATGTGAGAGTGAGGTTCTAAGTTGTGCATGTATCTTAAGATGAGGTTAGTGAGTTTAAAATAGAAAGAAACTACTATTAATCCAATGAATCCAAGGTGTTTGTTTCATTCTCAGTGCTTTCCCTGTGCCCCCAAAATGGGCTCTTGTCTGTTGATTTTAGGGTTTCTGAAGATGGTGTGTGTGGTAGACTGAGTTTAAGCTTTGGAGTTAGGCAGACCACGGTCTTTTTCTTCTCTCTGATACTTGTAGGTGGGTGGTTTTAGGCATTTTACCTTGTCTCAGTCTCAGTTATCTTTGATGTATAAAAGGGTTGTAGCGCCCAACTCTCAGGCCTTGCTCTCATTCTCCTTATGACTCTGACTTAGGCACTGGATTGTTTTCTGACTTCTCAGCATGCATTTTCCTTATCGTGAGCCAGGGGGTGTGTAGTCTTGACAAGGTTGTCAATCTGCAGTCAGGGGTCCTTGCAGCCTCCCAGCTCTTTCTTTCTCTCTTACCTCTCATGGGGCTGTGCTGTTGGGCTGCTTCTTCAACTCTGGTTGGTCTTTCTGCTTCTCTATTCAAGGCTTGACTTTGCTCCGTATCCCCTTTCACTTATTGAAAACCCAGCTTTCCTCAGTGAGCTGCTCTGTTCCCTCTCTTTTCAGAGTCTAACCGTTTCCTTCTGAAATGGTGTGGCAGCCACCCTGGACCAGGAGAGTGTCACTTAAGTAGACTCACTCAAAAATGGGCTTTCTAATTTGGTATTTTCTTGATTTATTTGCTTTCCCTCCCTCTGCTCTTCTATCCTTCCACCTTCTGACATTGTCTGATTTTTCATAGGATTTGCTCCAGGTCCTGAATTTCTTCAGCATGTGATCTTTTCTTGTTTTCTATTTAAATTTTTCTTTATTGGGATTTACTTTTCTCCATTTCAAAGGACACAAGCTCTCTGCCCCTCTCTCAGATACAGACAGAGAAGTGATTGAGAAAAGCTCTAATTTTTGTGGTCACCTCCTTTTCATATTATAGGAGGAACTAAGATTTAATGTATCCTACTATGTGCCATTAGTTTCTCTTTATTATCCTTGTTTAGTTGAGGACAGTGCCTCATAGAGTTTGACTCCCTTGCCCAAAGTCACACATCTTGGTCCATGTGATTCTAAGGAAGGACTGTATTCTCTCCCCTACCTCATACTGTCCCTGGAAACCCCACATAGAACACCTCACGCCAGACAGATGTGTGGAGGATGTGGTGAGTATAGCAGTTGTCTGCAAAGGAGTCATTCTATTTCTGAAGGAGGAGGTATCACTGCCTTTCTGTATCTCTCTCAGAATCACTAACACTAGTATCTGTAGAACGGCTTGATGCCTTCCTCCATTTTACTTTCATGACTGATTGGCAGGTACCTTTCCTTCTTAGGTTCATGTGGAAGAAAATGAATATCTGAGTGTCTTTTAGATGCTTGACTGTAACTGCTACTCACTGAACAAATAGGCATGATTAGCTTGAAGCTCCTGAAAGATTTCAGGTCAGTTCCTGCCGGTCAATTTCATGTGACTCATAGTCATGGAAAGAGAAGCTGGTAGGATTCGGTAGTTGAGGAGGTAACCATGTTGGGATTTTATTAGGAACATGACATTCACTTAGAACATCTTATTACTAGGGATAGTATTGGTCTCCCAGAAGATCAGAAGAAGAATAGAATCAGGATACTTCATCTGGCTCCAGCCTACTCTTTCAGCTCTTCTCTGGCTATGTCTCTTCTCATATTTTACTAATCACCGAGTATTTCATTCATTCATTCACTCATTTATTCATTCATTCAACAACATTTTATTGAGTGTGTAGTAAGTGCAAGACACTGCTTCAGATGCTAGGGATACAGGAGGAATAACACAGATATGGTCTGGATTACTTACTATTCCTTGAACATGTCTGGAAGGTTTTGTTGCTATGCCTCTGCCACAAATCCCCCCCCCTTTTTTAAGATCTTTCTTCTCCCCCTTTGAATCTCACAAACACGCTTTCATTTTACTTAGAAAAGACTTCTGGGTGGGAAGAGATTCCTATTCTATACTCCCATGGTGGTTTGTTGATACTTCTAGAAAATAGTACCTGGAGATTAGCATTCATGTATCCCTTTTACTGTTGGTAAGGTATTTACATAAAAGCTAGTGTATGCACACTTTATATTGTGTTCATAAAAATTAAACAAAGTACTTGCTAATGAAGGCCCCTGGGTTGAGCAAATGGTTAAGCCTCGACCACTGGTGGAAAGGTTGGTGGATAGAACCCCCCCCAAAGGCACCTCAGAAGATAGGACTGGCCATCTACGTCTGAAGGTCACAGCCTTGAAAACCCTATGGAGCAGTTCTGCTCTGCACACGTGGGTTCACCATGGGTCGGTATTGACTTGATGGCAAGTAACGACAACAACAGTTGCTAATAATGTCCGTAAGGCTCATGGAAGTTGACCTATTTAAAGTTAAACAGTTGGAAAGACAAGAAGAGGTGAGTGATAGAACTCAATCTTTGGATCCCATTCCCCATTGTGGAATGTGCCATGCTGGATCTTGACTCTCCTACTTTTATTAGATATATTTATCAACCTCTTTTGTCTCCCTATAGGATTTTGTAAGATCCTAGGACATGGATCATATCTTATTCTTTTATGTGCCTCTCATAGCACTTATCACATTGTCAGGCCCAGGCTAGATAATCGATAATTAATTAATGAATAAATAAAGATTAGTTGAATGAATGAATTCATAAGATTACTGGAGAGGTTGTTGTATAGTTGCCAGTCAAGTAACTCTTATATTCATTAAACAAGACGGTTCTCCATATTTGGCATGATGGATTGGGTGGGTCTTAACTTAGTGTAGCTGGTGGTCTTCTGAGTAACTTGAAAGGTATTGCATGTTGCTGGCTATTCTCAAATGTCTATCCTACTTACATGTATGAAATTGCCATTTCCTGGGGCACTGTCTCCAGAAGTCATAGTTAAATTATACTTGGAAATTGGCTGATTAGTTTTTCCCCTTTAGTACATTATCATGGATGTATTTATTGGTGCTCAGGAGCATTCTAGTAAGGTACAGGGCAAGTGCATATAGAACCTCTTGAGTAGGGTAACTTTTCACTTTACTGAAACTAAAAAACATTATGATAGATATATAATGGTGTTATGGCAGCAGCTAGGAGCTCAGGTGGCATAGTGCCTAGGGCACTTGACTGCTAACCAGAAGGCTGGAGGTTCAAACCCACCAGCCACTCCTCGGAAGGAAGGTTGGGCAACCTACTTCCGCAGTGATACCACCTGTGATACTCAAGGAGGAGTCACTATGAGTCGGATCCGACTTGACGGCAGTGACTGTTTTTTTTGGCAGTGGCTGGGTGGGAGAGGTAGGGATGGTGGTAGGAGGTTAGAAGCAGTTGTGGTTGCATATAAGCACTGGCTTGGTGATGAACTAATGTGCCACTTCACCCGGAAAAAAATGCCATGCATCTTAGGGAGGGGCCTGTGTTGACAGCTGCTGGCTTGAAATTAACTGGTAAATCTTGAAGACCACTCAGACCATCAGAATCAACTCTTGGAGGATCTCTGGTGCAAGAGGTCTTTATATTGGAATTCTTCTGTGGCTTGTGGCCAAGTTTTGATTGTTTCATCTATGCACTATCTGTACTTTCAGTAGGAATATTTTCTGAATGAAAAGTTGGTCTCCTAGATTTTAATTTTATGGGGACCATCAGATAGAATATTTGAAATGAGGGCTGTTCTAGAAAATTCTGGACTCATATATTTGTCCCTTATTATTACTATTTTGGTCTTCCTGGTAAATTTAATTGTTGGCATATAATCTTTTATTTGACTACTGTTTATAAAATTCTTTCACATACATTAATATTGGATGAATTTACTTCAAGCATGGATACCCATTTAAGACTTAAAAACTTTGGGGCCCTAACCACTGACCTGAGTTAAGCCTAAATTGAACAAATATTGCATAAGTAGGAACTACTTCAGCTGCCTTTTCCTGTCTTTCAGTCTTGTCATTACGTATTGCTTAAAGCCTGGACATGGACCATCTGATGTTGTTATGCTTATTGGTCTAGGTTAAAACAAGAGATTGATTTGACCTTGACAGTAATCTGTTACATTTGGATCTTTTACTTAGGTAGAACTGGGTGAGGAAGTAAGACACAACAAAAGAGGTCCTTTTATGTTTGTTCTTACTTAGTTTGGTGGTTTTAATTTGGTGAAGAGGCTTAAAATATTCCTGAATACAACTGCACTGGTACTGAGAAAGGGAAATTCTTGTCTGACCTTGGTTTGAATTTTCTCCTCTTCCAAAGGAGCTGACAGTGGGTTAATTCCCATAGAGTCACTGGACTGAGCAGCCTCAACATTAACTCTACATTTTGGAGTTCCGAGACAGAAGCACACAGATCAGCAGTCCTCATTCTGAAAATCGAGCAACAGTGCATAGTGGAAAGGGCATGAACTCCGAAGTCAAACTAACTCCAACCCTGCCCCAACACCTTCTAGTTATATAATGTGGGAAAAGCCACTTAATCTTGCCAAGACTCTTTTTTTTCATTTGTAAAATGACAGCAGTAATGCCTACTTCATAGGGTTTCTGTGGAAATTACATAATATATAAAGTGCCTAGTATAGGCGTCTTACTTCTCTTCCTTTTTTTGCCTCCACTTTCAAAGCATAGTGGAGCACTAGAGGTTGAAACTCTAATGACATTGAGCCTTTGTCTGCCCCACAAAAAATAAATATAAAAATTACTGTGCTTATGTCTTTGCAAAGCCTCTTTAAAAGGCTTAGATCTCTGGGAATGACTTTGAGTCCTTGCCTATGATTCTATGTATCACTGGGAGAGGTGCTGGTTGTTAGGTTGAGAATGCTTTAGGCAGCTGGAGAGAGATGTGCTCTTAGTCTCTTTAATTGGCTTACTGGCAAGAGAATTGCAGGCTTCAGGTTACCTCCCCCTTTCTCTCAAATAGAACTTGGAGGGCATGGAGAGCCTAGAGACTCCATTCCAATATTAAAGTCATCTAACAGGCTTGCTTGAGTATTTGCTATCATTATAAATTTAGTTTAATCCAACCTGGGTTGTAGTTATAATTCATTCCCTTGAAGTTCTGGACTGTGTATCAAATGTGGGCTCAGTCCGTACTCAAGTTAGTGCCAGATGCTCTGTTTCTGCCATATTTAGAATTACTCTATGAAAAATTTCATCACCAGCTTTCTTTAAGGTACCTGATAAAATCTGACAGCTCAGACCAATTTCTACTGTAGAGGTCCTCTGGAAATGGGAGTTTACCAGGGCCTGGAATAGAGAGGGCTGCCTGGGTTATAAGATTCTGACATCTGTGTTGGTATGAATAGGAGCCCTGACATGGCTCTTGGGTTGAGAGACTTTGGGATCCAGGAAGTCGACCAAGGAGTGAGTGTCTGCCCTACCAACACTGAGTAGGAAATACCACTTAATGTAGTTGGCACATCTCTGTAAGAAAACAAATATTATGAAGTGCTTGGTTATCATCTTAGTTGGGACTTCTTCTTTATTGTTTCAAATGATTACTTTTGGATAAAACGATGGATGTGGCACTAGGCATCTAAACTCAGAAAATTCTATATCTCTTACTTGACTTTGTAGTAGCCTTCTGTCATACATCATCAACATTGAAACCAGGTTACAGTTCACTGTTGAAACCAGGTTAAAGTTTATCATATAGCTCATCATTTAATGGCAAAGTGCATTAAATTCAACTTATGGAGTTCATAGACTTCAAGGGAAGAAAGAATTATCATTAACTTACTTTAAAAGAAAATTCTTATACAGAAAACATAGCCTAAACTTCTTTTTATGACATCAAAGATTCTTCTAGAATGTAACCTCCATGTCGGCAGCAATTTTTATTTGTTCCCTGTTGTAACTCAAGAGTCTAGAAGAGTGACTGTCACAGAATAAACGTTCAATAGTCATTCTGTTGAAATGAAATGCCTTTTCACCATTATCTCTCTTCTCTTTCCTCATGTACTCAAACTTTGACCATACAAGTTTGCTTGTAATTTTGTACAAATGCCAAGTGCTTACTCATGCTATACCTGGAATTCTTTCCCCATCATTTCTTGTTGGTATTGAACTTATTTTTCAAGTCTATATTCAAGTATCATCTTGTGAGGTCTTCTGAATTCTCTCATTATTGACTTCCTTGTTCTTCAAAGTTCCTTAACACTTTGTTTCTATATCTGCCAGAGCAGCTACCACAGTCGGTCTTCTTTAACAGTTTTTCTGCCCTTCCAACTAGATTGTAAGCTCCTTCAGAGCAAGAACTTGTTTTATTCATCTTTGTCAATTAGCATATAACCTGGTTTATAGAAAGCAGAAATTTTTGGTGAAACAAAAGTGGAATTAAATATAGTGTTATGTAGGATCTCTAGTGGCATAGTGCCTAAGGAATTTGACTGCTAACCAGAAGGCTGGCAGTTCAAACCCACCAGCCACTCCTTGGAAGGAAGATTGGACAATTTACTTCTGTAGAGATACCACCTCGGAAACCCATGGAGGGGTCGCTATGAGTCAAATCAATTTGACAGCAGTGAGTTTGGTATACCTGCAAAATCCTTAGGAGGCAGAATTGATGTAAAAAATAAAAACAAAATTCACTGCCATTGAGTTGATTCCAACTCACAGTGACCCCATAGGACAGAGTAGAACTACCCAGAGTGTATCCAAGATTGTAATCTTTGTGGAAGCAGATTGCCTCATTTTTCTCCTGTGGAGCAGCTGGTGGTTTGAACCACTGACATTTTGGGTAGCAACAAATACTTAACTACTGTACCACCAAAGCTCCTTAATCTGGCCTATAGCATTGAAAATATATAAAATAGATATGATAATCATAACATTTAGGTTTGTTGTATTAAATGATGTTATGGATGTGAGTCTTTCATAGTGCCTGACGTACACTAAATGCTCAATAAATGTTGACCATTAACTCTTTGGTTGAGATAGGTCTTGTAAGCTCATACTCTTCTTACTGTCCAAAGTCAATACTATTGTTATGAATAGAATAATTTGATTCTGTTTTATCATAAAAATATAAATGTAATTTTTTTTAGCTAGAAGATATTTAGCCTCCCCACAGTCCCTAATAGTAAAAATAACTATTAATCTGTTAATCAGGAAACTGATTAATCACTAATTGTTAATCAGGAAACTTAGTGAACTGAAGAGACTTTTCATGATCTCACTGTTGGTGGGTGGCAAAGCCCCTGGAGTGAATGTGCTTTGTTCACTATAATAATGACTGACTCCTCAAAAAGTCCTGTTAAGTGGAGATGAAAATCACCTGGATAATTATAAAATGTTTTTAGTAATGTCTAATTTTGGTATTAAATGATCATTGAAATCAAATCACACTATAATTTAAAGCATTTTCTACACATGACAACCAAATCCATTTATTGTGGTTGGTTTGCTGTTGTTAGACTCGGTGGTCTCTAAGCTGCACAACTAATACATCCATTAAATGGTAGAGTTAAAAGGAACTTTATAGCACCTCTAATCAAATGTGCATGTGCTGTGCTATAAATATTAATGAAATTGGGTACCAGAATAGTGACTTGGGCAAGATCAAACATGTTTAAGACATTTTAGTTGTAAGAATGGCCAAAATATTTGAGAAGTGCTTTAGAATTACTGGAGTCCCCGAGTGATGCAAACAGTTCACATACTTGGCTGCTGACCAAAAGGTTGGTGGTTTGAGTGCACTGAGAGGTGTCTCAGAAGAAAGGCCTGGTGATCTACTTCCAAAAAATTAGTCTTATGGAAGTGGCACTTGTGTTTAATTTCAGAAAATTGAAACCCAATTATGGAAAAGCTTATAGAGTTCAGTTCTGCTCTGAAACACATTGGGTTGTCATTAGTCAGAATTGATTTGATGGCAGTTGGTTTTG
The DNA here is from genome assembly GCF_000298275.1 of Orycteropus afer afer. Taxonomy (NCBI): domain Eukaryota; kingdom Metazoa; phylum Chordata; class Mammalia; order Tubulidentata; family Orycteropodidae; genus Orycteropus; species Orycteropus afer. The sequence goes on from NW_006921597.1 coordinate 4,582,290, forward strand.
TTTTGGCCAGGGTTGAAGCTAATTTGATATTGGAGACAGATATCAGCTCTTGGATCAGGAGCTAGTCTATGTTAGTTTTCAATTTCTCAGTCTCAATTTCCTGATCCACAAAATAGACATAAAAATATATGCCATGTTTATTTTATCAACTGGGAGGATAGATGAGATAATGTTTAAAATAGAAATTAAGAACTTATTTTATTATTGCTACCCTTATCCATGAATTGAGAATGGAACTCACTCTGTGTGAACTTAGTATTATGCTTTTGTTGTTAGATTCCATTGAGTATGTTCTTACTCATAGTGACCCTATGTACAACGAAATGAAATGCTGCCGGGCCCTTTGCCATCCTCAGAATTGTTGCCATACTTGAGCTCATCATCGCAACCACCATGTCAATCCATCTTGTTGGGGGTTGTCTCCTTTTTTGCTGACTCTCTGCTTTACCAAGTATGATATCCTTCTCCAGGGACTGGTATTCATTATTATGAAAGCACAAATAGGTCAGAGATAGTGGGTGACATTTTGAACTAAAGTTAGCATTTCCTTTTTAGGGATTTGTGGGTTTTTTGTTTTTGTTTTTCTTTGATGGGAAAAGATATGTTGGTTTGGTCCTCTGATTCACTGATGTTCTCCAGTGACTGGTTCAGTGCAAGTTTGTAAGTTTTCATGTTAAACTTCCTTGGTTATGTATAACATTATCATTTATGTTCCCAATTTATTGAAACTTCTTTTGTTAAAATACTGTATATAAAGGCATCTGATAGGCAAGGAGTCTTTCTGGGTCATACAAATGAGCTCCTAATGGTTATTGTTTTTGAAGACAGGAAGTCACAAATTAATAAGAATGAAAGAACTTGAAAACACAGAGGTGTTTTCTGATCTTCAAAGGAATAATTATATTTCTGAATAGATGATGTGATTTGATTGAAATAATCAGCTATGTATTTCTTATCAGCTTAGGTAACTTGATTGTACATTCTGATTAATACTTTATTGTTCAATCTGCAGTTATTGGTCAGTTATCCTGAATATATTATGTAACTATGATTTCAAAATGCATTTTAAAAAGATTAAAAAGTATTTTTATCTAGGCTGTTGATCTTGACTTGGAGATTATTATTTTAAGGGTATTGTACTATAGTTTACCTTTCAGATGGACTGATCTCCTCTGGAAGTTAAAAAAAAAACCCTATAAAATATAACATAAATTTTTATTTCCTAGTTATCATATCTAATAAACAACTGAGAATGGAAAATTACACAGTGTATTCATGTACTTGAAAATGTAGGTTGGTGCCTTCATTCTGCATGTAAATGTCACTGGGCTCCATTTTGTGAGAGGATGACAATCAAGAAGCTCAGCGTATTTTTAGGGAAAAAATTAACTGTCTTTGAAAATTCTTTTCAAATAGGCAGATGCTACCTATGCCTCCATAGACTTGTCCTACTTTCCAAAGTAGACTTTCTACTAACTCTGGGTTCCCAGGACTGTTCCAGCCCTATTAGAGCCCTCTCTTTTCTGAGATCCTATAAGATACACAAGGCAATATGTAATGGTGTGGAAAACTGTGTGGTAGTATTTGTGTTAGTCTCTGATTGTCTGTGAATGTTCTCCGTCTCCACTTATGCTGTAAGTACCTTGAAGAAGGGCCTCTTTGGGTCCTTTGGTATTTGTCAGAATCTAACACAATGCTGGGCACATAGTAAGCACTCAGTAAACACATAATTAATCAATATTAACTGGGAAACTTCTGTTTCAAATTATCTACCTGGAACCTCATATAGGGCCACATGCTGGTAGGTGCTTTTTGATGGATTTCATTTAAATTGCAAAACCTTTTAAACACCCCCTTACCTTTTATGATAATATATATTTGGGCGTCAAGTCTTTCTTTTTCTTCCTTTAACTTGTCTTGCCCAAACAGTTTTAAATTTGATGCTTCTAATGGAAGTTATTTGGGTTATCACTAAGAAGCTTTGGTGGGGCAGTGATTAAAGTGCTCAGCTGGTAACCAAAAGGTCAGTGGTTTGAACCTACAAGCTGCTCCATGCAAGGAAAATGGGCAGTCTGCTTCTGTATTTATTTATCCATTTGACAGTTATATTTTGTGTATCCATTTTATTCCAGATAACACAGTGAGTTCATAGCAGAGTCTCTTATTTCCTAATTCTCCAGCTGTAGTACCTATTCCAATCCCATCCTCTATTTGGCTGCCATTAAATATTTATCACTTAGTGCAGGGATATCTTTTCCTTCCCTCTCCCTTCATAAACACACGCTGGGGAAATCATGTGTCCAAAATTTCTAATGGGCCCTACTTAGGGATCTCTTTCCAACTTTTTCATAATCGTAGAGCTGTATGGTGAGGAAACTTCATAACACTTTGCTCTCAGAGGTAAGACAAGCCTTTTTTTTTTTTTTTAAATTTTGAAAGTTTTTGAAAAATTCACAATACTTGTGATAAGTAAGCAACTCCTGGGATATTACAGAAACAAAATGTGATTTGGGGATCCATGTCTGAGGAATCTGAGCTACTCTGTTTGACTGAGCATGTGATGATGTAATGCCCTGCTACTGAAAGGCATAATCAGCTTAGGACAGAGACTTGTCATTTAACAGCAGTTCTCATCTTAGAAAAGTAGTTCCACTTTTCTGTGCTTGAAGGAGACCAAAAGTAGCTCTTTAGTCTGAGGTATAAAATTGTATGTGTAGACATCCAAATCCTAGTTACAAAATGTTTGTTTGTTTGTTTGTCTTTGGTGAAGATGGTGATTGGGGCTAGTGAATTTTAGATAAACTGAAGTTTTTGGTCAGAAACTTCCCCTTTACTTAAGAGTTTGGTGCAGTTCTGCAGAGACCTGAATAGCTTTTAGAAAGCAAGGAGAAGGAACTAGAGAGAAGGGAGAGCAATGACACTTCTTTACTCCCTATGGGCACCTGGCTCCCTGTGGGCTTTGGAAAAGTTGTGGGAGACTCTTGCCAGAGATGCTGCCTGGATTTTAGAGAGAAACCTATCAGGGATAGAAGGAAAGAAAAGTAAAGGAATTGTGGGATGAGTTGTTCATAGGCCTAGAAATCTACGACAGGTAAGTGAGGATGTGGCAGCAAGATGGTTTGGCATTCTGTTCCATCCTTCCTTCATCTCACAATTGACAAGGACTGATGCCCAAGAACCTCTGACCTTTGAGATCATTGAAGAGTCAGTTGTCAGAGTAAGACACTGCTGTTTCCAATCTTTATTAACAAATGTGTTTACTTACGGGGGAAGCAATCAAGAGTTCTGCATGTTAAGAGTGAGTTAGAGAAAAAGGTTCTTAGACTTTGCTTGCACCATCATGGGACTTAAGAAAATTATACTAGCTAATCTTAATTAAGAAAATCTTAGAACATTCAGTTGTTGGCATCAGGCCCCTAAAAGTAAATTGAAAAAAAATTGCAGAAAAATACTTTCCTGGTAAATCTCACTCTGGTCTTCTCCATCAGTCTACGTTCATCCCTGCCCCCTCATGCTGCTTCTCCCCTTGAGCACAGAAGACACAGGAAAGGACCATCTGGCCCAGCATGCCAGCTTTTTATTTGGTTGCTCTCAATCCCACCTTCCTGTTTTGATCACCCTTCCCCTCTGCCCATACTTCAGAAACCAATCAAGGTGTCTCCTGAACTCATTTATTCCCTTTGTTTCAGCCGCCTTCTTGGGTAACTTTTTCCATATGCTTACATCCTTGCCTCACAAAAGACTTTGTTTTTAATCCAAAATGGTCTGATAGGACTCTTAGGAAAAGCCATTTACTCAAATAGATGACAAAATGTTTCTAAAGATCCCAAACAACTTTTCATTACTTTTGATCACTGGGGCATATAAGTAAGTGGAGGAAAAATGGCTGTGCTTAAAAATAACTGCCTGATGGACAGTGATGGCAAGTGGTATGGAATTAAAGAAAACATCAAATTCCCTCCCACCCCAATGAAATTGCCTAATCTAGATTTGGAGCAATAGGCTGTAATTATTACTATTTTTTAATTTGACACTTTGTTGTTGTTGTCACCGCAGTTTGCCTTCATTCTCTTCAACATGGTGACATTAGTACACTTCACATTGCCTGTTGTGGACCAATTTTCTTCAGCTGTTGCTAAAACTTACTAAAATGCCAGATGCCATGTTGGAAACAAGAAACCTGAAAGAAGGTTGTAAATCACAAAAAACAAATCATAAAAAAAATAATAAAATACCCTGAGTGCTGTGCTCTGGAGCTTCTCATCTCCTTTTATTCACCCCTTTCCCCATTTCACACACACATATTTTTTTAGGGCAGGTGCTCAGCAGTTTCTCACCTAAGGCTTGATTGTTTCTTTTGCAGATTCCGAGCAGAGCACTGGTTCGGATTCTGAGGTGCTCACTGAGAGGACTTCCTGCTCCTTTGACACTCACCGTGACCTGACCTCTGGTGCTGCAGGCCCTGTGCCTGCCACTATGTCCTCCATGGAGGAGATTCAGGTGGAGCTGCAATGTGCTGATCTCTGGAAAAGGTTCCATGATATTGGAACTGAAATGATCATCACCAAAGCAGGCAGGTAAGGATATGTTCCATAGTCAAATTCAAAGAGTGAAGATCAAAAGTAGGTGCTGTTACATATTTTCTTTTCATATATTTGTGGAGTCAGAGCAACTTGCCCTCACTTTCTTGCGTCTGAACATCTTGGTAAAGTGGTCCTGTTGTGTTTAGTATGATATTGCTATTTTCCTCCAGGGGCCACTGAAACTTAACTCACCTGTATCCACGCAAACATTTCTTACCTTCAAATGCAGTTTAGCTAATACTTTATCTAAACAGCTAAAAGGTGCATTTCCAAAGCAAGTGTTTACTTTACCATCCAATGTTTTCAAAATAAATAGAGTTTGCTCCCTAAACAACAGCGTGCATCTTTTAAGGCAGTTAAAGCAATCAGACATTTTTTAAAGGATTTTTAAGAATTGGAATTGGTGCATGTTCTGAACCCTGCTCATTGATCCCTTTTGCTTTATTCTTGGATTGTATTTATTATAAAGTATTAATGGCAATCTGGAGGAAATTTTCACAAAATATCTAACTAGCATGACAAAAATTTTGTAAACACAATTGCTGTTGAAAGAAACACTTTTGGTTAAGTTACTCCTTTTTCTTTGTTTGTTTTAATTTTCCAAACTTAAATATCTGTTTGGGCAGGACATTCAACATAAATTCCTTCATTTAAACTTCACAGCTATCCTATGAGGTAAGATATTATCGTTCCCATTTATGGATGAGGGGACAGAGGCTAAAAGAGGTAGATTAACTTGATTGAGCCCACATGGGTATTAAGGAGAAAGCTCCAGAACTCCTGACAAATCAGCCTGACTCCAAAACAATAATCTTAATTATTTAAAAGTCTGTACTAAGAAATGATTGTAGTTCTTGCCCTTTGGATTAAAAATGAAGATGATATAGATCAAACTCAACTTGGACTAAGATTTTGAGTATATAGGAAAGTTAATTGAAGCTAAACAAAAATATTATGCTACTTTAATATTTTCAGTCAGTCTACATAGTCTCATGGAGACCTAGAAAGACCTGCTTCATTCCTCATAAGCTATCTGCGTGAATATGGATATTAAAAAAAAAAAAAAGATTGGATCCAGTTTACTTGAATGCGTATAGAGAAACCTCCGAATAACATATAATACCACAGAAACACTGGGTAAAATGAACATGAAATCTTGTCCTTATTCTTTGTCTTCTGGAACTCTCTTCCTTCTTTAGTTGTTAGTAGTGAATAAAACCATTAAAAAGCTTCCTAGGAGGAGTAACTTCGAAGGAGTTACTTTCAGTATTATATTTGTTTATTGCTTGGTCTTCATGCACATTTTGAGATATTAAAACTTAGAAGAAAACAATAATTAAAGGAAAAAGTTTTTATTTTTTGCTTAGTTTTTGGTAGATGATTGTTTTGGTGGGAGGAAATATTACACTTTTTTTTTTCTATGTTTCTAGTTTTTATTTTATTTTTTGTATCACTAGGTATGTGTATTCAAGTAACTCTTGTTCCCAATATCATACTCCTCACTCAGTAAGTTACACTTCAGTAAATTCAGCTTATTTCAGCACCTTCTTGATAATCCTTCTGTGCCGTGACCTCATTTCATGATTTCTTCAACAACATTTTCTTTTCCATACCATTGTATTCATAGATTTACTTTTATACATGAATACATCTAGATATTCTCCAATACAGTCATGGTGTTTTCTTTAGTTATACTGGAGTCCTTTTGTAGATTTAGAAGTTACATTCATTTATTCTGTATTGAGCTGTTTCTATTGCTACATGTAACTGCTCAGTTAATTCTGGAACACCTCAGAAACATACAAAGAAGGATTTCTCTTCTGTAGATTTCCTTCATTCTCTCTCCACTCTCTCAGTTGATTTCTCTCTTCTCTCTTCATTTTCCTTCTTATGCAAAGTCCTTTTCAATTTTAATTCAAACTGCCATTTTCTTAGGGCCTTATTTATGCATAAATTCATGTCCTTCTTCCTTCCTAGAAATATTAGTCACCACATACCTGTTGCCACACCCCAAAATTTAATTCTGTTGATTCAGAACTACTGCAGTCTCTAGAACCCTCAATCTTAGCATGCACCAACATAATCTGTATATCAGCACCATGGACAGAGGCATTTGGAAGGATTAATGGGTTTGAAAGACAAAACAACTGGCCTAAATTTAGCCATAATATTAAAACCAAATATACATCTCATTTTGTGGAATATGAAAAACTAGTTTTGCTCCAGAGTTATGACTTCACTTGGTATTCTGTGTTATAATACTGGCAAACATAAAAGGCAACTTTTGGTAAGTCTTTAATTAGAGAATTGAAACAATCATAGAATCTTAAAGCAGGGGGAACCTTAGAGAATATCTAGTCCCATTTCCTTGTTTTATAGTTGATGGAGTTAAATGATTTACCCAAAGTCACACAACTCAGTCATTTTAGGACTTGTGTACTGGGAAGAGACAGGTAGCTTCTCTACTCAAAGTCATATAGTAAGTGTTTCAGAGAAAACAGGTACTTAATTTAAAAACATTCACTTCCTTTTCTTAAAGTCATAAAAAAAATCCATCTCTCTCAATGAAGCATAGTCTCTGTATAGGTATAGAGGAACCCCATTTCTTTATCTCAGGTAACAAATGAGAGGACTTTCTGCTCATTGCTATTAAGATGTTCTTTAACCATTCACATATACAGGGCAATCATAAATCATTGTTATTAAGAAAGGAATTATACAACCTGTAGTAGGAGCTCTGGTGGTATAGTGCCTAAGGCATTTGACTGCTAACCAGAAGGCTGGTGGTTTAAACCCACCAGCCACTCCTCGGAAGGAAGGTTGGACAATCTACTTCTGTAGTGATACCACCTCGGAAACCCAAGGAAGGGTCACTATGAGTTGAATCTGACTTGATGGCAATGAGTTTGGTTTGGTTTTATACAACCTGTATTTAAATGTATCGACCAAGTTTCCCAAGTTTTTGGAAAGAATTAATGTGACTCAAAGTGCTTAACCTATAGTGACTGTTAGACTTTGTCATTATGACTACTATCCCACTATAAAATTTCACTTGGACAAAACCAAAATATAAGGCTTTCTAATTGAATTTGCAGAGGAAGGGGGAGGAAATCTAAAATAATATACCAATATGAGTTTCTGAGAAGTACTAATGTGGGAATGGAGGAATGGCTATATATTATTATTTGTGAATTTTTAAATACTTAGACATTAACAATATGATCCCTCTTGCATCTTCCCTCAAATAAGGTTATGATGTCACTGACCTACTGTCAGAAGACATTTGATTTTTGAGTTGCTTTTCCAGGACGATTAGTGAAGTGTATAACTAGCACAGGGAGCCCCAAATGTAACCAAACAGTGCATATTTTCAAGATGGCTGTCTGGGGTCAGGGTATGGTCTATGACCGTGAAATGGAGCAAAGCCAATTAAGCCATATGTGGATCAAGCCTGTGACCTTGACCTCATTAGAACTGTGCTCTGCCCAGCTCAGCTAACTGGCCCCAGATGGTTAAGCTTAATGTCGCATTTTGTATACAAGTATCCTAAGAGTGCATTCAGACCAATCCAAATTTTTGAACTGAGCACTTTTTATGTCTGGCCCCTAAATGAATGACATACAAAAAAGCTTGATGTTTTTCTTCCTTCTGATGGTTAAAGAAGAATGGTGAACTTTATTCTAGACTTTTTGAAACTCTATACCTCTTTTGGGCTGTTCCCTCTCCTCCTCTCTTCAATTATGAGGGTAGCTGTAAAGTGTCATATCCTGACCTTGCTTTCTTTGGCAAGTTTAACAAGCCATTGTGGTAGAAACAAGGTATTGCTGGAGGCCACTAAAATTCATTTGTTATTGGCTCCCTATTCTGAAAGGTTCTTCCTCCAACACACATGTTGACAGCCTGAGAACTCTCAGAAAATTTTATAGTTTTTTAAAAAAATAAAACAGGAAAACCAACGTTAGTGACCCTTTGCTTGGGAAGAGAGAACAACTTCCTTTTTTTTCTTCTTTTCTTGAGAGATTATTTTTAGAGAAATCATTTTAAAAGAGATTCACTCAATTAAAAATATTTCATAATCATCTACAATGAGAAACATTTTGGGTAATAAGAAGAGATAAATTACGTTTTTAGTGGTATATTTAACGATATTATAGTCTGGTTTGCAATGTATGTGTGGCTACACACACATATAGATTACATTAAATATTAATAATATAGTTAATATATATATAGAAATCATTGTTATTACAAAGGGAATTGTATCAACTGTATGCATAAATTTATAGACCAAGGTAGCATGTATATTATGAGCCTTACTAATACATGAATCATCAAACTGGTCAATTTCAGTTAAGAGGCACTATTTCAGCAATATAAATCCCTAGCATATTTTATAGTAGTAATTTCCAATTAAAAAAAATTTGCCAACTTTGAGAATTAGAGGATATTGGGCTCTGATGTACTTAGAGTTCCTAATAAAAAGACTTTTCAAGTTTTATTCTACTCCTCCTCCATCTTTTATTGCTGAGTTTACTACCTTCTTACCCTTCCTAGGAGAATGTTTCCTGCCATGAGAGTGAAAATCACCGGGCTAGACCCACATCAGCAGTACTACATAGCAATGGATATTGTGCCTGTGGACAATAAAAGATACAGGTAATGATGACTATGGGATGTGGAATTGTGGGCATCTTCAGTATTCCAGCAGGGTTCTTTAGACTCATTAAATGAAGCATTTTCACAGTGTATGTATAGGGAATAAGGAATGGGGGATATGTCAATGGCCTGTGGTAGAAAGTAGTGGCAGGAAGTAGTAATTGGAGGGAGGAAATTAGGGCTCAGTAATGGTTTAATCTGGAATCTTTCCTATGTGTTTAGAGTGATTAGAATTTTGTAATGTGTTCCAGAGAAGTGAAAATTGAGTGGCTCTATAGCTGAGATTCTATCAGTCTTGAAAGTGATTAAGAAATTAAATTACTGCATTAATGAATGATAAATGAGTTGGAATGATTTATTTTGGAGAAGGAAAAGAGAAGGGGACAGGGTAGTACATACAATCTGATAAATTATTTTGTGGATGATGGACAGGAAGAATAGAATTGGGTACCACCTCAAGAGGAACATCTAATTAGTGAGAATTATTGTTCATTAATAAGGAGCTCTGGTGGTGCAGTGCCTAAGGCCTTTGACTGCTAACTAGAAAGTTGGCAGTTCAAACCCACCAGCTGTTCCATGGAAGGAAGATGAGGCAATCTACTTGCATAAAGATTTACCACCTCTGAGACCCAGGGGGTTGCTATGAGTCAGAATCGACTCAATGGCAGTGGGTTTGGTATTTTTGGTTATTGTTCATTAATATGGGTTGTGAGTGAGTTTGTTAAATAACTTCCCCAAAGTCATTAAAAGGCCACAAGGTCACCCTTCAAGCCTGGAACTGAAGTCACCTCTTGCTCAACTTTGAGCCAAATGATAGACAGGCTTATAAGGTGAACAATAACACCAGGGAGGTACATACTCTTTAGAACAATCAACCTAACAAGATCAAAAAGGTGGCATTTGCCCAGGTATAAAGCTTAAAACAAAACAAAAAAACTCCACAAAGTCTCCATGTCTGTTGGATGGCTTTATACATAGTTCTTTTCCAAAATAAGTCAGTCATTGAGATCTCAGTTAAATCAGTGAATCATGGCTCATTATTCAAAGATATGAAGTCTGAGACCTCAGCCATAAACCCATACATTGGAGGTGAGAGATCAGTGAGAAAGGTTACGACTAGTATAGCTGGAAGAGCTGGCTGAAAAAGAAGTTGTCTAAGTTATAGGTCATAGGAGAGGGGATGCTTCAGATCTGTTTTAGAGGATCTTGAGACTTGGATTTTAACTGAGTGCTTCTGTTTGCCAGGGTCCAGTTCTCACATGGTCCTTTAGAACTGAGAAGCAGGGAAGTGACAGATCCATGGAGAGAGCTATCTGGAACTATAGCACAGTGGTCAAAGTCTGGTAAACTGACCTCCTTTGCTACCCAGAACATCTCATTTTGAGTAGCCTTGTGGGAGAATAATGTGGAAGATGATTAAGCTCATAAGTAGGTTCAGCAAAGAGAACACTAACTGGGAAGATGTGGCGGTCTTTCTGGGAATGACTGCACTAAGGCAAAGACCTTCTATTCTCATAGAAATGCCTCAAAATTCAGAATCTTAGCAAGCAAATGGTTAACAAATGGAAGACATAGAGGGTCTCTGCTCATGGCTATGTTTTACAGGACAGTATAGGAGATGTTTTTCTGTAAGGAACCAAATCCTGAACAAGTAGCTAAGGGATTAGATTATATGGTTTGCATTTGAAAGATGAAAGAGTGTAGTAAAATACCTCTCCCGTTGCTAGATAATGTGGGTTCAAATGCCTGCATGCACACAGAGGTGCTTGGCAAGGAGGGGGAACAAAAAGAAAGGGGCTGTGAGAATATCTTCCTTAGGAGAGCTTTGACCATTAACCACAACACTTCTCTGTCCTCCCCCCACCCACCTTTTCCTTCATCTCTATCTCATTTTCCTTGTGTATCCCCTTCTCTCTTTCTCTTTTGCATTCTGTTTCACCCCTGTTGTTGTTGTTGTTATGTGCCATCGAGTCGGCCCCGACTCATAGTGACCCCTCCTTGGGTTTCCTAGGTGGTATCACTACAGAAGTAGGATTGCCCAACCTTCCTTCCGAGGAGTGGCTGGTGGGTTTGAACCGCCAGCCTTCTGGTTAGCAGTCAAGTGCCTTAGGCACTATGCTACCAGAGCTCCTTGTTTCACCCCTATTACATCTTTATTCTTTATTCTTGGTATCTCTTTTCTTGTCCTTCTTTCTCCTATCTCTGCTCATTTCCTGAGCTTCTGTCCCCTCTTTGCATTTGTCTATGAACTCTCCTTTCTCTCCCTGTCTATCTCAGATATGTGTATCACAGCTCCAAGTGGATGGTGGCAGGCAATGCTGATTCCCCCGTACCCCCAAGAGTTTATATTCACCCTGATTCTCTAGCTTCTGGAGACACCTGGATGAGACAGGTCGTCAGTTTTGACAAACTCAAGCTGACCAACAATGAACTGGATGATCAAGGACATGTGAGTCAAAGAATTTTATCTCTACTTTCTTTCCTGTTTCCCTTTTTACTCTAGAATGAGTAGGCCAAGGATTTTTCAGTCAGGTAAAATAAGACTCTCCATGTCATTATAAGTCTTAAGATTAAGCGTAATTTTTTTTTTCCCTCTTGTGAAATTTCATTTATTAAAAATCCAACATTTAGCAAACACCTGCTATACATCAGACAAAGTATATCAGACAAAGTTCTTGTGCTACAAGGATTTACAGTCCAGTCAGGGAGGCAAGAGAGAAACACATGTCAAATTAAACAACGGTAAAAGAAAATAACAGCATTCAGTAGGATAACTTACAAGGCAATAACCTAAGGGAAATATCTGAAGTGACAGTTTGGCTGATTAAAGGATTTATGAATTTATGAGAAGACTAGGTCTTAAGGCTTTCCAGGTATAATTGGAGCAGTGAATGTCATTAATTTATTTTTGGCAGTGAAATGTGTATTGAGGTTTCAATGAATGCCAGGATCCATACTGGATGCTATGAGAAGATTGAAAAGAAGCTAAAACCATGGCTTCTATCTTCAAGGAAATGACAATTTTCTGAGGGAGGGAGAACACAAGTACTCATTCATTCTCAAATGACATCAAAGAACTTCTAGAAACACAACTAGTGCCAAACAATAACATGTAGTATTTAAAGAGTCTGAGTACGTGCTGTAAAGTTGAAGTTGGAGCAAACAACTTGTCACATGCAAGAGGTTCTGAGACCTTTGAGTGGAGTGTTATCCACTAGTACCAGAACAGCCATTTTAAACTCATCCAATCAAAGCAAACATATTATGCCCACCATCTGCGATTGAGATGCCCGTTATATGGTTCATCTAATGCTCAGTTACTAATCATTCATCCCATGGGCATGTATAAGCAGTCCCTGGGTCATGTAAACAATTGAGTGCTCAACTACTAGCTGAAAGGTTGGCAGTTCAAACCCACCTGGAGATGCCTCAGAAGACAGGCCTGGAGATCTGTTCCAAAAGGTCACAACCTTTAAAAGGCTATGGAGCATAGTTCTGTCATGACCCATATGGGGTCACTATGAGTCAGAATTGACTTGATGATGGATAAACAACAAAAAATAACACGGGCCTATATCCTGATTTCAAGTTTCCCGTGCATCCCATTTCCAGCCTGTGTCCTTCCCATAGTACTTCTATCTTCTGATTTGTTGTTCAAATGAGCTTGAAGAGTTATAAGGCTCTTAAAGCCAATCTTGGCATAATATTTTCCCTTCTCATTTCAGATCATTCTGCACTCTATGCACAAATATCAGCCTAGAGTTCATGTGATTCGCAAGGACTTCAGCAGCGACCTTTCACCCACCAAACCTGTCCCCGTTGGGGATGGAGTGAAAACATTCAATTTTCCTGAGACTGTGTTCACCACAGTCACAGCCTATCAGAATCAGCAGGTAAGAGGCTGCCTGTGCTACTAAAAGTATTCTTGCTTTTGGTAAGAAATACTTAGTCTTTCTGCATGGCACTGAAGAGTTGGAATATGAGTCACCAGGCTTACAGTGCACATAAGGCTCTGGTGATGACAACACTGTAATGCCTAGTAGCAGCTGGGATAGTCTAGATTTAGATCAGAGGCAAGATCTTCGACCAAGGGGACCAAACGTCCTAAGTTCTTTTCATGTTTCTCTCTACTTGTACTTGTGTTCACAATCTTTGCTACATCAGGCAAACTTCTGTTCATCTGGGATTCCTTTGTAAGTGTTGTTGTTGTTGTTTGCCGTCGAGTCGGCCCCGACTCATAGCGACCCCTCCTTGGGTTTCCAAGGCATTATCACTACGGAAGTAGGATTGCCCAACCTTCCTTCCGAGGAGTTGTTGTTGTTGTTGTTATGTGCCGTGGAGTCAGGTTTAATTCATACTTTCCCTCTTATCTGCAGTTTTCTGTGTGTCCTTCTGTCATACCACATCAGTTATCAAGAGTCTCAAACTCCACTTAAGACTCACTGTTGCCATTGACACTTTCAGATAAATTTACCATCACATGATCACTAGTCACACCTAAAATCTGTATGTTTTTATGTCTCTGATACATTCACTTATTTATTCATTCCACAAATATTTATTGAGGATTTACTATGTTCAGGCTTAGCAGAGAAATAGATCTGATTAAGACTTATTTCTCCCACAAGAAAAAGAAGTCTTAGTTGAGGAAAAGACACATAAATATGTAATGATAATACAGTGGAATAATTCCACAACAGAGATGTGGACAGTGTTTTTTTGGTTTGAGGAATGAGGGAAGTTTTCCTGGAAGAGTTGAAGCTTTATCTGACATTGAGACACACTTATGAATTAGCCAGATGGGTGGGGAGAGATAGAGGGAGAGGCCAGGTCTAGAATTAATGTGGGCATTCTAAACAGTGGAATTTAGGATGGTGTTTTGAAGAAATGACCGGATGGATTTACTACTTGTCTCATTCTATGCAATTCCCTAAAATTTGCATGTTAATACCTATTTTGTAAATTGGATTGTCTTTCATCTTTTCATAAATTGCCTAGTTAATAGGGTTCTGCTGTGAAACTTGTTTGTTTGTTTTTTGCTTGCTCTACTTGAAAACTGCATACTTTTATTTTGGGGCTGCTTGCAGCAAAATGAATTTATAGTATTACATTCAAAATCTTTTGGATTGGCTACTCTACTTTTCAACCAGTGCTCTGACAATGAAAACACTAGAAGAGAAACACTCATTTACTAGACATTTATCAACTGCTTGCTATGTGCGGGCAGGGGAAGGTGAGTTATGTAATCTTTGGTTCCTGTGTGAAGGATGTTTCTATCTTTTTTGATGCATCTGGATATGATTCCTTAGATGTTCTTTACTTCATGACCCATATGATGTACAAAACCCCTTAGTCCAATAAATGTTAAGTATTCTTGCGGTGTCAGACTTTATCAGCAGCTGTAAAGTTTCTCAACTCCATGTTTTCTGAGTGGATGCCACATTTAATCTAAAGTGGAGGGAAAGTCTGCTTTGGGCACTATTTAAAAATTCCTGAAACCACCAGGACTCCTTGAATAGTAAAATTGCAGAAGCCATGGAGCGTCCCTACAGAAAACTTTAATAGTTAAGGTTTTTCAAGCTCTGATCCAACATATAACAGCAACATAGCTTTGGAGCTACACTTTGTTATTAGCTCTGGGTCAGAAGAGGGGAGTAAGAGTTGAAGCTATTTGGTTAACTGATTAGACTTTTCCAAGACTACCTAAGGCATTTTTAATCCTGGGTTTTCCATGAAGGCAGAGACATGGGAATATATATTACAATTTTAGAATTTCGTTTGTAGAGCAAATCAGAACACTGCCCTGTGTGCACTAGAACACTGAATAGTACCTGCCTCATTGAGATCAGTTCTAGAGGCTGGGGGAGGAAATATTGTAATCTCAATCGAAACTAGAAAGCTGTGACTTATGTACACAATGAAAGAGAACAAAATAGGTATCTGAAATCCCTTTTACTTTTTCTACCTCCCCTCATCTTCAGTGCTTCTGCTTCTGAGTACGTTCTACTCATATGCATGTTTTGTATACATCTGGGGTGGGATGGGGGCAATGATGGTTTGATGGGGTTAGGATACCTTGTTTAAGATCATGGAATTTGGCAGCAGACATACTTGTTTTGATTTTTGTGCTTTCTACTGACAAACTGTGAATTTGAGCAAGTAGCTGAACCTCTTTCAACTTGTGCTTTCTGATCTGAAAATACATCTCATAGAGTTACGAGCATTCAATAAGAAAGCATGTGCAAGTGTCCACTGACATGACACAATGCTGGCTTCCAATTAATAGTAATTGGCCTGCATTGCTCCAAGGCTGAGTCCGCAATGGCATGCAGGAGAGTGGGGAGCAGAGGCTATTTTAAATAGACTACTCCTTAAGGAAAAAGTTGAATTTTAGCACCTTGAGGAGCTACACTGGCTTTTGAAGGGATTAGAATCAATGTTGTTGTTGTTGTTATGTGCCATTGAGTCGGACCAACGCATAGCAACCCCTCCTTGGATTTCTGAGGCAGTATCACTACAGAAGTAGATTGCCCCATCTTCCTTCTGAGGAGTGGCTGGTCGGTTTGAACCGTCAGCCTTCTGGTTAGCAGTCAGGTGCCTTAGGCACTATGCTACCAGAGCTCCCATTAGAGTCAATAGGCAACTGTTTTGATCTCTCTGTCATGCCATGGTGAATTCATGATGTGCTGACTTTCAAAATAGGTGAGTCATACTCAATTCCTCCCATTTTTAAGATAACAGCTTTTGCCTGTTTAATAAGCCCCCATATCTGTATAAATCAACAAGCGTACTTGTTTAATATTCTTTTTGGCTATGTAGATATGACCTAATATAATACAATGCCTTCTAATAATACAAACCAACTCCAGGTCTTTCCCCCAGGGAATCTTGAAGTCTGCATTCTGCAGGTCAGAGTTGTCACGGAGATGCTGGATACTATAAATTGTTCTCTTTTGTGAGCTGTATCCACCTATTGCTATGTTTTCATTTCCCTTGACATTCTAGAATTAGAACAACCAATATTTTATGACAAAATTGTTTACTTCATCTTTTTTTTAAAAGGAATTTTAAGAGACTTATGAGAAAGTAAAGAAGAAAATAGTCAATGGTAGGTCCTCAGTATTCTCAGGAACCTGTTTGGAGGAACACAGGCAGGAAGGACTAGAGAGGGAATGGAATTGCATTGAAATGTTACCCCGTCTTCCTGAAGACAGTCAATCTTTTTCCACAGTCACCAATGCAATAGACATTTGGCAACCTGGGTTTTGGTCCTCAGTTTTCTACTCCTTGCCTGTGTTACTCTGAGTAAATTACTGAGTTTTCCTAGGCTTCAGTATTTCCTCCTAGAAAATGAGGAGCTGGCCTATGCCTTACAAGGTCCGTTCTTGCTCTGGAATACTAATTTCTCCTCCTTTTTTTTTTTTTTGGTGTATTATTCATGATATTGGGAGCAATTTATTGTTACCAAACAGACAATTGACCTAGGATTTCTAAGTATGAAAATTATTAAAGCATTCATCTTTGTAAACTTTTTCAATATGCTTGTAATATTGAAGACCAATACATTTTTAGCAAGTCTACACTTGAAAGATGGGAGCATGGTGTTTTTTTTTGCTGATACACAATCATTTATATTATTTATTATATTATGAAAACTATATTATTCATTTATGCTTGCTTATATTCCTCCCCATTGTTGAAGCCATTTTATCACCAAGGCTGGACACCTGGTTCTCCCTACATCTAGTCTGCTGCTAAACTCTGTTGTTGTTGTTCTTAGGTGCTGTCGAATCCTTTCTGACTCATGGTAACCCTATGTACAACAGAGCCAAACACTGCCCAGTACTGAGCCATCCTCACAATGCTGTTTGAGCCCACTGTTGCAGCTACTGTGTCAATCCATCCCATTGAGGGTCTTCTTCTTTATCGCAGACCCTCTACTTTACCAAGCATGGTGTCTTTCTCTAGGGACTGGCCCCTCCTGATAATATGACCAGAGTTTGAGAGACAAAGTCTTGCCAGCCTCGTTTCTAAGGAGCATCCGGCTGTGCTTCTTCCAAGGCAGATTTGTTTGTTCTTCTGGCTGGCTGTGGTATATTCAGTATTCTTCCCTAACACCATGATTAAAATGCATCAATTCTTCTTTGGTCTTCCTTATTCATTGTCCAGCTTTCACATGTATATAAGGCCATTGAAAATACCATGACTTGGGTCAGGCGCACCTTAGTTTTCAAAATGACATCTTTACTCTTTAACACTTTATAAAGAGGTCTTTTGCATCAGATTTGCTCAATGTAATATGTTAGTTGATTTCTTGATTGCTGCTTCCATGGGCACTGATTATAGATAAAAGTAAAATGAAATTCTTGACAACTTCAATCTTTTCTCCACTTATTACTATGTTGCTTATTGGTCTGGCTTTTATAAAGTCCTGTTTTGTTTTCTTTATATTGAGGTGTAATCCATACTTAAGGCTGTAGTCTTTGACCTTTATCAGTGAGTGCTTCAAGTCTTCTTCATTTTAAGCAAGAAAGGTTGTGTTATCTGCAAATTGCAGATTGTTAATGAGTGTTCCTCCAATCCTGATGCCATGTTCTTCTTCATATAATCTGTCTTCTCAGGTTATTTACTCAGGATAAAGATTGAATAGTACGGTCAATAGTACGGTGAAAGGATACAATCCCAATGCACACCTTTCCTGATTTTAAACCATGCAGTATCCCCATGTTCTGTTTGAACAACTGCCTCTTGGTCTATGTACAGGTTCTGTATAAGCACAATTAAGTGTTCTGGAATTCCCATTCTTTGTAATGTTATCCATTATTTGTTATAATTCACACAGTGAAATGCTTTTGCATAGTCAATAAGGCACAGGCAAACTTCTTTCTGATAGTTTCTGCTTTCAGCCAAGATCCATCTTGTTTCTAATTCATTGCTTCTGCCCTCTTTCTGGCCCTGCCTTCTCCCCACCATGGGCTGTTGTGATAGCTTCCTACTGAGTCACTGGATTGCAGTCTTAATGTGTCACAAGCCATCACACACATCATTGCCAAATGGATCAAGCACATCACTGATTGCATCATTTGTCCCTCAAAAATTATCAATGATTCCTTACTTGCCTGGGGAATAAAGTCCAGTATTCCAAGACTTCCATAAAGGCTGTCTGTGGCTATTCACCAACCACATCTCTAGCCTCATTTTCCATTATTCCCCATCATACCTATGCTAGAATCCAGCAATCTCCCTGGATTTTGACTGTTTCTTAGACTTTGTAGCCAGCATGCTTTTGCCTGCACTATTACTTTTTCCAGGAGCTCTGGTAGCATAGTGCCTAAGGCACTTGACTGCTAACCAGAAGGCTGGCGGTTCAAACCCACCAGCCACTCCTCGGAAGGAAGGTCGGGCAATCTACTTCCGTAGTGATACCGCCTCATAGTGATACCGCCTCGGCAACCCAAGGAGGGGTCGCTATGAGTTGGGGCCGACTCGACGGCACACAACAACAACAACAATTACTTTTCCCAGGAATGTCCTTTCCCATCATCTTTTTTCTCTAGATTCCAGCTATTCTTCAGGTGTGGTGCAAAAACTATCCCTTCCAACCTTCCTTAAATTTTTTCAATTGCAGATAAGCTCTGCTTCCTTAGAACTGTCAGGACATTGCACCTCTTTCATGACCCTTTTCACATTCTAACCTGTGTGTGTGTGTGTGTGTCTATCCTATATTCCAATATTTGAGCTTTTTGAAGACAGAAGTTGTGTCATTTACAAAAACAAAACAAAACAAACAAAAAACAAAAAAACTGTGTGGTATAGTAGAAAACACCAGGTTGGAACTTAGGAGACTTGAGTTTAGACCTAACTCTGCAGCTGACTGGCTATATTGCCTTTGGCTCATCACTCCACTCAGTATTCAGATTTGCAAAATGATGGTTGGGCCAGGATCAGTGCTTCCTAGTCACCAGTCCATGGAGAAGTTTTTTTTATGGTACACTGAAAAATAAGGATAATGTAAGGAATTTTCATAGACCTAAACATATTCAATTTAGTATATTGTACATACATAAATAGATAGCTGACATAAAGCCAACTCTGATTCCTCCTGACCTGTGCACAACAGAACAGAAAGTTGCCTGTCTGCATCATCTCCATGATTGCTGGCATGTTCACGTCCACAGTTACTGCATTTACTGTGCCAGTCTATTTAACTGAGGGTCTCCCTTCCTCTCTCTGGACCTGTACGTCACCAAACATAATGTCCTCCTCCAGTAATTGATCCTCTTGATGTCATGTCCAAAGCCACCAACAAGTCAGATAATGTTCTGTTGTGATCCATAAAGTTTTCATTGGCTAATTTTTGGAAGTAGATCTCTATGCTTTTCTTCCTAGTTTGTCTTAGTTCCAGAAGCTCCACTGACACCTGTCTACCATGTATGACCCATTGGTATTGAAATATCAGTGGCATAGTTTCTAGCATTACAGCAACACACAAGCCACTACAGTATGACAAACAGACAGATAGGTGGTGGTTAATTGATTGTACATTGTTCTATTTTGTCCTTCCTGCTATTTTTATACTAAAATATAATTTATTTTATGAAATGATGATGCCAGAGGATAGTAGATAGATGTAACTCTTATCACTTGGTAGAAGAGATGAACTCTTCCATCACCGTAATTCAAAGATATTTGTGTCTGTCACTGGTGGCCTATACCACCAGCCTAAGGCATTTGATTGCTAACCAGAAGGCTATCGGTTCAAACCCACCAGCCACTCCTTGGAAGGAAGACTGAGCAATCTACTTCCATAGAGATACCATCTCATAAACCCTAGGAGGGGTCGTTATGGGTTGAAATCGACTCAACAGCAGTGAGTTTGTTTTTCTTAGTTTTGTCTCATAGTGTGTAGCACTGAAAATATGTTAGATGAATGAGTGACTGATTGAATGAAGCCACCATATTTCTATTACCATTTTCCTGGTGGTTTTGCTTCTTTGGGTATAAGTAGTAGTGAACTGTGAAGAAAGCATTTCCATTTCAGTGGAATATTTTATACATTCTTTCACCTTCCCCATTCCTCCTCCTACCCTCCCTGACTGACCCATAGACTCCCAGGGCTGCTAGCATATTGAAGTTATTATTTGGTCTTGCAGTGCTGACTTGGTAGGTCCCTGGCAGAGAGAAAGTTATACCGTGCCCAGAATCTCATTGTGGAGAATGAAATAGTAGAAGTGGGAATAAAGGTGATTCTAGCTTCTATGCCTTTTCTTGGAAGAAGCTGACACCACCATGTCCTTATGGAATTAGCAAGATACTTCTTCTGCAAAGTCTTTGGCATCTCTAAGGCCAAAAGACCAATGAACTTTGATTTTTTTTTTTTTCCTTCCCAACAGGAAACTAAATTTCAAAAGATACAACCTTGTTCTCAGGTAACACAGTCTCATTTTTAAGAAGTAGCTACATGAACCAGGTAGGAAGTCTAAAACCACAGCCAAGTTTGTATAAGCAAATCCATTAGGATTTCTGAGCCACTCATTGTATCCTAAACTATTGAGCCAGTTTTGCTTTAACTTTCCAGTCAGGTCAGTGCAGAATATTTCTTTTCATACAAGCTAAACCTCTTTTTTTTTTTTTTTTAAATCCAAATAGATATGGTAAAAAATAAAAACAACCAAGAGTACATTAATAAGGGAAGGCCTTTCAGTCTTGGTGTTAGAAAATCATACTCAGAATATTCAAATTTCATTTCCTTTGTAGGTTGTGCTGTTTAGGTCTGCATCGTGCATTGTGAGGTATTTATTTACTGCCTCTACGTTATCTGACTAAAAAAATAGGTCAAAATGATTAAAATTAATTGTGGCAAGCCAGCAACCACTCCCTCATGTGCCCCAGACTTCAATAACTCAGGGTACATAAATCAATAAAGTCATGGAAATAAAATCAATGCAGAAAAATGCTTCCACAACCTCTGAATGTCCACGTGTCCTTGTTATCAATGGATTAAGTCTGATCATGACTACTGTAGAATAGTTTTAGCTGCACAGAAAATTCCTAATAGGCCTTCTGACTGGAAGGGCATTTAAGACTTTTGTCCATAATGCCTCCAGGGAAAGCAAATAGGATGGACAGAGTTGTGTGATCCAGTTTCTCTAAGTGTTGTCATGGCTTTGGGACTGGTGATTCCTGGTCTCACATTTAAAATTTTACATGTAACATGCCTTAACACAGTGGCTGCAATCATGGGCTCAAACTTAGTGACGATTGTGAGTTTGGTGCAGGACGAGGCAAAGTTTCGTTCTGTTAAATGTGAAGTTGCTATGAGTTACAACATATTCAAATTCAATGTCAGTCACCTACCAGCAACAACCTAGACAGAGTTATTGTCCATGATCCAGGGCAACAGGCAGACAGTAAATAGAGGAATGTATAATTAACAACTGAGTTAAGAGCAAAGATAGAGGTAAACGGGGTGCAGTAAAGGAGAGTAACAGGTTACAGAAGAATTTTCTATAGTGATTATATTTCCATGACCTTATACTGATTTGTTTAGTTTGAGTTATTGACTACATTAATGTAGGCGAGATGATCAGGGAAGACCTCTCAGGTGAGTCAGCTATGTGAAGAGCATTCTTATCTGGGGTCAGAACAAGTATGACGGGCCTGCTCAGTGAAGAAGCTTGGCACATTCCATAATTGCTCAATTTGGGTGAAGCCTGTGGACCAGGGGGAGAGGAGTGTGTGTGAGTTGGAGAGGTAGGCAGGAGCTAGGGCATACTGATTCTGTAAGGTCCCATAAGGAGTTAGGTTTGAATTCTGAATGCAGTGATAGCCAAGAAAGAGAATGACATAATGATTCAATTATATGTTAACAAAGATCACTTTGAGAGGATATAAGATACAAAAGTGGAAGGAGGGATATCAGTTTGAAGGCCATTTAAAGTAGTTTAGTCAAGAAACAATGGTGGAAAAACAAAGGAAAAAAAAAGGTAATGATGTTTTGGACTGAAGAGAGGTATTTGTATTTGAGCAGTATTTGAGTGTAACTGATAAACACAATTATCAAATACAGTTGAACCTTATTCAGATGTGCCGTGTGTGTGTGTGTGTGTGTGTGTATACATATACCAGTTGTCATTGAGTTGATTCCAATTCATAGTGTGTCAGAGTAGAACTGTGCTCCACAAGGTTTCCAATGGCTGATTTTTTTTTTTTTTTTTTAATTGTGATTTGGGTGAAGATTTACAGAGCAAATTCACTTTCCATACAGCAGTTCACATACGCTTTGTCTCATGACTTTGACCACAGTTTACCACAATGCAACATCTCCCCTCCACTTCCTCCCCATAGTTACCTCTTCCCAATGTCCATCCCTTCATACTCTCCTGCCCCCTGAGCTGTCTCCCTGTGCATAAGCAGCCCTTCTTTCTCCCATGATTGTTCTCTCCA
>NW_006921597.1:4607374-4608861 GCF_000298275.1 Orycteropus afer afer
CTGACATTTTCATAATGTTCAGTCTTCCTATCCATGAGCATGGGATGTTCTTCCATTTATGTAGATCTCTTATGGTTTCTTGAAGTAGTTTTTTTATAGTTTTCTTTGTAGGGGTCTTTTGTGTCCCTGATAAGATTTATTCCCAAGTATTTTATTTTTTTTGGTAGCTATTGTAAACGGTATTGAATTCCTTATTCCTTCTTCAGCAATCTCTTTGCTGGTGTAGAGGAATCCAACTGATTTTTGGATGTTGATCTTATATCCTGCCACAATGCTAAATCTCTCAATTAGTTCCAGTAGACTGAGTCTCTTGGGTTTTCTAGGTGTAGGATCATATCATCAGCAAATAGGGATATTTGACTTCTTCCTTCCCAATTTGGATACCTTTGATTTCCCTTTCTTGAATGCCTGATTTTTTTTGGAAGTAGGTCACCAGGCCTTTCTTTTGAAATGCCTCTGGGTGAACTTGAACTGCCAACTTTTCAGTTATCAGTCAAGCACTTTAACCATTTGGACCACCCAGGGTCTGTCTCTCTCTTTTTACTCCCACATCGCTTACATCTGATTTAAGTTTTCCAAAAAATCCCTGGCCCCTATCTTGGGGTAGGATAGGTGGATATGTAAAACTTCCAATTCTATTGGAGGTTAGCTATACCTCTTTTCATGGACCTCTAGTGGGGCTGTGGTTAAAGCATTGGGCTGCTAATCAAATGGTCAGTGGTTCAAACCCACCAGCTGCTCCATGGGAGAAAGATGAAGCAGTCTGCTTCTGTAAAGACCTACAGCCTTGGAAACTCTATGGGACAATTCTGTTTCATCCTATAGGGTCTATATGAGTCAGAATTGACTCACTGGCAGTGGGAGTGTGTATCCCTCCATGTAACTCACTTTATTTTGGCTAAATGTTTAGTTTTTGTTTCTTTCTCCTGGATTCCCTCCTCCTCTGTTCCACACCAATTAGGCTCTAGAAGTTGGATGCATAGGCAAGGTAGGGATGACAGGGTTCATGAGTCCTCACCATGGTTGATATGGTGTTCTCTCTGGGCCTTTGTGGACCTTTGCCCTGGGCATCTGGTCTGGTCTGATCTTTGGGTACTTTGTGCAAATGCTGGAGCCCGCTGATTTTTGCTTTGTTTTCTTGCCCCACTCAAAACCTGTGGGCCTCCCATGTTGGCTGAACCTTACTTCAAGTCCCACCCATGTCTACTGTTCAGCTCCTGGTTAGGCTGTAGCACCTCTGGGTCAACTTGCCATCCCTCTCATGGCATGCTAGAACTTCTGAATCCCCTACCTCCCACAAGAGAGCCATGAAAGGCTTGGAGATAGATGCTAACTCAAGTCTCTTTTTGCTTAAACAGACCAGCTGGCAGGCATTTTTACTTCAATGTATACACACACACACACACACACATATAGGAGCTCTGGTAGCATTGTGTCTAAGGCACTTGACTGCTAACCAGAAGGCTGGCGGTTCAAACCCACCAGCC
>NW_006921597.1:4608986-4621897 GCF_000298275.1 Orycteropus afer afer
ACACACACACACACACACACACATATACATATATATATATATATATATATAGAGAGAGAGAGAGAGAGAGAGAGAGAGAATGACTCTACCAGTTTCCTCTGCCCTGCCCACTCCCTACCAGCTAAGACATATGTAAATCTAACTACTTGCTTCCTCCTTATCTCCTCTTTTCTCATATTCCACTGGGGTAGAAGGGAAGGATTCTCTACTTTTTTTCTATCTTTTCCACCTTCTATTTTACCCTCATACCCTTGTCTTCATAGGACTGCAAGACTTATGGCCTAGCTGTCCTTTGTATCCCTTTCTATGCTACTGGGCTGCCTCTTGATATGGAAACCATGGGACTATTAGAAACTAAAGATTATTGAGTTTGAAAATACATTGATTTTCTCCTCCAAAATGTTGTCTGGATTATTCTTGGCATTTGTAGACATAGACAAAGTTGTAATCACAAGCATTAACTAGGATCATAATTCGGTTTCAAAGCTAAAATTGCTCTCTCTATGTTGTTGTTGAGTACTGTCGAGTCAATTCTGACTCAGCATCGACTCATAATGACCCTATAGGATTGAGTAGAACTGCCTCACAGAGGTTCCTGGACTGTAACTAATTTTTTTATTTTTTACATTTTTTTTTTTTTTGTGATTTAGGCGAAAGTATACAGAGCAAATTCATTTTCCATACAGCAGTCCATACACATTTTGTTTCATGACATTGACTACAATTCCCCACAATGTAACAGCTCTCTTCCCACTTCCTCCCTGTGGTTACCTCTTCTCTATATCCTTTCCTATGCATTATTGCCCCCTGAGCCATCTCCCTGTGCAAACACTGCCCTTCTATTCTTTCACAATTGATTGTTCTAAGGAGTGTATCTACCTGATGTAAATGTTCACCCTATATGCCTGTCTAATATTTGGCTGGAATCTACAGGAGTGAGTTCAGTTCCAGACCTGAAGGGTAACTGGGGACCATAGTCTCAGGGTCTCACCAGGCTCTATCAGGCCAGTGAAACGTCTTTTTTTTTTTTTTTCTTTTTCTTATGCTTTTGAGTTTTGTTCCACATCGTTCTCCCACTCTGTCCAGGATCTCCCGTACTGATCCCTCTCCAAGTGGTTGATGGTATTACCTGGGCCATAAACTTTACGGAAGCAGATGGCCAGGTCTTTTCTCCCAGAGCTATTGGTGGGTTCAATCGCCAACCTTTTTGTTAGCAGAGAGAGCTTTCCCATTCTGCCACTAAGGCTCCTTCCTCTCTCTATAAAACCAAAAAACCAAACCCACTGCCATCGAGTTGATTCCAACTCATAGTGACGCTCTGCCTATACAACAAGCTAAACGCCCTGATGTGGTCTCAAGCCAGCCTCCCTAGCTTTCTTTCTTTCTGCTCCTCTCCCCATGCCCTATACTTTGGTCAAATTTGACTCATCAGTATTTCTTGAATGTGCTTCATTTTTCTCACTTCGTGCTCTGGCTTACATAGGGTCTTTCTTACAAAATGTCTCCTTTGTTCCTTTCCCTGCTTCTTGAATTTTTTTTTTTTTTATGTATTAAAATCTTACACATCCTTCAAGACTTTAATCTTATGCCGCCTCCAACATATAACCTCAAATTCCTTTAATGTGGAGTAATTATTGTTTCTTCTAAGCTCTTTGTCTTTGTTGTGATCCTTATCACATTCTTTTTTATATTGTATTATATTAGTATATATGTCTGTTTTTTCCTTCTAGATTGGAAGTTCCTTGAGGGAAAAAAACTGATCTATACAACCATATACTGACCATACACAGCTCTAAGTCACCTGTGTTATCTGTCACGTTGCTTTGCACACAGAAAGCACTTGAAAATAAGTAGTGAGTGCACAGCCACACTTTTTCAGAAAGCTCTCTAAATTACTCACATTGAATGCTTTGAAACAAGTATGGTGGAGGTGTTGGGTTTTTTTTTTTACATTTGATGGCATTTGTCCATTAAATTTCTATGCAAGACCCCTTAGTCTAAGATCCAATGAGAGGTGAGAAACAGGTTTTCAACCATTTCTCCCCGGCCCATGAAATAGAATGTCATTATATTTATAGCAGTCTGCAGAGGCTCCCGATACATGGCAGCGCAATCATATATCAGAAGCCCCTATCATAAATGAGTTGGACAGGATAAGCCAACTTGAAAGAGAAAATAAAATATTATAACCTCAACTTGAAAAGAAAATACAGTGTGTGGTTTATTGCTGTGGATTATGGAGGAAGAAAGAACCGAATTTAAGTCAAAAACAGAAAAGCAGTGACACTCTTTAAACTCAATACGGTATTCACATGGCAGACACTAGACTTTAGAAAGCCAAACCTTCAGGCTCCTGCTCTGGACTATAAAATAGATGTAAAATTGCTTTTGCTGCGTTATGAGTGTGCCATTCTGGAGGCAAGGAATGTTTAGGGGGAAAAAAAAAACCTTGAAGCCAGCATGTTTCTTTCAAGTCAGAGTCTGTTTGTCAGAATCTCATGTTGCATTTTAAAGACTTTTAAAGACTGTGGCTTTGGGAAATTCCATTCTGAGGAAGTGAGACGGAAGAGAGACTTGGGAAGATTTGGAGTGAAGGAAACAACTTTAGCTGTCCTCGTGCTAAGTTCTGCAATTATCAGAAATATGAAGATAGCCTGAAGTAATGACATTCCCTTATTTCTAGAATTACATTTCATCAAGAGTGCCTTCCCTTCTTTCCGGAGCTTCCCAGTGCCCTCCGTCTTGATTGCTTGAATGTAGTGAGTCATTAACATCTGCTTCAGGCATGAAGGTATCAAAATGCCTCCTATGACCAAGGCTGAAAGAGGAAACACTAGAATGCATGTTTGTTGGTCAGGCTTGTTCTAGTCTAGAGGCACGAGGGTATTATATGCAACCACGGCAGAGGTTGATGGGACTAAGATATGGTGACATAGAAAGGGACTTGTGCAATGAGTGGAGGTTAATCAGATGGCCCCTGACCTGTCCAGCCCAGATGATACAATGGATGGTCCATTCGTTTCTTCTGAGTTACTTGAAAGCCGTGGAACCTGGATGAGATGTGCTGGATCCAGTCCTATCTAGTCACACATGTGTAGACATTCCTTTAGGCAAAACCCTGGAAAAGTCGAGGTAGTTTTTGGTTCTTTTACATGAACATTTCATGTTCTTAAGGTTATTATATGAACAGTTCCTAGTATCAGGGAAGGCACAACCAAGTGAAATGGAAATTATTTGAATCTTTTAGGGTGAGGCAGATTGTCTGGTGGTCTGATTCTGCCTGGAGGTTTATACTGATCACACTGGATCCATTCAATTCTTTATTTATGCACTCACTTATCCATTCATTTATTCTACAGGCATGAATTTATTTATCAAGTATTTTTTTCAGCTGCTTTATGCAGCTTTAAAAAAATTTTTTTTATGGTGGTAAATATATAGGTGACAAAACATTTGCTTTTTTAACAATCTTTGTGTGTACAATTCAGTGATACTTTGTTCTCACTTAAAGCGCTCCCTGTATGCCATATACCATGGACCCCCCACCATTTTCCAATTTGCATTTCACTGTTTGTCTAGGCAAATGATTTATCACCAGTTTGAGCCAAGGAAGGTAAGTTGAGCAGAATTTATTGAGTTAATTACTGGGCAAACGGTGGTTAGGGAGAAGTGAGTCAGGTGGATCAGACATCTATATGCCAGACCCAAGCCCCATATCAAGCTCCAATTTAAATATCAGACTAAAGGAAATGAGTTGAAAACAACAGCTATTATTGACAGAGTGGTTTTTGTTATTTTTTAAGGAGTAACTGAAAAAAATTAATAATATAAATACAGAAAAATAAGCAAATCAACAAACCAGTTACCATAGAGTGTATTCCAACTCATAGTGATCCCATAACTCATAATATTACAGGGTAAAGCTGCTCTATAGTGTTTTTGGCTGTAATCTTTAGGGAAGCAGATCATCAGGCCTTTCTTTCACAACACCAGTGGGTGAGTTCGCAGTGGCAACCTTTAGGTTGGTAGTCCAGCATAAATTGTTTGCATCACTTGGGAACCTTGACGTAAATATAATCCATACTTTTGTTTGTTTGTTTGTTTCCAGATCACAAGATTAAAAATTGACCGAAACCCTTTTGCTAAAGGATTCAGAGACTCTGGGAGGAATAGGTAAGAGTAATTGGGAAAGACATTTTTTATCTCTGTAACATTATTGTCACAATTTCCAGTGGTGGCCAGACTCCTGGTGTTTGGAAAAACACCCACACACTGCACTACTGTGTTGACACAGGCAGAGAGAAATGAACAGGTGACCCAAAAATGAAAAAAACTGCCTCCAAAAGGCTAAATTATCTAAATTGTTTGTTGACACTTTAAATCATCAAATCAAATCTGTCACGTTTTTTTCTCTTACATGGTACTTGGTAATCAGTTCCTTAAAACAAATTTCATGCATTTATTGTCACCCAAGGATTGTTATTTTTTTCTGAATAGTGTGTATTGTTGTTGTTGTTGTTATGTGCTGGCGAGTCGGCCCCGACTCATAGTGACCCCTCCTTGGGTTTCTGAGGCAGTATCACTACGGAAGTAGGATTGCCCAACCTTCCTTCTGAGGAGTGGCTGGTGGGTTTGAACTGCCAGCCGTCTGGTTAGCAGGCAAGTGTCTTAGCCACTATGCTACCAGAGTGTGTATAGCACCTGCAAAATGATACCTCATTTTATTTTCCATTATCAGGAAACAAGGAGTTGTGGACAAATAAAATTTTTCAGAAAATTATTAGCTTTAAGAGCTAAAATTTTATTTAAAAATCAGTAACTTTTCCCTAAGAAATATTTCCAAGGTTTATTACATGATCCCTGCTTTATGGTAAAGAGAGTTTATAGAGCATACCATGGAACCCAATCTTGGTGACCTACGATTGTCATTATGAGTAGGTTGTTACTGTGTACAGTGAAATTCTTAGGAATTGCTGAAACTTGTAGGACTATTAGCCCTTGTTGTTAAATGGCCATAGACACTGTGGTGTTTTTCTGGCTGATAATTCTTTCTAATAGTTCCTTTCCTATATAAAATTTAAATTTGTTATCTACAAACTTAAGAGAGTACCAAAATTGCCAAGGGATCAGGCCCTACATCACCAGAGCTCCTAGTTATATCTAAGGTTATTCAATCAGAAAGCTTCATTTTATATATAAATAATACTGTATCAGCAAATGTGACATTTATATCTTATGTTGTGCCTAAGCTTTGTGATAACCACTTAATCTAATGTTCAGATATTTTTAATGATTGTGGGATGTTTCTTTATAATTGGATGACTCAGATGGTCAGTGTCAAGTTACACTGCCAGAGAAAACCAAACCCACTGCTGTGGAGTTGATTCTGACTCATAGAGACCCTACAGGACAGAGTAGAACTGCGCCATAGAATTTTCAAAACTATAAATCTTTACGGAAGCAAAGTGTCTCATCTTTCTTGCATGGAAAGATGGCTGTTAGGTTCAAACCACCAACCTTTTGGTCAGCAGCCAAATGCTTTAACCACTGCAGCACCAGAGCTCCCTGTTGTTAGACAAGAGAGATGTTATTTGATATTCTTTGGTATGCTTTCTGCAAGTGTTTTCAGATAAACCACTAGTATTATATTGAAAATTATCTCATGAAATATGTAGTACATTATATTAGAATTCAGATTTATGCTAAAAATCAGTTGTGATCATTTCATTTACAAAAAAGATATGTGAAAGGGCTTCTTTATAAAATTATTACAGTACGTTTAAAACACATTTGGATTTTTGCAAATTTTATTTACTTCAGAATTTTTTTAAGGTCACATCTACTGAATAAAATAAAATTTGCTTACAATTCCAGTTTGCAGATGACAACATTGAGTAGCAATCCCTTCTTGGGTTTTGGAGGCAGTATCTCTATGGAAGCAGATTGTCCAGTCTTCTTTCTGAGGAGTGGCTGATGGATTTGAACCACCAGCCTTCTGGTTAGTAGTCAAATGCCTTAGCCACTATACCACCAGAACTCCTAATATGTTCTAGTTCAAGCAACAGGTTAGTGGTAGAGCCACAATAGAGCTCAGGCATGTGGACTCCAGGCCAAATGCTTTCCTTTTTGAAGATTCTTTGTTTAAAATTTGACAAAGTCCCTTATTTCCAAAATTTTACCAATGAAGAATTATTCTTTCATTTCCAATGGACCCCCTGCTTCTTCCCCATTAGCTTATTCCAGGTCTGGGTGCACAGTGTGCCAGTGAACTGTTTCCTATTGCCTTCTTTTCAGGACTCTGAACTCTGGGCCGACTCAAGACCTTGTTAGTAGTAAGGGGTCAGAGATAGAAGTTGGGCTTTCATAAAGAAGCCTCTAGATCTGCCTTGATGGTAATTCTTTGGAACAGGACATTCATGATAGGCTGTTTCTGCAAGTAGACCATAGGTAGCAAGGGCATATAAAATTTTAAGCTTGGAGCACATGGATGGGTGTATTTAAGGGGTTCTGTGAGTACGTAGATACTGTAAGCAAAATTGAATGGGACTGAATTTTTCTGAGGAGTTCTAGAGCTTTCTTCAGATTTTCAAAGATGTCTGCTTTAAGCACAACTATCTATCTTCAGTGGCCAATACCACTGATTTCAATTCTTCAACTCTTTCTTTATTTTTCTTTCCTTCTATAACCATAGCAGCATCTAGTATTTGTTTGTTTTCTTCTTGGCACTACAAAGATTGTCTTCTTTTACTTTTTTTCCCCCCATTGGAGTCCTTGTTCTCCAGAGTTTATGGTCATTTTTCTAAGGTTGAATTTGGGTCCTCAGTAAATGCTTCCCTATTGGTAGGTATCTCTCCTTGGAAGTAGGCATGTAGATGTACTTTGACCATTTGTAGTCTGTATTGCATAGTTATTAGGAAGTATATGTGTCAGTGATTCATAAGTGCCGAGAAGGAAAATAAATCAGGTTAGGAGACAGAATGATAGGGAAAGCCACTTTTACAGACTGGCCAGGAATGATCTCCCTGATAAGATGCCCTGAATGATGTGATAGCAGCTGCCAGGCAGGTCCCTGATTCTAGAGAGAGAGGAACCAGCAAGTGCAAAGAATAAGTGTACTAGGTGTGTTTACAAATCAGGGAACTGATGGTTTTGCATGAGAACCCAGTTTACCACTTTCCAACCAGTGTCTAATCTATTGTCTTTTTTGTGCTAACAGAGAGTTTTTATAAATCTGAGATCTTCCCAATGCATTTTAGACATCAAGTGACTCATACAGAAGGGCATGGTTTGATGAGCTGCATATAAATGTACCCAAAACATACGGATTACATTTCCTTTAAAAACACATGGGCTTAAAAATTAGGGGGAAAGTGCTTGGCTAATGTTTTTTGGTTTTGCAGAACACAAAACATTTGTTGAATACTTTGGAGTTACAGAATTTGCCAAACCTCAAACCAAAACGTGTTCAGGTTTGTCGATCTCAATCCATCCCAGCATGGCCCAGAGGCTCTGGAAGGGAAGACTATGACAGGAAGGATGAGGAGGACACAGCCACCCAATGCACTCCTCTAAAATGACTCATATATATCTTTCTTAGCCTGTAAGCCTCTCACAGCAGTGCTATCAGAGTGTGGTGGTTAGCTGATAGCATGTCCCTTTAAGTGTAGAGAATGCTTGAAGGACCTGTGGCTAAAGACACACTTCTTTTCCATTTTGCATTTTTCAGGGAGAGATATCCATGAAGAAGTCCTCCTGGCTTCTAACCCCATCCCCTTCTCATTCCTCCCACTGAGAACTAGAGTGACTGGTCTGGTTGTTGAGTCTGGGAGAAGGAACTCTTCAGGACCCATAGAGAACACACCCTTCCACACTGTTTTTCCATTGTGTGGTAAGCTTATCAGAGAGGGCCAGCACTTTTGGGGAGTCAGCTTACTTCAGGAGAGTTCTAGCCAGTTCATACAGCCTTCACACCTATACCATGGATTCCAGACACCTTTGTCAACAGTAAAATGGGCATTTTGGTGTCCATTATGTCAGCTCCCTGGGTGTTTCTCAGAATTTACTCTGAGCTCAGATGAGGATAAGAAGAGATATTCATAGTGTCTTCCAGAACCTCAGCAGCAGCCCCAATGAGTCCATGATGTCAGGCCTGCAGAGCCACAATCATGATATCCTGACACAGTACCCTGGCTTCTTTACGAAGTGTCATTCACAAGCTTCAGTGTGAGAACTTTCTTGACTGAAAGAGCTGCTAAACTCTGTTCCCATGTAATTAGGCCCCTGGTTAGAAGTCCTCACTGGGACTGTGTGTGTATGTATGTGTATGTGTGTGAGAGTATGTATGAATGTGTGTCATTGTGCATGTCAGTGTGTGAATGTGTGTGAGTGTGCGTGCCTGAGTTTGTGCATGTGTGTATGTAAGTGTGTATGTGTGTGAATTTGTCTTTATATGTGTGTCTATGTATAGAAGTGAGTGTATGTGTGTGCATGACTGTGTGTATAAGTATGTGTACATGTGTATTCATGTTGTGGGGAAGAGTAGTAGGTTGCATGACATTTCAGAGTGAAGGTACTGACAGATTTTGCTTCCAGGCGTTGTCTCTGCAAATGGGAGAGAAATTGTGTTTATTTCTAAGTTGCTCCAACTTCTAGATTTCACAGATTGTGTGGCCCAAATCTGGTATTGGGTGGGGTCAATATATGTTCATTTTTAATCAAGCCTACCCCAAGAGCACAATATCCAATGTTATCTCTAGGAAATTTCTCCTAGTAGGAGGAGACAGTAATGTCATCCTGTTCTTGGAGGAATAAAATAGATTCCCTCGCTTTGAGATTATATTTTCTCTCATGATCTGTGCTTCTGGGTGCTGGCCCCTGCTAGACTGTAAGCTTCTTGAGGACTAGGACTATGCCCTTTTCATATTTCTGTTCTTCAGTTTTCTCCACAGAGTCAGGTATACAGAATAAAATAATTGCATGTTTAGATTAAAAACAGAAAAAAAAAATGGTTAGAAGTAGAGACATTAAAAGTCAGAAACTCCAGAGTGAGAAAGTTTTACATCAACCAAGGATGGATAGGCAGAGCAAGAGTGGAAAGCAAGTTTTGGATACCAAATAAGAAGGAAATAAAGGCTGAATCTATAAATAGGCTTAGTTTGAAAGACTAAGGGCAAATTTGATTTGATTCTGAGATTGGTTACTGCTCTAAGAAATGGATTTAGCCTGTGTGTAGGTTAGGCACACACTCCCTTCAGTCCATCTTAGGTGGCTCTGGATAGTGGGGACAAATCTGTACTTCTTGGTTCCCTGGAGAAGGAGGACACCTAACATTTTTCAGGGTCTATGAGCCTCAGCAAAGAAGGGATTCCAGAAGTGGAGTTAAAGCAGAATGAGTTTGGTTGAGAAAGATCACCAAGTAGTGAACCAAAAGGTAAAATTATGTCTTTGGAGTGGCTGTCCCAATGGGGAGCTCATTCCTGGCAGAAGAAAAGGGTCATGAAGATGCAGAGAGGCAAATGCCTTTTCATTGAGTCTCACTGTTGAGGAAGGACTTAGGAGGTACATCTTCCTATGTGCCTGGAGGTCCACTGTGCTTAGAGACAAGGGGAATGATGACTGCAAAGTCCCTGCATGTTAAAGAGTTTAAGGGGGAGCTAAAGGGAGTTTTGGTGGCACAGTGCCTAAGGCATTTGACTGCTAACCAGAAGGTTGGTGGTTCAAACCCACCTTCTGCTCCACAGAAGGAAGATGGGATAATCTACTTCTGTAAAGATTTACCACCTTGGAAACCCATTAGGGGGTCACTATGAGTTGGAATTGACTCAATGGCAGTGAGTTGGTTTTTTGGTTTTTAAAGGAGTAGAAGGGAAGAGGACTCTGTGGGTCTCTCCCCTCATATCTAATATGAAAGCCTTGTCTCTGTTCAAGGTGGCTGACGAGATTTTATAGAAGACCCAAGTCAGCTTAGGGAATTTCATATAAAACCTAGGGAGCTCCTCCAAAGCAAACACAAATATAAGAAGGAGAGGATTAAAATTATTGTCTATCTGGAGAGTGAAGGGTCCTATGAACTTGTCCTAAAATGTCAAAGAATGTAGGATTCTGGGTTCCCCTGCATTATCTCTCTTCATCCTATGTTTAACCTTGGCCCTTTGCCCTCACTACTAGCCTCCATTGCTTTTAAGCCACCTGCAAGGGTAATGTCTCATGTGGCATGGTTTCCTTCAGATGCTCCCAACTAGTATGGCTTCCCAGAAGTCATTGTTGCTGATCCCATGATAGGTCTCAGTTAGTGTGGCATCTGTAGCCCAGGGAATTGGTACAGCTGAGAGGCTGGAAGGACCTTGTCTTAGGAACACTTCTTAAGGGGGTATATTTTTGTCAGTGGAGTCCACCCTTGGAGGCTTGAACCAGGACAGTCAAATTACGTAGATGAGAAACTATCAGAAAGGAGCCAGTTGCAAGCCCTGCATCATGGGGATGTTTATATGGTCGATATGAGTACTATTAATGAGTTACCCCTCACGGAAAAACAATGGGGCCAGCAGGAAGAGTGCAAGAAAAAAATTGATTCTAAAGTCATTCTCAGAGTGTTTCCAGCCAGTATTGTAGTTTTCTGGGAGTGTGGCTGGTGGTAGTCGTTCTTGGTGCCCAGTATCCCCTTATTAGTGTTTCAGGGGACAGTGATGTAAAAACAGAGCCATTCACTGTGGTAAGGGAATGAATGTACACCTTCTCCTCATTTATCAACATGGTCAGATTCCAAATACCAGGTTATTGTGCAAAATTGGCATTGTGCAAAAATTGAGGATGACCACATCAGCTCACAAAAGAGAAGATGACTATATCACTACATAATTGCCAAATTATATCATTACATAACTGCTAAGCTACTGAGAATCATGGCCCAGCCAAATTGATACAACCTTAATCATCTCAGTCAGTGTTAAGCTTGTCTTGTACTGTGGTGTTCTTTACTGCTGGATGTACTGTCGTTAATGAGCAAAAGTTGGATAGTAGATTGTTTACTGTGGTTCTAAATGCAAAATGTTGGATAATGAGTGTCTTAGTGACCTAGTGCTGCTATAACAGAAATACCACAAGTGGATGGCTTTTATGAACAGGAATTAATTTTCTCAGTTTAGGAGGCTAGAGGTCTGAACTGAGGGCCCCAGCTCTAGGGGAAGGCTTTCTCTCTCCATCAGATCACAGTTTAGGAGCAAGGCCCACATGTGTGGGCCCAGTGTTCCTTGGAAATGCATGTGTCTTGGTGTCAAACTTCCTTGGGTCTAGGAGGTTCTCAGCACAGGGA
Source organism: Orycteropus afer afer (assembly GCF_000298275.1). NCBI lineage: Eukaryota > Metazoa > Chordata > Mammalia > Tubulidentata > Orycteropodidae > Orycteropus > Orycteropus afer. Next base: position 4,620,298 of record NW_006921597.1, read on the forward strand.
CCTTGGATCCAAAGGATAAACACTGCTTCTGGCTCTTCTTTCTTAGTGACACTGAGGTCCCTCCTTCTTTGTTCACTTCTCTTTACTTTTATCTCTTGTAAGAAAGAAAGTGTTGCAGGCTACACCCCAGAAAAACTCCTTATATCAGGTAAGGGCTGTGACCTGAGTAAGTGTATCAGTTCCCACCCTAATCCCCTTAAAACTGATTGGCTGATAACATCAGATAACACCATGGGGGATGATTATATCATTGCATAATGCCAAATCACATCATTACATAACTTCCAAACCACTGAGAATTATGGCTCAGCCAACTTGATACATATATTTTGGGGACACAATTCAATCCATGATGAGATAGTCAAAAGTGAGGAGAAGGTGTATTTGCTTACTCAAAGAGGATGCTTACAGAGATTAATATTTAATATTGTGGATAGAATTAATCTCTAATGATTGTGAGGAAGATATTTGGGAGGAAAGGGTTTTCCTGTGACCTCCTGTTAAATAGCTGCTCTCTCAAAGGCTGTGTTCACAGAATGGAGAACCACAACTCTGGGGCACAGATAGTAACCCCCTATCAGCAGCCCAGTACCCAAAAGAAAGAAGAGTGGGCATCTAGAAAGAGGACTGTGACATGAGGAATAAGTGCCTAAATGATGTCAATGAGACCCTGGATGGTGCGATGGTTAACATGCTTGGCTGCTGAAACAGCAGGCTGGAGGTTCGAGTCCACCAGAAGTGCCTTGAGAAAAAAGACTTGGTGATCTACTTTTGAAAAATCAGCAATTGAAAACTCTATAGAGCACAGTTCTATTCTGACACATACGAGGTCACCCTCAGTCAAAATGGACTCAACAGCAACTGTTTTTTTTTTTTTTAAAAGTAACGTTAAGAGAAAGAAAAGAAGGGAGATGGAAAAGTCAGCTATAAATAAGGCCCATGGCCAATCCATCTTTGCTTAGAGCCGAAAGAAATAAATTGTCTTTGGGAGCGGGGAAGGAAGGGTGCAGGGTAGATGTCAGTTAAAATCAGTTAGTAGAGTTCTTTGTTGTAAACAAGTAACTCAAATCTGGTCCACACCCTTATCTATCTATTAAGTTGACCATATGAAATTACTGTGTTTGCAGGTCAAAAATGTTAAAATGCTAACATTTCATATAGCTCAACCTCATAATTTATTTCTAGTCCTTCAAATGATTTGTTGTTGTTGTTGTTATGTGCTGTCGAGTCGGACCTGACTCATAGCGACCCCTCCTTGGGTTTCCAAGGCAGTATCACTAAGGAAGTAGATTGCCCCATCTTCCTTCTGAGGAGTGGCTGATGGGTTTGAACCTCCAGCCTTCTGGTGAGCAGTCAAGTGCCTTAGGTACTATGCTACCAGAAGTGTACAAAAATAGCAATGATTATTTCTGTCATCCAAATTGTCCATTTTTACCTCCTAGTTGATTGTTGTTGTTAAGTGCCATCGAGTCATTTCCGACTCATAGCGACCCCGTGCACAGCAGAATGAAACACTGCCCGATCCCGCGCCAGCCCCACAATCCCTGCTATACTTGAGCCCATCATCGCAGCCACCGTATCAATCCATCTCCTTGAAGGC
>NW_006921597.1:4625002-4633669 GCF_000298275.1 Orycteropus afer afer
CCTCAGAAGAAAGGCCTTGTGATCATTTACTTCTGAAAAAATCAGCCATTGAAAACCTGGTGGAGTACAGTTCACCTCTGATCCACATGTGGTCAACATGAGTTGTAATTGATTCCACAGTAACTGGTGGTGGTTTTTTTTTTTTTCTTCTTTCCCCAAACAGAATACAGTGAGCTACTAGCTTTCAGAATTTGCAAACGTAGCCAATGTCAGCATCCAGAGAATGATTTCATTCTCCTCTGTTAGGCACAGCTTGCCAGTCAGAAGACAATTTGCCCTCATCCACCTCTGGCTCCCTGTCATTCCTGAAGGCTCATGGAGCAAGCTTAGAGCCAATGAGCTGACCACTTGCCTTCTGTCAACCAGCATGACTTTCCAAGTGACTTCCTCACTTTCAATTTCAGTATTTCACTTGTTTTCCCTAGAGCCATTGGCAATGTTTTTCCAGCCAATCTCATCCTGCTCTTTCCTGGCAATATCTCTAGCCCCCGTAGATTTCGTGTACTCTTTTGTTATCCCTGGCAGGGGTGGCTTCTGCCATTTAGTAGATCTACGCATGTAATCAACACTGGCCTCTCCTCTCATGCACTGCTGCATCCACAGTTCAAGGTAGCTGAGCCCATACTGGATTCTGGCAGCAGCATCCAGCTGGATTCCCTTTGCATCCAAGCCATAGCTGTTTATCATGTCCCCTGGCTTACAGTCTTCTAGTCGGTATTTAACATATTTCTCTGCTTTGTTATTTGTTCTCCCTCCCCTGTCATGAACTTTTTCCACCATTGTCTTCTTGGCCATATGGCTTTGCCAGGAAAAGTTGGCAATTGTTTTATTATCTATGGCTCTTGCCCAGGGATGGTGTCATTGAACGGGTGACGTCTTTTTAATGTCTAACATATTGGAGTCTGAAATATCTGGAAGATAATGAGGCCTACAGGGACTCGAAGGACACATTTTTGATTCTTTGAGGAGAGAATGAGAAATGGGATTAGGTAAAATATATCTCCTTTCCCATTTAATCCAGAGTCAGAGGACTGACAAAAGTTTGAATTCCAGTGAAGTAAGAATACTTTCTCCTATGACTGATCACATCCTGAGCAGAAGAGTGGGTTTCTCTGAGTTAGATCAATGGTCCCCAGCCTTTCATTAGGATTTCTCTTATGATTTCAAGATCTTTGATAGATCTTGTCTTTAATCAACCTGCATTTATTAACAATTAGGAGTGAGTTGTTCACTGACTCTATCTTAGGCATGAACAGGTTATATGAATTGCCTAAGGTTGCATTACTAAGCAGTAAGGCTGCAATTTGAACTCAGGCAGTCTGGCCTCAGAGCCCATGGTCTTTAGGACTAGTCAAATCTGTCCCTGATGTAATTTTAATATTACCAAATTAAAGTTAGACCATTCCAGTCAAATGCAAAGAAACGTAATATTTTAGCCTGCTTTGTGTTATCATGGGTTTTTATTATACTTCTTGAGGCAATGAAAACTACTTGTAGACTGCTATTGCTACCTACTCTAATTCCAAGGGGAGCAGACAAAAGGTACATCAACAACAGGTTCTTTATCATGTATATATACTTATAACACTATCTAAAGCCAAGTTTTTTTTTTTTTTTAAATTGTTGTAAAAATAGAGATAACACAACATTTGCCAATTCAACGTTTTTCACATGTACAATTCAGTGAGACCAATTGAACAATGGCTTTCAGCCAATTTGCAGACCTCTATTGGGAGGTCTTTTGGAATATTCCCAGACAATACATATCCTGAGTAATCTAAATGTAGAAGCCAATTCCAGATTCATTGAAGGAGAAAGAAGTGTTGAAGGTTTGACTTCACTTCAATGAAGCAAGAACAGTCTAAGAAAAAGGATTAGAGAGTTGGGATATGGTGATTAGACCTTAAAGAATAGTATGTTCTAGTTTGGTGACTTTTCAAATATTGCACAAAGAAGAGAAAGGAAAGGAGATAGGGGCTCAGCACCATCCATGGGATAATATCCAAGCACTTATCATGCAACAAGGCCCCGTGGTGTTTACCCTTCATCTTAAACCCTGAGATTTAGTCACCCTGAAATATTTTCACTTCCCCCAAGTACTTTGTTTTCCATATCTGTAAGTCTTTGCATATTCCGTTAACTCTACCAGGAAAGCCATTTCTGCCTCTTGTCTGTGTGAAAAATTGTTGTGTACTTTTTAATATTAAGCTTGTACAACTCTCCTTTTGTGGAATCTTTCTTAAGTTTTCCTGGTATATTAATTACTCCTTGCTTGGTGCACCATGACATCTTCTACATGTCTCCAGTGTAGCATTTATCACACTGTTTAAAAATTAGTCATTTGTATGTTGTTCTTTTTTTATTGATTAGGAATTCCCTGAAGGATGTTGTTGTTGTTATGTGCCATCCAGTCGGACCCGACTCATAGTGACCCCTCCTTGGGTTTCTGAGGCAGTATCACTACAGAAGTAGATTGCCCCATCTTCCTTCCAAGGAGTAGCTGGTAGGTTTGAACCACCAGCCTTCTGGTTAGCAGCAAGTGCCTTTCTTTTTGAACTTATATCTCCTGAACCTAGCACATAGTTGAATAAATTAATAATTACTTTCCTAATTACATATTTCCTGTATATTTCAAGCCCCTGTCTCAATACTCTTCTCTTAGCCCTTGACTGTTTTCTCTTGAGAGATGAGTGGCCTCCTCAACCTATAGCATATGCTCCCAGGATCAGCCACAAATAGAATGGGGAAGAGTTAAAACCTGAGTAAGAAATTCAGAATCAAAGAGAAAATAAATGAAAGAAAGATATAAAGTAACTCCCTATTTCAAGATAAAAGCAGAAGCTATGCATTGGTGTGCTAATTCATAGGATCATGATCCAACCCCCCCACGCCTTATTTATTAATTTATGAATAAGAAGCCTGGAAGGATATTTCCTCACAGTCTGGCTAGTCTTCCAAAAATTGATCTCCATCATCATTTAGCAAAAGAGCTATTTGGCGCGCTTCTTCTCCTTCCTTCATTGCTCTTCTTTGAGCTGTTAGTTTGGTCAGGAAGTAGGCTGAAAAGTCTAAAGAGAAGAGATTTGGAAATCAGAGAGGTGACTACAGCTAAAGGACTGAACAAAGGGGGTTTGGATAAGGCCTCTATTGTCACTGGAGCAAACAGGGGAAAGTAAACAAGGGGTGATACTTGCCAATTTGATTGTCTCTGATTGGAAACCACAGAGATGACATTAGGTCTCTGGTGTGCAGTAGATCTAATGAGGCCCTCCATGTGGAAAGTGTTATCTAATGAGGCCCTCCATGTGGAACAGCATGCAGATACTTAAGACTACTTTTTTAAAAAAAAATTTTTTTTAATCTCTTCTCTTAGACAATGAATTCACTTTGTAGGAACCATGAGATAAAATTTTACAAAGCTAGATACTGCCTCGGAAACCCAAGGAGGGGTCGCTATGAGTTGGGGCCGACTCGACGGCAAATAGCAACAATAGCAAGTATTGGGTTAGTATAAAATGATGATGAACAAGAACGTGTAGTACAGGATAAAATTTGAATAAACATCCATATGGTTGATGTTCGTGGGTAGTTAGCAAGGACTTTTGTAAGAGAAAATGAGGGGTAGAAATGCTTGGCCTCTGCTAGGGGACTCCTATTCTGCTGACAGTTAGGAATTCCATTGCCCAAATGGAAGAAATAAAAGGAAAACTGAAATCTTTCTGAGACCTGAGTCAAGAAAGGTATAATCAGCTGTAGAAACAATTCACAAATGTCTAATATTGGAGGATACTCTGTTTGTCTTTAGAGTCTTCTTAAAATTTCAGACTTAGGTAAAGGAATACTGGTTACACTTTATGAAATAATGACTCATTAATAAAAGACAGAATGAAAATTCATTCTTATACTCCATTGTGATTCTGCTATGTGTCAGGTACAGTGCTATGTACTGGCACTGGGGGATAGAAAAATATAAGATGCATAGTCCTTGAGATGCATACATGCCAGTGGTGGAGAGAGGTGTATTATCTACTATTTACTTTGCAAGGCACTTCACCAACTCCTGATACATAGACCTAGTACTAGCAGTCAAATGCCATAACACTCCACCACCAGACTCCCTTATCTAACAATTAGATTTGTCTAAAGAAGTTTAATAGAGTTTGAGGGAAAATGAAAATGTGACATATAGTAAACAAATAGAGGTAGTGTTTTTAAAATTTTAAATTTTAAATGAGTTTATTTAAATAAACTCATTTTTGTTTATTTAAATTTATAGAAATATTTTGGTGGAAGTATAAATTGTCAAAGATATACTATTTCAACATGTAAAATTCAGTGACACTGGTTATATTCAAGTTGTGCTAACATTCTCACCATCCTTTTCCACATTATTTTACCACCATTATCTTAAACTCACTGCCCCCTAAACTTCCCATCCAACCTTTTGAGTTGCAACCAAATGTCTTTTGGTTTGGAGGTTTAGGGTCATGGTTTAAAGGAAAACTCCCGATCAATTAGCCTAGTTTTGTTTCGCAGTACCTCTTTTCTATCTCCTAGTTTGTTGCTTCATGACTGGGGTCTTCAAACCTAGCAAGCAGCCATCCAAGGTACAACAATTGGTATCCATTCACCAGAAGCAAAAAAAGAAGGAGGAGAGTCAGAAATCAGAGGAGGAAATTGAAGATGTGTCTGGTTGCTTCCTTTGCCATGAGATCAGAGAACTGGATGGTGGTCAGCTACCATTACTGAACAGTTTAATTAAAGATTTTATAAAAGAATCCTGATCAAAAACGGAAACAATGTGAAACAGAATTTCAAATTCTCAACTGACTCCAACTTTCTGAGCCAATGAGGCTGGATGAGCCCTTGAAACTGTTGCCCTGAGATAATCTTTAAACCTTAAACCAAAAATATCCCCTGAAGATTTCTTTAAACCAAATAGTAGGTTAATTATCAAAAGTATGTCTGTTTTGAGCATTATAGTCTTTGAAAGAATATGGTTAGTTTTTCCCAAAAGAGATACATTCTGAATACATAAATAGGTTCAATAAAGGTCTAGGATAAATCTCTGTGAGATGGATCCACAGTGGATTAGGAAAGTGAAGTAAGGAATGTATGGTCTTAGCCATTATTTTTTTGGTAGACATGCTCCCTTCCTCTGCACAACAAAAATGACACTTGTGATAGACTACTAGACTAGAGGGAGCTGTGGTAGCATAGTGCCTAAGGCACTTGACTGCTAACCAGAAGGCTGGCGGTTCAAACCCACCAGCCACTCCTCGGAAGGAAGGTTGGGCAATCCACTTCCATAGTGATACTGCCTCAGAAACCCAAGGAGGGGTCACTATGAGTTGGGTCCGACTTGATGGCACATGATGACGATGATGACTGGACTACATGGACCATGTGTGTGTTCGTATATGGCATGTTGTACATTATGGTCTCAATAGCTAAAGGGGATGATGTGACAAGTGAACTCCTTGTGGAAAATGGCTGATACTGTCACCATTAATCCATTGGTAATGGCACCAGAGGGTGAAAGTTACATCAGAGACTTCAGCTCAATGTCAGAAAGAACTTTCTAACATATATGCCCAAAAACAAACAAAGAAAAAAACCACAATATTTTCCTTGGGAAATACACCAACATTAGGATGGATAACCATTCAGAGTTAACCATAAGAGATAGAAGTAGATGACATCCAAGATCCTCCTCTACTTTTAAATCTATAATCTTATAATTCAGTCTTTTAGTTACATTTTCGATTTTGGATAAATATTACTATCCTAATGGCTGCTTAAAAATTGGCTGAATAAATAAAATTATTCACATCTTTGCCATAGCCTTTTTGCCTGCTATGAGAATGAAACCAAAGTATATTTTATATCTTTCCAATAAGTATAATACTGGCATGCATATCACTGTATTATTGCTGCTTTAGTCTACCAGCACTTTATTATGAAATGAGAAGGGACTGTTCTTTGTCCTTGAGCTCATATTTTGTCCTCATCATTGGTACATGTTCCTGGGAAGAATGGAAGAGGACGTGGAACAATAAAGACCCTGCCATTTTCAGTGAGCCTCCTGTGCCATTAAAGGGAATCCTAAAATATTCTGGTGAGCAGCCAACATTCCAAAACAAAGCAGTCAGACCTAAGCCTGGCCTATCTATTTCTTATATCCACCAAGGCTCAGCATGGCTTTATCTGCCTATCCCCTTATTATTCTGGACTCTAATTGCCCAGGCCCATTCTCTCCACAAATAGTTTCATGTACTGTATTCAGCATTAATGTAGGGTGACTAGGTGGAGATGTCTTCTATTCCTACTTCTAACAGATTAACAGCTAATAAACACCATGCAACACCCTCTCCTCTGAACCTCTTCTTAAAATACAGAGTTTGGTTTGCCAACATTGGTGTATTTAAAGCCTCCAAGATTCCAGGGAAGACTTTGGAAAGTTAACTGTGCAAGTAAGGCATGTTCAGAGAGGAAATTTTCCAACACAAAGCCATCAGTGTATCAGCAGCTCATCAAGAGAACCTCAGTCATTTATAAGGAGGGGATACTGTTCTCACTTAAAATGAAATACTTCTGACTTCATTCTTGGTATGCAGGGCTGACGAGAACTCTGGAAATGCATTATCTAGGGAGAAGGACAGGCAGTGTAAGGTTCATCTCAAAAGGAAAAGCATGCTTTTTTTCCAGGAAGGGACACCATGGTACCTTGTAGTGACTTTGTGCCACCTACTCTTCTCTACCTGCCCCCTACCTTCCCTACAGTTGCTGGACCTTCCCTCCCTACACTTATGTAGAAATTAAACAGCTAGTTTTTAAAGAAAAGTCAATAATCAAAAGCTGTGTTCAAAGCTTTAAACAAAACTCCATAAATGCTTGGTTTTACGGATATGAAATATCAGCAAGAATATATCTGAAATACTTGAATAATTATGTTAGATGATGTTTGTCAGCATTTCATATATATGGATGTTCTGGTTACCTAGTACCGCTCTGACAAGAATATACCACAAATGGGATGGCCTTAACAAACAGGAGTTTATTCTATCATAGTTTGGAGGCTTTAAGTCCAAGTTCAAAGTGCCAGGCTCTAGGAGCTGGGTGAAAGCCCCCCAGCCTTGGGCTTTAGCTCTGCCTCCAGCTCCTGGCCCACTGAAGCTAGAGGCTTTTCTTCACTCAGACAGCTGCTGGCTGCTGAGGCTGCCAAGCCCAAGGTTGACAAGTAAAAAGGCACAGTCCCAATATTACCAAACCACATGGCAAGCCATTAATTCAAGTCCATTGTAAGGCCCCAGGCCAGCAGAGCATGGCAGGCTGCTGAACAATGGCACAGCTACATGCAGGGTCCAAGCGTGCCATAAGCTAGAGACTGTCCTCAAGGCTTTTCCTTGTATACAGGAAGCAGACCACATTCCCTAAGGTGTCTGCTCAGCTGCTCATAGTAGATTCCAACATGGAGTTGATTACCAGTCTCATCATGGGGAATACTACATACAGCTGCCCAGCCACTCAACCAGGCCCAGCCACGCTGACTCACAAACTGAACTACCACAATGGAAGAGAGCTAAATTGAAGAGTAACGTAGACACTGAGCATATAGTCTAGTCGATGGAATTTCCATTATCAATGAATGAGAAAACTTAAAGGAATTTATTTGTAAAATATTTAACATTTCCTGAAGTTTGGTAGTCCCAAGAATATGACCCTCAAAGACCAGCTTGATTCCTAAGTTACAAAAATACAGATAAACATTGGGAGAAATACATTAGTCTTTTTGCCTGTGGTAAAATTTCCAGGAACAAGCCCTTTCTTTGTCTTCAGGTAGGTGTTTCTTGTAGCAGAAACCCAAGTGTATTTTATTACTTGCCTCTCCTTTTATTTTTGTTGCCTTACTTGTCTCTGTTGATTTATGTTGCTGTTGCTGTTAGGTCCTGTCAAGTTGGCTCTGATTCATAGTGACCCTATGTACAATAGAATGAAATACTGCCCGGTCCTGCAACAGCCTCCCAGTCTTTGCTATACCTGAGCCCATCGTTGCAGCCACTGTGTCAATCCATCCTGTTGAGGGCCTTCCCTTTTTTTTGTTGACCCTCCACTTTACCAAGCTTGCTTCCTTCTCCAGGGAATGGTCCTTTCTGACAACATGGCCAAAATAGGTCAAACAAAGTCTGGCTGTTCTCACTTCCGAGGAGCATTCGTCCAGGACAGATTTGTTAGTTGATTTAAGAAGACTTTAAAGTCACAGCAGCTTGACAGGTTTATTGACTCTTTACATAGTTGAGGGGTGGAGTTGACTTTGGGACAAGCTGTGTCAATGTATTATAGTAATGATGATGACATCTCCTTGCATCAGAGAAACAATCAATGCTACTCCCTGCTCCACTTATATTATATTGGTGGTAGTGACCTTTGACACTTAACATGCTTTGTCATGCCAACTATACAGCCTCTGAAGAAAGGGCAGAGTGAAATTAATAGTTATTGATTTGCTTGAATATAATCTGAATTGGGTTAATTTGTTCTTCCTCCTGAAATCCAGGCCACCTGAATTTCCATTGTGGAAATTATGGGCTCATTCACCCTGGTAGTGGTATCTCTGTGTCAATTCTTTTTTTTTTTTTATTAGAATTTGCATGAAGATTTACAGAG
>NW_006921597.1:4634265-4660833 GCF_000298275.1 Orycteropus afer afer
CTTTTAAGGTCCCAGTCGCTACTCGCCAAAGTAGTAGGTGGAACAATGTTTTGTATAGTATGTTATGCCAATTGAGCTTGATGTCCCCTGCGTCTGTGTCAATTCTTATACCACTTGTCAGACAAGCCAGCTCAAAGTCAGAGTATTTCTTTTGATGACTTATAATTTCCTTCACTGGCTTTTTTCTCTACAGAACTGGACTGGAAGCCATCATGGAGACTTACGCATTTTGGAGACCCCCTGTGCGCACACTCACCTTTGAGGATTTCACTACCATGCAAAAGCAGCAAGGTATCCCCTGGAGTAAGGTGTCTGCTTAATGATAGGGCTGGGGTGGGAGTGGGAGCAGATTTGAATACAGTGTATCTAGCCCCAAGCCAAGTCATGGGTTACACAGACTTTTCTGGAACAAGAAAACTTGGTAGCTCCATAAATAACCAAATCATCACAACTTGGGCAAACAAGCCAATTCCAGAGGCAGCATTTCACCTAGTAGTATTTTCCTTCCTGAAAGCAAAGATACATGTTTGTGATTATGATGGTGATTAAATTATTAACGCTATCACTAAGGATTCATATAAAAACCAAACCAAACCCACTGCCATCAAGTCAATTCTGGCTCATAGTGACCCCTGTCAGGTTTCCAAGGCTGTGCAACTTTGTGGAGATAGATTGCCTCATCTCCCTTCCGTGGAGCATCTGGTGGATTTGAACCACCAACCTTCTGGTTAGCAGTCAAATGCCTTAGGCACTGCACACTGGGACTCCTTAGGAATACATATAGCTCTTGATATTGAAGAACTCTTTAAAATAACTTTATTTATTCTTCAAGGCAGCCTTTCAGTTTTGGTATCCTAATTTGCAGATTAAAAAAAAAAAAAAACAAACCAAAAAACTTAGCTCCAGATAATGACAAGAAATTGCTCCAGGTCTCCCAGTGAGAAAGGAGTCATTGCAATCTCATTGGAACCATGTAACTTGTGTTCTTACCTTTTTTTTTTTTTTTTTTTTTTTTTACTTTATCTGAAACAATATTCCAATCTCAATTGATGGGCTAGGTGGACGTCCTCTCCATACACCCACCCCACCTAGTTCTTTGTACTTTTCATCTAATTTCTAATCTCCCTTTTTGGCATAGTGCCTAAGGCATTTGACTGCTAACCAGAAGGCTGATGGTTCAAACCCACCAGCCACTTCTCGGAAGGAGGATTGGGCAATCTACTTCCATAGTGATACTGCCTCAGAAACCCAAGGAGGGGATGCTGTGAGGTGGATCCGACTCGATGGCAGTGAGTTTGGTTTTTTTTTGGTTTAGATTAGGATAGCATGGCCACGAATATGAGATAGTTTATGGGCTGATTTCAACTCCTTTGGTCAGTTCAGTCAATGGCTTTCCAGGCACAGCATCCATCTGCTTGGGTACCTATTGGTGTGATAGCTTCCCAAAGTGTCAGATGCTTTATGAGTCTCTCTTTCCAAGATCCTTGTGCCCCAGGTGACACTGATCAAAATTACAGACTGAGTTTTTCTATTCCATCAAATGGTCTCTAGTAATAGAAACCTTATTTTTGATTTTTTGGCTCTCCCATTTGGGAAGTTATTCTAGGACTTGATAATTTATGGTATTGTATTCTTTTCTTAGGAGAGCTTTAAGTACACTAAATTCAAGTTGAAATATAAATTAGTGGAATCTCTTAGGTTTTAAGGTGAGTCTAATGGTTAAGGAAGCTCTGGTGGCACAGTGCCTAAGGCATTTGACTGCTAACCAGAAGGTCGGTGGCTCAAACCTACCAGCTTCTCTGTGGAAGGAAGATGAAGCAATGTACTTCTGTAAAGATTTACCACCTTGGAAACCCAATGGGGTTAGCTTTGGGTCAGAATCAACTTGATGGCACTGAGTTTGGTTTGGTTTGGTTATAGTGATTAAGAGCATAGGATCTAGAGTTAGACAGCCTTGGTTAGACTCTTAGCACTGTCCCTTCCTAACTTTGTGAGTTTGCTCAACTCTCTCAATCTCTCCAATACTCAGTTTTTTAATCTACAAAATAGGAAAATATAATAGAGTTATTGCAGGCATTAAAAGAGATAATGCATGGAAAACCAGTAAGTACTCAGTACATGCTGGTTATCATCATCATCATCTTAATCCCCTGCATGCCCCTGTACATGGAAACCTAAGACATAGTAGTGGGAAGAACAGAGGCTCTGCTTTTCTGATAATTAAATATTCAATCTGTGGTTAGACCGTTCATCTTCATCTGGTGAGTAAGTGACCCAGAATTTCCATCTCTGTTGTATTGTTGGAGGAGAAATGGAAGCCCTTTATTTGAAGTGACTTGTTCCCCATAAAGCTGTGATAGAAGCAGGGTCAGAACTTATTCAGTTGTTACTACTGCTTTAAGGCTGTCATGGCTCTTAAGAGGCAGAGACGTTAGAAAGAGCTAAAGGCTGGGAGTTGAGAGATCTGGGCCCTCATCTTTCATGGCTACTAATTTTCTATGTGACCTTGGGTAAGTTATGTCCACTCTGAGCCCCGGTTTACTCACCTACAAAAGAGGAGTAATTTTTTTGTAAGATAATTCATAGAAATATGCTTTATAAGCAAAAACATGTCATGTGAAGGTGCTTACTTGATGCTATTTATTTCTGAGGCATACTCTTTATCTGATCTTGCTGTACTCATTGACTACTCAAGACCTAGCTAAGCAGGAGTCTGTATCATGGAGTCTGGTATGAGAAAGTTGGCAGGGATATTGCCAGTTTTTGAGAGCAGAGGTTGATGATGATTGATTCACTGCTGGATCCCCAGGACCCATCAGAGGGCCTAGCACCCAGAAAGCACCTGATGAGTGATGAGTAAAGATCACTTGGTGACTTTGTGACTCAAGTAGGCAGGGTCCCTGTCTGACTTTATTTTGTAGTACAATTACTTAATACAAATGTGTCTGTGGATATGGAGGGACCCCTGGAGATGCATTTCACCAGCATGTGGTGCCACTGATCAGGCACAGGAATGGGAACTTTCTTAGGTGTGCAGCATAACAGGTTTCATGGTGCTTCCAATGGAAATTTATCAATATGAAGTCTTATTATTGACAATTTAAAAACACTGGTTTAAGAGAAACTGAACTTTGGAAATATGATATCACCATCACTTCAATGCCTTTTCCTTTTTATTGGGGGGGAGGGGATACAAGTTTGGAATTATTGGATACATATGGTGGTGGGATGGGGCTAGAGGAAAAGCCAAGAGTCTATTAAATAGTTTAATTGGAATATATTTTTGAACTATATACTGAACTTCATCCAGATTCTCATTATTAAAAAATATGTGGCTTGGTTTCTTGACATTAACAAAGAACAATAAAAGCAGTGTTACCGTTTCTCCTCTTCCTTTAAGAACTAAGAGTTCCAGCAACTCTGGACAGCATTGTTCATAAAATGAAGAAAAATGACATAGCTATTTGCTAAAATGTTTTGTGTCTTAGAAGAAGTAGAGAATGGTGAACTTCTAGTGGAAACTTTGGTGTCAGACTGATTATGCAGCAATTCCTTTTTAGTGAGGGGAGCATTGGCAATGTTGACATGGAACTCAAGATCCAAATAATGACTGATTCACCCAGGTGTCCACATTGCTTCATTACCTCGAATACTTGAATTTCTGGTGTGTTAAACATGCAGCCCTAGGGCAATATGATGCTGTTGCTGATGGAGGCTGGATCACCTTTTCTGTGTGGATGAGGTTATGGGAGCTTTTTTCATTCTGCTCTTGGTATCATTTTTGTTTGTTTCTCTTTAAGACCCATCTGGTGATAACATTTCAAGGAAAGTACTTAGGTGAATTAGCCACAGTTTTACAATAACCCAAATCTTTCTATTTTTTTTAAACATTTTATAGAGTGTTGTATGTAGCACAGGATTCATTATTCTCTGCCTTTTACATGAAAAGAAAGTAAAGCATAGAGCAGTCTAGTAAGATATCTTTAGGAAAGTGGTGGCAGAACTGAGTTGAGAATGCCAAAGCAGATATCCTACTTGACAGAGCAGTTTCCTTTCCACCAGATCATATTTTTATTTGCTTTTACTTAATATAGTTTTTATCTTCCATGAAGAATTTAGTTTACACATTCTAATGATGGTTTATTGTTCAACAACTTGAGGAGTAATTCTAAATAGGTCTGTATTTAATTTTTGATGAAGTTAGGCAGATGGTCTTATCTTCAAATGTCTTCATTTAGAATCATCAAGGGAGTTTATACTTTTGGAAAATCTGGAAAGTCAGGAAATAGAAATTACATTTCAAGAATGGCTTCTGCTTGATGCTGCTAGTCACAGGGCGGGAATGAACTAGCCAAATAGGTTCTGCTTGGGGAAGCTGACTGAGGCAAAACAGACACACACACAATGTCTGAAAAAACATACAAAATCCAAAACCAAACCCACTACCAGTGAGTTGATTCTGACTCATAGTGACCCCCATTGGGTTTCCAATGCTGTAAATCTTCATGGAAGCAGACTGCCTCATCTTTCTTCCATGGACTGGCTGGTGGATTCAAACTACTGACCTTTTGGTTAGCAGCCAAATGCCTTAACCACTATATAAGAGCCCAGGAAAAAGAAAATAAGAAAAAGAAATAAGACCCCAAGTTATTTATAGCTGTGTTCAATCCTGTTGTTCTGGTAGATATCCTGGACCAAAGTTTGTGCCTCAATTTTTGTGCATGTGCACACACACAATGAACTTGAGTCCTGGTGGCACAGTTAAGCATTCAGCTGCTGATGGAAAGATGGGTGGTTTGAACTCACCCAGGTGCTCTGCATGAGACAGAGCTAGTAAATCTACTTTTGTAAAGATTACATCCAAGAAAACCCTACCAGACAGTTTTACTCTGTTACATGGGGTCTCTGTGTATTGAAATCAACTTGTTGGCACACAACAACAACAATAATGGAGCTATTTGTGTGGCCAAAAGCAAGAGCTTTAGTGAGCAGTGATTCCAAGTAATCTAACAAGTGCTGTACTGAAAGAAAATGTTCTGGACTAGCGAAGTGACAACAAAACTGGCGATGTGTCTTCATCTGTGCAAATAGAAGACTTGTCATTTACAACCTTCTCTTCTTCTCAATTGCTAACAGACATTACTGACAGATTTCAACACCACTGAATGTTTTAATATTTGTCAGACAGTTAAAGAGTTAGGATTATGAGGGCTTCTGTTGGCTTTTTCATGGGAATAATTTGTATTAGTGATTGTATTAGTGAGAAGGAACAGATTCTGAGCAAGTTAATGCTGAGAATTGAGTTTTTGTTTTCCATAAAGAATTTAGTTTATTCTTTCTGTTGATGGTTTATTGTTCAACAACTTGAGCAATAATTCTAAATAGATCTGTATTTAATTTTTGATGAAGTCAGGCATATGATCTTATCTTCAAATGTCTTCATTTATTTTTAATTAATATTACTATTAATACTGAGAAAGAATGACAATTCAATGGCCAACAGCCTTTGAACTGTATGGTAATTTAGTTGTAATCAATTGTAATGATTTACATATATCTCATTTACCACTGAGATGAGGAATAATGTCAATCTGTACATGTTGCAACTGGAGTTGCATTTAATTTTTAGAAAGCAGCTTTTTTTTTTTTTTTAGCTATAGAAGAATAAGATTTGGGTTCTGCAACATGGCTCCTGATAGGGGTTGGTGAGATCTCATTTCATTCTCCTTAAACAGTTAATGATTACATATTTGTCCCAGGAGCCCCTAATGCTCAGTGTGTCTAAAACTGAATCCATCAACTAACTCATGGACCTGGTGTGCTATTCCAGGGAAGGAAATCACCATCCATTCGGTTCCATGAATCAAGTTCCTGGACATCATCCTAGATCTCTCCCTCCTTGTCTTACCCAGCTTATCCAACCAAGTTCCTGAGTCCACACACATCTCTAATTGCCCTTGCCACCATCTTTCACTGAACTGTCATCACCCTCTCACCTGGATCCCCTCCATAGCCTATCCTTTTTTCTCTAAGGAATTTTCCCTTCACACAGAAATCAGTCAATTTTCTCAAAACACACATATGTTCATATCAGCCCCCTCCCCCAACTTTCTTCAAAATCCTTCAATGGCTACAGTGTGCACTTAGGAAACACCAAACTCCTTAACATAGCCTATCAGATCTTGCATGCTTTGGCTCAGTCACCTTTAAAATGGAGGTAGTAACAATTAAACGAGAAAATACATGTAAAGTTGTTAGAAGAGATCTAAGAAATGATAAATACTCAATAAATGTTACCTTTTATTATTATTGGTAGTAGTAGTACTATAATTACTACTCTAGCTTCAGCATATGCTGCTTTCCTTCCATCTCTCTGTTATTTCATCATCACTGATCTTACTCTGATTTCTTAAACATGCCATGCCTTTTCCTGCTACATGTTAGTCCCTTTGCCTGGAAAGCTTCTTCCCACACCACTTGCCTTCACAGTTAGTGCTGTCTATCTCTAAGATCTCAGCTCAAATATCAAGCCTTTGGAGAAGGTTTCTCTGCCATCTATGTAGGTTAAGTTCTTGTAGGGTGTACTTTGGTTTATTTGTGTCATTATTAGATTAATACCTCTTGTCCACATTTTTCTTAAATTTTTCTCACTATTAAAACCCTACCTGGCATGGTATCCAGTACATATTTGGTGCTGAAATATTGGTTAAATGAGCAAATTAACTGTTAGATTCTCTATCACAGAGACTGGTGTGAATATGCTTGGCAAAAAATTCACCAAGTCAAGACAACTTTCAGCTAAATTTGAAAGGGACGGAGATTAGACAAAAAGAAGAAAAAGCAGACACCAAGAAGCAAACAAGTTTGGTAAAGGATAGTGAAGGAAGTGCCCAGAAATTCTCAAGGATATAATAAAACATAGGAGCTCTGGTAGCATAGTGCCTAAGGCACTTGACTGCTAACCAGAAGGCAGGTGGTTCAAACCCACCAGCCACTTCTTGGAAGGAAGGTTGGACAATCTGCTTCTGTAGTGATACTGCCTCAGAAACCCAAGGAAGGGTTGCTATGAGTCAGGTCCGACTCCATGGCACAGAACAACAACACAATAAAGCAGCAAGTTGGGAACAATTATTTATGGTCTCAGGTATCCATACATCAGTGCATATGATACAGGGAGTAAATAAACAAATCTTGAAATTTTAACACTGAGAAGTAAATAAGGTTCACGTATTTATCCATCTAGTCAACTAATAGTTACTGTTTCTTATGCTAAAATTGGTAGTGTTAATTCTTGTTGAAATAGAATTAATGATAAGAATAAACTCAAAACCAAACTCACTGCCATCGAGTTGATTCCAGCTCATAGCAACCCCCATTGGGTTTCTGAGGCTGCAAATCTTTATGGAAGTAGATTGACCCATCTTCCTTCTGCTAAGTGGCTGGTGGGTTTGAACTATTGACTTCTGGTTAGCAGCTAAATGCCTGTATCATGTGCACTGATATATGCCACTCAAAACCAAAAATGAAACTCAGTGCCACTGAGTCAATTCCAACTCATTGTGACCATCTTTGGGTTTCTGAGGTGGTAAATCTTTGCTGAAGTAGATCGCCCAGTCTTACTTCCAGAGAGTGGCTGGTGGGTTTGAACCGCCAACATTCTGGTTAGTAGTCAAATACCTTAGGCACTATGCCACCAGAGCTCCTTGATGTACTCCTTAATGACAAGAATATATATTTGAAATGACATACCTTGTTTGAAAGAAATAAATCCAACTGAAGGAAGAAAGACTGGGTATTCCATTATGGAATTCTGCAAGTTTCAATTAATTCTGGGCCTCCTTATACTACTTTCATGGGATTGTGCTATTAGTTTTATCTGCCCTTATTTCTTTGTGGTCCCTTATGTCTTTTTAAATGGCATTTCATAATTAAATCCAATCAGAGAACAGTGAACCTATAAATGCTTTTCTTTTCTCTTCTTATCATTTATGGGTATGTACTTGGATTTGACTAGACTTGAGTATGACTAATGTGATAGTTGGAGCTGTGTGTCAACTTGGCTGGACCACAATTCTGTGTGGTTTAAGCAATTGTGGTGTGGGTTGTTTCCATGATGGGATCAGATGTATATGTTTTGAGCAGCCAATCCACTGAAAGGGAGTTTCCACAGGGGCATGGCCTGCTTCCAATATATTTATGGACATCCTGGGAAAAGAGACACTCTTCAGTGGATTGGGATTCTGTTGTGCTGCTTACAACTGTCTGTGAGCGAACAGTCCACCATTTGGCCTGGAGATCTTGGATTCATCATTTGTTGGAGTCAACAGCAAGTATACTGCCTGCCAACCTTGAGCTCGTCCGCCCCTGCAGCTGCGTGAGTCAGGAAAATCCTCCAGCTTGACGTTTGATCCAAGAACTTGGGACTTGTGAGCTTCTATAAGTGTGAGAGCCATTTTCCTAAGATAAATTTCTCTTTCTCTCTCTCTATAAGCTTTACTGGTTTTGTTTCTCTAGAGAACCCAGTCTAACACAACTAGATTTGATGCATTGAACACCAGTGACTGAAAACCAGAGGAATTGTGGGATGAGATCAAGAACATCATCCATTAAGAAAGCAAAAGGTCATTAAAAAGACAGGGAAGGAAGTCCAAAATGGATGTCAGAAGAGACTCTGAAAGTTGCCCTGGAGCAGCAGAGAGTAGGTAAAGCAAATAGAAGAAATGACAAGATAAAAGAGCTGAACAGAAGATTTCAAAGAGCAGCTTGAGAAGACAAAGCCAACTATTATAATGAAATGTTCAAAGACCTAGAGTTAGAAAACAAAAAGGAAGAATGCACTAGGCATTTCTCAAGCTGAAAGAACTGAGGAAAAAATTTAAGCCTCGAGTTGCAATATTGAAAGATTCTATGGGCAAAATATTGAATGATGCAAGAAACATCAAAGGAAGATGGAAGGAATACACAGTGATTCTTTACTGTACCAAAAAGAATTGGTTGATGTTTGTCCATTTCAGGAGGTGGCATATGATCAAGAACCAATGGTATTAAAGGAAAAAAACTGAGGCTGCACTGAAAGAATTGGTGAAGAACAAGGCTCCAGGAATTGACAGAATACCCACTGAGATGTTTCAACAAAGAGATGCCCCATTGGAGGCACTCACTCCGTTATGCCAAGAGATTTGGAAGACAGCTACCTGGCCAACTGACTGGAAGAGATCCATATTTGTGCCCATTCCAAAGAAAGGTGATCCCACAGAATGTGGAAATTATAGAACAATATCATTAATATCGCATGCAAGTAAGATCTTACTGAAGATAATTCAGAAACGTTTGCAGCAATATATTGACAGAGAACTTCCAGAGGTTCAAGCCAGATTCAGAAGAGGACGTGGAACAAGGGATATCATAGCTGTTGTCAGATGGATCTTGGCTCGAGGCAAAGAATACCAGAAAGATGTTTACTTGTGTTTTATTGACTATGCAAAGGCATTTGATTGTGTGGATCATGACAAATTATGGATAACATTGAGAAGAATGGGAATTCCCGAGCACTTGATTGTACTCATGAGGAATCTGTACCTTGACCAGGAGGCTGTCATTCGAACAGAACAAGGGGACACTACATGGTTTAAAATCAAGAAGGGAGTGCGTCAGGGTTGTATCCTTTCTCCACACTTATTCAATTTATATTCCAAGCAAATAATCTGAGACGCTGGACTATATGAAGAAAAACGTGGTATCAGGACTGGAGGAAGAATCATTAGCAACCTGAGGTATGCAGACGATACAACTTTGCTTGCTGAAAGTGAGGATGACTTAAGACACCTACTGATGAAGGTTGAAGAATACAGTCTGCAGTATGGATTACGCCTCGATATAAAGAAAACAAAAATCCTCACAACTGGACCAATGAGCAGCATCACAATAAATGGAGAGAAGATTGAGGTTGTCAAGGAATTCACATTACTTGGTTCTACAATCGATGCCAACAGAAGCAGCAGTCAGGACATTAGATGACGTGTAGCATTGGGAAAGTCAACTGTGAAGGAACTGTTTCAAGTGCTGAGGAGCAAGGATATCTCCTTGAGGACTAAGGTACGCCTGACACAAGCCAGATATTTCCAATCACCTCGTATGCATGTGAGAGCTGGACAATGAATAAGGAAGACCGAAGAAGAGTTGATGCTTTTGAGTTGTGGTGCTGGCGAAGAATGCTGAAAGTACCATGGACTGCTAAAAGAACTAACAGATCTGTCCTGGAGGAAGTGCATCCAAAATGCTCCTTGGAAGCAAGAATGGCCAGACTTCATCTCACCTATTTTGGTCATGTTGTCAGAAGGGACCATTCCCTGGAGAAGGATGTCATGCTTGGCAGGGTGGAGGGTCAACGAAAGAGGGGGAGGCCTTCAACAAGATGGATTGACATGGTGGCTGTGATGATGGGCTCAAGTATAGCAGCGATTGTGGGGCTGGCGTGGGATCGGACAGTGTTTCGTTCTGCTGTGCATGGGGTCGCTATGAGTCAGAAATGACTCGACGGCACTTAACAACAACAACAACATAAAGAAAACAAAAACATTAACAGCTTCATGATGGATGGAGAAAAGGTTGAAGTTGTCAAGGACTTCATATTACTTGGTTCTACAATCAACACCAATGGAAGCAGCAGTCAAGACATCTGATGATGTGTTGCACTGGGCAAATCTGTTGCAAAAGACCTCTTTCAAGTGAAGAGCAAAGATGTTGACTTGAAGACTAAGGTGCGCTTAACCCAAGCCATGATATTTTCAATCGTCTTTTATGCAAGTGAGAGCTAGACAATGAAAAAGGAAGACTGAAGAGAATTGATGCTTTTGAGCTGTGGTGTTGGAGAAGAATGGTAAGAGTACCATGGACTGCTAAAAGGACTAATGAATCTGCCCTGGAAGAGGTGCAGTTAAATTTTCCTTAAAAGCGAGAATGGCTAGTCTTTGTCTGACCTACTTTGGTCATGTTGTCAAAAGGGTCCATTCCATGGAGACTGGTATCATGCTTGGTAAAGTGGAGTGTCAACAAAGAAGGGAAAGGCCCTCAACAAGATGGATTGACACTGTGGCTGCAGCGATGACTCATGTATAGCAAGGATCATTAGGATGGCACCAAACCAGGCAGTGTTTTTTTCTGCTGTGCATAGGGTCACTATGAATCAGAGATGACTCAATGGCACCTAACAACAACAACACTTAGATTTTGGAATCATCTTCCCATGTAGAATTTCGGTCAATGTATTTATACATAGTTTGTCTCTGAACCTTTAGGAATATACATATACATATACATATACATACATATATATATATTAGGGTGGTTGGCTTATATTATATTCTTTGTTATAAATTCTAATATGAAAAAATCATGTTTTCATAAAGACTCCAGTATTTTCTTGTTATTTGCTAAACCATTTGAGAGATTATGCTTTTTTGCAAGTAATGTCAATATTTTATCAAATATTATTCTTTTAGCAGAGTCACATAGCCACCAGGTGTCCAGATAAATGAAACTTCTGCTATTGCTTTTTGGGGTTTTATCATAGGAAAGCATCATTCATAGCTGCCATGTGACAAAGTGGTCTGTAGTCTATTCCTTCTAGTCTCATTTCCATTTCTCTGTCCTCCAGCTTTACCTTAACGTCCCTTTCAGATTCACAGAGGGATTATTTGTAGAATTAAAGAGTTGTATTAATTAGAATTCTTAGCATTGTAAGTAAAATAAAACCTAAATGGCTTAAACAAAAAGGAAACTCACTGGCTCATGAAACTTAAAGTATTCAAGTAGCTTGTTTGATGCAAAGCTTGACCCAAGGGCCCAAAAAATCCTCAAGGGCAGGTCTTGCTCCATTTCTTGACTTTTCTCTCTTCCATATTGACTTCAAGGAGTCTTGGTGGTACAATGATTAAGTGCTCTGCCACTAAACAGTCAGCATTCTAACCCACCAGCAACTCTGTGGAAGAAAGATGTGACAGTCTGCTTCTGTAAAGATTTATGGCCCTTGAAACCCTATGGGGCAGTTCTACTCTGTCCTATAGGGTTTCTATGAGTTGGAGTTGACTCCACAATGGGCATCTTGACTTTATTCTCAGGTTTCTTCTGGGGTAACATGGCTGCAAGCAGTCTTGCATCTTTTAAAGGTTAAATCTGACAGGAAAGGACATGTACCTCTTAGGTACATTAGATCTCACTGACTCTAATTGCATCACCCCTGAACTTGTTACTGTAGTAGGGAACTGTTTGACATTTTGCTTGTCCAGGCTTGAGTTGCATGCCTTCACTGGAGGTCAGGATGAAGAGCTAAGAATGGAAGACAGGGTGTTTCCCAGTGGAAAACTGGTACTGTTGCCAGGAGAGAGGTGGCTGAATTCCAAAGGACAGTAACAACAGAGGTGTACTGCATCAAGGACAGCAGTAAAGCAAGGGGCTGAAAAAGCAAACAAGCTAATGGAAAGTAAAGAAGTAGAGGCACTTCACCTAGGGAGTGTGGTAGCTGTAAAATAGAACCAATGAAGAAGCAGAGAGACTAAGAGAACCAGTGTGAAAAATGAGAATTGGATGAACATATTAATAGTTATTTTAATGGGAAGGATTTTTGATCTATGCATTCCTTTACATTTTATGGAGAAGGACACACTATGAGCTTTTCTAAGAATGAAACCATCCAGTTCCCATTAGCACTGTAATGTTTCACATTTGCATTGTGAGAAGGGTACAATTTCATAGTTGAGATGAACAGGGAGAGCTGTATTCATTAAACCTTATGGCCTGCAGATTTATTCCCTGGGATGGGTCCGTGGAGTGCTGACATTGTACTTCTTACCTGTTTGAAAGTCTCAAAGAAGGCTTCTTAACAACACACAAAGAATCAGCACTCCTTATGGACAGATGCCATCAGGCTATATAAGAGAAGAGTCTGGCTTGTGAAACCAAGTAATTACATGGAAATTTATTCTTTACTAGTTCAAATGGAGTTTTGTCTTACTGTTTTTCAATTTTTTTTGGGGGGATGGGGGAAAGCACAACAAAATAAACCCAAAAGGAAACTGTATATGAAAGCCTCCATATTACAATCTGGAAATGATCAGTTTGAAGATGCAAAAGTCAGCAGGTTTGGTATTCAGAATTTTCACGGTCACATTTAACTTGTCTTCATGGTACACAAGTATATTCTAGGTTATTGTCTTTTTGTGGGATCACTGCTAACCATAGCTTCTTTTTGATTATTTTGGCTATTAACCTTGAATATTGGAGCAAGTTAACATTGTGTATAAATTGTAATGGGTACTTCCTCACTTGGTCCATGGGTAAAATAGGATGAAAGAAGTTTAGGATAGGAGGCTGGTTTGAAGATATGCAGGGCATTACATTTTAATCACCTCTCAGAAGTGGATTAAGACCTCTGAGGACAGTGGGAAAGATATCAATCTACCCATTTGCATTCTGTCCAGTCATATTTACTTGATCTGAGATGGAGTCATGGGGCAGTCCATTTCTATTCTGGGTGGTGGTAGTAGATAATTCACCACCAGAGGAACTAGAGTCATTTTAGTGTTTGGGAATGTAGCCCAAGGGGGCCATAACTGTCATGTGCTCAATGATACATTATCCACAACCACAGAGGTGCCTCTAGCCT
Organism: Orycteropus afer afer; assembly: GCF_000298275.1. NCBI lineage: Eukaryota > Metazoa > Chordata > Mammalia > Tubulidentata > Orycteropodidae > Orycteropus > Orycteropus afer. The sequence goes on from NW_006921597.1 coordinate 4,647,929, forward strand.
ATACCATCGGGGCATTTATTTGTTGTGACAGAATGTTCGGTATGTGGAGAGGCCAAGCTACTCAGCTCCATGGACAGAGCCCAATACCATTAGAACCTAAATGCCCCCAAATTCCTTTCTGCATCCCTCACTTCTTTCTCTCTCTTAGAAGGAAAAAGAAAAGAAAAGAAAATAGAAATCAATATTTAATGTCTATGTGCCAAGTGGTTCAGAAGTAGAATTTTCACCTTCCATGCAAGAGACTGGGATTGAGTTCCTAGCCAATGCACTTCATGCTCAGCCACTACCAGACTCAGATGGAGTAGGAAGAAAGGCCTGGTGATCTGCTTCTGAAAATCAGCCAGTTAAAACTTTTGGATCACAACAGTCTGATTCACAACCATCTTTCAGGTTGCCATGACTTGGGGCCGATTTGATGGCAGATAACAACAATGTGCCAAGTACTGTTCCTGGCACTTTGTAATATCTATGCCCTATTCTTAATACATCCCTACAAAGAAGGTGCCATTTATATGGTTAAGGAGCTTGAGACACGAAGAAGCTAGCTTGCCAAGTTTCCATAACCAGTAAGACAGCCAGAATTGGAAACTGCCTTTGACAGACTCTATAGCCCATGTTCATCCATTAAATAACATTTCTGTCAGACCCTTGGGGCATTCTGGACCTGGCAAGTAGGGAAGGGATGAGAGTGAAGGGAAAAAAGTGCTACACAGGAAGGGATGGGTTGCTTTTCTTTGTGAGGCAGCTCTGACCCCTTCTGAATCAGAGTGGCCTGGCCTCCCACTCTGCCCTTGCTTTTCTGTGATGAGAGGCCTCTAGTCAGCCAAGTGTTGAAGTACTTGGGAGGGTGGGCTGCCTCCTTATACTTCTTAGCACTTGGCTGGCACTCCCAATCTTGGTTAACAACTGACAAGCTGTTAGATCATAAGACTTTTCAATATCTTGGTTTACTTCACTGTAAAATGAATACCAAAGTCTTTTCTATGTGGAGTTTGAAAAATAGCTATTATCGGTAATGAGCACTTGAAGTGCATAAGAGCATTTCTTAAAAGTGAATAGAGGCAATGTGACCTTCTCTTGGACAGGCTTGCTCTCTCCCTTCAAACACTAGTTCATTTAGGGACTTCTACCCCCTGAAGCTCAGCAGGCCACCAGTCTCATTTCCAGTGAGTGTCATTTAAAAGCTAAAGGAAGCTGACTACAAACTTTTTAACATGTGCCTCTCATCTGCTCAGCAGAAATCCCTGTAACCTGTTAATAGTTCTTTTTTTTTTTTTTTGTAGTGAAACCAACTGAGTCCTTAAATCAGTACCACACGCTCTGTTTTGGGCCATCCGAGAAAGCCATCTAGAGTTGTAAAAAGTCATCTGCTCCATCTTGCTTCCTGCTGCAGGGCTAGGACCAGTGCCTGATGGAGCATACCCAGAGGCGTAGCTATGGAAAATGGTGCCTATGGCAATTAGTTTCAAATATGCCAAATGATCTCTCACAGCTGGTGATGGAAACTGTGATGGCAAATAGAAACTGCTCATTGGCGCCCCCCCCCTCAAGTGGCACCCAGGGCACATGCCATATCTCCCATACCCTAGATATGCCTCTGAGTGTACCTATAACTGGGCAAGTACAGTGTGCTGAACAGGTGGTCTCCTCAGGGATCACGTAAACACAAGCTCATAGAGAGCAAGGACGGACCTTCAAAGACCAGATCCATATCCTATAAAACACAAGTCTCTCTACAGCTGGAGTCAAGTTTCTCCACTTGTGCCATAGCACGTATTTCACTGAAGCTCATGGCATTTAGAGTGGAAGAGGAGGTATATGTGTACAATGCCTCAGAGAGGAACCACATGCTTGCAGAAAATGAATCCCTGACTTTCCTATAAGTCAGCTTAGACTAGGCTATTCAGAGGTACCAAAACAAGAAGAATGAAGTGTTCTTTCTCCCCTTCTCAACCTTTCCCTGCCAGAATTATTCCCTTATATATGGACAATACTTTTAATTGGTCATTTATCTTAGTATAACTTTAATCCTTATACACAGATATAATGGTAGAGGACGACAGAAATGAGGTCCCACAAGCTCAAGCCCCTCATTTTACAGATGAGGAAAATTAGGCCTTCAGAGGTCTTCTACCTTGCCTGTGGTCATCAGCAGGGTGGAGGTGGATGCACCTCGAATAAAAGTTGGTGCTTATCCCACCATGGCCAGCTTGGTTGACTTCTTCTAGCAGTATTTGTAATGTTGGCCCTATTGCAAATTGTAGAACAAACATCTTTTTTACCCCTAATAAAAGAATTTAAGGCTTGAACAAGAAGACAAGGAAGGAGAATTTCCTGAAAAGATTCTAAGATCAGTGGCTATTTATATGTAACCTCATTTATAGCTTGAAAATGCCCTAGGGAACTGCTTTCTTTGGCTAGGGTAAAGATGGTTCTAGTTGGGCTTTGTGAAAATTTGACTCTTAAGAAGATTGAAAATTGGGTTTCTTTAGCCAATTCCAGTTGCTCTCAAGTCAATCTGACCCATGGCGACCCGACGTGTGTCAGAGTAGAACTGTGTTCCATTGGGTTTTCAATGGCTGATTTTGGAAGTAGACCACCAGGCTTTTCTTCCAAAGCGTCTCTGGGTGGACTTAAACCACCAACATTTCAGTTAGCACCTGAACTTGTTAGTCGTTTGTGTCACCCAGGGATTTCTACAACTAATAGGACTAGCTCTATCTGTGGATGTTGGCTGAGGACTTTTTTCCTTCTCCAAAATTTCTTTGGAGATTTGATTTAACTTAGGATTTCCTTGAGGCATCTACTTTTTAATTCATACATCTGGTATCCTTCTTCTTGGTCTAGTGTGGATGGCATCTGTATCCCAATATCCCTGGAATTCTGCTTGTTTTCTGCCATTTTTTCTTACTGAAAAAAATGATCCCTGCTTTCCACTTAAAATGTTCTTTGCCCTTTTGTAGAAGCTTAGACTTTAAGAGTCCCAACCTGAGTTGCAGATGACCTAAAAGGTTCCAAGTTTCTTGGGGAATTACAGCTCTCAAGTCTGGGAAAGTCCCAACCTTGCCCTGAATAAGGGCATTCCATCATGGGAGAGTCTTGTTGGAAAATAAGCATCCACTCATTCTAGAATTCAAATGAAGGGCCCAGCACCCCTGGCATTTATCACTGTCTTCTACTTCCATTGGGCAAGATAGGAAGTGGATGCAAACTGTGGCTTCCTGACCCCAGGAAAGGGGAAGCTTTCAAAGGTCATTTTTTGGTATTCTTAAACTACCTGAGAACACTCGTGAAGTGAGTTGACCCTCCTGTGTCTGTTGGTGCATCAGCAACCAATCCAGTCCTACTATCCCACAGTTATAAGATCTACCCTTATGACTTCGTTCCTGGATTACCAATGAGTTCAGTTCCTAACTGTGTCTTTAGGTTGAATTTGTAGGTAAATCAGAAAAGGTGCATACAGTTCATATTTAGCCTTACTTCAGTGCAAGAATAGTCTAGAAGCCTTTTCAATTATTTAAAAGTTGAACATGCAGCAAGTGAAATTTGATTGTGATGAAGAATTTGTTGCAAGTAGGGGTTGGTTCAGTTGTTTCAAAGTGAGGGCAAATTTACATGACATTAAAGGGCAAGTATGAGTTGTCTATAAGTAATCTCAAATCGTGGAATAAAAATCTTTTTACCCTTACTAAAGGACTTTAAGTTGGATGTTTGTAACCTGGGGACTGTCTGTACAGATTCAGGATTTGAATGATGAAAGGGATCTGGAGATCCTTTTACCTGAAGTGTGGGTCCCTAGACCAGGAGCATAGCATCAGCATTATCTGAGAATGTGTTAGAAATGCACATTCTTTGGCCCCTTACAGATATACTGAATCAGAAACTCTGGGAGTGAAGTCATCGATAGGTGTTTTAACAAGCTCTCCCAGTGACTCTGATGCATGGTCAGGTCTAAAAATTACTACTGAGAGTACTTTGAAATGAGAAGTTTGGATTAGATTATTGGTTTTCCACCCTGGCTGCACATTAGAATCATTTAGGGAGCTTTGAAAGCAATGCTGACCCAGAGGTCCCATCCCCAGAAATTCTCATTGACGGTTATCCGTGGAGCCCAGGAATATTAGCATTTTTAAAACTTGTAGATGATTCTTATGTGCAGCCAACCTTGAAACCACTGATAACTCAATTCCTCTGTTCTAGAGGAAGGAACTGAAACCCAGAGAGATGTGCCAGGGCCCTGGGGGGTGGGTGTTGTGTGTGGTAGAGTTGTGAGTAGAACCTATCTCTCCTAACTTTCAGGTTACTTTTTGGTCTGTTTAACTGCCTATCCTTACAAATCTCCAAACTCCAAAGACTCCATTTACCATCTTTGTTCTACTCCCTGAGATTGGACAGGCTTTTCTAAAGGGAGATTAACAGGGCCTTTAGATTATCATATTTTCATTTAAGATTTTTAAAAATACAAACCACTCACTACCATTGAGTTGATTCTGACTTGCAGTGACCCTATACATCAGAGTAGAACTGCCCTCTAGGGTTTCCAAAGCTGTAAATCTTTATGGAAGCAGACTGCCTCATCTTTCTCCCTTGGAGCAGCTGGTGGATTTGAAGCCCCAATGTTTTGGTTGGCAGCCAAACGCTTTAACCACTGCACCATCAGAGCTTCTTTGATTTCACGTTAGCCCTATTTTATTCAGATCATATATAACCTCACTTTTATAATTGTACTCATAATATCTTTTATTCAGCAGAACTTCCATCTGATACCCTCATCCCCACTACCTGGGCACCTCTGCTTAGCACTTCCAGGCCCCAGCCCTGACTTAGTATCCTGTCCCAGTACTCATTTTCCTCTGAGATTAGAGTACTGCTTTGGTATCCTATTTTTTGGCTGAAAGACTAAATATGGGAAAGTAGGCAACATTCCCTGGATGTTGAATAAAATGCTGTATTTAATGCATCTCCATTGAAATGGGAAATACTGAGCTAGGATTTTAATGGTGATTGCCAAAGGTCTTATTTGAAAGTGAATTTGAGGGTGAGAATAGCAAAGTGAATAATGGAAGATTTATTAATTTTTTATTTTTTTAACAGGTCTTACTAAGGCTCTTACAGAGAGAAACAAACAAAAATTTAGTTTTTTTTTTTTTTTTTTTCCCCCTTTCATCCTTGTTGTTTTCTCTTGGGAAGGTATACAAGTGGTATCACTTAGCAGAAATCAGCTGGGTTAAGGGAAAACAATGGTTCTGTAAAAACAATCTTAGACATTTAAGATCACCTTCTGTATTGCTTTTATCTGGCCTAGATAGACTGACCTTAAAAATCTTTGTCTCAATGGTAACCTATTGCCATGGAGTCAATTCTGACTCATGGGACCCTAAATGCTACAGAATAGAACTGCTCCATAGGGTTTTCACTGCCAGTGTACCTTTCAGAAACAGATTTCCGGGCCTGCCTTCTGTGGCGCCACTGGGTGGGTTTGAACCACCAACCTTTCAGTTGGTAGTTGAGTGCATTTCCACTACCCAGGGACCTCTTATCTCAATGGTGTTTATGTTTTATTTTTCAGGGGGCAGCACAGGCACATCCCCAACCACCTCCAGCACTGGGACACCATCCCCTTCAGCTTCTTCTCATCTTTTATCTCCATCCTGTTCTCCTCCAACCTTTCATTTGGCCCCCAACACTTTCAACGTGGGCTGTCGAGAGAGCCAGCTGTGTAATCTAAACCTCTCTGATTATCCACCCTGTGCTCGAAGCAACATGGCTGCCTTGCAGAGCTATCCAGGGCTGAGTGACAGTGGTTACAATAGGCTCCAGAGTGGCACCGCTTCAGCCACTCAGCCCTCAGAAACCTTCATGCCTCAGAGGACTCCATCCTTGATCTCAGGAATACCAACTCCTCCTTCGTTGCCTAGCAACAGCAAGATGGAAGCCTACAGTGGCCAGCTGGGATCCTTCCCCACTTCCCAGTTTCAGTATGTCATGCAAGCAGGCAATGCAGCCTCCAGCTCCTCATCACCACACATGTTCGGGGGCAGCCACATGCAGCAGAGCTCCTACAATGCCTTCTCCCTCCACAACCCCTACAACCTGTATGGATACAATTTTCCCACCTCCCCTAGGCTAGCTGCAAGCCCAGAAAAACTGAGCGCCTCTCAAAGCACTTTACTCTGTTCTTCTCCTTCCAATGGGGCTTTTGGAGAGAGGCAGTACCTGCCCACAGGGATGGAGCACAGCATGCACATGATTAGCCCTTCACCCAACAATCAGCAGGCAACCAACACCTGTGATGGCCGGCAGTATGGGGCAGTCCCAGGCTCCTCCTCCCAGATGTCCGTGCACATGGTTTAATGGCCAGACAGACACTACAGAGCCCACACCAGCCAAGGCCCCAGAATTTCCCTGGACAGATCTTTCTCTTTGGGAGCCTTTGAAAAACAGGAACTGTGCCTTTTTTGTTTGTTTGTTTTTGAAGAGGAAAACATATACCCAGGAACAACAAGAGACACTTTTAAGCCACTGAAAGATACTTGCAGTGGAATCATCCCCAACACAGGGGCCATTCTCCTGCCATCCAAACCTTAGCTTTATAAAGCACCATCTACTCCAGAGTGGCCTTTTAAGAGACTGAATAATCATTTTATAGTAATATTAAGGGAGATGCTAGAGTGTAGCAGCCATGACAAGTCACACACACACAGACACACACACACACAGAAACCTACCTATACATAGATACATGCATATGTTTGTATTCACACATGCACTCAACACTTACAGACATATGTACACTGACTCTGAACTGGGCGAACTCTTTGTGGAGAGAGGCCCAGAATGGGTGCTTTCTCCAAGAATTTGTCTGTACAACCCTAGATGGACTGGGCCAGCTATGGCTGCCAGCCTTTCTCCCCTGCAGCTCACCCTGTTTCTGGAATGAACCCTATATCCTGGAAGCACTTCCCATTGATGAAGGTGGAAAGACATCAGTACTACAACTGGACTTGACTGCCTGAACAAGATTGCTTTTAAACTTTGGCTCTCTTCATTCAGTGTGCTATCATTGATGATCCCAGTGGTACCCATGAAAAGAGTGAGAGCAGCTGGGCAGGAGAGAGAGAAAGAGAAAGAAGAGAGAGCAGGAGAGCCGTGGAGAGCAAGACAGAGAGAAAATGTGAGCAGTGATGAGAGTTTGGATGCACCGAGGAAATTGGATTTTGTTTTGTTTTTCTTTTCCCCTACAGGTTATAGAAGGAATCATGGTTTTACTGAAGATTAAATCTTTTTGGGACACTGTACTCGCTGCCTTATGCACAGGGGTGCATGGCCAGGGCACTGGTGAGAGGGACTGGGGCAATGAATGCATCTCAATTCCACTGCTCTGACCATTGTGAGCCAGCAGAGAGGTGTACCACATGGAAGTGCCGAATCCATAGCATGCAGCCTAGCAGGCGAAGGGAAATAGAAGGGGTGTGAAGAAGGAAGAGTTTCATAATCCCGACAGATGATACCAAAAGCAGAGGCAACCAATAGAAGCCTGGCCTGCTGTATACCAGGTCTAGACACCTGACCTGAATCACCTGCCCACTGGTCTGGTCCCTGTGGCAGGAAAAATTCCTTCCTATTTTAGGGAATTCCAGGTGGGCCTTCTACCCCCTTCCATCTGCCCTTAGAGCTCTGTGTTTATCAAATAGCTCATTGCATTTTGAAGTTTTTTTTTTTTTTTCCCCTTCTTCCCTTTCCCCTTCAAATCTTTTAATGATAAGAAAACAAGTGAAGCTTGGTACAAGCTAAACTTTTTAAGTGGTGTGGAAATGCAAATAATACCAAGTAAAATAATACAGATATTATTAAGATTTTTGGTTTTGAGGTGTTGTAGATAAATGTATTTATGTGCCTAGTGGGGAATCCAATATTACGAATATTAAAAAAGGGGGCAATAAAAAGGGTATGTAAAATATGTATGAAGAAAAGGTGTATAAAAATTTGCCCTTATGCACGGGACTCTGTTTCTAAGTGCCAAGCACAGAAAGCCGCTAAATAAAATCTTTGCAATTGTTTTCTGCGTGTTTGTTAAGATAGAAACAAACAACAGCCTGTGTATTTGCATCGTGCTTTACAATTTGCTCCGCACTTCACATGTACTATTACGCAGACCCCATGAAGTAAATATTACTGTTTTCTTTCTACCATTAGTAGCTGAGCTCCTGAGAGATAGAGTGAATTATCCAGGTTCCAGCAGCCAGTCAAACTGGCTGTACCTAAGACCTAAGGGAGTGAGATCTTGTAACTGAGTATTCTGATAGTACTAGGATTTTCACTTTCTTATCAACTGTAGAAACTTGTGTGACTTTAGTAGTACTCTTCAGTGTTGCTATGTGTCACATTGTTGTTAGGTACCAGTGGGCTGGCTCTGACTCATGTGACCTCATGTATGATAGAACAAAACATTCCTCAGAACTGTACCATCTTTATGATCATTGGTATGCTCAAGTCCATTGTTGCAGCTACTGGGTATTTTGAGTGCCTTCTAACCTAGAGGACTCATCTTCCAGCACTATATCAGAAAATATTCTATTATAATACATAGGATTTTCATTAGAGCTCTGGTAGCATAGAGCCTAAGGCACTTGACTGCTAACCAGAAGGCTGGCAATTCAAACTTACCAGCCACTCCTCGGAAGGAAGGTTGGGCAATCTACTTCCATAGTGATACTGCCTCAGAAACTCAAAGAGTGGTCACTATGAGTCAGATCTGACTCGACGGCACATAACAACAACACCAACAACAACAATTTTTGGAAGAGATGTTCTTAGTCTGTCTAGTCTGAAAGCTCTGCTGAAATCTGTCCCCCATGAGTGACCCTGCTAGTATTTGAAATACTGGTGGTGTGGCTTCCAGCATCCTGGCAACATGCAAACCACCAAGGTATGATAAACTGACATATGACAAGGTATGACATACACAAGGTATGACAAACTGATCAAGGTATGACAAACTGGTGGTGGGCCAAACATTTCATCATTATGATTATATCATTTAAATCTTCCCATAATTCTGTGAGATAGGTATTATTTTTATTTCCTTTTTATAGATCAGAAAATGTGCTTTGAAAAAAATGAAATAACTTGACTAAGGCTCTCAGATAGGAAGTGATTGAGCCAGTCTGACTTTGAGACCTGTGCAATTAGCACCAGGTCAATCAATTGTAGTCCCTGTACTTCTATTAGCCATCTGGACAATCAGGAAATATTATTCTTATTCAACTCAAGGGGTAAAGACAGGAGAGCCTCTGAAGCTGGGCTTTACTTGACATGTTTCATTGTAAACATGTATCCTCCACCTTGAACACACCACCAGAGTAGCACCAAATGCCCATTTATAGCAGATAAAATGCCTAGGCCTATACCATCTTCAAGCATTGTTATATATTATCTCATTTGAACCTCACAATAAAGAACCATGAGAAGTGAACAGGACAGGACAAATTGTTTTGTAAATGGAGAACTAGGACTGTAGTGGGCCCTTTTGGCAGAGGAGCAGCAGAGCCAGGACTTGAAATCTGCTTTCACCTCCTACTCCAGACTGTTTCCTGGTGGATGGTTACACTCGGAGCCCACTGACCAATTCTACCAAGAGGGTTTGATTTGGGGTTCAGGTTGCCCACTACCACACTCATTCATTGGAAATGGAGCTTAGTTTTGGGGAGTAAAACTCTTAATCAATGCTTTGGTTTTATAAATAACTTCAAATAGTGACATGTCAGTTAATTCCAACAGACATCAAATTATTGCCAAAACAGTTGGAATGATGACTGAGTGCCTCTGTGAATTGTAGGCTCTCTGGGTATCAAAGCCCTCTAAATTAAAAAAAAAAAAAAAGATATTCCTATCTGTATCTCAAGTACATAATGGCCCACTGAAAACAACTACATATGAAGCTTATGGTTCTTTCTGATTTAGCAGCTTATCAACTATCATTTACTGGTTTAATACTCTTTGACGTCTTCAGGTAATAGAGAATCATAATACACCAAGCAATATATTCATTTGATAGTGGAAGATTAATTCCAAGAATCATTTAGAGTATTAAATACAGAAAGTTTCTGTTATTTGGACAGAAATTAGAATGATCCAGGTCAATGACATTTGAATTATAGTATATGTTTCTGTATGTACCAGAGAAAGTAATAAAAATGGTTCTTTTATTGTAAACTGGATAATGAATTGTGAAGAATATACTCTACCCAATTCTCTTTAGTGGGGATAATTCATCATACTTGGCACACATATTACAAAGGGCTATTAATTAAAAGGATTATTCTATAGATTGATGCTCTACCCCTACTCAGGTTACTTGAGGAATTTCTGTTTTGTTCATCTTTGTATTCTCTATGCCAGGACAGTTCCTGGCCTTTTATAGAATTTTAATACATATTCTTTTTTTTTTTAAATTTTTATTGTGATTTAGGTGAAAGATCACAGAGCAAATTCATATTCCGTACAGCAGTTCATACACATTTTGTTTTATGTTATTGACTGCAATTCCCCACAATGTAACAACTCTTCCCACTTTCTCCCTCATTCCTATGAATTTGTCTACCAAACCAATTTTCAAAAACAGTGCAAAAGGTTGCATGACTGAATTATTATTCATTGTAAATTAATGGAACCTAAATTAAAATGCAGGAGCTCTGGTAGCTTAGTGCCTAAGGCTGATAACCAGTGCCTAAGACTGCTAACCAGGAGGCTGGCAGTTAAAACCCACCAGCCACTCCTCGGAAGGTTGGGCAATCTACTTCTGTAGTGATACCTCCTCAGAAACCCAAGGAGGGGTGGCTATGAGTTGAGGCCGACTTGACAGCACGTAACAACACAACAACAAATTAAAACACCTTTTTTTTGTTCTCATACAGTATTTTCTGGTAGATTAATGTAAATTTAGATAGCAGCTAGCAAGTGCCTGCTATGCATAAAGGAAGGTAGAAAAGAACATCATGGTTTCTTCCTTGAAAATGTTTACTTTTCAGGCAGTCATGCACATATTAGGCAAAAGACATAAAAGGTTCTGAAAAATCAGAGGAGATACTCTGTAAGAAGGTGAGATTGAGCTTGTTTTCATTATGGGAGGCAGAACTTGACTGAGCTTTAAAGAATGCTCAGAATTTTAATAGAAGTGAAAAATGGTGGGTTAAGAATGAAATAACATTTTAAAAGACAATAAAGTAAATGAGTTATGGAGGGAAAATGATAACATCTCAATTCAAACAGTAATTTAATAAAGCTGGAGATAACCAGAAACTTCTTGCTGCCTGTAGAATAATATCCTTTTCTATGGAATATTTTCATTAGCGGGAACAGTGGGGCTGTGATCCAAGGGCAGAGCTGTTTGTTTCATGCCAAATGTTTGATTCATTGCTTAGTACTCTGAAGATTTCAAAGAAGCTCTGCTGTACCAATTTCCATTAGCAAACTAAAGAAGAGTTGCTTTCCCAAGGAAACTCAGCCACAAAGATAAATTTTCACAAAAACCTTTCTGCTTATGATTGTCAGTTGGAGATCTGATTTCTAGACAGGGCCATGGCCATGACCAGCCTCCTTCATCCATCCTGCTCAATTCAATAAATACTTATTTCATGCCCATGGGAGCTCTGGTGGCGTAGTGCTTAAGGCATTTGACTGCTAACCAGAAGGCTGGCGCTTCAAACCCACCAGCCATTCCTTGGAAGGAAGGTTGGGCAATCTATTTCCTCGGAAAACCAAGGAGGCATCACTATGAGTAGGGATCGACTCGACAGCAGTTTTTTTTTTTTCCTTTTCTCTTTGTATTCTTTGTCCAGTAGGGCTCTAGGCACCGAGGGCATTACAGTGAACAATTAGGCAAGTTCCTGCCTTCAAGGAGCTCATGGTCTAGTGGAAGACTGATATTGAACACACGAGTACATAAGTGCATCATGTAATTTCAGATTGCAACAATTACTTTGAGGAAATTTAAAATCGTAGGTAGATAGAGAGTGACTGGGGAAAGAGAATCAAGGCTCTTTTAGATAAGGTTTTTAAAGAGGATTGCTCTAAGTGGGTGATGTTTGAGCTGGTACAAATGAAGACATTTGCGTACTTCTTGTGCCGAGAGCAGCTATATCCTCACTGAAAAAAAAATATGATATACTAGGCTCGTATCAGCTGAGGCTGGGGATTTTTGCTCTTACAGTGGATTTATAACTTATTCACTGAATAAGTTATACTGATACTTATTCATTGAAACGTACAGCTGACCTTCTGGGAGTGGGGTCATTTAGAGACTCCTCACATCTCCATTCATCTTCTACACAGCCCCAATAAAGTCCTATTTTCATGACCTCCTTAGCAGAAGATGAGTCACCCCTTCTAGCTGACTTTAGTAAGAGGTTAAAACAAATGATCAATTAACAGTAATAATCAGGTTAATAATTGACAAAAATTAACTAACAAAAATATTAAATATGGATTGGAGTTCTACAGTGTTCTCAGAACTATTCTATGTAAACTGGAGATAAAGAAAATTTTTACCTTAAAGGAGATTTTGGCCTGGTTAAAGAGTCAAGGTATATGCTCATAAAACAGTGAACAATAAAAGTATTAAATTGGTGGTGAAGACCATGTGTGCTGCAGAATTGTAGAAAGAATCTGATATTTATTTAGTGTTTATTACATATTACACATTATCCTGGATAATATTATGTAATTTCTGCAACCACTCTACTGCATGTGTATTTATTTCCTATTTTATAGAGGGGGAAACTGAAACTCATTGAAGTTAGTACCTTGCACAAAATCATACAGCTTGCAAGTAACAAAGACAGAGCTTCAACCCTAGCCTTTTCACTACTACATATATATATATATATATATATATATATATATAT
>NW_006921597.1:4660933-4673805 GCF_000298275.1 Orycteropus afer afer
ACTATAATAAAGAGAAAGGAACCTAAATGGCACAAGGATTAAACAGTCAGCTGTTAGCTGATGGTTCAAACCCACCCAGGAATTTCAATGGAGAAAGACCTGGCAATCTGCTCTCATAAAGAGTACAGCCTGAAAACCCTACAGGGCAGTTCTAATCTGTCATATGGGGTCACTATGAGCCAAAAATCAACTCAATGGCACCTAACAACAGCAACATATTAAAGAGAGAAGGGTTCATGGAGAAGGTTGGCTTGAAATGTACTTTGAAGAATTTATGGAAACTTTATAAACTGAGGAGAAAGGAGGGTGGGTGTTCTGGTGTGACAGGGGGTATGAAAAAGACAGAATGCTTAGTATTTTCTGTATGGAAAAATGAACTATGAAAGTTGGGTTGGGGGAAAGGATGTTCTCACTCATAAATAAAATCTCAAAATATCCTCCCTACTTCTCCTGACACCATGACTCAGAATCCCCTTTTCGTTTGTGAGATGTTCTGGCTCTGTAACTCAGCATTGCCCCCATTGTCTCTGTGGGGACCTTCAACTTGAGAAGGACCAGTGGGGCCTGGCAGATGGTGGTGGAGCCAAGCTACACCCTCCCTGCTGGCCTGAGACCCAAGGATAAGCCCAATTGCCACACTTCCTGAGGCCGACTCTGCACACAGCCTCTTGCTTTCTCTAGCCAGCCACACAGTGCCACATGGGATAGTGAAAAGGGACTTTACTGCTTAAGGCCAAGAAAACACTCATCATGTTTTCCTTCTTAGCTCATTTTACTGCTCATAGCACTCATCTTTTATGGGCCAGCCTAATGGCATTTCCCACTTCAGATGCTTCCCACTCACACTTTCTGTTTTTATGACTTTATTGCAGGCTCTGCAGAGGCAGAGAAAACCAAAGGGATTTTGAGTTCTTTTTAGTATTTTTAACCAGTGAAGCCAAATTGGACAAAAAGGGCTGCCAAAGGATTGCCAAGTCAACCCTACTGTAGTTCTCATTCTAGGAGAAGTTTCTGGATTCCATGAAGAGGATTTTTGGAGTTCCCCGCATCTGGGTACATTATATATTCTTCCTCCAACCACAGCCAGGTAAAGCCCATCGTAAAGCCCCTGTAACTAATGTAATAGGTAAACCCCCAAATTTTTGTGACTTAGCACATTAAATGTTTACTTCTTATTCATATGCAATCCAACATGGCATTCCTGGTTAGGTAGCTCTTCTCCAAGCAGTGATTCAGAAAGTCATATTCCTTCTATTTCAGGCTCTTTAATCTTCAAGACATAGTTTTGTATCTCTCCATTTAAGCTTGAATATTTATGGGCCAAACCTAGAATTGCCTACATGACTTCTTCACCGTTCTAATGGCTAGAACTAAAATGGTCACAATTAATTGGAAGGAAACCTAGGAAATATAGTTAAGCTGTGTGCCTAGGAAGAAAAAGAAACAGATATTTCAGGTATTAGCAAGTTTCTGACAGCCCCTGTGTGGACCTAACCTTGTTTCTAAGATCTGCTTTTCCTATGAAGAGATTGGGAGCTCTGGTAGCATAGTGCCTAAGGCACTTGACTGCTAACCAGAAGGCTGGTGGTTCAAACCCACCAACCACTCCTCAGAAGGCAGATGGGGCAATCTACTTCTGTAGTGATGCTGCCTCAGAAACCCAAGGAGGGGTCGCTATGAGTTGGGTCTGACTCAACGGCACATAACAACAACAACAACATCAAGAGACTAGCAAGGCTAACTTTTAGTTCCAGCTTCTCAGGGCTTTACAAAACAACCTAGAACAGTTGACTTTTACTCGACTGGAGTTTAGTTCATTTACAAGATGTATCTTTCTCTAGGAATTCTTTTCCATTCTCTTGAAACATCTTGAGGATTCATAAAATGCAGAGTAAGTTTGTCTTGAGTGGTAATAACTAAAAAACAGAAACAAAAAAACTATCAAATGGTTATTTTGCTAAATAAGTATGCATCATACATTGTTTTATTCAGATTTCAACAACAATCTTATGAGATTTGTATTATTATTATACCTATATTATTTGTTGTTGTTGTTATTTGCCGTCGAGTCGGCCCCAACTCATAGTGACCCCTCCTTGGGTTTCCGAGGCAGTATCACTACGGAAGTAGGATTGTCCAACCTTCCTTCCGAGGAGTGGCTGGTGGGTTTGAACCGCCAGCCTTCTGGTTAGCAGTCAAGTGCCTTAGGCACTATGCTACCAGAGCTCCCACCACCTATATTATAGGTGAAGAAAAAATGCAAAGAGGCTAAATATCTTTCCCATTCAGGCAGTTTGACTTTAGTGTCTGCACTATTAGTTACTATAGTGTATTGTAAGTTAGTTAGTAAAAGCAGACGTTCTTTTTTGCTTTTACTTTCATTTTCTTGGGAAAAAGGCTGAGAATGCTACAGATTATAATCATGTTCCTTGTCCTAAGAAAGCTTATAGTATAGCAGGAGTCATCCTTTATTTGGTTTCATCCAGAAAAAGCCCAAGTATGACTTGGTTATAGAAGCCAATTCTAGAATGTGAGAGTAGTGTTTGCAGGTTTTGGATGACACTGTATATCCCAAGTCAGAAGCCTGGAGAGCCTTGTCACATAATGGTATTTTCAATTCCAAAAGACAAAGTCCACTGGGGAACCATCTTCCTACATGGCTTCCAAACCAGGTTTCTGGAACTAGGCTTTGTCTGACCCTGGGACAGTGCACAGGCTTTTAATCTTAGAGTGTTTCTGCTGATGCTCCTTAAAGAGAAAGCTCATGGAGTGAGGCTCCCTGTACAACAAACCAATAACCATCTCAGTGCCTTTATGAGTTAGTCTTCTTGTCAGAAGGAAAATATTTCTATTTCAGCTATTCCTTCATGCAGAAATGGTTCCCAGAAACACATAGGCAAATTGCCACAGGTTCCATCTCCCATGTTCAGAATCTGCTGATTTGAGGAGGATTTCATGTTTCATCATTGAAACTTTTTCCTAAATGATGTTTTCCTTTCTTTGCAACATGGGCTTACATACATCTCATTAAAGTTCTCCAAGTCTTACTTTAACAAAGGCTCATTGTACTGAATCATGGCCAGAGAAGAGCTTCCTTAACTATTCAGAGTTAAGAAGATCAAGACCTTAGTAAAAGAATAAGAATAGAGGACACGAAATCCAGAGTTGGGAAAACTCAGTTTTCTACTCAAACCACCAAATCACCAAACCACAAAAACCAAACCCATTGCCATCAAGTTGATTTTGACTCATAGGGACCCCCTTTGGGTTTCTAAGACTGTTAATTTTTATGAAAGTAGATTGCCTAGTCTTCCTTCTGTGGAGTGGCTGGTGGGTTTGGACCACCAACCTTCTGGTTAGCAGTAAGATGCCTTAGGCACTGTGCTACCAGAGCTCAAACCACCAGGAAATAATATTCTCTCAAGCTTAATAACTTCAGGACATCCTCCATTACAAATCGGAACAAAGCTACTCTCCAGTAAAAATGGAAGGTGTTGAGATTGACAAAAGTTATCTCTTATTTTATGTGTCTTAGTCAGGAGCATACTGTGTGGTGGGGGTATGGCTGGAAGGTTGAGACAAAGGGTGAGGGAACCATATATCACATTAGGCAGTTTGGTTTGATATGTTCATGAACCCCAGCATAGCCTTCTGGAAGGATTCAAGGAAAATGCTGTCAGAAGATTTGAACTATAAAACCAAAAAACCAAACTTACTGCCATTGAGTTGATTCCGACTCATAGTGACCCTCTTTGGGTTCCCGAGGTGGTAAATCTTTATTTAGTAAGTAGATTGCCCAGTCTTCCTTCCATGGACTGGCTGGTAGGTTTGAACCACTAACCTTCTGGTTAGCAGTCAAATACTTTAGGCACTATGCCACCAGAGCTTCCCCCCTCCCTTTTTTTCTGCATGCCTGCGTTCCAAGAAGTGGAGCTCTTGCCACGTGTCTTTATAAATCTCTTTAGACTGTCTCAAGTCTTGGTCTATAGCCCAGCATGTCCACAAGAACAATGGTCAAAAAAGACAGCCCTACAAGCCCCTGCAGTGGCTTGTCAGGACCATTGCCATCTTTAAGTATGTACAGTGTTTATCCTGTGCTCCACCCTTGCATATCTTAATATGGCCCTTATCTTGTGCCACACTATCCCCTGAGCCAGAACAGCAACAGTGCATTGCAGCCACAAACCACAAATACAATATAAGCAACTATAGACCAAACTAAAGGTCAGTCCAAAAGGCTGCTTAGAATTCTTTGCCTCCTACAATGTGAAAGTGTCAGGGAAAGTCAGTACCCACTACCACACTGCCCTCTCCACAAGGCCTCATAAATAAAGTTACCCTTTGGGAGTTAACTAATGAGTTAGCCTTTCCCTGGTGACAACTCTAGCTGAGTGTGTAACCCTTCTATCCAAGAGTCAACACAAGCCATACTTAATATTTTACAGCAAGGTAAAAAGAGCTGCTTGTGGAATAGAGATGATTTACATGCCTGGAAATTATATTCACCCCAAATTCATTCAATTAAATCTTCAACAATGGCTCATCAGCATGTATTGAACACTTATTTTTCTCAGGGCACATTATTAAGTGCAGCTAATAAATAGATAATTAAGAGCTGGTCCATACAATTTAGGAGATCACAGTCATGTAGTAGAAACAGACTGGAAACAGAAACAATCAAAAATAAACATGAACTTTATGGCACCACACAGGTGAAACAGTTAGGTCAAGTCTTTGTTCGAGGAAGGGTTCCTGGGGAGAATGATGGGTGGTTGAAAGCAAGACTCCTTAATACAACTACAGAATAAGCTGAGGACCAGTGACTATTATCAGGCTGGCTTACAGGAATGCTCCAAGGAAAGGCAGAAGCTCACTATCAGTATGCCCGTGGAATTCAGGGAAATTTTATGTCAGAGGAAATGATTCTGGAATATTAGGAAATAACAACACATGGTCTATGATTTAGATTTCAAGGGGCCGAGTGCCATTGTATAGGTGGAAGCTCGGTTTGATAAAAAACGTTGGGCAGCTTAAGAACTATAAGTGTCAAGATCATAGAAACATTTAGGTCATCTGTCATCTTGCCATATGCTTATATCCCCAACTATTCCAGAAATGATTGCAGGAGCCCCAGCAGAACTTCAACCTTTCTTTCACATCCGGAAAGCAATACCATGTGCGACCACGTCATCTTCACACCGGGAACCTGATGACGTGAATGTGTGCAGACACTTAACCCACCACAGAAAAGGCAAGCACAGAGTGAAAAGGTCACTTGTGGGAAGGTGTGAGATGTGTAGGGAAAGCCAAATCACAGAAGAGTTACCCATGCCAGGGCCAAGTCAAGCAAGATTCAATAAGAGACGTCTTGCCTGTTCAGGCATTTCATAAGCCCACACTCAAGAGTGCTAGCAGGACCCAGAGATCCAAAATTATGAGTTATTTAACTTGGCCCCCAGCATGACTAGCTCTTTTGTGACTTGGCCGTTCTTGGGGATGTCACACCTCCATTCTACTGGACTTTACTGCAGAATGTTTTTTTAGGTGTACTTTATACCTTCAATGACATAGTCTTTTCTGTTTAGAGAAATAATTAAAGAAGAACCAGTAGTGAATATATTAATTCCAGCTCATTATCTCAGGAAAAAAGCTGCTTTGTGAAGAGCTGTTCCACAGGATCACAATCTCAAGTAGGACCCACTCTTCCAAATAAAAACATCTTTTCTCCCACAGCATTAAGCAGTAGGCACTGATCAGAACTAAGATTTATGTAGGTGGTAAGAAAGAGATGGGAGGATGGTAGAGTAACTGTTAGACTTAAATGTAGAGCATAGATCTTTGGCTCCAACTCTCCTGAAGCCCCACTTCAAGAAACCAAGAGGTCCCTATTTATAGGATTTTTAAGCCTAAGACCTATCATCTGTTCCAAGGAAGCACAGATTTCACAGATTTTTCAAGCATAGAATGGAGCACTGCTATGATTAGAGGAGAGCAGGAAGCTGGCCTAAAGACAAGATCCAGAAATCTGGAGCAATAAGAAATAATCAGAGATCTCTGTAAGGCCTGAAGGCAGTGACTCTCCAGGAGTCTGGCCTTCCAACTCTGTTTTATAGGTCAGGAGATGACAGGATGAAATGCACTCTTATTTGACTTTCATTGATTTCCCCCCGGAAGCAGAGATTTTATTAGCATGTTTTGCTTCTAAAGAAGCTACAGTCTTTGAGCCAAAGCCAGTGCTCTTTCTGCTATTCCATGGAAGGCAGCATGCAAGGAAAGAGTCCTAGACACTTTTAAAAGCCTGGGTTTGAGCCTTTGTTTACATCATTTATTAGATGTGAAATGAAAATGGCCATCTAGGTCCTAGATTGTTAAAAGATAATTTAATCAAAAGTCCTTATTTCAGTGAATACCATATACTAGCTATGCTGGTGTTTGTTCACCTGACTTCCCAATAGAAAATAGTGTGGTAGCAAAAGATTTCTCAAAAGATAGGATTGGAATATCATAACTGCCTGCTCTAATAAAGCTGACCCAGGGAATCTTTGAATAACTGGGAATCTTGCTTGAGTAATATTGCAATTGATAACAGCACTTGTATGGTAAGTTGGGTATCCAGGGATGCTCATTTGATGTTTCACTGGCTCACTCATGAGAATGAGCATGGGCTGCATGGGCAGAACACTACTGGGTTCAAGTCCTGGCCCTGTCACTAGTCAGCTGCCTGATATCTTCGAGATTTTCCAGGCAGGCCTTGATTTCCTGTCTTTAAAATAGAGATATTTTAGGATGGATTGAGTTTTTGTTTACAGTGATGGCAATTTTGGCAGTGGATATTGGTGATGGTTGCACAACATGATTGATGTAATTGATGTCACTAAATTGTACATGTGAAAAATGTTGAATTGGGAAATGTTGTTTTATCTATATTTTTATCACAAGTAAAAAGAAAGGAATCTGAGAAAAACTTACAGGTGTTACACAAGGTGATTTCCAAATCTCCACCATCTCTGATACTGCACGAAAGATTGTCAGGTGTCATATATGATTTTTGGTTAATCTTTCTAATAGATTCTGTTGAAAGAAAAACAAGTGAAAATGAAAGCTCAGTAATAAACTGACAAACCTCATTTAAGTAGCAAACTAAACTTGAAATCTCAGATATATCATCTCTGCTGTACACTTTCGAATGTATCTTAATTAGTTTTCCTTGAAATATCTTCTTCACAGATATTTTTTTGAGAAAATCTTCGAGTAGATATTTATTTACCTTCCAGCATTGTGTAGTGAATATTCTTATATTTAGAATCAGAACCCAGTTCTTCCACTTACTGGCATTCAGTTTCTCTGAACCACAGTTTTCTTCATCTGTAAAATAGGAATAATATAGGTGTCTTTGACTTATGGTAGGGGAAGGAATCAATTACTTGAATTTGAATAGTATTTATGAACTCTACACATACTTTGGGCCCACTAGTGGTTATAAGGAGTGCTGGTAGTGGTTAAGATATTTGGCTGTTAACCAAAAGATTGGTGGTTCCAAACCACGAGCTGTTCTGTGGAAGAAAGATGAGGCAATCTGCTTCTGTAAAGATTTACAGCCTCGGAAACCCAATGAACATCACTATGAGTAGGAATCAAGTTGATGGAAGTGAGTTTGGTTTTAGTTTGAGTGGATTATAGGAGTCCCTGGGTAGCATAAATGGTTAAGTGCTCAACCACCAGCCAAAAGTTGGTGGTTCTGACACACCCAGAGATACCTCAGAAGACAGTCCTGGTGTTAAGCTTCCAAAGGGTGGCAGCCATAGGAAGTCTCCATAGTACAGTTCTACTCTGAAATAGATGGTACACCATGAGTTGGAATCAACTCAACAGTAACTGATTTTATTCTTTTTACAAGATTATAAAAGTTAAGGATAGAAGGAATTTTATGTTTTTTATTTTTTCCACAAATTTCACTTCATTTCATATTCTTAATGTGTTGTTGTTGTTATGTGCCGTCGAGTCAGACCCGACTCATAGCGACCCTTCCTTGGGTTTCCAAGGCAGTATCACTATGGAAGTAGATTGCCCCATGTTCCTTCCAAGGAGTGTCTGGTGGGTTTGAACTGCCACCTTCTGGTTAGCAGTCAAGTGCCTTAGGCACTATGCTACCAGAGATAGCATAATATTGAAGTCATAACAGGTATTAAATTAAAATGAGTTGCCTTCATCTGATAAGGATTAAATCTTTTCATTACATATTCACTTATTAAAAACAATTACAAAAGTAATTGATGCTTGTAACAAAATAAAATATTAAAGTGTTTTCAATAAAAATAAGATTTACCCTGACATACTATTATTAATTATTACGTATTTGTCTTTACAGCTTTTTTTTCCCTAGGCCTATTCAGCCTCCACATTGGCATATATACTCATACTTAGATATACACTTATATAGGGTTTTATTTATTTACTTCCTTAAATTTTATTTGTTTTCACCCAGAAAATGACAATACCATAATATTACTTATAGATAACTTTTTTTTAAAAAATTCATTTATCCCATAGCTGTCTGTACAGTATTCCCTAATATGGATGTACTATATATATTTTTATCCAGTTCTCTATAGATAAACATTTAGGTTTCCTATTTTATTTTATTTTTTTGTCAATACAAACAGTGCTTCAATAAAATTTTAAAATACGTATTTTGATCACCCACCAGCCACTCCTCGGAAGGAAGGTTGGGCAATCCTACTTCCGTAGTGATACTGCCTCGGAAACCCAAGGAGGGGTCGCTATGAGTCGGGGCCGACTCGACGGCACATAACAACAACAACAACAACATTTTGATCATCTGTAAACAATAAATCTTAACTAACCCTAGTGCTAGCTGTTTATGGATCAAATCTGCTGGAAAATTATGTTGGATCCCAAAGATAGACTTGGCTCTTAGTGACTTATCAAGGCTTCTTCAGCTCTCTCATAATCCTCAAATGAACAAAGCTTACTCAACAGCTGCCACCAGCCCTGGTTTCCTCAAATGGATCATCTTGTGGGTTTCAGTAGACCTAACCATGAACACATTGGGTTCTGGCTCTAATAACCTCCCCTTATCTTCCACAAATGTACAGGGCAGGGGTAGGGTTCTCCCTGCCTTTAACCAAACATAGACACTTTTAGCAATAGTTTTCCTGGCATCTGTTCTACCAGGTTCTTAATCTCGGGACCATTAGTAATTGACACCATAAATAAGATCTCTGGTGAGTGCCTGGAATCTTGGGATGGGCCAGGAATTTGTCCTGGGATTCAAGGGGATCTGACAAGAGCAGTCTTGAGGTAAACTAATATCTATGACAAAAAAAGGGTGACTCTAGCACATAGCTGAGTGGATACGCAGGTTTCCTAGCCTGGAGGTGCTCCATAAATAAGATAAAGTTTCCTGACCTATCTCTGGGATTATTTGTAGTCATGGTTACAGCATGTGGTAATTACAAGTGGTTTCTGTCACTAAGGGACTAAGGGACGTCAGACTTCAGGCTTTAGATCAGAGGTGGAAAACTGGTGGCATGTTGTTAAAAATCTCTCAGTATTTAAAAAATAATTTGCCAACATTTATAAATTTGGATATTCTACAGAAAAGGTTGAATTTCTGATAACTCTTGGGGGTAAAAAAAAAAAGCAAAGGAAAGTCTGACAATACTGGGAGCTGAGTAGGGCTGCCCCTTCAGAAGGGTCATACATTTTCTTATCTGACAAAGTCTTCATCTGGTCTGCTTCACTGGTGTGTGAGTTTGCGGCTTTGAGCTTCTGATTTGGATGTGATGACATTTACAAGTCGAAAATTCTGTTGCTGCTTATTGTGAAGCAGACAGAGTAACCATTCACAGGGGATGGATTTATTGGGCATCTTCAGGCTGTCAGTCTTCAAATATCTGTTCTTTCATTGAACAGAAGACAAAAATGCTAACACTAAGATTCACTTGGTGATAAGTAAGAGCTGACAGTTATCCTAGCAAAATTATCATCCCCATCTTACAGATAAAGAAACTGAGGCACAAAGAATTTAAATAAATGGAGAAACATGCAGATAAAGAATCAAAGCCCAGAATAGTTAAATAAATTGCTTAAGGTCACAGAAGTATTAGATGGTAGAGTCACTATTGGGCTCAGGGAGTTTAATTCAAGGTTGTGCTTGGAAACCTAGATTTCACTTTATCCACCCCTTCCAAATATGAGAATGCTCCCAGGTAGAGACTTGGAGTGTTCATCACCTCGCACAAGAGCAATACCTTTAGTTGTGTCTCCACAAGGGCATAGGATGGGTTTAAAGGAGAGTGGGTAAGGTATTAAGAATTTTCCAGTTGAAAATTAGGGCTTCACAGAAGGAAGGACATGGGAAGAACCCTGGTACTTAAGAAGATGGAGTTTGAAAAACAGTATTTGATACAAGAAAGATGGGCTTCTGATAAATTGAGGACCCAGAGGGTCCAAGACTCATTAACATGACCAAGAGGATTTTAAGCTGAATCTGAGGGTGAGGTCAAAAGCAAAAGTTCAGAATGAGATGGAGCTTGCAGGAAAAAAAAAAAAAAAAGCACTTAAAACGACAAATTCCCTTTTTTTAAGTTTAGAATCATTTTGTGACTGCTTATGATGTATGTCAGGCAATGGAGGAAGCCAAGTTTCAAAGTTTCTGACAAGTTCCGCTTTTCTTCACCAAGGAGAACTGTCTTAATACACAGTAAAGTGTAGAACAGACAAAATTAACATGGAATTGGAGGCCAAAATAGATGAGAAAACAGTATGAGAGCCCTAGTAAGAAGGTAAATATGGCTCAAGGGGAAGTATGTAGGGTTGGTATTGGACAGACTTGGGTTTGACTCCAAACAGCCTGATTGTAATTGTGTAGCCTTTGTCAAATTTCTTCTCTGAACCACAGTTTTCATAGGATTGTGGTTAGGATTAAATGAGTATGTGTGCAAAATGCTTGGTACATAGCAGACCTTCAGCACATCGCTGAGTGGATGTACAGGTTTCTCAGCCTGGAGGTGCTCCATAAATAAGATAAAGTTTCTGACCTATCTATGTGGATTATTTGCAGTCATGGTTATAGCATTTGGTAGCTGCAAGTATTTCTGTGACTTGGGGAGTGGGATGTCAGACTTCATTTGAGTTTATTTCTCCAGATCAGGTGAATTACATCCTGGATTCTAGAAAAACTTAACAGACGAATTGATGAAGCCATCATTGGTAATGGTTAAGAAACCATGAATATTCAGAGAAAATCTTAGAAAACTGCAAAGGAGAAAATTATTTTGAAAGGGGAGTTGGTAGGAAGAGAGTTTAAACACTATAAATTTAGTGTCAATTGTTGTGGTTAAGTTTGTGTGTCATTTTGGCTGGGCCTGGTTGAGTGGCTGGGCAGCAGGATGTAGTATTCCCTATGATGAGACTCGTAATCAACTCCATGGTGGAATATACTGTGAGCAGCTGAGTAGATGCCTTTGATATGTGGTCTGCTTCCTGCATATAAGAAACAGCTTTGGGAATGGTTTCTAGTTTATGGCACACTTGAAGCCTGCATGTAGCCGTGTCATTGTTCAGCAGCCTGCCATGGTCTGCCAACCTTGGGACTTCCAATGGACTTGAATTAATTGCCTGCTGTGTGATTTGGTAACATTGGGACTGTGCCTTTTTACTTGTCAACCTTGGACTTGTCAGCCTCAGCAGTCAGCAGCTGAGTGAAGAAAAGACTCCAGTTTCAGTGGGGCGGGAGCAGGAGGTAGAGCTGAAGCTCAAGGTTGAGGGGCTTTCACCCAGACCCTGGAGCCTGACACTCTGAACTCAGACTTAAAGCCTCCAAACTGTGAGAGATTAAACTCCTGTTTGTTCAACTCATCCCATTTGTGGGTATATTCTTGTCAGAGTGGTACCAGGTAACCAGAATATCAATCTAGGCAAAATTCTGGGGTAGATTATTAAACAACAGATGGTTTGAGAGTGCTTGGGAAAGACAGCAATGGTTACTCAGAACCACCCCAGATTGTTAAGAAAAAGACATTACAAGGAAATTCTACTTTATCATTTTCTGAAAACTACTAACTAATTAAGAGAATGCTATAAAATTGTTGATTACACTATTAGTGTGACATTTGACAAAGATTTCAAGATATTTTCTGGGCAAGATGGTGAGACATGGATTGAACAATAGGGTCTGAGAATATAGAACTCAGATAATGTTAATGAGTGGACTAAAGAGAGCCCCCAGGAATACATCACAGGGTTCTGTACTTGCCCTTATCCTCTTTAACATATTTATCAGCAGTTTGGATATAAATAGATTATATAACTTCAAAATTTGTAGTTTATATAAAAAATGGAGAGAAGAAAATAAGGTACTGACTCACAGAATCAAGATTCAAAATATATGAGAAAACTTCTAAATGGGTCAATAGTTAAAATTAGCAAATTTAACAGAAATGCATATTTATTATTACTTATAAATTCTAAAAGTTGCAGTTCTGGAAAGTACAGAAAAGGGGAGAACAACATTGAAAGGAGCACATTTGAAAAAAGGTCCGTTTTTTTTCGGTCCTCGTTTTAAATTTGTTAATTGGAATTTCAATATGAGTCAAAGTATCTTGTAACTACTAAAATAGTGGTTTAATTTTCAGGCTGAAGTGACGAGATTAAATGAGGTAACAAATACACTAGAACCCAGTTAGAATATTTTTGTAGTAGTAGTAGTAATAGTTTACAGGCTCCATAGCCTGATCTTTCCCTTGTTACCCTCCCAAGAGGGACCGGGTCTCCGGGAGCAAGGTAATCAGGGGCGGGCTTGTGCTTACTCACTGATCTGCACTGAACACTTTCCCTTGTTACCCTCC
>NW_006921597.1:4689090-4700423 GCF_000298275.1 Orycteropus afer afer
ATACATGATCCTTGACAGAGCTAAGAACTTCCTGTCCTTGGAGAGTTTCTGTGGAGGCTGAAGGAATATCACTCAAGGATATTGTTGAAAGGTTTCCTAAACTGGGTAGAAACTTCAGTTCTATAATCTTGTGGAAACATAAGATGTTATACCTAGTTTAACTTTTGCTGTGGGCCTCCACTTTCTCACTTGGCATTATGCGTGGAAACAGGCCTTTATAAATTTACCATGCAAACACAGTAAAAATTTCTTTAATTCAGACTAACTGAGCAGGGTGTGTATGTGTGAAGTTTTGGGGGTGGTGGTAAAAGGAATTAAACTGTAAGAAAGCTGGTCTGAATTAAGAAAGAATAATATAATACTTGGGAGCTCTGGTAGCATAGTGGCTAAGACACTTGACTGCTAACCAAAAGGCTGGAGGTTCAAACCCACCAGCCACTCCCCGGAAGGAAGATGGGGCAATCTACTTCCGTAGTGATACTGCCTTGGAAACCCAAGGAGGGCTCGCTGTGAGTCGGGTCCTACTTGACGGCACATAACAACAACAATATAATACTTAAAACGTCAATTTGGTTTATTCCATTATTTTCAACCAGGTTAAATCTTACCTTATTTCAGATCTGTTTTTAGTAAATAAGCCTATCTCATTGTGTGTGTGTGTTTGTGTGTGTGTGTTTCGACAAACATCAATGCTTTTAAATGGAGTAATTGGTTTTCATTTAAATGAGTTAACAGCAAGTCCCCCTATATTCTTGTTTCCCTCCCCCTATATGGCTTTGTCCATCTTTTAAAATATGTACTAGAAATGCAAACTGAGGTCTAGACTCTGTTCTAAGCATTAAAAACTCTGAGTTAGGTATGTTTGAGCTAATGAGGAACATACATTACAAATTTTTCTTGTTCTATAAGGCAAGTCTTTGAAGAATTTCTACCAATACTTCACTTAGGTGTAAAGAGTTAAGCAAAAACAATTAAGTTTTAAAGCAACTTTTTATTTGGATTCATACCTAATTTGGGCTAGACTTCTTCTTCCCTTCTCCTCTGCTGACCATTTGCTCACAACTGATTAGTTAGGTTTGCTATGCTTTTTTGGTGCTTCTCTCCCTTTCCTTCCATCAAAGTTGGCAACGATTATGTATCCTGGGCTCTAGAGCCCTAAGAAAGCTGTGGGAGGGCACTGAGCTGCCAGAATAATGATTTGCTGAAATGACTAATACTTCGTATGATACAACTGAAGGGCTTCATTGCTGTTGTGTAGACCCAGTCTTTCCGGGAGGAAGGCAGAAGGCGGAGACTGGAGTTCCAGCTCTGCCTTTCATCACCTATGGAAATTTGGGCAAGTGCTTAACTTTTCTGAACTTCCGTTTCCACATTTCTAAAATGCAAATTATAAGGGCACCTGTCCCTAATTTCAAAATAGCGCACCTGTCCCTATTTTCTCAGAGTAATATGTCAACAGTGTAATATAAATGAATGAAAGTTCTTTGTAACTAAGGAGGTTGATTTCCTGATGCTTTCCCTTCTCTCCCACGACCCCTCTTTCTTTCATTTTATTTTATTTATTTATTTTTACCTTAAAAGTTACTTCACAGACCATTACAGTCAAAAGATACTGAACTTTTGCACAATATCCCTGGTTCAACATGAACGTTTTGCAGTGACTCCCCTTTTCCTTGCCGATTTCAGTGATTGAAAAAGTGTCTTCCAGGACTTTGACCTGGTTCATTCCAGTTTGACCCCCTGCTGAAAATTTGCATTTCCACTGAAGATACACTGAATCAGAATCTATATTTTAACAAGATCTCCAGGAGATCTTTATGTATACATTCCTATAGATCCCCTTATGCATACATAAGAATCACCTGGGGATCTAAAAGAATCTCGTTAGACTGTCCATTCTGATTCAGTGTATCGGGGTAGAAAAACCAATTCTCAGCAGGAGGCAGAACTGAAAGGAGCTACTTTAAAGCCCTGGTCTCCTCCCCTGGACTCCAAGAACCCGGGAGAGTTGAATTGGACATAGATAGAAACATTCTGGGGAAATGTTTTGCTTCCTCAGAGAGACAGGAAAAAAGCAGTTTGCCAGATAGGTCTTCTGTGTCCAGGGTCAGACTTAACTGCCAATTCCAACAATGAAACAATGTTCTGCTTTTTTAGAAAAAGAAAAATATATATACATGCATATATATGTATCCATATATATGTACATATATAGCTCAAGAACAACCTCCTTCCTAAATCCATGCACTTATGGACAGCTGATCTTGGGCAAAGTGTTGAAGTGCATAAAATGGGGATGAGCTAGTATCTTTAATAAGTGGTGCCGGCAGGATTGGACATCTATTGGCAGACAAAGGAAACAGGATCCATATCTTTCACCATACACAAAAACTAACTCAATACGGATCAAAACCTAAATGTCAAACCTGAAAACGTAAAGATTATCAAAGGAAAAATAGGGGAAAACTTAGGAGCCCTAATTCATGGAATAAATATGCTATCAAACATAGCTAAAAATGCACAAAGGGCAGAAGACAACCTAGATGACTGGGATCTCTTAAAAATTAAACATTTATGTACATTAAAAGACTTCACCAAAACAGTAAAAAGAGAACCCACTGACTGGGAAGAAATTTTTGGCAATGACATATTGGACAAGAGTCTAATCTCTAAAATTTATAGAAAACTTCAACATCTAAATGGCAAAAAGACAAAGAATCCAATTGAAAAATGGGCAAAAGACATGCACAGACACTTCACCAAAGAGATAATTCACAAGGCCAACAAACACATGAGGGAATGTTCATGATCATTAGCCACCAGAAAAATGCAAATGAAAACAACAACGAAATATCATTTCACTCCTGCATTGATAGCAAAGTTCAAAGAAACAAAGCACAACAAATGCTGGCCAGAATGTGGAGAGACTGCAACCCTCATGTATTACAACTGGGAAGGTAAAATGATACAACCATTGGAGAAAACAGTATGGTGCTTCCTTAAAAAATTGGGAATAGAAATACCATATGATTCAGCAGTCCCACTACTGGGTATATAACCTAGAGAAATAAGACACGAACAGATATGTGCACATCTACATTCACAGCAACATTATTCACAGCAAAATAATGGAAACAATCTAAATGCCCATCAACAGATGGATATCAAATAAAAAAACTATTGTACATGCACATAATGGAATACTATAAGATGTTAAATAATAACAATGAATCTGCAAAATAAATCATTACATGGATGAACCTGGGGTGAAATTAGTCAATCGCAAAAGGACAAATATTATACCTGACTATTTTGCCTTAAAGGTTATTTCATGGACCATTACAGCCAAAAGATACTTAACTTTTGTACAATCTCGCTGATTCACTGTGAAAGTTTTGAGTGACTTCCCTTTTCCCTGCCAGTCTCAGTGACTGGAAAAGTGTCCTTCAGGGCTTTGACCTGGTTCATTCCAGTTTGACCCCCTGCTGTTAATTTGCATTTCCACTGAAGATATATTGAATCAGAATTATATTTTAACAAGGTATATAACTAAGGTATATAACCATATTTTATATACATGCATATATATATATTTTATATTTTAACAAGGTATATAACTATAAAAAGTCAAGAAAAGATTTACTCACAGAAAGAAATACTCTTTGAGAGTTGTCAGGGGTGAGATGGTGAAAAAGTGTATATCACTAACTAGAGGGCTGTGGTAGTTCAGTTTGTGTGTCAACTTGGCTGGGCCTGGTTTTGAGTGGCTGGCAGCTGGATGTAGTTATTCCCCATGATGAGAATGGTAATCAACTCCATGGTGAATCTACTGCAGCAGCTGAGTAGCTGCCTTGGGGATGTGGTCTTCTTCCAGTATATAAAAGCACAGCTTTGAGAAGGTCTCTGAGCCTTTTGGCATGCTTAGACCCTGCCTTTGTCAAGTCATCAGTGAGTGGCATGTCATGTCATCTGCCAATCTTGGGACTGTTTCTGCACTTGAACTAGTGTCCTGCTGTGTTGCTTGATAATCTTGAGACTATGACATTTTACTTGTCAATCTTGGGTTTATCAGCCTCAGCAGCCAGCAGCTGCCTGAGTTAATAGAAGCCTTAAACTTCAGTGGGCTGGGAGCAAGAGGCAGGGCCCCTAGAGATCACACTTTGAACTTGGAATTTTAGTCTCCTAAACTTTATTAAGAAAATAAATGCCTGTTTGTTAAAGATTTATTAAGAGAGTACATCGCTGTTTGTTAAAGCATCTACCTTGGCTTTTCTGTTAGAGCAGCCCTAGAGAACCAAAGCAAGGGTAGACACATACTAACTTGGGTGAAGGGAAAGGCAACATCCAACAGGGAGAGGTTAGCACAAAATGACCAAGGCAGAGGATAACACTGGAAGAAGCATAAGAGTTAAAGGCAACAAAAGTAAATACAATTACATACACAATCCTGCAATAATAGTAACAATAATAATCTACAAGTAGACACATAGATAAACACTAAAGCTGCCCATGAGTGACAAGGTGAATTGGATGAACTACACCAAGGAATATATATAGGTTTGACAGAGGATATTTCTATATTTTATGTGTATGTGTTACAAATATATTCATGAATATAGTAGAGTGCACAGGGAGCAAAGTTATGAAAACTTATTAGCCATAGCCAAAAACTTTGAGGGAATGAGTCACTGGATCTGAGGCTCAGGACCACAGTCTCAGGGGACATCAAGAATATTGGCATAACAGAGTCCAGAGAGACAAAGTACTATATCCTACCTTGCTGAGTAGCTACTGGGGTCTTAAAAGCTTGTGAATAACCACTTAAGGTGCCACTATTGGTCTTTCCCTGTCTGGAGCAAAGGAGTGAGGAAAATCAAAGATGCAAGGAAACAATTAGTCCAAAGGGCTAATGGATCACATGAACCACAACCTCCATGATCCTGAGACAAGAAGAACTAGATAGTGCCCAGCTATCACTACCTACCCTCTGAAAGAGATCACAATAGGAAGTTCTGGACAGAGAAGGAGAAAAATGTGGAACAAAACTCAAAATAAAGGTGAGGTTCTGGTAAGACGTGGAATAGGCAGAAAGACTGCACAGACCTTCTTCAACAAAGAAAAGGGGAACCAATTAACAGAGATACAGAAGATAATCCTGGAGCCCTGATCTTTAAAGGGAAAGATGTGGAAGTGAACTAATCTCCAACTCTTGCATGAAAACACCAAAAAACAAGACATATGGATTTGCCTGTCAGTGATCTTGATGGCATGGACAGTTTGGATATTGCCATATGGTGTTAGGACCTATGAATTAACCTGAAAATTGGCCCTGTTAACCAGGGGCTGCATGGAGGACTGCTCTGGTGGCTGGTGAAGAAAAGGGGAAGTAGCAAAGAGGAAAGCAGGCTGAGCTGTGGACTTTTGCCTGTCCAGAGGGTGCAGCCATTTTGAATGTTTACAAGTGGTTGGACCATTTTGGATATTTACAGGGACAGCATTTTTCCAGATTCCAGGGACTTAAGAATAGGCTCCACTTCTCAGGAACCACAAGGACATTCCGGACACCAATAACAGGAAAGGTACAATATTCTCCTTGTTACTCTTATACCCCACACCTTTTTAGTGAGCAGAGGTGCGGCCATCCCTCACTCCTACCCAATTTCTGGGCCAGCAGGAATTCCATCTCAGTCGGTGTGCTCTTACAGAGGCTGGGTGTCCTGACCTACCCTGCCCAGTTTTTTTTTTAGTTTATTTTTGTCTGTTTTTAAATTATTATTATTATTGTCGTTGTTCTCTTTATTATTATTCTTTATTCTTCCCTTCCCAGATTCTAGCTTTTAGCTTTTTCTCTCTTCCCTGTTCCTAGTTCCTATTTTTTTCTTTCTCATGGTTAACCCCATTCCTTGTTTTTCTTTTTGCATTATCCACACTTTTTTCTTCATTAGTCTTCTACTCTACCTTTTTTCTCTTATTGACCTCCCCCTAGATGTTGTGGGTTTTTTTTTTTTTTTTTTTTTTTTTCTTGTGTGTTTTTACATGCAGTGTTTTTTGTCCACTTGCTTTTACTTTTTTGATGGTTGTTTGATTACTGTTTTTGTCTAACTGAGTGGGAGACAACAACAGTGCCCATATGACAAAACTACACCCACCCTGCAGCTTCAGGTACTGAGTGAGAGCCACCACCACTTCCTTCTCCACCAACTGGCCAACAATAAACAACCACCAAGAAGAGTCTGGCTCACCCTTCACTGTTCTTCATAAACAGTTAACAGAGATCTAAATACAATGTCACAATGTCTTGGAGACAACAGACCATCACAGTCCACACAAAGAAGCAAGATAAAGTGGTAGAAACAAGGGAGCAGCAGACAGACTCAGAACACATCCCTGAGAAAGAAACAGCATTGGAACTCCCTGATAAGGAATTCAAAAGAATTATATTTAGGTGCCTTCAAAAAATTGAGAGACGGATCAAGGAAAACACTGACAAAATTAAGGAAAACACAGACAAAACACAGACTCGTAACGACCCTGTGTAACAACAGAATGAAACACTGCCTGGTCCTGCACCAGCCTCACAATCCTTGCTATACCCGAGCCCATTGTTGAAGCCACTGTGTCAATCCATCTCGTTGAGGGCCTTCCCATTTTTCATTGACCTACCACTTCAGCAAGGAGCTCTGGTGGTGTAGTGCCTAAAGCATTTGACTGCTAACCAGAAGGTTGGTGGTTCAAACCCACCTGCCACTCCTCAGAAGAAAGATTGGGCAATCTACTTCCATAGTGATACTGCCTTGGAAACCCAAGGATGGGACACTATGAGTCAGATCCAACTCATCAGCAGTGGGTTACCACTTTACCAAGCATGACAGCCTTCTCCAGGGAATGGTCCTTCTGACAACATGGCCAAAGTAATGAGATGAAATCTGGCCATTCTTGCTTCCAAGGAGCATTCCTGCTGCCCTTCTTCCAGAACAGTTTTGCTAGTTCTTCAGGCAGTCCATGGTACAGTCAGTATTCTGTGCCAACACCACAACTCAAAAGCATCAACTCTTCTTACGTCTTTCTTATTCTTTGTCCAGCTTTCACATGCATATGAAGTGATTGAAAATACCATGGCTTGGGTTAGGTACACCTTAGTCTTCAAAAAGACATTTTTGCTCTTCCTCACTTTAAAGAGGTCTTTTGCAGCAGATTTGTCCAGTGCAGTATGGTGTCTGTTTTCTTGATTGCTGCTTCCATTGGTGTTGATGGTAGAACCAAGTAATATGAAATCTTTCACAACTTCAATCTTGTCTCCATTTATTGTGATGCTACTTATTGGTCCAGCTGTGACGATTTTCATTTTCTTTATGTTGAGATGCAATCCCTACTGCAGACTGTAGTGTTTAATCTTCATCAGTAAATGCTTCAGGTCATGTTCTCATTCAGGAAGCAAGATTGTGTCATCTGCATATCACAGGTTGTTAAGGACCCTTGCTCGAATCCTGATGCCACGTTCTTCTTCATATAGTCTAGCTTTTCAGATTATTTGCTCAGCATACTGAATGAGTAAGTATGGTGAAAGGATACAACCCTGACACACTCCTTTCCTGATTTTAAACCATGCATTATCCCTTTGTTCTGTTTGAATGACCGCCTCCTGGTCTATGTATAGGTTCCTCATGAGTAAGATTAAGTGTTCTGGAATTCCCATTCTTCTCAATGTTATCCATAATTTGTTATGATCCACACAATCAAATGCTTTTGCATAGTCAGTAAAACACAGGTAAACATCTTTCTGGTATTTTTTGCTTTGAGCCAAGATCCATCTGACATCAGCAATGATATATATCCCTTGTTTCACATTCCCTTCTGAATCCAGCTTGGGTTTCTGGAATTTCTCTGCCAATATACTGCTGCAACCATTTTTGAATTATCTTCAGCAGGATTTTATGTGTGTGTGATAATAATGATATTGTTTGATAATTTCCATGACTGTTGGATCACCTTTCTTTGGAATGGGTACAAATATGGATTTCTTCCAGTCTGTTGGTCAGGTAGCTGTCTCCCAAATTTCTTGGCATAGACAAGTAAGTGCCTCCAGCGTGGCATCCATTTGTTGAAACATCTTGATGGGTACTCCATCAATTTCTGGAGCTTTGTTTTTCAACAATTCCTTCAGAGCAGCTTCCTCTTCCTCCTTCAGTACCATTGGTTTTATGTATATATATATACATTATATATATATATCATATGCCACCTCCTAAAACAGATGAACATCAACCAATTTTTTTTTTTTTTTTTTTTTGTACAGTGACTCTGTGTATTCCTTTCATCTTCTTTTGATGTTTCCTGCATCATTCAATATTTTGCCCATGGAATCTTCCAATATTGCAACTCAAGGCTTGAATTTTTTCAGTTCTTCAGTTCTTTCAGCTTGAGAAACACCAAGTGTGTTCTTCCCTTTTAGTTTTCTAACTCCAGGTCTTTGCACATTTCATTATAATAATTGACTTTGTTTTCTCAAGCTGCTCTTTGAAATCTTTTGTTCAGCTCTTTTATCTTGTCACATTTGCTTTAGCTACTCTCCATTCCAAAGCAAGTTTTAGTCTTTTCTGCCATCTATTTTGGTCATTTCTTCCTTTCTTGTCTTTTTAATGACCTTTTGCTTTCTTCATGTATGATGTTCTTGATGTGATCCCACAATTTGTCTGGTTTCTGTCATTGTTTTTCAAAGTATCAAATCTATTTTTCAGACACTCTCTAAATTTAGGTGGAATATAATCAAGGTAATATTTTTGCTCTTGTGGACTTGTTTCAGTTTTCTTCAGCTTCAACTTGAACGTGCATATGAGCAGTTGATGGTCTATTCCACAGTCAGCTCTTGGCCTTGTTTTGGCTGAAAATGTTGAGCTTCTCCATCGCCTCTTTCCACAGATGTAGTTTGTCTGCTTCCAGTGTATTCCATCTGGCAAAGTCCATGTGTATAGCCGTTATTTATGTTGTTGAAAAAAGGTATTTACAATGAAGAGGTAATTGGTCTTGCAAAATTCTGTCATGCAATCTCCAGTGTCATTTCTATCACCAAGGCCATATTTTCCAACTACTGGTGATTTTTCTTTGTTTCCAACTTTTGCATTCCAATCACCTGTACTAAGCAATACATCTTGATTGCATATTTGGTCAATTTCAGATTACAGAAGTTGGTAAAAATCTTCAATTTCCTCATCTTTTGCTTGGTGGCTGGTATGTAAATTTGAATAATAGTAGTATTAACTGGTCTTCCTTGTAGGTATATGGATATTATCTTGTCACTGACAGCATCGTGTTTCAGGGTAATCTTGAAACATTCTTTGTGATGATGAATGCTACTCCATTCATCTTCAATTTCTCATTCCTAGCATAGTAGATTATATGATTGTCTGATTCAAAATGGACAAAACCAGTCCATTTCAGCTTATTAATGCCTAAGATATTAATCTTTATGCATTCCACTTCATTTTTGAAAACCTCCAATATTCTTAGATTCATACTTTGTACACTCCATGTTCAGATTATCAATGGATGTTTGCAGCAGTTTCTTCCCATTTTGAGTTGTGTCACATCAGTAAATGGAGGTCCCAAAAGTTTTACTCCATCCATGTCATTAATGTTGAATCTACTTTGAGGAGTCAGCTCTTCCCTAGTTGTATTGTGAGTGCTTTCTGATCTGAGGGGTCATCTTCTGGCACTATGTTGGACAATGTTTCAGGGCTATTTATAGTATTTTCCCATAATATATCAGACAGTGTTTCACTGCTATTCATAAGGTTTTCACTGGCCAATTTTTTGAGAAGTGATGGCCTCTTCCTTCTTTTGAGTGTGTCTTAGTCTGGAAGCTCTCCTGAAATCTGTCCAATATGGGTGACCTTGCTGGTATTTGAAATACTGTTGGCATAATGTCTAGCCTAACAGCAATATGCAAGCCACCACAATATGACAAACTGACAGATGAGTGGTAGACTCATCTGAGACAAAATGGGAAGAGTGCTGTTATATTGTCAAGATTACAGTCAATGTCATGAATCAAAATGTATATTAATTGTTGAATGGAAAATCAATTTACTGCGTAAACTTTCTGTGAAATCACAGTGAAAAGTTAAAGGAATAATAAAAAAGAAAACAACCTTCTTCCCATTCCAGGAAAGATGTTGGACTGATTGAATTCCTTGCAGGTAAGAGTCAAGGGTAGATATGGCTTTACCACTAACTCAATGTGTAGTTGGGTGTGATGGCCATGAAAATATATCTCACAGACCTTCAACTACAGGAAGACTAGTTGACCAAAGTCCCTACGTCATTCACTTGAAATCCACAACCTCATGTGTGCTGAGATCATGCTTCCCACAGGCTGCTCTGGTCAATGACTGAGCACAGCTCTAATACTAAGGCAGGACCAATCCTGGAAGATACTGGACTCAGCTGTTGGCTGATTCAAGGACTTTTCAAGGCCCTCGTGGAATCTTCCTTATATGGCACTGCAGCCTGGGATACTTCCACCTCATCTTCTCTCACTCTCTCCTTCACTCAGTGTCAGACTTGCTTCCCATTTGGCAGCTCTTCCAGCTTATCCCTGGTTTCCTCCTCATTTTTCTCACACAGATTTCCCCTAATAAAATCTTTGCACTTTTAATCCCAGCTTGACTTCTGCTTTTCAGAGCACCCAGAATACTCATGGCAGCTCATTTAAACCTCTCAGTTTCAATTTAACTATGTTGCAAATTGGTAGTTAAAGGGCAGGGAGAGGAAGTAGAAGAGAAGAGGAGAACTGAGATCAATTTATTATCCATCAGCATCTAGCAAGCGCATTAGTCAGAGAGTCATGACAACTGGAATGCAGCTAGTTTAGAGATGAGAAAGCTGAGGATCAGAGAAATTAAGTACGAGGTCTGAGATTACTGTAGTAGGATGTATAGCATTGCCCCCAAATTCATATCCATTTGGAACTTCAGACTGTGACTTTATTTGGAAACAGGGTTTTTACAGTTATAATTAAGGTAAGGATCAAGATGGATCAGGGTAGACTCTGAACCCAATGAAAATATCCTTATAAGTGACAGAAAAGAACACATGGAGACTCAGAGGGAATAGGGCCATGTGAAGATGGAGGCAGAGATTAGTTATGTGAGATTGGAGCTACGCTGCCACAAGCCAAGGAAGCCACAAGCCACTGGAAGATGGTAAGCAAGGAGAAGCAAAGGGTGAGCCATAGGGTCTTCAGAGGGAGCATGACCCTGTTGACACACCTAGACTCCAGATTTTGGCCCCTCAAACTGTGAAAGAGTCCCTGTTTTTTTTTTTTTTTTTTTTTT
>NW_006921597.1:4707780-4713319 GCF_000298275.1 Orycteropus afer afer
TAAGGAATCTGAGTGCTAATGAGAAGGTTGGTGGTTCAAACCCACCAGCCACTTCACAGAAGCAAGACTGGGCAATCTATTTGTGTACACATTTACTGCCTCCGAAACCCAATAGGGGTCTCTATGAGTCTGAATTGACTCAATGGCAGTGGGTTTGATTTTGGTTTGGTTTTTAGTTTGTGTATGGCAGTCCTAGGAAATCAATACAATTACATAATTAACTACAGATTCTGGATTTAAACACAAATCCATTCTGATTCCAGAGTTATATCTTCTCAAGCACTTTCTTTCCTTTTCTGTCTATTTTATTATGAGGATCAAATGAGAAAACAATTGTGAAAGCACTTTGAAAATGTAAAAAAACAAAGCATTACTCCAAAGCTAGAGATTTTTATTTCTAGTGGTTACAGTCAGAATCAGCTACGTAACTGCAGGGACTACTGCAAAGTAAATATTTTGCGCCCCTTGTTCAAAATTATTATTAATTTCAAGATGGCAACAACAGAGCATAGACTAAGTGCAGTCCCTTAGGCAAGTGGGACACATGAAGCGTAAAGCTAGCTTTGGTTTACAGCAGAATTGTCAGTACATTGGTTGTTGCTGTTAGGTGCTGTCAAGTCATCTCCGACTCGTAGTGACCCTATGCACAATAGAACAAACCACTGTCCAATCCTGTGCCGGCTTCATGATCCTTGCTATCCCTGAGTCCATTGTTGCAGCCAATGTGTCAATCCATCTTGTTGAGAGCCTTTGCCTTTTTTGTTGACCCTCCACTTTACCAAGCATGATATACTTCTCCAGGGAATCGTTCCTTCTGACAGCATGACCAAAGTAGGTGAGATGAAGTCTGGCCATTCTTGCTTCCAAGGAGCATTCCAGCTGTACTTCTTCTAGAACAGATTTATTAGTTCTTTTAGCAGACCATGGTACTCTTAGCATTCTTCTCCAACACCACAACTCAACTTTTCTTTGGTCTTCCTTATTCATTGTCCAGTTCTCACATGCATAAGAGGCGATTGAAAGTACCATGGCTTGGGTTAGTCTTCAAGGAGACATCTTTGCTCTTCATCACTCCAAAGAGGTCTGTTCCAGCAGATTTGTTCAATGCAAATAGTCATCTGAATATGACGTCCTTGACAGCTTCAAACTTTTCTCCTTCCATCGTGAAGCTATTTATTGGACCAGTTGTGAGGATTTTTGTTTGCTTTATATTGAGGTGTAATCCATACTACAGACTGTAGTCTTTAATCTTCATCAGTAAGTGCTTCAAGTCATCCTCACTTTCAGCAAGCAAAGTTGTGTCATCTGCATATCACTAGTTGTTAATGAGTCTTCCCCCAATCCTGATGCTACACTCTTCTTCATATAATCCAGCTTCTTGGATTATTTGCTCAGCATACAAGTTGAATTAGGATGGTGAAAAAATACAACTCTGACACACTCCCTTCTTGATTTTGAACCATGCAGTATCCCTTTGTTCTGTTTGAATGACAGCCTTCTGATCTATGTACAAGTTCCTCATGAGTACAATCAGGTGTTTGGAAATTCCCATTCTTCTCAATGTTATCCATAATTGGTTATGATCCACACAATCGAATGCTTTTGCATAGTCAATAAAACATAAGTAAACATCTTTTTGGTCCTTGCTTTCAGCTGAGATCCATCTGACATCAGCAATGATATCTCTCATTCCATGTCCTCTTCTGAATGCAGCTTGCAGTTCTGGAAGCTCTCTGTCAATATACTACTGCAACTGTTTTTGAATTATTTTTAGTAACATTTTACTTGCATGCAATATTGATGATGTTGTTTGATAATTTCCATATTCTGTGGGATCACCATTTTTTGGAATAGGTACAAATATGGATCTCTTCCAGTCAGTTGGCCAGGTAGCTGTCATCCAAATCTCTTGTCAATCCAGGGACAATCAAAATGAGCTTGTAGGGAATTTCTTAGGGGGGAAAAAACTACTTAAAAATTTAATTGTTCAGAGAGAAAATGAAGGGAAAGAAAATCCAAGTTCCCTGGGGCTCTCAATGCCACAGAAATTATCTCTGGCTATCTTTAGGAGAAGTCACTATGTAATTCAAACAAAACCAGAGACTTTGGAGCCAGAGGGATCTAACAATGTATATGAGAAAGCATAGGTCAGGGGGCAGAATGTGCCTGTAGCAATTCCTTACCAACTCCAGTTACTCTGCATGTTTCTTGTGCTGGGTGTCAAGGCATCTTCTGAAAACATCAGCGAACCTGCACTCCACCCCTTAACTCATGGAAAAGCACAGGCCCTGTTGCTTTCCTCTTTGAACTATAGAAAGCCATGCCTGATAAATTATTTCCAGCTCAGTTTTGGGGGCAGGTTGCTTTCTTGAGGGCATTGCTGCTGACTCCAATTATGGGGTAAACCCTAATCTTAGCCCAGCAGAAACCCACATTTGCCTTGCTTAACCAGATGTGTGGCTCCCTAGTTCTGTGGAGACTTCAGATCCAAACAGCCTTGTTAAGGGTACCTGGGGTTTAGAATGATTATGATACTTTAAAACCAAAACCGTTGTGGTCGAGTTGATTCTGACTCATGGCAACCCCATGTGTTACAGAGTAGAACTGTTCTATAGAGTTTCTTGGCTGTAATCTTTATGGAAGCAGATCACCAGGACTTTCTTTCTCAGGGCCATCAAGTGGGATCAAACCACCAAGTTTTAGGTTAGTAGTGGAACAAAATTGTTTGTGCCAACCAGAGATCTTTATGACACTTTAAGGCAAACAAAAGGCCAGTATGATTCCTGCTGTGGCTGGGGCATCTTTGGTTGGGTCAAATATCCACATGTCTGGAAGAACTTGTGAACCTCTTTGTAAGGCAGCACACAATCTATATGCACATTACCCCAATGGGCATACATTTCCTTTTAAATGGAGCAGAGGAATCCATCAGTATTGTCCTCATTCCTGCTTGGGTTTGACCTTCCACTTTGAGCTTTTGACATAGTTAATAAGAGCTACTCTATCACTCCATGGCCTAAAAGCTGCTGACAGCCTAGAGGAAAATGGTCATGAATCTTAGAATTACTGAGTGGTGAGGACCTCAGTGCCTTTGGGCAATCTAGCACCAGCCTTATCTCTCACAATTTCCCCATTTTTTTTTTTTTTGTGATAACTAATCTCACACTGTTTTCCACTTTTTTGCATTTATAGAGATCAAGAAATATATAGAGTCATTATACTTAAAAAAATTGGTCTATGTTCAACCATTTCAGGATACACTACATCATTAAGGACTGCTGGTACTGAAGGAAGAAGTTCAAGCTATACTGCAGGCATTGGTAAGAATATCCTTGTCTACCTTGTTGACAAAGGGACCCTCTACTTCTTTAAAATGCTACTCAGAAATGCCAACTACTTACTTTATTCTCTCAGCTCTCATTCCCCTCTTTTAATGCAAACACACACATAGATATTATGTCTTTGCATGTTGTTGCTGTCTTCTCAATTAGTTGGTGGATACTTAAGAACAGGAAGTGTTCTTTCTGGTCTTCATAAGCCTGAGTTTTTCACTCTCTAATGCCATAGTAAATTTTCATTAATGTTTTGTGAATGAAAAATAAATAAATGACTCATATTTTGAATAAATGACCCATATTGAAGATCTCTACCAGCATCCTTCCACAAAACCAAATTTTTTTCTAATCCCACTTTCTCTCTCTCTCTTTTTTTTTTGAACATTTTTTCTTGTGGTTTGAGTGAAAGCTTACAGAACAAATTAGTTTCTCATTTAATAATTTATAAACATTTTGTTTCATGACATTAATTGCAATCCTCTCAATGTAACAGCACTCTTTCCAATTCCTCCCTGGTTTCTCCATTTCCATTTGCCCATCTTCCACGCCCCTTCCTGCTGTCTGAACTTTTGTTTTTGGGCAAATGCTACACTTTTGGTCTTGCATGGTTGATTTTTCTGAGAAGCAAGTTCCTCATGGGTGTTATTGTTCACTTTATAGATCTATTATTTGGATGAAAGGTGATCTCCAGGAGTGAATTCAGTTCCAGGTTTCAAGGGTGTTGAAGGGTCGTAGTCCTGGAGGTTCCACCAGTCTCTATCAGATCAGTAAGTCTGGTCTTTTTTATGATTTTGAACTTTGTTCTATATTTTCTTTTTCCTGTTCTGCCCAGGACTTTCTAATGTGATCTCAACCAAAGCAGTTGGTAGGGTTAAATGGGCACCAGCTAGATCTTCTGGTCTCAGGCTAATGGAGGCTGTGGTTTGTGTGGCCATTAGATCTTTGGACTAATTGTTTCATTGAGTCTTTGATTTTGTTCACGCTTCTTTGCTCTGGATGAGAAAAGACCAATAGTTGTATCTAAGATGGCCAGTTGCAAGCTTTGAAGACCCTAGTCGCTGCTCCTCAAAGTAGTTTTATCAGCAGTGTATGAGAGTTCCAATTCCTCCACCTATCACCAGCATTTGTTATTATCTTTTTTGATCATTGCTGTTATTGCTGGGATGAGATGATAGCTCATTGTTGGTTTGATTTGCATTTCTATAATGGCTAATACCAGCACACATCTGTCAGTTTGTCATACTGTAGTGGCTTGCATGTTGTTGTGCAACTGGAGGCTATGCCACCAGTATTTTGAATACCAGAGTGTCACTCATGGAGGACAAGTTTCAGCAGAGCTTACAGACTAAGACAGACTGGGAAGAAGCATGGGGCCATCTTCTTCTGAAAAAATTGGCCATTAACAACCTTATGAAGCACAGTGAAACATTGTCTGATATCTTACTGGAAAACTTAATGAAGAACAGTGAAACACTGATATAATACCAGAAGATGAGCTCCTCTGGTTGGAAGGCACTCAAAATATGATGGGAAGAATTAGCTCCTCAAAGTAGAGTCAACCTTAATAACATGGATGGAGTAAAGCTTTTGAGATCATTTGCTGATGGGCTATGACTCAAAATGGGAAGAAACAGCTGCAAACATTCATTGATAATCAAAATGTGGAATAAACGAAGTATGTATCTAGGAAAACAGACAATGAATAAGGAAGACTGAAGAAAAGTTGGTGCCTTTGAATTGTGGTGTTGGTGAAGAATATTGAAAATACCATGGACTGCTGGAACAAACATGCCCTGGAAGAAGTGCAGCCAGAATGCTTCTTAGAAGCAACAATGGCCAGTCTTGTCTCGTCTGCTTTGGTCATGTTGTCAGAAGGGTCCAGTCCTGGTGAAAGATATCATGCTGGGTAAAGTAGAGGGTCAGTGAAAGAAGGGAAGATCCTAAAAGAGATGGATTGACACAGTGGCTGAAATGATGGGGTCAAATATAGCAAGGATTGTGAGGATGGCATAGGACCAGGCAATGTTTCATTCTGCTGTACATAGGGTAACTATGAATTGTAGCTGACTCAATGGCAACTAACAACAGTGGCTAATGATCACAAGCATCTCTTCATGTATTTGTTGGCCACTTGAAAGTCTTCTTTGGTGTAGTGTTTGTTCATGTGTTCATGTCCTTTGCCATGCCCCCCCCCCTTTTTTTTT
>NW_006921597.1:4716177-4719937 GCF_000298275.1 Orycteropus afer afer
TGCTTCTTTGTGTGGACTGTGATGGACTGTTGTCTCTGAGGCATCATGGGGTTGTTGTATTTAGATCTCTGTTAACTGTTTGTGAAGAGCAGGCAAGGGTGATTCACTCTCTTCTTGGCGGTTTTTTTATTGTTGGCCCATTGGTGGAGAAGGAGGTAGTGGCTGTCGCTCAGGAAGTGAAGTTGCAGGAGATGTGGGTGTAGTTGTGTCTTATGGGGACTTTTGTTGTCTCCCACTCAACTAGACACAAATTACAATCAAATAACCTTCAAAAAACTTGTCAGTCTTGTACGTCCCAAGTGTCCTTGGGCTTGTTGGAAAGCAGAACGTGTTCTTAAGCCCCAGGAATCTGCGAGAGCACTGTCTCTTTAAATATCCAAAATAGTCAAGCCACGTTTTAAACCTTCAAAATGGTGGCACCCTCCGGACTGGCAAAAGTCTACAGCTCAGTTCACCTTTCTCTTCACCTTCTCTGTTTGTTCCCCAGCCACTGTGTACAGTCCTCCGTGCAGTCCCTGGCTAGCTGGTTGATTTTTAGGTTAATTCTTAAGTCCTACCACCACAGGAATCTGCGAGAGCACGGTCTCTTTAAATATCCAAATTAGTCAAGCCGCTTTTTAAACCTTCAAAATGGTGGCATCCTCCGGACCGGCAAAAGTCCACAGCTCAGCCCACCTTTCTCTTCACCTTCTGTTTGTTCCCCAGCCACTGTTCACAGTCCTCTGTGTAGTCTCTGGCTAGCAGGGTGATTTTTAGGTTAATTCTTAAGTCCTACCACCACTCAGGAATCTCCACGGTTCTGTGCCATCAGGATCGCTCAGGATCGCTGCCATACCGCAGCTCCGTATGTCTCCTTTTTTTGGTATTTTCACACAAATTCTTCTGCTAGCTGGGGTTTAGTCCACTTCTATATCCTTCCCTCCAAGGCTCAGGGGTCCAGGATTATCTTCTGTGTTTGTGTTAATTGGTTTCCCTTTTCTTTGTTGAAGAGGGTCTGTGCAGTCTTTCTGCCTAGTCCGCCAAATTTTTAAGAATCTTTTTTTACTATTTTGGAGAAATCTTTTGATGCACATAAGTTTTTAATTTTTAGGAGGTCCCAGCCATCATCTGCCTCTACTTCCATAAAGATTTATAGCATTGGAAACCCAATGGAGGTCACTATGAGTCAGAATCAACTTGATGGCACTGGATTTGGTTTGTTTGGTGCATTTTCAGTTAATTAACTTTCAGAGTTTGAGAGACTATTTAGTCATAGGTCAGGGTCCCTAAGTTTGCCCCTATTTTTAATTATATGATTTTTATAGTTTTAGGATTTACATTTAGGTCTTACATTTAGGTCTTTGATCCATGTTACATTAATTTTTGTATATGGTGTGATGTATGGATCCTGTTTCATATTTCTCCAAATGGATATCAAGTTTTGCCAGCACAATTTGTTAAACAGACTATCTTTTCCCCACTTAATGGATTTCAGCTCTTTGTTGAAGATCAGCTTCCATAAGTGAATGGATTTACTTCTGGGTTCTCAATTCTCTTCCATTTCTCTATGTGTCTGTCACTGTACCAGTACCAGTACCAATCTATTTTGACCACTGGCGTGCTCTGGTGGCATAATGCCTAAGACATGTGACTGCTAACCAGAAGGCTGGTGGTTCAAACTCACCAGCCACTCCTCAGAAGGAAGATCAGGCAAACTAGTTCTGTAGAGATACTGCCTTGGAAACCCAAGGAGAGGTTGCTATGAGTCAAATCTACTTGATGGCAGTGAGGTTTTTTTTTGCTGTTGTGTAGTAGGTTCTGAGATTAGGAAGTGTGAGGTCTCCTGCTTTCTTCTTCTTCTTTAGCACTGCTTTCCTTATCTGGGGTCTCTTTCCTTTCCACATATAGTTGGTGATTAATTTTTTTCATCTCTTTAAAGAATATTAAAGGAATCTGAATAGGATTACATTATGTCTATAGATTGCTTTCTGTAGTTTTGACATTTTCACAACGTAATTCTTCCTATCCATGAGCATGGTATGTTCTTTATTTATGTAGGTCTCTTTTGGTTTCTTGTAGCCATGTTTTATAGTTTTCTTTGTGTAGTCTTTTGTATCTCCAGTTAGATTTATTCCTAAATATTTC
Source organism: Orycteropus afer afer (assembly GCF_000298275.1). Taxonomy (NCBI): domain Eukaryota; kingdom Metazoa; phylum Chordata; class Mammalia; order Tubulidentata; family Orycteropodidae; genus Orycteropus; species Orycteropus afer. The sequence continues at coordinate 4,718,302 of NW_006921597.1, forward strand.
AATTTTTGGATGGCTATTATAGATGATATTATTTTCCTGGTTTCCTTTTCAGAATTCTCTTTTCAGTGTCAGTGTAGAGGAATCTAATTTTTTATGTTGATCATGTACTCTGCTACTTTACTAAATCTTTCAATTAGTTTCAGTAATTTTCTTGCTGATTCTTTGGGATTTCCTATGTATAGGATCGTATCATCTGCAAATAAAGGTAGTTTTATTTCTTTTTTGCCAATTTGGATGCCTTTTTATTTATTTATGTGCCTTATTGCTCTGGCTAGACTTTCCAAAACAATATTGAATAAGAGTGGTCCTTGTCTAGTTTCCATTTACAAGGGGAATGTGTTCAATATCTCTCTGCTCTGTTGAGACTAATTGCTATTGGTTTTGTATATATGTCCTTAATTATGTTGAGGAATTTCCCTTCTATTTGTATTTTTTGAGCTTTTTTTTAAATCAGGAATGGTTGTTGAATTTGATCAAATGCCTTTTTCTCCATTGATTAATAAAATCATGTGGTTCTTTTCCTTTTTAAAATTTATATGATGCATTATGTTGATGCAAGAAACAAATGGAAGCAGCAGCTAGGACATTAGATGACATATAGCAATGGGCAAGTCAGCTGCAAAGGATACCTTCCAAGTGCTGAGGAGCCAAGATGTCTCCTCGAGGACTAAGGTGTGCCTGACACAAGCCATGATATTTTCAATTGCCTCATATGCATGGGAGAGCTGGACAATGAATAAGGAAGACCAAAGAAGAATTGATGCTTTTGAGTTATGGTGCTGGCATAGAATGCTGAAAGTACTATGTACTGCTAAAAGATCTAACAGATCTGTCCTGGAGGAAGTGCAGCTGAAATGCTCCTTGGAAGTGAGAATGACCAGACTTCGTCTCACCTACTTTGGTCATGTTATCAGAAGGGACCACTCCCTGGAGAAGGATGTCATGCTTGGTAAGATGGAGGGACAATGAAAGAGGGGAAGGCTCTCAATGAGAGAGATTGACACAGTGGCTGTAGCAATGGGCTCAAGTATAGCAAGTATCGTGGAGCTGGTGCAGGATCAGGGGATGTTTTGTTCTTCTGTGCATAGGGTAACTATGAATTGGACATGGCGTGACAGCACCTAACAACAACAAACAACATTATGTTGATTAATTTTCTGATGTTGAACCATCCTTGCGTACCTAGTATGAGTCTCATGTGGTCATGAGGTATTATTATTATTGTTTTTTGACATGGAGTTGGATTCTATTGGCTAGGATTTTGTTGAGAATTTTTGCATCTGTATTAATGAGAAATATCTATCTATCTATCTATCGACCCATCTATCTATCTATCTATTATCTATCTGTCTATCTACAGATATTTTTAGTGATGTCTTTGACTGGCTTTGATATGCTTCACAGAATGCATTTGGGAGTATTCCAACCTATCCTGTATTTAGGAGCTTTGGTAGCATAGTGCCTAAGGCATTTGACTGCTAACCAGAAGGCTGGCGGTTCAAACCCACCAGCCACTCCTTGGAGGGAAGGTTGGGCAATCTACTTCCACAGTGATACTGCCTTGGAAACCCAAGGAGGGGTCATTATGAGTCAGGTTTGACTCGACGGCACATAACAACAACAAACAACAACATCT
>NW_006921597.1:4720377-4734267 GCF_000298275.1 Orycteropus afer afer
TTAAATTTATTTCTGTTCTAATCTTTATTATTTCCTTTTTTCTGGTGACTGTGAATTATCTATTCACTTATTTCCTGTTCTTTTTCTAATTGTTGGAGTTTTAGTGTTAAGGTTGAGATATTGGTTCTTTCTTCTTTTTTTATGTCTGCATTTATTGCTGCAAATTGACCTCTGAGTATTGCTTTTGTTGTGTCTCAAAGGTTTTAGTTTGTTAGGTTTTTATTCTTGTTTGATTCTAGGAATTTTTTAATTTTTCTTTTTATTTTCTCTATTACTCAGTGGTTTTCAAACAGGGTGTTTATTCAGTTTCCATGTTTTTGAATTTTTTCCTTGATCTTCCTGTTAGTATTTTCTAATTTGATAGTATTGTGAATTGAGAAGGTATTTTTCAATTAATTAATTAATTGATGATTTTGAATTTACTGATGCTTAATTTGTGGCCTAATATATAGTCAATTCTGGAGAATGATCCTTGCATGCTGGAAAAGAATGGGTACTGGGGGGCGGGGTGAAGTATTCTGAATATGTCTGTGGGAGTTAAGGTTGTGTGTCAACTTGGCTGGGCCTGGTTCAGTGGATGGGCAGCTAGATGTAGTTATTCCCCATGATGAGATTAGCAATCAATTCCATTGTGGAATCTACTGGAGCAGCTGAGTAACTGCTTTAGGGATGTGGTCTGCTCCCAGTATTTAAGAAGCAGCTTTGAGGACAATCTCTAGTTTTTTGGCATGCTTGAACCCTCCATGTAGCCCAGTCTTCATTCAGTAGCCTGACAGGCTCTTCCAGCCTTGGGACTTTTAATGCACTTGAATCAATGGCCTGCTGTGTGGTTTGGTGATATTGGGATTGTGCCTTTTTGCTTGTCAGCCAACAGCTGCCTGAGTGAAGAGATGTCTCTAGTTTCAGTGGGCAGGGAGTAAGAGCCAGAGCTGAAGCCCAATGCTGAGGGACTTTCACCCAAACCCAGAGCCTGGCACCTGAAACTCAGACTTCTAACCTCTAAAATTATAAGAGAATAAACTCCTGTTTTTTCAAGCCATCCCATTTGTGGCACATTCCTGTCATAGCAGCACTAGGTAACCTCTATGAAATCAAGGTGGTTGAATATGTTGTTCAGATGTTCTTTACTTTTCTGAATTTCTTTCTGTATGTTCTGTCCTTTATTGGAAGTGATGTGTTAAAGTCTTTTTTTTAAATTTGTTAAATTTTGTTTTATGTATTTTGGAGCACTTTCATTGGGTGCATAAATATTTATTATAGTTATATCCTTTTGTTGGATTGAAACTTCAGTCATTATATAACACCCTTCCTTGTCTCTTAAGTTGGTTTTTGCCTTAAAGTCTATTCTAACAGAGATTAATATTTTTTTTATCTTTATGTGTAAGGACCAAACATTCAATCAAGATGTGCTGATTATTAATGGTGATTGGAATGTAAAAGTTGGAAACAAAGAAGACTCACCAGTAGTTCAAAACGTGGCCTTGGTGATAGAAATGACACTGGGGATCATGTGATAGAATTTTGCAAGACCAATGATTTATTCATTGCAAATACCAGTTTTACAACAACATAAATCGTGGCTATACAGATGGATCTCACCAGGTGGAATACACAGGAATCAGTTTGACTACATCTGTGGAAGGAAGTGACGGAGAAGCTCAATATTTTCAGCCAAAACAAGACCAGGAGCTGACTGTGGAACAGACCATCAACTCCTCATATGCAAGTTCAAGTTTAAGCTGATGACAATTAAAACAAGTCCACAAGAGCCAAAATATGACCTTGATTCCACCGCTCCTGAATTTAGAGATTATCTGAAGAATAGATTTGATGCATTTAACACCAGTGACTGAAAGCCAGATGAATTGTGGGATGACATCAAGAACATCACACATGAAGAAAGCAAAATGTCCTTAAAAAGACAGGAAATGAAGAAAAGACAAAAATGGATGTCAGAAGAGAGTTTGAAACTTGCCCTTGAAAGGAGAGTAGATAAAGCAAATGGAAAAAATGACAAGACAAAAGGGCTGAACATAAGATTTCAAAAAGCAGTTTGAAGAGACAAAGTCAATTATTTTACTGAAATGTGCAAAGACCTGGAATTAAAAAACCAAAAGGGAAGAACACACTCAGCATTTTTCAAGCTGATAGAACTGAAGAAAAAATTCAAGCCTCAAGTTGCAACATTGAAAGATTCTATGGGCAAAATATTGAATGATGCAGGAAGCATCAAAAGAAGATGGAAAGAATATGCAGAGTCACTGTACAAAAAAAAAAAAAAAAATGGTTGATGTTCATCCATTTCAGGAGGTGGCATATGAAAGTACCAATGGTATTGAAGGAAGAAGTCCAAGCTTCACTGAAGGAATTGATGAAAAACAAGGCTCCAGAAATTGACAGAATACCCATTGAAATGTTTCAATAAATGGATGCTGCCCGGGAGGCACCCACTAGGTTATGCCAAGAAATTTAGGAGATAGCTACCTGGCCAACTGACCGGAAGAGATCCGTATTTGTAACCTTTCCAAAGACAGGTGATCCAACAGAATGTGGAAATTACCAAACAATTTAGTTAATATTACATACAAGTAAAATTTTGCTGAAGATAATTAAAAACGATTGTAGCAGTACATTGACAGGGAACTCCCAGAAATGCAAACAGGATTCAGAAGAGGACATGGAACAAATGATATCATTGCTGATGTCAGATAGAACTTGGCTGAAAGCAAAGAATACCAGGAAGATGTTTGCCTGTGTTTCATTGACTATGCAAAGCATTGGATTGTGTGGATCATAAAAAATTATGGAAAACATTGAGAAGAATGGGAATTCCAGACCAGTTAATTGTGCTCATGAGGAACCTGTACATAGATAAGGAGGTTGTTGTTCGAACAGAACAAGGAGATACTGCATGGTTTAAAATCAGGAAGGGTGTGCATCAGGGTTGTATACATTCACTATACTTATTCAATCTGTATGCTGAGCACATAATCCAAGAAACTGGACTATATGAAAAAGAACATGGCATCGGGATTAGAGAGTCATTAACAGTCTGTGATATGAAGAAGACACAACTTTGCTTGCTGAAAGTGATGATGACTTGAAGTAGTTACTGATGAAGATTAAAGACTACAGTCTACAATAGGGATTACACTTCAATATAAAGAAAATGAAAATCCTCACAACTGGACCAATAAGCAGCATTACAATAAATGTGGAAAGGATTGAAGTTGTCAAAGATTTCATATTAGTTGAACCCACAATCAACACCAATGAAAGCAGCAGTCAAGAAATCAGACGTCATATTGCCCTGGGCAAATCTGCTGCAAAAGACCTCTTTAAAGTGATGAAGAGCAAAGATGTCTCTTTGAAGACTAGGGTACACCTAACCCAAGCCATGGTATTTCTAATCACCTGATATGCATGTGAAAGCTGGACAATGAAGAAGGAAGACAGAAGAAGAGTTGATGTTTTTGAGCTGCGGTGTTGGTGAAGAATACTGAAAGTACCATGGATTGCCAAATGAATGAACAGAGTTTTCCTGGAAGAAGTGCAGCCGGAATGCTCCTTGGAAGTGAAAATGGCCAGACTTCATCTCACCTACTTTGGCCATGTTGTCAGAAGGAACTATTTCCTGGAGAAGAACATCTTGCTTGGTAAAGTGGAAGGTCAGTGAAAAAGGGGAAGGCCTTCAATGAGATGGATTGACACAGTGGCTTCTGCAGTGAGCTGAGGTATAGCAAGGATTGTGAGGCTGGTGCAGGACTAGGCAGTGTTTTGTTCTGTTGTACATAGGGTCACTGTGAGTAGTACCTGACATGATGGCACCTAACAATAACAACAGCATTGACAAGGTACAAATGGTACAAGGACCTGCTGAAGTATATTTGACAAGGTGAGTGGTGTTTCCACTGGATTCAACTGGCCAGTCTACACCAAAGTGAATTGAACTGTCTTAAATTTACCTGGCATAGAAGACTTTAAAATATGTTTAAATTCAGCTCAAGTAGTGATTAAAGGCATGCAGTTGTTTTGCCAGTGCAACCAGGCCAAGGAACTAGAATCAACCAAGTATATTCACAAGTGTTCCAAATTCTAATTGAATTCAGTTTTTATAATAAATTTATCCAGAATGCTGACCTTATTTTTCAACTGCTCAGCTACATTCAATGTTCTTCCCAGAAATTTCTGCAGGAATGAGTCATACCAATAATAGGATCCTTTCTTCCAATTTTGTCCTTAATATTCAGAAGGCCAACATGCAGTCAGTTTGAATTGATAGGGCAAGGAGTGTTTAGCTCTCTAAAGTCACTCTTCCATAGTAAGTGATTGAGTGTCCAGTTTGGGTGAGAAGAAAAGATCAAAGGGTAAATCAATTTATCAAATCACTCCATAGATCAGAATAGTTTATGGATTGCCAGAGGATTATCCCTGTTTTATGATATTTATATCATCCAGCATTTTTTCCTAGAAGTGTTCAGAGTCTGTTCTACCTCACTTTCCATGCTGAAGCTGGTGGGGCAGTCATTTCATGAGAGGAGGATACTGACATATTATCTAAGTATCATTTGAGATTTCAGAGGAACATCAATGATGATCATAACTAAGCCTTTAGTAAAAAGGAAAAAAAGAAATCCAAAGCTAGAAACATTTTAACATAAAAATTTTGAGTTAGAAATAAAAGATATGACAGAACAAAGAAGCAAAAAACCCTTAAGTTTATGGTTAAGAAAAGACAAATATTCGGTTCTCCAGGCTGTCTTCAGCTATAACACTTCCAGACTCATGTGCTAGGCACTGCTTAACAGGAAAGGCTTTAGCTCTTTAGATACTTAGATTTGTCAGATTGATGATAGGTTGTGGTTTGTTTCTATGGCAAGGATTACAAGATGGGTGGGTGAGATCCAGTTATTCCTTTCTCTAGCCTGTGAGTCACAGAGGAAGCTGGTATGAACCCAGTGAGGGAGGCCACTGCGAGTGCTGTCAAGCTCCCTTTGTGCCTGAGCAGTTGGCCTGGCAGTGGCTCTGATTGCTGTGTATTACAGCAGGCAAGGTTGTGGGAGCAAGCAACAGCACCACATACCTGCCTTGGGAAGGTTTCAGAGGTTAGCTGGGCCACATTTGGGGCACCAATCACACAGGCTGTTGGTGTGGGCCTGGAAATCTGTCCTGAGGCTAATGATGAGAGCAAATGAAGGCAGGAGTGCATGTAGAAGATGCAGATTTTTTAGGTTTGCTTGCATTTCAAATATCCTGTCTCAGTTTTAGACAATGAGTCAGATCAGGTTGTTTGATTTGTAGTTCAAAAAACATGGTTATGACTCATGTGGCTAATTTGTAGTGACTACTATCCATCCTTCAGATGATCATAGCTTCTCCCAGAGGGTTCCCTTTACAACTGGTTATCTGGGACCAGGAGCACATTGGGTCTCTAACACTTCAGAGAGCATTTTCCAACTCTTTTTCAAGAACCTGCTAATAAGTGTTTATGGAACATAAAATCAGGGTGAATGGTTTAATAAATATTGGGAACATTGGATTGAACGAAGTTAACCAGATATCTTCACTGATGGGCTTCTCAGAGCCTTTAATTTGCTCATATAAGCAAATGTATTGCCTAAGGAAACATATTTCTCTAGCTATCTTCTGGTACTATTATCCAAAAGTACACTTTTTAGAAAAAAGTTTGGAAAAAAAAAACTATGTACCAAGGAGGGAAAAAAAAAGTTACTATCGTGTCAACCTTGACTCCTGGTGTGTCAGAGTAGAGCTCCACGGGTCTTGAAATTGCTGATTTTTCGGAAGCAGATCACTAAGCCCTTCTTCCCAGGTTCTGAGTGGACTCAATCCTCCAACCTTCAGTTAACAGCAAAGTATGTTAACTTTTTGCACCCCTCAGGGGCTTCATTTGGAAATAGAATAACCTTATAATGTGTCATCCAAGTAGGAGAATTTTGAGAGAAAAAGAGGCACTGTTGTATTTGTAAGGAGCCCTGGTAACTCAGTGGTTAATTGCTTGGCTGCTAACTGAAAGGTCCATAGTTTGAACCCACCAGCCACTCCATGGGAGAAAGATGTGGCAGTCTGCTTTCATAAAGATTTATAGCCTAGGAAACCCTGTGGGGCAGTTATTTTCTGTCCTATTGGAATAGACTTGATGGCAATGGCTTTGGTTTTTTCAAGGGGCTCTGGTGGCAAAGTGCCTAAGGCATTTGACTGCTAAACAGAAGGAAGGAAGGTTGGGCAATCTATTTCCGTATGATGCTGCCTCGGGGACCCAAGGAGGGGTCGTTACGAGTCGGGGCGACTCCATAGCAGTGAGTTTATTTATTTATTTTTTTGTATTAGCACAATAGGTGCAACTAAAATTGTCCCAAGTAAACTGGGGGTATGTGTAGTTTCCCCTGGAACAAGCTGCATGGCATAGGAGCATCATTTTTTGGGGAGAAGGAGGTGGCATTGATAGGCATTGTTGTAGAGGATTCAAGAGGTATCCACAGTACAGCCACACTTGGCTTGGGGATTCTCAGTGCACAGTGAAGGAGGAGGGCTTTGCAAGGCTGTTTGGCAGAGATGCTGCAAATAGTAGCATCAGTAATGTAGGTGGGAAATGACTTGCTACACTTGGACAAGGCCTGTCTGCTCCTCAGCTGACCCAAGCCTTGTATTTCAGCAGAGTAATATGCTCACCAGTGGCATCAGAACTCAGTGTGAGTGCCTGTGACCCCAACTTGTAAAACGGCCAATTGCAAAAACAAATAAGCAACTTCAAGGACACTGGAAAAAGAGGATGCTATTTCACCCAGGATTTGCCAAATAAAACAGGCTAGGAAAAACAAAATAAATAGAGTTCTTGGGCCTAATGAGAAACGACAAGTGTTTCTAATTTAGTCTTCCTCTGGGGCTCTTTGATGGGCCATTAGAACCTGGTCTTACTGAAGTTGCTGATTTTTGCCTAGCCTTGTCAGGAACCTAGAGATGAGGCTATGATTGGATCTGGCTCACAACTGGCTTAGATGTCCTGGGCTTTCTCTGAATGGCTACAGGTATTCCATGTATCATAGTGTCCCATTTCCTGCTCTGCACGCCACACAGTTTCTCAAATCTTTCGTCAACTAAAATCTTTTGTTTATTTTGCCTGACTCCCAGTCCTGGGACCTCAACCAAGAGCCTGATAGGAGGCTATCCTAACTTTTCTCTCCCTCTCTGGGTCAGAAGTAGTCAAACTCACCTTATTTAAATATATATTGGCCACAGTGGAAGACTGGATCGAAGGTGGTGGTTTTAGGGGTAAGGAGGTTTGCAGGAGTCTATCTCCATTGAGGCCTACAGGCTGAAAGATGACAGATCTGCCAGCATGTAGCTTGCTTCTCCTATTTCTCTCCAAGCTATAAAGAGCCAGAGTTGACTAGAACCTCTAACCAAAGCTCTCATATTTGCATATAGAATATTAGCACTTTTGAAAGCCCTTTCACAATCATTCCTAGTGATCTTCACAGCTATATGTGAACTTGGCAGTGCAGGAATCAGAAATTTATATTTGCATTGCAAAATTAGGGCAACTCTGAAGCTCAGAGTAGTTTAGCATTTTTGCTGATGGCTAAGGAGCCCTGGAGGAGCTCTGGTAGCATAGTGCCTAAGGCACTTGACTGCTAACCAGACGGCTGGTGGTTCAAACCCACCAGCCACCCCTCGGAAGGAAGATGGGGCAATCTACTTCCGTAGTGATACTGCCTTGGAAACCCAAGGAGGGGTCTCTATGAGTCAGGTCTGACTCAACGGCACATAACAACAACAACAACAAGGAGTCCTGGTAGCACACCGATTAATAGCTCACCTGCTAACCAAAATGCCATTGATTGGAAATCACTGAGTGACTGCAAGAGAAAAGAGCTGGAAATCTGCTCCTGTAAAGATTACAGCCTAGGAAACCCTATGGACAGTTGTACTCTGTCACACAGGGTCACTATGGATTGGAATCAACACAACAGCAACACTAGAGTGGTTAATGATAGAGCCAGGGGCTATAGCCTCAGTCTCTTAATTTCCAATCCTGAGTGTGTTCTACCCAGCAAAACACCTTGCCACACAGAACTACTGTCTATTCAGGGTGTGTGCAGTGAGTCTGAGAGGTGAGGCAGCAGTATCTCTCACCACTCGATGTTTAAAGAAATGCATGTTCCTCCTTGACAAGAGTCTTGGACTTCTGTTTCCTTAAAAATGTTCTAGAACAACTCTGTCCAATAGAAATTTAATGAGACCTGCGTATGTAATTTAAAATATTTCAATAGCTGCATTAAAAATGTAAAAAGGAGAAATAAATTTCAGCAATATATTTAGTTAACCCCAATATATAAAAATAAGATTATTTTAATATGTTAATATAAAAATTATAAAAGCTATGTTGTACATAATTTTTTAATACAAATTCTATGAATCTGATATGTATTTTACACTTACATCTCAAATTCAGATTAGCTGTTTCCTCAACTGTCACACATCACTGGTGGTTTCCATATTGGACATTGCAGCTCTGGACTTTCCCCTTGTGCAGGAAGCTGGTGCTCACTGTGTTCTTCCAAGAGGGCAAGAGAGGGAGCAAGAGGAAAGAACTTTTTCCTTTGGGCTCTCCCAGTTCATTCTCTCTAAATTTCCACTGCTTTGTTCTAAACACACAGCCCTTCAAGTCTCCACTGTTTCCCTACCAGGAGTCCTGCCCCTGGTGCCACCAATACATCTGGGATTGAGGGGTCAAGGCAGAATTCCTTTCTAAGCATTCTACTTCCTCAGTATTGTTCCAGAAAGGTCTTAGCACTTTTTTTTTTTTCTTGAGATGGCTGAATCTACATCAGTTTTCTGTTTCCACCCATGGGCAAAAGGATTTTTAACCCTCTGGCCCCTTAGCCAGTTCCTAAGTACTCATCATCCTGGAGTGTGCATTGAAGTGCACAGTCCTCCTTCCCTCCCTTACATGCTGGCTGGGAGTGAGGCAGCAGGCGTGGGTCTGAATCTGACACTGACAGATTCTCATGCTGATTCCAAAGAGATGCCCAAGACCAAATGTTACAAAGACAAACCATATGGGAGCCCCAGCACTCTGGCCATTAATAGGAATTTTTAAACGACTGTGATTGATGGTGCAGCTCTTACAAGTCCAAGATCAATGAAAATGCATCTTGATCTTTTGAACTCCCTCGTTTTTTCTTGGATCCTTTTCCTGTACAATGAGGCCCATTTCTGCGATGCCTGAAGGCATCTGGGGTCCCTCCAATGGATTTGCCATCCATACCCTTACCAGCCAGACTGTCAGTGGAACAGTCTAGGGTGAGGGCCTTGGAAACTGGAATTCTCATCACCGGAAATTCCACACTCTGCTTAGAAAAGGACTTTGGGCCAAATGAGGAACATACAGATCGTGGGATGATAATATCAAGATGAACACTTGTGTTCCTGAGCCTGTTTCTGCACCATCCCCATTTACCTGGAACAAAAAGGAATTTGTCCTCTATTATATCAAGGTATTGTTAGAAGAATTTGCTTTACTCTTGAGTCTTGAATCCTCCCCAAATCTGAGTGCCCCTCTTTCTAGAATATATACATGAATATGATTTGGCATGCAATTTCAGGAGATTCACACAATCCTGTAGCCCATTCATTTTATGGACCTGACATTAAAGACAATAGACAAAGAGTAATTATTACAGCTCTGGGAGGTGCAAACAGCTAGTGGAATTGGCTGCAAAAGGAAAGATTTGAGGTTCAAATCCACTTAAAGGTGCCTCAGAAAAATGCCTGACGATCCACTTCTGAAATATCATTTAGAATCCTATGCAGCACAGTTCTAGTCTGAGTCTACTTGAGTGAGAATCAACTCAATGGCACTCAGCTTAATTATCGTGAAGCAATCCGACTGAAGTAGGATACTCTGTCATTTATTTGTTAAAGAAAAGAAAAAGGCAGGAAACCTATCTTCTCCTGGCCAGCTTTCTAGTTAGCAGTCAAATGCCTTAGGCACCATACTACCAGAGTTCCTCTGAAAGCCACAATGATGTTTTAAAAAATAAGTTCCATAGTTAAATGAGTTTTTCCAACATTGTACCCAATTATTTTCTTACTATTCTCACTTTGGAAGTTCACAATGTAAAATAGCATATTACCTAGTTCAACAACTTTTGGAGAAATCCCAAATTAATTTGACCACAAAATCTTATTTTTGTTTAACACTTCAAATATCTCTTGGGTCTAGATTAAATCTGAACCAATGCTTAGGGTATGTTACACCTTAGTTTCTACCATGGAAACTACAAGGTCTTTCTTTTCTCCACTTTAAACTACTAGTGTGAATGTGTGCTCTTGCTCCTGCTGTGTCCTGGGTAGCACGGCTATCAGTAGACAATGGCTAAGTATGGGGCGATAGGGCCATGGATGAATGGAACAGGGCTACCTTTTTGCATACCTGCAGGAGGGCACCACACACATTATATTTGGCTGGAAAGGGTGCCATTCTCATAGCATATAGTGTTAATAGTGCCCCCCTAGAGTGGTACTGTGGGAGCTCTGGTAGTGTAGTGCCTGAGGCATTTGACTGGTAACCAGAAGGCTGGCGGTTCAAACCCACCAGCCACTCCAGAAGGAGGGTTGGGTAATCTACTTCCATAGTGATACTGCCTCGGAAACCCAAGGAGGGGTCGCTATGAGTTGGATTTGAATCGACAGCAGTGGGTTTTTTTTTTTTTTTTTTTTTTTAATAGTGGTACAGTAAATGGTATGGGGATGCAGACTTTGTTTTCAAAGGTAACCTTTTCTCATTCTTTGGTTTGTAGACTACTATGTCTTCACTTTGGTGGCAGCTGTCTGGAGTAATCCAAAAGGAAGTGCAGTTGTGAGGTTGTATGGGAGACCTGGATGAAGGAGGGTCAAGGAAGATGTTACCAAGGTGTTGGCATTGGAGGTGGGCCTTGAGGAACATCACAGATTTAATTCAGCAATGAAGGGCCTCCTTGAGAGAGAGGATGACAAGAGCCAGGGAACGGAAGCTTGTGGAACCAGTGGCCCATGGAGAACACACTGAGAAAAAGAACTACACAACTAAGGGGTGCCTGACTACATTTTTCATGGTTCATATTTGGAAAAGGGCTGCAACAGCATGCAAAGTTAATTTCATTTAAGGTTCCATTGTTGTAGTATGGTAGAAAGTAAAAGACCTGCTAGAGCTAGGTGTTTGGCAGGACATCCTAAACCCTCCTTCAAGAGTTTAGACTTGGCCAATCCCCAAACATGGTTTCCCTCCTTCCCTTATAAAACTTTTCCTTTCTGGTTAATTGTTGTGCCCTGGGTATTCTGTGTGAAATTTAATCCATCTGTTTCTAATTCTTTTACACTTATCAGAAGGTTGTTTTGTAAGAGCTTTTGGATAGCCAAGCACCCTTCAGAACCATTTCCATAAGTCTTTTAAGCCTATTTACTTTGAAACAGGAAGTTGCTATTTTGCCAACAGAACACACATCTTGGGCCTGAGGGCCTGACTGCAGGACATTTCTCCAACCTTATGTGGGCTCCCCATCTGGCCAAAGCATCTCCCACTTCTAGACATGAGCTGTAGGCTTTCCCCAGATCTGTGACTTTTTAGGTAGAATGGATCAAATTCCTCTGTCTCTGTCATGGCGGTCATTTCTTCTATGAGAATTATCAGTTTCTTGGCACCTTCAACTTGCTTCAAGTACCAAAGGAAGTGAGCTCAGCATGCAATTTTCAAATGCTCCTTCCAAATCAGATTTCTTCAAACAAGATAACTCATATGAACATATGGATACCCATTCAGAGGACAGCTGCCTCTCCAGTTTCCTTTTGGCTATGATGTCAGGAACCACTTCCTACTTATCTTTGAATCTCCAGCACTTATCACAGGGCTCAGCATAAGTGCTCAGGAAATGTGTGTTGATTAACCAGTGGCTAGTTGAGGGGCCCAATGTGAAAACACAATCACAGAAGTTCTCTTAATTCAACCAAACTAAAACTTTTTTTTTTTTTTTAAATTCTTAAGAGATCTTTGTCAAATGTGGATATTAAAGCATATACTAGTTCCTGGAGACAAGCCTTATCTCTAGTACATACAGGGGGGAAAAAAGCTTCAACGATTGGATTACCATGCCTATAGAATCCCAGTGGTTTAATTTTCATGTGGGAGGATAGATGGGCTTGGAAAACATACCTATTTTTCCTAAGGAAAGTGAAAAACTTGTCACACTCTATTGGTCCATAGCCACCAGTCTTGAGGCTTTGACCATAATGGTTTTGATTAGCCTTGTCAGAATTTCCAGTGTATTTGGAGAGTTTGATATATAATTGCTTTTGATCTGAGGGAGTAAAAATCCTGAGCAAAGTGGAATCAAAGAGGAATTGTGGCCGGAGGCAACATGATAAGAGTCTTTCATTTCAGGAGACTGAGTTTGATGATAATGGGCAACACTATTAAGCAGTTAACAGCTGTCAGACACTGTTCTTAGTATCTAACTCATATTATTTGAATTAGAGGCAACCATCTTTATAAGGTATGAGCTATTATTTTCTCCATTTACCATTGAGGAAACCAAAGTTCAGAGATGTTGTCATTTGCTGGAAGTCACACAGCAGAAGCAGGATTTGATTCTGAGCAGTAGGATTCCAGACTTTTCTTCTGCTTAACAACTACACGGGAGCTCTGGTAGCATAGTGCCTAAGGCACTTGACTGCTAACCAGAAGGCTGGTGGTTCAAACCCACCAGCCACTCCTTGGAAGGAAGGTTGGGCAATCTACTCCCATGCTGACACGGCCTCGGAAACCCAAGGAGCGGTCGCTGTGAGTCAGGTCTGACTTAACAGCACATAATAACAACAACAACTACACTGATTCTCAGCTATGTACTATTGAGAAGGCCATTTGGATCCTTAAACCCTCAGCACTCAGAACTATGATGACATAGTAAACAAGGATAGTATTTGCCATGTCTATGTCACAGGATACTTCTCTGGGCCATTTCAGGTAATGAATTAAAAAAAATTTGTAATAAAGCCTGGCACCATGATACTTATTATCTTTTTACCTGAATAAGTGCCTGACTCAGAGTAATTGCTTATAAATATTTCTTGAACAAATGAATGAGGAACAACACATTAATAGCAAAGAAAGACTCTTCTCTCCCAATTCACTACTCTATTTATTTAGTCTTTTAATTCACCCATTTTAGCACAATATCTCTTGAAGACAAGTGTTACACATGAAAAGAATAATTGCATCTTGGTTTATCCTCGAAATCAACTTAGATTTTAGTATCTTGGCTTTTCTTAAAATGGCCTGACCAACAAACTCCTGTAGACACATTTGGCTTCCCCGATCAAGCCAAGTCTTGTTTCCATCCCTCCCTGTAGCCTTGTCATGAAACACATGCTTTGAAGTACTTTACTGAGCCAAGTCCAAAGAGTTTCCACTGTTATGGCCTTCTGCCCAGGTTTTGGCCAAGGTGGTGGGGATTGCACACTCACCTGCATCTTATGCAATGATGTTGCTGTTCCTAGGATGCAAATGAGCTAAAAGTGTCCAAACATCTTCAGGTGGTATTACCTTTAGCTCTCATCCAAGAGGATCTACTGCAATTGAGTACTTTATGAAGGATCTGGATGATCATCCCAGGACACCCCAGAGTTCCACATAGTATATTTTTGACCCCAGATCACGTAGTATATTTTTGACCCCAGATCACGTAGTATATTTTTGACCCCAGGTTTGCCTTTGGCAATTCATATGCAATTAAGTAGATGATCTGAATTTCCCACTTGTTGTTGTTGTTGTTGTTTGCCATCGAGTCGGCCCCGACTCATAGCGACCCCTCCTTGGGTTTCCGAGGCAGTAGC
>NW_006921597.1:4734917-4765462 GCF_000298275.1 Orycteropus afer afer
TTAATTTAGGTCAAAGTTTACAGAGGAAATTCATTTTCCATACAGCATTTCATACACATTTTGTTTCATGACACTGACTGCAATTCCCCACAATGTAATAGCTCTCTTCCCACTTTCCCTGTAGTACTTCCATAAAGATTTATAGTGCTGGGAACCCTATGGGTAGTTGTACTCTGTCCTAAAGGGTCACTATGAGTTGGAATCAACTCGATGGCAGTGGATTGGGTGGGTTACATTAAAGGATCATAGCAAATGAGTTGTACATAATTTTCAATTCCTAGGCAATCTTTCAGTTCAATGCTTATTTCTACTACTCTGAAAGACTTGCTTCTGGAATTTTCTCTCCATAGGTTATCTTAAAAATTAAAAGAATTGTGCACTTAATACATGAATAAATACTTGTAAAAATTCAGATTATAGATCTGGTAAAAAGTTACAGATTTCCTTCTTCAATTCTTTCCCAAGAAAGATGTCTGGAGTCCAGTAGCCCTTGGGCTTAAATTTTTAAGTTTGTTGGAGTTTAAATTAGTATTTCTGATATAGGAACACCTGGCTATTCATCAGTCACTGATAATATGGACTTTTTAAGTGAAGTAAATGATCATTCGCAATACCACTATCTTCTAACATTTAATGAACACCTACCATATAGCGGGCACTGTTTTTTTTCAGTCTATGTTTTTAACTAATACATGTTTTAACCATGTTAACAATAACAAAAAATACAAAACCCATTGCCATGGAGTCAATTCCAACTCACAGCAACCTATAGGACAGAGTAAAATGTCCCACAGGCTTTCTAGGCTACAGCCTTTATGGAAACAGCTTTCTATAACTTTCTACCACGGAGTGGCTGGTGGGTTCAAACTGCCAACCTATTATATGAGTGTTAAACCACTGTATCACTGCATCCCCCTCTATATACATCATCCCTGTTTAAAAGATGAGAAGCATGAGGCTCAGAGAGATTAAGTAATCTTCCAAGGTCACACAGCTAATATTGGACAGACCCAGAATCTGAGTTTAATCTGTTTGCCTCCTAAAATCCAAGTTGGTGTCAATGGTCTGCTGGAGCCAGCTCACACCAGCTCATGAGAGTTGATTAACCACATTTCTTCCTAACTTTGCCTTGGGTGACATCACTGGTAGTTTGAAATCCTGTATTTATATCATGGAAAATAACATACTCACCCTCTACAAATTAGTGCTTTTCTTTCCTTTGGAGTGCTGAATTACCAGTATACCATTTTGTGTGTTCTACTTTGCCAAACTACTTCTCAGAAGGGGGAGACCATAGAATTAAACAATGGAGGTGGAGAAGAGAAAGACAGAGTTTCCAGAAACCTTTGCCCAAATATGTCATACTAGTTTTTGTCACTGAAAGAGGTATAAAAAATTCCACAGCCAAAGATTTCCCATTGACAAGCATTCAATGCCCGTTCTCAATTCCTCACAAAGCGCTTTTTTATGAAAGTTGCATCAATGTTTGCACATTTTAAACAAAGCCTTGTTTCAGTGCTTGATACTTTACCATCTCCTCTGAATTTCTCACACACTTTTAGGTGGAAAGGGGATTCTGCAAATCTAGTTAGGCTCAGTCTTCAGGGACTGGTTCTACAGGTCATGGGTAATCCAGACCCTCCTTTCCCCTCCTCCTCCTCACCTCCTAGCCTTTTTACTGCACATTAGCACCTCTGCCAGAAACTTGGGTTTAGAAAGGAGTGAGTCAATGTGGAACTCCCATCATTCCATCTGGCTCATTGCCAACAATACTTGTATAGCTTTTGTGGGGAGAAGTAACCTAGAAACGAGGTAAATGGAGCTCTAGCATATGTGGATTTTATTCAGAAAAGCTACCAACCTTGGTCTCACCCATTCCCAACACTTCCTATGCTGATGTGACAGATCATTATTAAATGTTGGTTGAATTAACTGTTCTGTTCTGTGATTATTTTATTCACTTCAGTACATTTAGCTGGTAGCCAACTTAGTTAATATCATTTACCGATCTGTTTGAGCACTGTGCAGGGTCTGAGTGAAGAGAAGATTCAAATGAAATAATGCTCATAGGGTTGGCCTTGGGAGAAGTAAAAGGTGGCTATTTTGGCAATATTTAAGGAGCATTTTGTGAGTTTCTGCCCCCGGATAGTGAAAACAATTAAGCATCTGGCTACTAACCAAAAAGTTGATGGTTCAAATCCACTCAGAGGGCCCTCAGAAGAAAGCCATGGCAGTTTACTTTTGAAAGAACATAGCCATTGAAAACCCTCCAGAGCAGTTCTACTCTGACTCACATGGGGTTACCATGAGTCAGAATTGACTTGATGGCAATGTGGCAACTGCTTTTTTTAAAAGAAATTTTTTTTTTTTGCCCCCTAAATACTCCCTGAAATTGCTGCCCTAGGAGATGAAGATATTTTATTATATGCCATCTCCTGCCTCCTCACCCGGGCTGGGGGTGGGGAAGCACAAAAAATATTGTGTAATTATAAAATAAATACATATCTATTAGTCAAACATTTGGGTATAAATATTTAATTCATTATGAATTTATCTCTTTCATTAATGTATTTATTCATCAAATATATTTGTGCATCTACTACAAGGTAATTGAAGTGCTGAGTAAAACAGACATAATCTCCACTTTCACACTGTTTACAACCTTGTTGGGGGATAAGCAAGCAAATAAGTTTGTAAAAAACCAAACGAAAAACTAATCACTACATGTGATTGTTGCTGTTATGTGCTGTCGAGTTGGACCCAACTCATAGCAACCCCTCCTTGGGTTACTGAGGCAGTATCGCTATGGAAGTAGATTGCCCAATAGGTGGTGTGAAGTTAATAAACAGGATGCCGCTATACAGAAGAATGGAAGGTCACATTTTTGGTGTGGTGGGCTCGGTCAGAAAAGATATCTTTGTGAAAAGACATTTCAACTGAGGCCAGGGGAATGAGAAGAGACCAGTTGTGGGAAAAGTTGGAGAAGATCATTCTGATGGAGGGAACAGCAAGCCCAGAAGCTGTTGGGTGAGCTTTACATGCTGAGGAGCTGAAAGACCAGTGTGGCTGGTGTTTAAGAGGAAGTAGGAGTAGCAGAAACTAGAGCGGAATACTAGGAGTTTCATCTCCTTTTTGACTTCCTTCAGTTTCTGGAAGAAAAAGAAGAGCATGATTGGAATGTCCACCAAAGCTGTGCTCTGGCGCTGCTTTAGCACCGTGGTGATCTTCCTCTTCCTTCTGGACGAGCAGACGAGTCTACTGGTGCTGATCCCGGTGGGCACTGGAGCAGCCATCAAAGCTGTGGAAAGTGAAAAAGGCACTGAAGATGAGTGTTGTTTGGAGAGGCCTGAGACCTGCACCTCAGTTAGGCACTTCTAGAGAATCTGAAAGGAAGACCGAGGAATACGACACTCAGGCCATGAAACACTTGTCCTAACCTCCTCTACCCGCTCTGTATTGGTGGGGCTGTTTATTCGCTCTTGAACATCAAGTATAAAAGTTGGTATTCCTGGTTAATCAACAGCTTCGTCAATGGGGTGTATGCCTTTGGCTTTCTCTTCATGCTGCCTCAGCTCTTCGTGAACTACTAGATGAAGTCGATGGCACATTTACCCTAGAAGGGTAATTTACCTACAAAGCCTTCAATACCTTCGTCAATGACGTCTTCGCCTACATCATCACCTTGCCCACCTCCCACTGGCTGGCGTGCTTCCAGGACGACGTCGTATTCCTCGTTGACCTCTGCCAGAGATGGCTTTACCCTGTAGACAAGAGCAGAATCAACGAGTTTGGAGAGTCTTAAGAAGAAAAGTCCAAATGGAAACCGCAACCCGAGTAAACGCCCAAGGACTCTGAGGACGCCACCAGCTGTGCATGTGCAATTCTGATTCTTTTTAAAGAACAAAGTTTTGTCACTTACCGGAGTATTTTTGGAAGCTTTTTGGTGGAATTTCCTGTCCTTTACGTCTTTGTTGCCAAAACCTCTTTGAACGTTTCTGTCACTCTCCTACCTGCCCTTCGTGTCACCTTTGGAAGGAACTGTCAGCACTTACTGGGCTGGCTCCACCCAGCAGTTACCACGGGCCTGCTCCTGGGCTGGCTGCCGTCTGTGGGTCACCCTTTACTGTGAGGTGCTCTGCACGGCTGTCCAGTGCGGGGAAGTGGGCTGTGCCAGCTTTCAGCGTCCCCCACCACCTACGGGTACTTGACCCCAGGAGCTCCCGCTGGCGAGCTCCGTCCATTGGAGGCCGGCAGGACGTCAGGGCCCCATTTCAAGTTGTTGTTTTTTCTTGACCTGCTCCTCACGTCAACTTCATCAACTTCATATGTCCACATAAATTCCCTTCCCTTGGACTCTCTGTGATCAAATACCTTTTTTCACTTTTGTTTAGAATTTTGATTAAAGCTTAATGCATGTATGTTTCTATTTTAAAATAAATTTCTCTGACTGTAAAAAAAAAAAAAAAAAAAAAAAAAAGACGAGGGCAGATTATGCAGTGCCTAAGCCATTTGACTGCTAACCAGCAGGTTGGTGGTTCAAACCCACCAGCCACTCCTCGGAAGGAAGACTGGGCAATCTACTTCCGTAAAGATTTACCTCCTCAGAAACCCAAAGGGGGTCGCTATGAGTCAGAATTTACTCCATGGCAGTGAGGGTTTTTTTTTTTTTTTTGTAGGTCATGGTGAGGAATTCAGACTTTATTCTAAGTGCAATGGGAGGACATTTACGCTTTTAAGCAGGGAGTGATATGGAATATATTTTTTTCAAAGCCTACTTAGACTGGTATGGGAGCTCTGGTGGCGTAGCACCTAAGGCACTTGACTGCTAACCAGAAGGCTGGCGGTTCAAACTCACCAGCCACTCCTCGGAAGGAAGGTTGGACAATCTATTTCAGTAGTGATACTGCCTTGGAAACCCAAGGAGGGGTCGCTATGAGTTGGAGATGACACGAAATCACCTAACAACAGCAACAACTGACTGGTAAGTGGAGAATGCCATGTAGGGATCAAGAATGGAAATAGGAAGGCTAGTCAGGGGGCTGTTGTGAGATTGTAGATGACAGGTTGATGAGACCTAACAATGTGACAGTCATGAGGATGAAGTCAGGTGAATAAATGAATTAGCGGATAGTGAGTTCTAAGCTCCCAGCTGGAACAGTTTTCACCTTTCTATACATGCACATGTCTGCAGCAGACTTTTAGGCAACAGCTAAAGTAGCAGATATGGAATCATCTATGAATAATGAGGATAGATGGTATGTTGTGGAAGCACTTATTTGATGAATTGGCAGTCCCTGGGTGGTAAAAATGTCTAATGTGTTTGATTGCTAGAGGCCAGAGGTTCAAGTCCACCACATGGTACCTTGGAAGGAAGGCCTGGCCAATGAAAAATCAGCTATTGGAAACCCCACGTAGCAAAGTTCTACCCTAACATACATGAAGTTGCCTTGTATTGCAATCAACTCAATAGGAATTTTTCTTTTCCTTTTTTTTTTTAAATAACTTGCATGTGTCAGGGAAGGGAAATTAGGGATCAATATGACTCTCAGGTGTCTGGAGAGATGCTAAATTGTTGAACCATTTCTGAGATGAGTAAGGCTGGCATGGAGTTAGGTTAGGTGGTGGTTGGGAGACCTGAGTTCTCTTCTGACCTTGTTCAGCATGAAATATCTCTCACCTGAGCTGTAGCTCACCCTGTTCATAAAGACATTAGGAATGACTTCCTGAAATAAAACCGAAAGAGCTGCCGCTAATGAAATGCAGCCAACTGACATGGTGTTTGAACTGGAGCATTATGGAATGTGAGTAAACCTACATTGGCTTTCAGTGATCTTTTTATTTTCTTGAGTTCTCACAATAATCTTATACACAAGTATACTCCAGAATTTTGCTGGAAGTCAATGCAATTTATGGAAAGCATTTTTTGAAGATTAGTTAGCAAGTTATCTTTACTCTTTCACCACCTCTTTCATGATATGAATTACATATAGAATCAGTAGTGGTGATTCTGAGCTCTCATTTACCAATTCTTCCAGTGCTATTAAGCCCTACTCATACATTTTAAGCATTTACTATGTGGCATGTGGGAGCTCTGGTAGCATGTGCCTAAGGCACTTGACTGCTAACCAGAAGGCTGGCAGTTCAATCCCACCAGCCACTCCTTGGAAGGAAGGTTGGGCAATCTACTTCCGTAGTGATACTGCCTCGGAAACCCAAGAAGTAGTCGCTATGAGTTGGGTCCAACTTGACGGCACATAACAACAACAGCAACAACATGTGGCATGTAATTTTCTAAGAGAATGAAACGTATGTATTTATTTATTTAAACCTCGCGACTCTGAAAGGTTACTATTTTTATCTCCAGTTTTTGATGGGGAAACTGAGGAAGAAAGATGTTAATTTATCTTTCTCAGTTCACATAGCTAACAAAGTGACAGAGCCAGGATTATAGTCTAGATTTTTAAAATCTGTTTGTCCTAAGAAAACATAACTTCTAAACCATCAAACTATATTGCCTCTTGATGAGAGGTTTGGAGAATAATCCATGTGCACTTGCCAACTGAAACAATTTCAATAGTTTAAGTCAGTGTTTCCAAATCTAGCTGTTCATCAGAATCACCTAGAGAGCTTGTTAAAATAAGAATTCCAGGTTCATGCAGACCTTCTAAATCAGTGCCTGCTAGAATTGGGGCCTGGGAATCTGTGGCCTTAACAAGTTTTCCAGGTGATCCTGATGCAGTCACTCTATGGAGATGCATTTCGGAATGAGAGATCTTAATTATCTTATATTTCCTTCTTTGCTTCTGAGATTGCATTTCCTTTGCAGTGGTGATTATTAGATTCTCTCAAGTTTTCAGACCACCCTCCTTGATTAGGAGACAGATGCTATTTAGGATCTGGTACTTTTGATATCTGTCATCAGTTAAGATCATTGTACAACATTTTCACTTTCATTCAAAATACAATTTACAATTGAGGAATTGTTTCATCACTTTCTGCTACCTCTGAAACCAAAGGTCAAGATTTCCTTAAAATATTTTTAATAGCCTCAATATTTTACCACAGTGACTGAATTTTTTTCTATTTGAAACAAGTAAACTGAAGGAATGAGCCTTCATTTTAGATTTTCTTGTCAGAATTTACTAAGAGTGAAGGAAAACTTTTGGTTATAATTCCCCTGTTATAAGTTTTTATATTTTAGTCCCAGACAAACATGAGTTAAAATTTCTTTTAGTCAAGACTGGGCCCCTATAGAATTTTGAAGGAGGCGAAATTAGTCTATTGTGCAGTTCCAGTTACCGCTTCCATTCAACTCCCTAAGTCATGGTCTGTCTCCTCAGTGGTGACTTGGGACTTGGCTTTGTATATTCTGATAGAGTGACCAACTGACTTGGTTTGTCTGGGGAGGGGCTTCCGGGACATAAGACTTTTAGTGGTAAAGCAGGGTTAGTCCCAAGCAAATGGGAGAGTTAGTCATCCTTCCTGTATTGAAGCAGCTGAACCAGCAGAATGAAAGAATACCGTTCCTTTCTGTATTCCTGAGATGTTACCAGCAAGTATACCTACATAAGAGTAGGATTATACTCAAAATTTGAAAGATACCAGTTGTCAAAGCTGTGCTTAGGTAAGCCGTTGTATTAGTGGGCCTGTGTGGGAAAGAAAAATTGAGAGTTTAAGAAATTATCCTGGAAGCACCCTCTTTTCTCCTTTCACTGAGGAATAAAATATGGTTTCTTGGTATACATTTCTATATGAAAGGAGCCTTGATGGTGCAATGATTAAGCACTTAGCTGCTAACTTAAAGGTTAGTTTGAACCCCTCAACCACCTCAGGGGAGAAAGATGTGTCAGTCTGCTTACAGAAAGATTACAGTCTAACATAACATACTACACAAAACATTGTTCCACCTCCAACTTTGACAAGTAGCGACTGGGATTGTAAAAGCTTGCAAGCAGCCATCTAGATGCAACAATGGGTCTCTCCTCATCCAGAGCAAACAAGAACGAAGAAAACTAAAGATTCATGGAGATAATTAGTCCTAGCAACTGGTACACCATGCAATCTGCAGCCTATACGACTATGAAACCAGAAGAACTAGATGGTGCCTGGCTACCACTGTCAACCCCTTGGAGGGGGATCTATGTAGGAGATCCTGGATAGAGAGGGAGAACAATGTGTAACAAAACTCAAATTCATTTGGAAAAAAAAAGGGGGGGATCAGGTTTCCTGGTCCGATACAGCCTGGTGGAACCACTGAGACTATGGCCCCTAAGCTGCCCTTCAGGTCTGGAATTGAACCCACATGCATGGCTTCCAGCCAAACAAAAAACAGGCATATGAGTTGAACATTTACTTGAGGTAGATATACTCCTCAGAGAGAACAATCATGGGAGAAAGAAGGGCTGTTTATGCACAGGGAGACAGCTCAGGGTGCAGGAGTGCATGGAGGGATGGACACAGGGAAGAGGTAACTATCGGGAGGAAGTGAGAGGGGAGCTGTTGTGTTGTGGTAAATTGTAGTCAATGGCATGAGACAAAGTGTATGTGAACTGCTGTATGGAAAGTGAATTTGCTCTGTAAATTTTCACCCAAATTACAATTAAAAAAAAAACAAAAAAAAGATTATAGCCTAAGAAACCCTGCGGGGCAGTTCTCAATCCTACAGAATCGCTATGAGTCAGAGTCCACTCAACAGCAATTAGTTTCTATATTTAAAGTGTGGTCAAGCCTTTTTAACATTAGGGCTTTTCCATAGTTCCTTGAGCATTTTAACTGCTAATACTTTAACAGCAGATGAATGAATTCTCAGTAATAGGTTTGAACTCCATTGCTTAATCCTAATACTCTGGTCCTAGATATTTATTCCTTACTGTCAATGTTTTTCTTAGCAAGAATTAAATAGGTAATAACTCATGTTCCTTCACGAGGAACAGGTAGATTTTATGTCATTCTTAATTAATGCTAGCTGAATTGATATGGTATCTTATACAGCTGCCAAACAAATTTTCTTTTAACAAGAGGCCAAACACAGACTCTTTCATAAGCATTCCAAATTTCTTCCTGAAATAAAAAAACATGGTGCATTTTGGGAGAGTTCCTGGGAATGTTATCTCCTTGGATAACTTGGATAGTTAACTCCTGGGATAGCATTCTTGGATGCTTTGGGGAAGATATTTTAACTCACATATCCATGTCCTATGGATGCTTAGGGGAGCTGCTTTTCATTTGAGGGTGGCTCTATTTTTAGGCCAGAGCCTAAGGTAGGTGAGTGCAGAGGGGTTACGAACCACTAAGTGAGATGAACTTGACTGTCAGTTTGTCATCATGTGGTGGCTTACATGTTGCTGTGAGGTTGGATGCTATGCCACCAGTGTTGCAAAATGCAAGCAGGCTTACTGATAGTGGACAGGTGTCAGTGGAGCTTTCAGACTAAGACAGACTTGGAAGAAGGAAGAGGCCACCCACTTTTCAAAGAATTGGCCAGTGCGAACCTTATGGATAGCAGTGAACCACTGTCTGATATAGTACTGGCAAACTTTATGAATATCCCTGAAACATTATCTGACATAGTGCCAGAAGATGAGCCCATCAGGTCAGAAGGCATTCATAATTTGACTGGGGAAGAACTGACTCCATAGAGTAGAGACAACCTTAATGACATGGATAGAGAAAGTCCTTCAGGACTTCCATTGGCTGGTGTGACATGACTTCAAATGAGTAGAAACAGATGCAAACATCCATTAATAATTGGAACACAGAATGTACTAAATATGAATCTAGGAAAGTTGGAAGTTTTAAAAAATGAAATGGAATGCATAAAGATTGATATCCTAGACATTAGTGAGCTGAAATGGTCTGGTTTTGGCCATTTTGAATCAGACAACCATATGAGCTACTGTACTGGGAATGACAAATTGCAGAGGAAGGCTGTGGCATTCATCATCACAAAGAGTGTTTCAAGATCTGTCCTGAAGTAAAATACTGTCAGTAATAGGATAATATCCATACACCTATGAGGAAGACCAGTTTATACTACTATTATTCAAATTTATGTACCAACCACAAAATCCAAAGATGAAGAAATTGAAGATTTCTACCAACTTCTGCAGTCTGACATTGACTGAACATGCAATCAAGATGTGTTGATTATCACTGGTGACTGGAATACAAAAGTTGGAAACAAAGAAGTGTTACCAGTAGTTGGAAAAGATGACCTTGGTGACAGAAATAATGCTGGAGACCATATGATAGAATTTTGTAAGACCAATGATTTATTAATTGCAAATATGTTTTTTTCAACAACGGAAGCAATGACTATACACGTGAACTTCACCAGATGAAATACTCAGGAATCAGATTGACTACATCTGTGGCAAGAGGCAGTGGATAAGTTCAGCCAAAACAAGGCTATAAGGTGATTGTGGAACAGACCATCAACTGCTCATATGCATGTTCAAGGTGAAGTTGAAGACAATTAAAACAAGTCCATGAGAGCCAAAACATGACCTTAGTAATATCCCTCCTGAATTTAGAGACCATTTAAAGAATAGATTTGATGCATTGAACACCAATGACTGAAAACCAGAGGAACTGTGGGATGACATCAACAACAAGAAGAAAGCAAAAGGTCATTGAAAAGACAGGAAAGTAAGAAAAGACCAAAATGGATGTCCAAAGAGACTCTGAAACTTGCACTTGATTGGAGAGTAGCTAAAGCAAATGGAAGGAATGACAAGATAAAAGAGCTGAACAGAAGATTTCAAAGACCAGCTCGAGCAGACAAAGCCCATTACTATAATGAAATGTGCAAAGACCTGGAGTTAGAGAACTACAAGGGAAGAACATGCTCGGGATTTCTCAAGCTGAAGGAATTGGGAAAAAAGTTTAAGCCTCAAGTTGCAATATTGAAAGATTCTATGGGTAAAATATTGAATGATGCAGGAAACATCAAAAGAAGATGGAAAGAATACACAGAGTCCCTGTACCAAAAAGAATTGATTGTTGTTCATCCATCTCAGGAAGTGGCATGTGATCAAGAACCAATGGTATTGAAGGAAGAAGTTGAAGCTGCAGTGAAGGAATTGGTG
The DNA here is from genome assembly GCF_000298275.1 of Orycteropus afer afer. NCBI lineage: Eukaryota > Metazoa > Chordata > Mammalia > Tubulidentata > Orycteropodidae > Orycteropus > Orycteropus afer. The sequence goes on from NW_006921597.1 coordinate 4,746,005, forward strand.
AAGAACAAGGCTCCAGGAATTGACCGAATATCCTTTGAGATGTTTCAACAAACAGATGCCCTGCTGGAGGCACTCACTCAGCTATGCCAGGAGATTTGGAAGACAGCTACCTGGGCAACTGACTGGAAGAGATCCATATTTGTACCCATTCCAAAGAAAGGTGATCCCACAGAATGTGGAAATTATTGAATAATATCATTAATATCACATGCAAGTAAAATCTTACTAAAGATAACTAAAAAATGGCTGCAGCAGTATACTGACAGAGAACTTCCAGAAATGCAAGCTTGATTCAGAAGAGGATGTGGAATGAGGCATATCATTGCTGACATCAGATGGATCTTAGCTGAAAGTGAAGAATACCAGAAAGATGCTTACTTATGTTTATGCAAAAGCATTTGATTGTGTGGATCATACCAAATTATAGATAACACTGAGAAGAATGGAAATTCCAGAACACTTGGTTGTACTCATGAGGAACCTGCACATAGATCAGGAGGCTGTTGTTCAAACAGAACAAAGGAATACTGCATGGTTCAAAATCAAGAAGGGAGTGCATCAAGATTGTGTCCTATCACCATATTTATTCAATTTGTATGCTGAGTAAATAATCCAAGAAGCTGGATTATATGAAGAAGAACATGGCATCAGGATTGGAGGAAGACTCATTAACAATCTGCGATATGCAGATGATACAACTTTGCTTGCTGAAAGGAAGGATGACTTGAAGCACTTACTGATGAAGATTAAAGACTACAGTCTGTAGTATGGATTACACCTCAATAAAAAGAAAAGAAAAATCCTCATAAGTGGTCCAATAAACAGCTTCATGATAAATGGAGAAAAGATTGAAGTTGTCCAGGACTTCACATTACTTGGTTCTACAATCAACAAAAATGGAAGCAGCAGTCAAGACATCAGATGATGTATTGCATTGGGCAAATCGGCTGCAAAAGACTTCTTTCAAGTGCTGAAGAGCAAAATGTCTCACTGAAGACTAAGGTGCACCTAACCCAAGCCATGGTACTTCAATTGCCTCTTATGCATGTGAGAGCTGGACAATGAATAGGGAAGATTGAAGAAAAGTTCATGCTTTTGAGCTGTGGTGTTGGAGAAGAATGCTAAGAGTACTGTGGTCTGCTAAAAGAACTAACAAATTATTACCTAGTGCCACTGTGACAGAAATATACCACAAATGGGATGACCTTAACAAACAGGAGTTTATTCTGTTAGAGTTTGGAGTCTCTAAGTCTGAGTTCAAAGTGCCAGGCTCTAGGTGCTGTGTAAAAGCCCTTCAACCTGGGGTTTCAGCTCTGCCTCTTTCTCCCAGCTCACTGAAGCTAGAGGCATCTCTTCACTCAGGCAGCTACTGGCTGCTGAGGGTAAAAAGCGCAAGGTCAACAAATAAAATAGCACAGCCCCAATGTTGCCAAACCACACAGCAGGCCATTATTTCAAGTCCATCATAAGCCCTAAGGTCAGCAGAGCATGCAGGCTGCTGAAAAACAACACAGGTACATACATGCAGGGTCCAAATATGCCATAAGCTAGAGACTATGCCCAAAGCTTCTCTTTATATATAGGAAAAAGACCACATCTCAACGGCAGCTACTCAGATGCTTGAGGTAGATTCCACCATGGGGTGGATTGCCAGTCTCATCATGGAGAAAAACTACCACCAGCTGCCCCACCACTCAACCAGGCTTACATACAAATTTAACTACCACACTGTTCTGGAAGAAGTACAAGTGGAATGATCCTTGGAAGCAAGAATGGCCAGACTTGGTCTCACCTACTTTGGTCATGTTGTGAGAAGGAAACATTCCTGGAGAAGGATATCATGCTTGGTAAAGTGGAGGGCAACAAAGAAGGGCAAGGCCCTCAATGAGATGGATTGACACAGTGGCTGCAACGATGGGCTCAGGTATAGCAGGGATCATGATGCTGGCACAGGACAGGGCAGTGTTTTGTTCTGCTGTCCATAGGCTGGCTATAAGTCAGAGACAACTCGACAGCATCTAACAACAACAACAACAACAAATGGATGCTTAAATAGTACAAGACCAGCTGTGATTTAAAACTTGGCTTACAGATTTACAATAGTTACCTAAACTGTTCTTCTATACATGCTTTGGAGTGCCTGGGTGGTGCAAATGGTTAATGTCTTTGACTGCTAACCAAAAGGTTGGACATTGGAGTTCATCAAGAGGCACCTTGGAAGAAAGACCTGGCTATCTACTTCCAAAAAATCAGCCATTAAAAACTGTATGGAACACAGTTCTACTCCAACACAAATGAGCTTGCAAGAATTAGAGTCAACTCCATAGCAACCAGTTATATATCTTTTAAAGGAGTGATATGTGAAAACCAAAGCAAACTCACTGCCTTCATGTCGATTCTGACTCATAGTGACCACCATTGGGTATCCAAGGCTGTACATTTTTATGGAAGTAGATTGCCTCATCTTCCTCTCATGAAGCAGCTGGTGGGTTTGAACCACTGACTTTCTGGTTAGCAGCGAAATGCCTTACCCACTGTGCTGTCAGAACTCCCTTATATGTGTGAAAGTTGTGTTTAAATGGCAAAGGACTGAAATCATGAGGAAGATGGTGCTGAAAAATTGTTTGAGAAGCTAAACATGTCATTTGAGGTAGATGTAGACCTCTCTCATGAGGAGGCCTTTCTTATGTCACTCTTATCACTCTCATTGCACCACAATGTCTTTCTGAAGAGTACATATTATGGATTGTAATTACATAGTTGTTTAAGTCTTCATGTCTTGAGTGTTCCAATTCTCATTCATCTTCCTGATCAACCACTTAAATACTCTTGCCCCCATGCTCTTTACAGTATTGGTAACCTTTCTGTGGTTCCCTAGTTGAATGGTATTTTTCTTCCTCTTTGTAGGGCCATATGCTAAGCCTCTCAGAAATGGAAGTGTAATGTTTGAGTGTGTTAAGGGATAGGGATCAGGCAAAAAGGGTCGAGGTTGACATAAAATTAATTAAGGAAATTCTGGTGGGGATTTTAGACATCATCCTCCTTAACTTCCTCTCACCTATTATTTTTTTTTGGGGGGGAGCTCTGGTGGCGTAGTGCCTGGGGCATTTGACTGCTAACCAGAAGGCTGGAGGTTCCAACTCACCAACCATTCCTCAGAAGGAAGATTGGGCATTATTCTATTTATAAATGGGTAACCATTTTGTGACTGAGTGGTAGAAAGGGAGATAAAAAACCGAACCAAACCCATTACTGTCCAGTCGATTCTGACTCATAGGAACACCCATTGGGTTTCTGAGGCAGTAAATCTTTATGGAAGTAGATTGCTCAGTCTTGCTTCTGTGGTTAGCAGTGAGATGCCTTAAGCACTGTGCTACCAGAGCGCCTTAGAAAGGGAGATAGGATCCCATTATGTTGCATGCCAATCCCATTTCACCCCTTTTCTTCCAAGGCACATGTTTTTGTTGTTGTTAGCTGCCTTTGAGTCAGTCTGATTCATGATCCCTATATACAAAATTGGACTGTTGTGATCTATAGGGCTTTCATTGGTTGACTTTTCATAGATTATCAAGCCTTTCTTTCTAATCCATCTTGGTGGAGAAGCTCCACTGAAATCTATTCAAAATAATAATAATACATAAGTCTCCGCTGAGAGACAGATGGTGGCTGTGCTTGAAGTGCGTTGTTTGGGAATCAAACCTGGATCTTCTGCATGGAAGGTGACAATTCCACCAATGAACCACCATTGCCTCCCTCCCCCAAGGCCCATTGTTGTTGTTGTTGTTGTTGTTGTTTGCCGTCGAGTCGGCCCCGACTCATAGCGACCCCTCCTTGGGTTTCCGAGGCAGTATCACTACGGAAGTAGGATTGCCCAACCTTCCTTCCGAGGATAGTCCTTCTTAATGGCCCAGCTTCTAATTTCCATTGCCCAGATTCTACCCTGTTCATCACAGTGTATCTCTCAAATACCACATCTTCTTGAAGGTTTCAAATGGAAGGCATCTTTCTCTCCTTTTATTTTCCATAACAATTTGTTGGTGCTGCTCAGATCTTAAATTGCTCTGTGGCCTTTTGTCTTGCCTCTCCTGTTACATAAGATTCTTCAGGCTTGGGACCTTGTCTACCTCTGTGCTTCTCCATTTGCCTTTAGTGGAAGGCTGGCACAGAATGGAGTTTAGTAAGTGCTTGTTGATTGTAGCCATTGCACCTTAAATATTCTAGTTTCTTTCAATGAACCCTATGATGGGTCACTCTTCTGTGTATTTTTCTCACTCATTTTCATAGCCATTCATATTTTCAGCCTGCATTACTTCTTGGGAATGATTAAGCTCCATAATTCTAAGAGCCATATGGAAATGGCATATTTATTTATTTGTTCTGTTGTTGTTGTTGTTATGTGCCGTCGAGTTGGCCCCGACTCATAGCGACCCCTCCTTGGATTTCCAAAGCAGTATCACTATGGAAGTGGGATTGCCCCGCCTTCCTTCCGAGGAGTGGCTGGTGGGTTTGAACCACCAGCCTTCTGGTTAGCAGTCAAGTGCTTTAGCCGCTATGCTACCAGAGCTCCTTTATTTGTTCTAGGATTACCTCTTTCTAGTGTGAAGTAGTTGTTCCCTAATGAAAGAGTCTGTGGTTATTGGATGCATACCCATATGACTCAGTAGACTTCTGGCATGCCTGCTTCAGCCTTGTTCAAGAGCTTTAACTCTCCCAGTCCCCTGTCCTCAGTTTCTTCAATCATTTTGGCTACCCTTCTCTAGTTCTCCATGTGGTGTTTCATCCTGTGGCCAGAACCTTATACCAGGGCTCATGTAGAGATGGAGGGCAGTAGAGGCCCGGAAGAGAGGGAAGCTGAGATTCATGTCCTCAAGGATCTGGAGGAATCGTGGGGATACTTAGTATTTGTGAGGTGGTAGAAGCAGGGTAAATGTGGAACTCTGAGAATACATAGATATCCACCTGCATGGGAAAATGGATGTGCAATTTGTGTTTAATTTACTATTTGACCCCATGTGTGACTGGACTATTTTAGATAACAATAGATGATGACAACAACCATAATAGCTACCATTCACAAAGCATCAACTCTTGTATCAGATAGGTATCATGCAGTTTTGCCACTTTTATTCATTTAATTTTCACAATAAAACTGAAAAGTAATTATTATCCTTTCCATTTTTCAACCGAGGGTACTGAGCCTCAGGAAAGTTAATTAACCAGGCTAAGTACTTGAGACAAATGGCAGATGAACCCAGACCCGGTTAAACCCAAAGCCATTCTTCTACTATGCAATCATGCACTTTTTCTCCAATGACATAAAGAGTGAAACTGTAATTTTAGGCCTTTTCCAGCAAGTTTTGAAGGGCCGATTTTTCCTGGAAAATCTTTCCTTTTGGGGTGAGCAATTGGAAGAGCTGTTAAGATTGACAAGGAAATTTACTCAGTCTGCTTAATGGTAATTGTCTGGCTTGCGTGAGGGTTAGCCTATTCCTCATATTCTCTAAAATTAAATTAGATTCTTTGGTTGAAATTCATTCATTCTTTCAAGCTGCTAGAGAAGATGACATGAGAAACCAACTACTATCATTAAACCAATATGTGGATTAAACATATTGAATAATACTGTAGGTTGGAGGATGCAATAATGTTTAGCAAAGCTGGGACACAGACTAGGATGGCCAAGGTCCACTGTCACTGGTCAGTGCTCCTGCTACACTAATTGTTACATATTTTAAGTATTACCCCTAGATCTTAGCCATAATTCCCATCCTTAAGGAAATAACAATCTAATTGGAGAAGTAGGACATCAACACGTAAAACTATAACTCATGAGAGAATTCAACAAAAACACAAACACTCTCTATCTCAACTTGTTTTACTTTTCTTCCTAGCACATATCCATCACTGAACATATTTCATATTTGTTATTTTCTTATTGTTCACTACTTTACTTTCAGCATCTAGAACGCTGCTCATTTTGTCGAATGAATGAATAAATGACTATGTTGGGCATTTAAAGCAGTAAATATGTGCTGGAGCAGCCAGGAAAAGTTTCATGGAGGAGGAGAGATGGGAGCAGGATGTGGAAGGAAGGAGTACGTTTTGAGGAGAAGAGGTCCAGGTAGGGTGGAAGATGTGGAGACAGAGTGGAGTTGAGATAATGCAATTCAAGTTTAGAGTTGGTGACTAAATGACTTTAGCTGGAACCAGGCAAGTGACCAGGTTACATCCAAGGGTGTAATGTATAATCAGTAAGAACTTCTTTGACAACCCTCTAAAGCCCTGATAAAGTGATAAATTGAATTCTGCATGGGCCAACCCTGAAGCTTCTTCCATCTTCACTCCTGAGTAGAGAAAGATGGATATGAAACAACAAATGGAAGCTACAGATCTTATAAAGCTGATGTTTAGTAAAGGAATGTCACTCATGAGAAATGTGCAAAGGGGTAGTATTGGCTGAGATTTTTAAAATGCTACATAAGACTAATTTTCAAGATTGAGGTTCTGTTTTCTTTGGGTGACCTCCCTTGCTGTATCATGACTTTTCCACTTTAAATTGAACAGTTTAAAACCAATTTAAAGACAGAGACATGCACACATAATTGTGCACTTGTGCAAATGTATGAGTGCATATACACACACACATACACACACACATGCTCACACTTCCAGGCACACAGTTTCCTTCAGCCTAGTTTCTATTTCCTCTCATCTGGCAGCTTTCAGAATAATCTCACCCACCTGTTAAATCAGAGAATGTCAAGTTTAATTTATAACAGTGAATAGAAACAGGATGCTACAGAAAGCATTTTAATTAAAATCCTTTAATTGGATACATGCTTCTTGTGAAAAGGGAGCTGTGGAGAGAGCCTCTTTGTCGACACCTTTCACTCCAGTTGCCAGAGGTTGTTGCAGGAATAGTCTTGCAACTTGAACCAGTCCTCTAGGGAGGTGGGGGCAGGGGTGGAGGCTGAGAAAGGGAAATTGGGAGCAATAAAGGAAAGACAAAAAGGGTGAATGGCCATGGATCTTGCCCAAAAACACAGTTTTGGTGTTTGCTGGAGGCAGCTCTGCTGAAACCTATTGATAGCCTTTCAAGTTGGTTTCTCCCTAATCCTTTCAACATCCTTAGGATGGGATAGTCTCCAGGGGGAATCCACAAATACCACTGACTTCAGGCACTGTTTAGGAAATCTTGACAGTGTAGGTCAATTGGTGAGTGTAGGAGGTGGGTAGATGACAGAATGGGGTTGGGGGAGGCCCAGCCTTTGCACCTGGGGTTCCTTAAGCACAGCACTTAGCACTACCCAGCTCACTGCAGGAAAGAAAGTGTTGAACTCAATTAGAGCCCAGTTTAAGGAAGGGACTGTATGCTGAAGTAGGGGGGCCTAGCCTGGAAACCATTCTGAGAACTTATGTGGGGTGACAGCAATAGAGTATGCCAACAGAGCAGAAAGGCATGGAAGTATTTTACTGGATACACTCAAAGTAGCTGAGAGAAGTAGGAACTGGAAGTAGTTTCAATGTCAGGTATGCTGCCAAGGAAACAGAAAACCCTAAACTGAGTTTATGAAAGATGGGGGAGGGTGAATTGGTTTTTACCTCCTTGATTTTGCTTCAATGTGGTATGGCAGAAGGTGGTTCAGGAGGGTCCACTTTTTAAGCTGCTGATTTTTCCCTCTGAGGTAAGAATATCAGTGCTATGTCCTCTTGGATACAGAGAAGAGACACACCTAGAAGAATTTTTAAGTGCTATTCATCCATTATTACCCATTGGGCTCCTGGAAACTCTCATTGTCAAGGAACAATGGTAGACTGTTTTATTTAGTCACAACTATTGATTCAGCTCTGGTAGCATAGTGCCTAAAGTACTTGACTGCTAACCAGAAGGCTGGTGGTTCAAACCCACCTGCCACTCCTTGAAAGGAAGTTTGGGCAATCTACTTCCATAGTGATACCACCTCGGAGGTATCAAGGAGGGGTTGCTATGAGTGGGGGCTGACTCAATGGCACATAACAACAACAACAACATTGATTCCTCTCATGCTTAGTAAAGGTTTAACCATAAGTAGGGGTGGGAGGTTGTGGGGGGAACATCTGATTTGTAGAATTTGCCAACTTCCATAGTGTTAATATTCCTACCATGGTGGATTTCAATCTACCAAGGGTCTAACAACTAGCTGGCAAAATTCCTGAAATTAAAAAATTGGTTGTTGCAAGCCAGGATGAGTTGACTTAACACACCACTGGATTCTCCCTGCCCTTGTTCAACTTCTTTATAGGAGATATAAGGAGCCCTGACAGTGTAGTGGTTAAGGACTTGGCTGCTAATGGAAAGGTTAACAGTTTGAACCCAGTGGCTACTTTGTGGGAGAAGGATGTGGCAGTCTGTTCTCATAAAGATTATAGCCTTAAAAACTTTATGGGGAAATTCTACTCTGTCCCATATGGTCTCTGTGAATTGGAATTGACTTGATGGCCATGTGTTTGGTAGGAAGTGTTTGCTTCCCTTGCTCATTGCCTTTGGGCTTGGCCATATGACTTACTTTGACCGATGGAATGTGAACAAATGACATAAACCACATCCAAGCAAAGGTTTAAATGTATAGTTTGGCTCTGCTCTCCCTTTGAGTTTCCACCTTCTACTTTGCCCATTCCATGAAAGGTGATACAATAGAATGCAGAAATTATTGAATAATATCATTAATATCACACATAAGTAATATTTTGCAGAAAATAATTTAAAAATGGTTGCAGAAGTACATAAAAAGGGAACTGCTAGAAATTCAAGCTGGATTCATAAAAAGATGTGGAATGAAGGATACCATTCTGATAGCAGATGGATCTTGACCGAAAGCAGAGAATAACAGAAATGTTTACCTGGGTTTCATTGACTATGCAAAGGCATTTGACTGTGTGGATCATAATACATTATGAACAACATTATGAAGACTGGGAATTCCAGAACATATTGTGCTTATGCAGAAAATGTACATAGATAAGAGACAGTCATTCAAGCAGAACAAGGGGATACTGTGTGCTTTAAAATGAAGAAAGGTGTGTGTCACGTGTGTGCATTCTTTCACTATATTTATTCAATTTTTATTCTGAGGAAATAATTGGAGAAGCTGGACTATGTGGGGAAGAACAAACATGGCATCAGGACTGGAGGAAGACTCATTAACAACCTGCAATATGCTGATGATGCAATGTTGCTTGCCGAAAGCAAAGAGTACTTGAAGCATTTACTGATGAAGGTCAAAGACTACAGCCTTCAGTATGGATTATGCCTCAATATAAGGAAAACAAAAATCCTCCCAACTGAACCAATCAGCAACATCAACATAAATGGAGAAAAGATTGAAGTTGTCAAGGATTTCATTCTACTTACATCCACAATCAGTGCCCATGGAAGCAGAAGTCAAGAAATCAAATGATGTACTGTACTGGGCAAATCTGCTACAGATCTCTTTAAAGTATTAAAGAGCAAAGATGTCACTCTGAAGACTAAGGTGTATCTGACCCAAGCCATGATATTTTCAATAGCCACATATACATGCAAAAGCTGGACAATGAATAAGGAAGACCAAAGAAGAATTGAAGCATTTGAGTTGTGGTGTTGGTGAAGAACATTGAATGTACCATGGACTGCTAGAAAAACAAACAAGTCGATGTTGGAAAAAGTACAGTACAGCCTTATTTGCAGGTATGACAAAACTTCATCTTGTGTATTTTGGACATGTTTTCAGGAGGGACTAGTCCTTGGAGAAGGACATCATGCTTGGTAAAGTAGAAGGTCAGAAGAAGAAGACTTTCAATGAGATGGATTGACACAGTGATTGCAACAATGGGCTCAAGCATAGCAACATTTATGAAGATGACACAGGACTAGGCAGTGTTTTCTGTTTTACATACGGTCACTATGAATCAGAACAGACTTAAGAGCAGCTAACAACAACAACTTTGAGAACAATGTGCCTCAGTTAGTGGCTGCTCCTTTAGCCTTGGTCCCAGAATGAGAAGTTACATGGAGCCTCCCAAACCCAGCTGATAGCAGCATAGTCTGGCAGAGTCACAAGCAAACTGGAACCCTTGAGTAATGTAAGCAAAATACCTGTTTATTTTCAAAGAGACTGAGATAGTGGGATCTGAATAATACAGAAATTTGTTCAACTAATCAATAAACATTTATTGAACACTTGTGTGTGCATAACCAATACTGTGCAATTATATCTAGAGGATGCAAAAAAAATTAGAGTCTCTCAATTTTGGAAGAAGGCTAAAAGCCTAATCATTTCAACAATCATGTGATACTTGAATATCCTCTATGATATCTTTGCCAAATGGTTTTCTAGTCTAGTTGTCCATTTTATGCTTGAAAATCTCTCTAAGGCTGGAAATCTTAGTACCTTTTGAAAGTGCCCACACCGTCTTTGGAAATTATAAATATTTGAAGATTATTCCTTTTTTGAACATTTCCTTGTAGCATCACCTAAAAGTCCTGGTTCTGTTTTTCAAGGTGACACAGAAAATTTAATTAGTCTTCTCTGAGACAAGTCTTAAGATATTTAAAGACAGCCTTATTATTCTCCATGTTGTAAGGGCAAACACAAATTGAAAATAAGGTTTTAATTCTCTTGGTTGGTAATTAAGGAAGAGGTCCCTCTCCTACCTTGTTCTTTCATAATTCATTTAGATGACTTATAGTTGTAAAATCTTACTTGGTCTCTTTGAAAAGTGTGTAAATCTAAGGTATTAACTCAAGGACCAGGGAACTACATCTTTAAAACTTGTTGTTGTTGTTGTTATGTGCCATCGAGTTGGACCGGACTCATAGCGATCCCTCCTTGGGTTTCCAAGGCAGTATGACTACGGAAGTAGATTGCCCCATCTTTCTTCCAAGGAGTGGCTGGTGGGTTTGAACTGCCAGCCTTCTGGTTAGCAGTCAAGTACCTTAGGCACTATGCTACCAGAGCTTTAAAACTTAGCTTCAGGTAATCCTCCCTTACCTTCTAGTTTCCTCAAAGTCTATTAGTACAACCTCAGATGGTCTGTCATAAAGATATTACAAAATTAACAATTTTATTTGAAAATATGAATGTGATGTGTTGTATTCACTCAGCTTTATAAAGCAAGATGTCTTTCTGTCTTTGCAATGTTTTTTAGCAGATTGCCATTTACACATAATACTCTGGTTTAATGATTATTCAATAATAAGATAATTCTTTCTCATCTATTTTTATGGGGAAGTTTTCTGGTTTGGGAGTAGATTTTGTTTTAAATTATATTTCCTCAACAACATCAAACTTCTCAAAATTCTGAGGAGAAAAATGTGAACCTAGAATTCTTTACCTAGCAAAAATATTATATTGTTCAGAGGTGAGCATGAAAACAAAGCTGTTTACCCCCCTTGACAGGATTTTGAGGCTTGTCACCATTGGTTCATATCTGCTGAATACCTGCACTTTGTACATATCAATATGAATGGAATTACTGGAAGTACAGTAGGATGGTGGACTCAGATGTAGGTCCAAGAATCTAGAAGCTGAAATTTTAACACTCTTCAGGAAATAGGAGACACAGCAGTTGTTCTGGAGGACTTTTACCTTGTTGGAGACACAGCAGTTGTTCTGGAGGACTTTTACCTTGTTGTTATGTGCCGTTGAGTCGGACCCGACTCATAGCGACCGCTCCTCGGGTTTCTGAGGCAGTATCACTACGGAAGTAGATTGCCCAACCTTCCTTCTGAGGACTTTTGCCTTACGAAATAAAGAAATGGTCAGGTGTGTCATGCATAAACTCATTTAGTGTATTGCAAGGTAGTTACTAAGACCTCAAGATGTTCATTTAGCCCTGGAGAATCAGAATTAGCAATGATAACGTTACCTTAAAGATTAGAGTCTGAAACTTTAGACTTCAGGCTTTTACCTTTAAAGAGTGATCTTTGGAGAAAGATTAGACCACTTCTCAAACTCGGAGGAAATCCCCTGTAGAAAAGGTCTGAGGTCAGTTGTAGGGGGCAATATCTCAGCAAGCTCTTGGTCTTCAGTGAGAGCGAGAGTTAGAGTGATTTTTGCTGCTGTCTTCTCTGAACAAGTGAGCAGAAATAGAGTGTTTATATACAGTTTCTTTACCTTGACTTCACAAAATAAGGGTTAGGTGCTGTTTTGTTTCACCAAGATTCTATGTTTTCTTGTTAATTGATGGAATTATGAATGACATACCTACTTCTCAAGCCCAATTTATAAATATTTGAATTATTAATATGTTTTATTGTCAATTAAGGTAATTGTATGACACATTTATTCCTAGGCCAATTATAGACATTTGATTAATATTATACTTCCGTATTAGGGAGGTTGTTTAGTGTATACTTCACATACCTCTTGTAGTTCCCTATCTATTTCCATGAATAGAACAACTTTCTAACTATTTATAATTTCTAATGACTTATAGTTAATTGTTAGGGAGCATCATAGAAGTATGCATATTTCTACTACTAAGTTCAGAAATTCTCTAACTTCACATTATAAATGAATCACACATAAATGTCTAAAAGCATTATAAAAAGCATTAAAATAGTGTAAAAAGCATTAAAATAGTGTAAAAAGCATTACAGTAACATACATAAATGTGACATACACAGGTGACTTGAGAGCATCATAAAAAACATACATAACAACTGTGGGCCCATGAAAGGGAAGAGCTAGAACACAAATCCCTGCGTAAGGCTAGAACTCTGGGAGAGTAGAGGTGGGGAGATTGCCTGGAATGCAAAAGATATAGATAAAAAGGACAGGAAATATGAAGGAGAGATTGCAAAACGTGGATTACAAAACATACACCTGTCAAGAGCTTCAAAAAGAGAAAATGGAGAGACTTAGGGAATGTTAATATTCAAAGATACATAATAACTGATTTTTTTTTCAGATGACAATTCCAGATGTGAACATCTAGTTTGAAGAAGCACAGTGAGATCTGAGCAAAATAAAGAAAAATGTATTCATATCTCATAGAAAAACTGTATCACAAAGAGTAGCATAGATAGGTAAATGCAACCAGAGACCTCAGAAATTTTTCAAAATTTCTTTTTTGAAGAGTGAGTATTGACTATTCATAGATCTTATTGAAAGAGTCACTGAAGAGTGTTTTTCTTTTTTTTCTTTCTGAAGTGTGGTTTGCAGGATGAGATAAATAAGAAAAGCATCCACTCCTCAGAAGGAAGGTTGGGCAATCTACTTCCGTAGTGATACTGTCTCGGAAACCCAAGGAGGGGTTGCTATGAGTTGGATACGACTCTATGGTAGTGGGTTTTTTTTTTTTTTTTTTTTTAAGAGGTAGGAAGTAACAGTATGCAAAGGAATGTGTCAATAAAAAATGTAGATGGTCTAAGCAATTACTAATTTTAAAAAAATCATGAAATATATAAGGAAGTTATCATAGTTAAGGTACTCTGTTGTTCTAGTTGCTGTCAAATTGGCTTCAATTCCTGGTAACCCCAGGTACTAAAGAATGAAATGTTGTCCAGTTCTGCACCATCATCACTTTTGTGTACTTGAGTTCATGGTTGTGGCCACTGTGTATTTTGAGAGCCTTCCAAAGTAGGGCATTCATCTTCCAGCACTGTATTGGACAATATTCTCTTGTGACCCATACGGATTTCATTGGCTAATTTTCAGAAGTAGATTACCAGGCCTTTCTTCCTAGTCTGTCTTAAGCTGGAAACCTATCCACCATGGGTGACCCTGCTGATATTTGAAATATTGATGGAATAACTTCCAGCATCCTACCAACACACAAGCCACCACAGTAGGAGAAACTGACACATGGGCAATAATAATTTACTTTGCAGTTCTATATTTTTCTGGAGGACAGAGATATTGATTAATATTTAATTTAATTTAAATGTCAAATGCATGTTAAAAATGGAGGGTAACTACTAAAAGAATAGAGATAGAAGGTGTAACTCTACAACCAGTGAAAGAGCAATAAAGAAATGCAAATCCAAATCAATATATATTTGGTAAAAGCATAAAACATTGTGCAGTAAGCTATATACCAGCTCCAGGTTAGTAGTTATTTCTAGAAATAAGAAAGAAGAATGGACTATAGTGAGGTTGAGGAGGATCATCTACTGTATTTGTTAACATTTTATTTATTTAAGTGGATAGGAAACAAATTAATGAAACATCAATGCATTAAATCAGGAGGGTGGGTACATTGGTGTGTATTACAATAATTTTTGTACCTTTTATATGTTGGAATTTTCATAATTCAAAATTTTAGTAATTCATGTAAACTGGAATGCTCACAAGGCTAAAAAAGTTGCTAAAATTTACCAGTAGTCAGGGAAATGCAAATTAAAATTAAAATGAGATTTTAAATTTAGATCATCACATAGACAAACATTATGAAGAACTCTAATAAGAATTGATAAAAGTTGTATGGAAAAAAATAATTTTTTCTAGTGGAAGCTGCTTTGTAATTAAAATTAAAATATATAAACTCTTTTTCCTAGCTATTTAAATCTTGGGAATCCATCCCATCAAAACAAAGGATATTTATTGCAGTAATGTTAGTATGTGAAAAATATGAAAACAAAATCAACCAGTAACCATCATCATGAGTGATTACTCATGAGTAATAATTATTATTTAATTCAATAATAAATGAATTATTCATTCATTTAATGAATAATTAAATATGTTGTGCATTTATACTACATGTATTGTGCAATAAATAGAGAAGAATGAATTGGAGGATTTTCAAAAAGATTTTCCCTAAAGAATCATATGTGTGTGTGTGTGTGTGTATGTATATATATATAAGCAATTACTAATTTATATATGTATACCCATCAGCCACTCCTTGGAAGGAAGATGGGGCAATCTACTTCCGTAGTGATACTGCCTTGGAAACCCAAGGAGGGGTCACTATGAGCCGGGTCCAACTCGACGGCACATAACAACAACAACAACAACAATATGCATACACACACACACACACACACATACATATGTTGTTGTTGTTATGTGCCGTCGAGTTGGACTCAACTTATAAAGACCACTCCTTGGATTTCCAAGGTGGTATCAGTACAGAAGTAGATTGGCCAACCTTCCTTCTGAGGAGTGGCTGGTGGGTTTGAACCCCCAGCCTTCTGGTTAGCAGTCAGGTGCCTTAGACACTATGCTAGCAGAGCTCCCTACATATATATATCTTCTATAGACACATATAACCACATACAAGAAATCTTTTGACTTTTTTTTTTTTTTACAAAAATAGAATCATACTCTCTCTCTCTGTGTATACAGATGTATACACATACGGTCTTATATGTGGTTATATGTGTCTATAGAAGATGCAAACTAGTTATTAACATGAACTTTTTGCTTGGGAATGAAGATAATTAAGCTAGAGGTAGAGAAAAAGGGTGAAGGGGAGCCAAACCTCTTCTCTCTAAAAAAGGTAAGGGGACAAAAATCCCTTGAAAAACCCAGTGTGTATGGTAAATGATCACATTTATGCATCTGTGTAAAATTGTGTGAATATATAAACGTTGTTGTTAGTTGCTGTCAAGTCCATTCTGACTCATGGTGACAACATATGTGAAGAGCAAAACTGCTCCCTAGGGTTCCCAGGGTTGTGACTGTTTAGAAGCAGATGCCAGGTCTTACTTCCATGTTGCCTCGGGGTGAGTTAACCAAGCTTTCAGTTAGTAGTCCATTTGTATAATAATATATATGAATTTATAAATACAAACACACTACACAGACATACATATAAAGAAAAATTCAAACCAAAATTTGAATGATAAAAAATTAAAAGTCTTTAAATAACTCTTTTGGCCTACATTTCTCAGCTTATACTTCAGTAATCACTATGAATTGAACTTTTTTTTTTTTTTTTTTAAATTTATATCTTTTAAAGCTTTTACTCTGCCACCACCATGTTTCACATTGAACCCACTCAACTGTTCTCTCTCCCCATACTGAACCCTTTGCTCTTTTGTTTGGAATAGCTTCCTTACCAAGATGAATGGATAAATCTATGTATATTTGAATGAATTGAATTGAATTAATAAAACTTGCAGCCTAGTTGCGAAACAGTTGAGGAAGGCAATTCAGCTAGAAGTCAAAAATGAAGTCATCAGTTCTCAAAAGGAACAGTACATGTTTACTGGAAGTGATTGGTGAGCAATGGAGAAAGTATGTTGGGGGCTAGTAGAAAGAGATGCTGTTGTTAGGCATCCTCGAGTCAGCTCCAACTCATAGTGACACTATGTAAGACAGAATAAAGCACTGCCTGGGCCTGTGCCGTCCTCACAATCCTGGCTGGGCCTGAGCTCATTGTTGCAGCCACTGTGTCAACCCATCCCATTGAGGGTCTTCCCCTCTTTCACTGACCCTCTACTTTTACAAGCATGATATCCTCTCCCAGGGACTGGCTCTTTTTGACAACAGGACCAAAGTTATGTGAGGCGAAATATGGCCATTCTTGCTTCTAAGGAGCATTCTGTCTGTGCTTCTTCCAAACAAACAGACATATTTGTTCTGACAGTGCATGGTATTTTCAATATTCTTTGCCAACATCACAATTCAAATGCATCAATTCTTCTTTAGTCTTCCTTAGTCATTGTCCAGCTTTCACATGCATATGAGGCTATTGAAAATACCATGGCTTGGGTCAGGTGCACCTTATTCTTCAAAAACACTTTGAAATGGTCTTACTCATTTTATTGTGCTTTGGGTGCAAATTTCCAAAGCCAGTTTGTTTTGCATTCAACCACTCATGCACATTTGATTTCATGCCCTGATTTCCATCCCCTACCATAAAAAACTCTCCTCCCCACACTTCCCTGTGGTTACCCCCTCCCTGTGCCTTTCTTAACTATACATTCGGGTCTGTTCAGCTTTCCCTCTGTGTGAATGCTGCCCCTCTGGTGTCTCATGGCTGATTGATCTAAGGGGTGCATCTTCCTAGAGTGTTGTTGTTGTTGTTAGGTGCCATGGAGTTGTCTCCAACTCATAGCGACCCTATGCACAGCAGAGTGAAACACTGCCCAGTTCTGTGCCAGCTCCACAATCCTTGCTATGCTTGAGTCCATTGCCGCAGCCACTGTGCCAATCCGTCTCCTTGAGGGCCTTCCCCTCTTTTGTTGAGCCTCCACCTTACCAAGCATGACATCTTTCTCCAGGGAATGGTCCAAAGCTTGACATCCTTCTCCAGGGATTGGTCCTTTCTGACCACATGACCAAAGTAGGTGAGACGAAGTCTGGCCATTCTAGCCTTTAAGGAGCCTTCTGGCTGTACTTCCTCCCAGACAGATTTGTTAGTTCTTTTAGCAGTCCATGTTACTTTCAGCATTCTTTGCCAACAGCACAACTCAAAAGCATCAACTCTTCTTTGGTCTTCCTTATTCATTGTCCAGCTCTCACATGCATATGAGGTGATTGAAAATACCATGGCTTGTGTCAGGCACACCTTAGCCCTCAAGGAGACATCTTTGCTCTTCAGCACTTAAAAGAGGTCCTTTGCAGTTGATTTGCCCAGTGTTATACGTCTTCTGATGTCTTGACTGTGCTTCCATTGCTGTTGATTGTAGAACCAAGCAATGTGAAGTCTCTGATAACTTCAATCTTTTCTCCATTTATCATGATGGTGCTTATAGGTCCAGTTGTGAGGATTTTTGTTTTCTTTATATTGAGGTGTAATACATATCCAAGTGGATTACATAATGGGTTATGTTATCCATAATCCAAATATCCCTAGAATAGGTAGGTGCATTGCCCTTGGGTAGGTGTTCTGCATATAGGTCTTTCTACTGTTGGGCTGAGAGGCAATCCTTAGGAGTGAGTCCATTTCTAGGCCTGAAGGGTAACCCAGGGCCATAGTCTCATGGGTTCCACCAGTTGCTGTTCCTCTTAAAGAAAATTCGAAGTTGAGATAACCAGGTATTGTCCACCATCTGTCAGTTGATTCTGTGGTGCCTGAGCTATTGGTGTCATCTGTCTACTGGGTGAGGTATTCAGTGTAATAGCTTTGGTTGCGTGGTGGAGGTTTAATGTGTTCTTCCTATTGGACGAAGCAGGGGAGAAAAGGAAAAAAGATAAAGAAGGGGGGTGTGTGTGTGGAAGGTACCTGAAGCAAACCCCAGGATAGAAAGATTGGAGGAGTCTTCCACATTTGGGGCCAGATAATTCTGTCAGCGATGCAGGCATGGGCATGGCAGCCTGGGTCCTTCTGAGACATCTACTGATGATAACGCCCTACTGTCAATCAATGACCGATGGTTTAAAATCTGCTGACACCCTAATGGCCACCAGTTTCTGCTTGGATCAAAAAGCCGCAAAATCCCAGTACCCAGGTCCACTCTGTACCAAAAGGGGTCCTCGAAGAGTTGGACCTGAGCCCCTTGGTGTACACGCACTCCGGGGCTCTGCCTACTCGGAGGGAGTTTCTCCCTTTCCCCCACTCTGTTCTGGACTCCAGGCAGCCCAAACCAAAGGTGGTGGTGGCGGTGGCGGTGGTGGTGGTGGTGGTGGCGGCAGTGGTGGTGGTGGTGGGGTGGGTGTGTGTCTTGGTCCATCTCCCAGTAAGATTATTGTACTTACTCAGAGCCTCCTATCACCTCAGAACATCTCCTGGTGTGGCTAGTCTGAGTCTCCAATGCCTGTGGGTTCTATGATTTTTATTTTTTTATTCCTTTGCTCCTCTTGGACATCTTTTGTATTTCTTCTAATGACTCTTCTCTGTCTCCATCTCCACCAGCTGGGGGGGTTCTTTTATTTTCCCCAGTTGTTTAATCTGTTCTCTTTCTTCACCTGACTGAATCTAATACTTTATCTTCCTTACTTGCTCCTCAGTCCAGTATCATTATTTGTATCTGCTTTACCTAGTTACTCAGAGTCTCACTTGGAAGAGGGTTATCAAACATGGGGTTATCTGCACAACACCATCTTCCTTCTCTCAGAGATCTTTTTGCAGTAGATTTGTTCAGTGCCATGTGTTGTCTGATTTCTTGACTACTGCTTCCATGACATTGATTGTGGCTTTAAGTGAAATGAAATCCCTAAAAACTTCAATCGTTTCTCCATATATCATGATGTTTATTAATCCATTTGTGAGGATTTTTTGTTTTCTTTTTTTTTTTTTAAATTGTGATTTGGGTGAAAGTTTACAGAGCAAATTTGCTTTCCATACAGCAGTTCACATATACTTTGTCTCATGTCATTGACCACAGTTTACCACAATGCAACAGCTCCCCTCCCACTTTCTCCCCATAGTTATCTCTTCCCTGTGTCCATCCCTCCATAGACTCCTGCCCCTGAGCTGTTTCCCTGTGCATAAGCAGCCCTTCTTTCTCCCATGATTGTTCTCTCCAAGGAGAGTATCTACTTGAGGTAAATGTTCAACTCATATGCCTGTCTTTTGTTTGGCTGGAAACCACAGGTGTGGGTT
>NW_006921597.1:4769691-4787253 GCF_000298275.1 Orycteropus afer afer
GAATGTGTTCTTAAGCCCCAGGAATCTGTGAGAGCACTCTCTCTTTAAATATCTAAAATAGTCAAGCCACTTTTAAACCTTCAAAATGGCTGTGTCCTCCAGACTGGCAAAAGTCCACAGCTCAGCCCGCCTTTCTCTTCACCTTCTCTATTTATTCCCCAACCACCGTGCACAGTTCTCCGTGCAGTCCCTGGCTAGCAGGGCTGATTTTTATGTTAATTCTTAGGTCCTACCACCACTCAGGAATCTCCAAGCTGCTGTGCTGTCAGGATCGCTCAGGATCATTGTCAGACTGCAGCTCCGTATGTCTCCTTTTTTGGTATTTTCACACAAATTTTTCTGCTAGTTGGGGTTTAGTCCATTTCTATATCCTTCCCTTCAAGGCTCTGGGGTCCAGGATTATCTTCTGTGTCTGTGTTTATTGGTTTTCCTTTTCTTTGTTGAAGAGGGTCTGTGCAGTCTTTCTGCCTAGTTTGCCATCTTGCTGGAGACGCCCTGTTTTCTTTATTCTGAGGTGTAATCCATACTGAAGACTGCAATCTTTGATCTTCATCAGTAAGTGATTTAGATCTTCTTCACTTTCAGTAAGCAAGGTTGTGTCATCTGCATATTGAAGAATATTAGAGTCTTCCTCCAATCCTGTTGCCCTGTTCTTTATATAGTCCAGCATACAGATTGAATAAATATGGTGAAAGGGCACACCTTTCTTGATTTTAAACCATGCAATATCCCCTTGTTCTGTTCAAATGACTATACTGTCTCTTAGTCTGTGTATACATTCCTCATGAGCACAATGATACGTTCTGGAGTTCCCATTCTTTGCAATGTTATTCATAATTTGTTATAATCCACACAGTTGAATGTCTTTGCCTAGTCAAGAAAACACAGGTGAACATCTTTCTGGTATTCATATTCATCTGGTATTCATGTTCATCTCTGCCCTATACAAGTCTAATGTTTGTCCTAGACTGAGTCTACTAATTGACACTGTTTAGAAATCGTTCTTTTCTTTAAACAAGTATCAAATTTCAATAGTCTTTTTTTATTAAAAAAATTGTGAATTTCATGAATTGCACTTCCATTTTTTCAGTTATTTGCCTACTATTGTATTTTCCTTCAATGCAAAACCACTTTGTTAATGTAAATGTTATTTGCTATAAGAGTGGGAGGGTTTTTATATATTTTACAAGACCAAGTGTTATGTAGAATACTATGTGCTAATAATTGGAGACTTCTTTTCTGTAGTTCAATCCTTTCAGATGTCTTTCTGGCTAATATATCAGAAATAAAATGTTGTCTAGTTGATGTTTTGCTTGGAGCTTTCACCAAAGACATCAGTCTGGATTTTATTGTTTTTTTTCTTGCAGTACAGGATGGCTAGCAGGTCTTTACCTGTATTGTAGTCCATGGTTAGTGATCAGAATAATTGATGCTCCATTTTATGTCCTCTAAAATTGAAAGTTAGTGTAGTTTTCCTAGGCTTGTAGATTAAATTCCTATTGCAATTCAAAGACATCTTGATATCCTGATATGTTTAAAAAATAATTTTGGATAATAAAATAGGTAAAAAGATAGAAGATGATAGACATTATGGAGAGGCTATCTCATCTATTCTCTGGTGCCCAACAAAGGGAAGATGACAAGAAGATTCTAAGAACATAACAGCAGGATTGGGGGAAGGCTCATCCACAACCTGTGGTATGCAGATGCACAACCTTGCTGTCTGAAAGCAAAGGAGACTTGAAGAACTTTACTGATAAAGATAAAAAATTACAGTCTTTAGTATGGATTACACCTCAGCATTAAGAAAATAAAAATCCTTACAACTGGACCAATAAGCAACACTCCGGTAAGTGGAGAAAAGATTGAAATTGTGAAAGATTTCATTTTACATGGATTCACAGTCAACACCTATGGAAGCAGAGGTCAAGTAATCAGACATTTTGCACTGGACAAATCTGCTGCAAAAAAACCTCTGTAAAGTGTTGAAGAGCAAAGATGTCACTTTGAAGACTTGTTGTTGTTGTTGTTATGTGCCGTCGAGTCGGCCCCGACTCATAGCGACCCCTCCTTGGGTTTCCGAGGCAGTATCACTATGGAAGTAGGATTGCCCAACCTTCCTTCCCAGGAGTGGCTGGTGGGTTTGAACCGCCAGCCGTCTGGTTAGCAGGCAAGTGTCTTAGCCACTATGCTTTGAAGACTTAAGTGTGCCTAACTCAAATCATGGTATTTTCTATAGCCTCATATGCATCTGAAAGCTGGACAATGAATAAGGAAGACTGAAGAAAACTTGATACTTTTGAATTGTGGTGTTGGTGAAGAATGCTGCGGATACAGTGAACTGCCAGAAGAACTAACAAGTCTATCCTGGAACCAGTGTAGCCAGAATGCCCCTTAGAAGTGAGACCAGGCAGACTTTGTCTTACCTACTTTGGTAATGCTCTTAGGAGGGACCAGTCCCTGGAGAAAGGATATCATGCTTGGTAAAGTCAAGGGTCAAAGAAAAAGGGTCAAAGAAAATCCTCAACGAGATGGATTGACACAGTGGCTGCAACGATGGGCTCAAGAATGGCAGGGATGTGAGGATGGTGCAGGCCTGGGCAGTGTATTGTTCTGTTGTGCACAGGGTTGCTATGAGATGGAATTGACTCAAGAGCACCTAACAACAACAACAATATTTCATCTATTCTATGGTGCTTAACCTGCATACTGATAGAAGATACTTTTGCTTCCAAAGATTCTCTATATAAATATTAATTGCTGGTTGGACCCTTTCCAGCAGCACTGATCTTTCACCTGCCTCACATTAAGTCCTTAGGGACCTTAGCAAATCTCACAGAGAGTGAGTTTCCACTCATTCTCTTTCAATGGACGTAGTTTATGAAACATCAAAGCAAGTTGACTTAAAAATCAAAATCTTTAGTCGACTGAACAATTCTTTTTGAAATTCAACATTTTTCTGAATCTCTGTTTCTTTGTTCTCCTCTTTCCACCTCATTTAGCTGGTAGATATAGTCAGTGAAAAGAATGCTAATGTTTCAATCCAGCAAAGCCTTTCTCTTTTAATTAGGGACTATTAATAGCTGCATATTTCCATCCTGGTAGATCTCAAAGCACTTTAAAATTTTCATCATGCTCATACACAAGCGTTCATTATTGGTGTCGTTTTACCTTCCACTACATGTGTCTATATTAGAGGAGGAATGTGGCAGCTGTTAACCCTGAGAGACTTCCCCACATTTGAAGACAGGGAATGAAGACAAATTTTGTATTCTATTTCCTGTATGGTTTCAAAAGACAGAGCTAGAACATAATGTTTCCAGATTGGAATCTGCCAACTCCTTTAAGCTAGTATTACTCAATTAGTGAAAGTTGAATGAACATAAATGGTCAAGGTCTTATATTCAGGGCTTGTTGCATATAGTAATAGGGGATGGGGAAGAGAGAATTTTAGCTACCTAAACTCACCCTCACTGAAGAAAGTAAATGTGGTCAAGAAACAATTCAGAGGCAGAGTCCAGGAAGTTAGCACACAGAGGAGGGCTGATTGGTGAAGGGTGGTAGAGAGAATTGCAGGCTGTGAATGTTAGTCCTTCAACACGTGTGAAGACAAAGCAGTCAGTGAACTCCAGGAAATTGAGTCTTATACATAAATTGAGAAAACCCAATTAAATGGGAACTGGGACCTGGAACCTTTTCTTAAAGTTGATAGTTTTTTTTTTTTTAACTGTCCTTTACCTTTTTTCACCCTTCCCCCTAATCCCTAATTTGAGAAGTGCTACATTATTTTAGTAAGGAAAAATTGAAAATATTAAAAATAGAAATTATCAATCTGACTATCCATGGCTAATTTCTATAAACTATATATAATTATAACAAATCAATAAAAACAAATAATTAATTTTTTAAAAAAGAAAGGAAGTCCTAAGTATTTGTGATCTGCTCAAGCACAGAGCTGCAGGATATGAATGGAATTGTATGGCTTATTATCATCCAAATATAATATTTTTCTCAATAGGAATGTATGATTGATGATAATAATCAATAATACATTACATGGATAATTTACTCAGTTCTTTAATTCCTTACAATTGACTTGCCTTATGATTTTGTCAGTATTTATAGATAAGGAAGTTAGCATACAGAGGAGGGCTGATTGGTGAAGGATGGTGGAGAGAATTACAGGCTGTGGATGTGAGTCCTTCAACATGTGTGAAGACAAAGCTGTCAGTGAACTCTAGGAAACCGAGTCTTTGAGATAAGAAAAAAACAACCAAGAAAATTTAGAAACTCTGAAATAATATGGAAATTGTGATTTTATGAAGTGCAAATAAACATCTTTATAATTACAAAACATTCTGATATATCATCCTTTCGTTCTTATTTCCTTTTTGACTTTTGTGCTTCTGAAATGGAGGATGGTGGGGGATAGAAGGTTTACCTCCAGTTTAGAAGGGGCTTCAATTTAAGATCAAATTATTTCTGCCTCTCACATTTAGCATTCAGACTTTCTATGCCCTTTTTGATTCTGTTCATCTATTCAAAATGAATCCATTTTCACCATTTGGATTTAGCTGTAACAGTCACTATTAATCATGAAGAAGACATCAGAGATTATGTATTGATGACAGCTCAGGCTAATTATAACACCTCAGAGATGTCTTGAAGGGTACTATTTTATCAGATGCTTATTTTGCTAAACCAAATCAAGATGTTCACTCATCATTTCAGGTGCTTGTAAATGTGCTAACTGGTATGGAATTTTATGACCATAAAAGGTCAAGTTTCAAGAGTTTTCTTTTTAATGGAAATTTCCTGGAATCTAAAATGTGAAGTCCAATCATGCTGAATTCATTGGCAACTAGACCTCATTTCCCTATAGATTGCAAGTCAGTGAGGAGAAAGTGCCCTCAGGTTGCTCCTCCTCCTGCCAGGTTTCAGTTATAACAGAGAATCTTTTCACAAAATGCAGTCAATTTATATTTTAGGCATTTAAAACCTATTTCATTGGCTCATCTAGACACTGGAAAATCTTATATCCCTTCCCGAGTGATTTGGCACATTTCTTTGGCACACATGGAGAACTCACACACCTGGCAAACCATCTCGCTTTTCCTGACTCAGAAGGAGGTCTCCAAACCAAGAAGCATTTTGGATGGTGAACTGTGTTCAATGTGCACAAATCCAAGAAGCATGAAAACAACCACTCACGTTTGAAGACGGGGGAGATGAGCTGCTGACAAGAGGGATAAGCTAAATGAGCAAAGGAAAAGAGAGATTTTTCTCGTCAGAATCTCAATAGGCACGGATATATTCACTTGAGTAGAGTTCAGTAAAACCAAAGACTTATGCCAGTGAGTTTATTCTCAATTTTATTAATGTTCATTCTCAGAGACCCAGTCATCTCTTTTCTCATCAATTTCAAATAAACTTTTCTGTAAAGCCTAGGAGTAATGTAGGTCTAATATTCTAACAGTGAGTAGAAATGAAAACTTACTCTGGTCGAATCACAATTTAGCAAACATTAACAAGACCTGTGACTTAATAGGTATAATTGCATCTGTTACCTGTGACTCAGTTGTTGGTTTCACAACAGCCAGGGAACTTTGGAAGCATGAGGAGCTGGACAACACACTTGCACAAATGCAGACCTGACATAATGAGACAGTATCCAAGGGCATAATGCATGCTCCTTAGTAATGATTGCTAATGACATATGGAAAGTATTGAATACAGTGCATGGCACATAGTAGAGACTCAGTAATGTTAGTTTCCTCATCATAATCACTGATGTGAAATTCAGCACAAGGAGTAACTTGACACGTCAACCTGAGGAACATATATATGTTGTCTTTATACCATTGAATCTGGTTCCAACTCACAGAGACCCTATGTACAACAGAATGAAGTACTGGCTGATACTGTGTCATCATCATAATTATTCCTATGTTTGAGCCCATTGCTGTAGCCACTGTGTCAATTCATCTTGTTGAGGGTCTTCATCTCTTTCACTGACCCTCTACTTAACAAAGGATGATGTCATTCTCCAGGGATTGGGCCCTTCTGCTGTTCAAAGTACGTGAGATGAAGTCTCACCAGCCTCACTTCTAAGAAGTGTTTTGGCTGTACTTCTTCCAAGATAGATTTGTTCATTCTTCTGGCAGTCCATATTTTATTCCATATTCTTCGCCAACACCATAATTCAAATGCATCAATTCTTCAGTCTTCCTTATTCATTGTCCAGCTTTCAAATGCACATGATACTATTGAAAGCACCATGGCTTGTGTCCTCAAGGGATATCTTTGTTCTTTAACTCTTTAAAGAGGTTTTTTTTTTTTTTTTTCTTGGCAGCAGATTTGCCCAATGCAATAATATGTTTGATTTCTTGACTACTGATTTTATGGGCGTTGATTGTAGATCCAAGTGAAATGAACAACTTGAATGTTTTCTTCATTAATCATGATGTTGCTTATTGGTTCACTTATGAGAATTTTTGTTTTCTTTATGTTGAAGTGTATTCCATGTTGAAGACTGTAATCTTTAATCTTTACCAGTAAGAACCTTAAATCCTCTTTACTTTCAGCAAGCAAATTGTGCCATTTGCATATTGCAGGTTGTTAGTTAGTCTTCCTTCAACCCTGATGCTGCATTCTTCTTCATTAGTCCAGCTTCTTGGATTATTTGCTCAGCATAAAGATGGGATAAGGATGGTAAAAGATTACAACCCTGAAACACACCTTTTCTGCTTTTTAAATCATGCAGTATTCCCTTGTTGTGTTTGAATGACTACCTCTTTGTCTATGTACAGGTTCTGCATGAGCACAATGAAGTGTCCTGGAATTCCTACTCTTCACAAAGTTATCCATAATTTTTTATGATCCACACAGTTGAATGCATTGGCATAGTCAATAAAACTCTGGTAAAAATCTTTCCAGTAGTCTCTGGTTTCATCTAAGATCCATCTGATATTAACAGTGTTGTCCCTCATTCCATGTCCTCTTCTGAATGCAGCTAGAACTTCTACTAGTTCCTTGTCTATATACAGCTGCAACCATTGTTAAATTATCTTTAGCAAAATTTTACTTGCATGTTATATAAATAATATTGTTTGATAATTTCTGCATTCTGTTGAATCACTTTTCCTTGGAATGGACACAAACATGGATCTCTTCTAGCCAGTTGGCCAAGTAGTTGATTTGACTGTCTTTCATAATTTCTTGGTACAGATGAGTGAGTACCTTCAGCTTTGCATCTGTTTGTTGAAACATCTCAATTGGTATTCCTTCAATTCCTGAGCCTTACCTCACATGAGTGTTTTCCATCACTCACCTGTCAGTTTGTTGTACTGTATGGTTTGCTGTGAGGCTGGGGCTATGCCACTAGTATTTGAGATACCAGCAGGGTCACCCATGGTAGAAAGTTTTCAGCAGAGCTTCCAGACTGGGACAGACTTGGAAGAAGGAAGAGGCCATTTGCTTCTCAAACAATTGGTCAGTAAAAACCTTATGAATAGCAGTGAAATACTGTCTGATATATTACTGGAAAACTTTACAAATAGCCCTGAAACATTGTCTGATATAGTGCCAGAAGATGAGCCCCTCAGGTTGGAAGGCACGCAAGATGACTGGGGAAGAGTTGCCTCCTTAGAGTAGAGCCAGACTTAATGATGCGGATGGAGTAATGGACCTCCATTTGCTGATGTGGCATGACTCAAAATGAGAAGAAACAGCTGCAAACATCCATTAATAATCTGAACATGGAATGTATGAAATATGAATCTAGGAAAATTGGAAGATGTCAAAAATGAAATGGAATGCATAAAGATAAATATCCTAGGCATTAGTGAGCTGGAATGGACTGATATTGGCCATTTTTTCTGATCTACTAGGCCAGGATTAAGAAATTGAAGAAGAATGGTGTGGCATTCATCGTCACAGAGAATGTTTCAAGATCTATCCTGAAATACAATGCTGTCAGTGATAGGATAATTTCCAACACCTACAAGGAAGACCAGTTAATATGACTATTATTCAAATCTATACACTAACTACCAAAGCCAAAGATGAGGAACTTGAAGATTTTTACCAATTTCTGCAGTCTGGAATTTACCAAATATGCAATCAAAATGTGCTGATTATCACTGGTGATTGGAATGCAAGTGTTGGAAACAAAGAAGAATCACTGGTAGTTGGAAAATATGGCCTTGGTGATAGAAATGATGCTGGTGATTGCATGATAGAATTTTGGAAGACCAATGACTTATTTATTGCAAATATCTGTTTTCAATAACATAAAGGGTGGCTGTACACATCAGACTTCAGCAGATGGAGTACACAGGAATCTGTGGAAAGAGGTGATGGAGAAGCTCAGTATCTTCAGCCAAAACAAGACCAGGAGCTGATTGTGGAACAGACCATCAACTGCTCATATGCAAATTCAAGCTGAAGCTGAAGACAATGAAAACAAGTCCACAAGAATGAAAATATGACCTTGATTATATCCCTCCTGAATTTAGAGACCATCTAAAGAATACATTTGATGCACTGAATACAAATCACTGAAAACCAGAGGAACTGTGAGATGACATCCAAGAATATCATCCAGGAAGAAAGCAAGAGGTCATTAAAAAGACAGGAAAGTAAGAAATGACCCAAATGGATGTCAGAAGAGACTCTGAAACTTGCCCTTGAGTGGAAAGTAGCCAAAGCAAATGGAAGAAATGACAAGGTAAAAGAGCTGAACAGAAGATTTCAAAGAGCAGCTTGAGCAGACAAAGTCAGTTATTATAATGAAATGTGCAAAGATCTGGAGTTAGAAAACCAAAAGGGAAGAACATGCTCAGCATTTCTCAAGCTGAAATAACTGAAGAAAAAATTCAAGTCTTGAGTTGCAATATTGGAAGATTCTATGGTCAAAATATTGAATGATGCAGGAAACATCAAAAGAAGATGGAAGGAATACACAGAGTCACTGTGCCAGAAAGAACTTGTTAGTATACATCCATATCAGGAGGTGGCATATGATCAAGAATCAATGGTCTTGAAGGAAGATATCAAAGTTGCACTGAAGGAATTGGCAAAAAATAAGACTCTGGGATTTGATGGAATATCCATTGAGATGTTTCAACAAACAGATGTTGTGCTGGAGACAGTCACTCAGCTATGCCAAGAAATTTGGCAGACAGCTACCTGACTAGAAGAGATCCATGTTTGTACCCATTCCAAAGAAATGTGGAAATTATCAAGCAATATCATTAATTCACGTCCAAGTAAAACCTTACTGAAGATAATTCAAAAGCAGTTGCAGTACTATATTGACAGAGAACTTCTAGAAATACAAGCTGGATTCAGAAGAGGATGTGGAATGAGTGATATTATTGCTGACATCAGATGGATCTCAGCTGAAACAAAGAATAACAGGAAAATGTTTACTTATGTTTTATTGACTATGCAAAAGCATTTGATTGTGTGGATCATAACAAATTATGGATAACATTGAGAAGAATGGGAGCTCCAGAACAATTACTTGTGCTCATGAGGAACCCGTACATAGACCAGGAGGCTGCTGTTTGAACAGAACAAGGTGATACTGCATAGTTTAAAATCAGGAAGGGAATGTGTCAGGGTTGTATCCTTTCACCACACTTGTTCAATCTGTATGCTGAGCAAATAATCAGAGAAAATGGACAATATGAAGAGTATGGCATCAGGATTGGAGGAAGACTTGTTAATAACCTGCAATACACAGACGACACAACTTTGCTTGCTGAAAGTGAGGATGACCTGAAGTACTTACTGATGAAGATTAAAGACTACAGTCTGCAGTATGGATTACACCTCAATATAAAGAAAACAAAAATCCTCACAACTGGACCAATAAGCAGCATCATGATAAATGGAGAAAAGATTGAAGTTGTCAAAGATTTCATATTGCTTGGTTCCACAATCAACACCAATGGAAGCAGCAGTCAAGACATCAGATGATGTATTATTGCATTGGGCAAATCTGTTGCAAAAGACTTCTTTCAAGAGCTGAAGAGCAAAGATGTCTCCTTGAAGATTAAGGTGCACCTAACCCAAGCCATGGTATTTTCAGTTGCCTCATATGCATGACAGATGGACAATGAATAAAGAAGACTGAAGAAGAGTTTATGCTTTTGAGTTGTGGTATTGGTGAAGAATACTGAAAGTTCAATGGACTTCCAGAAGAACGAATAAATCTGTCCCAGAAGAAGTACAGCTGGAATGCTCATAGGAGGTGAGAATGGCCAGACTTCATATGACCTACTTTGGTCATGTTGTCAGAAGCGACCATTCCCTGGAGAAGTGTATCGTGTTTGGTAAAGTGGAGAGTCAATGGAAAGGGGGAAGGAAGGCCCTCAACAAGATGGATTAACACAGTGGCTGCAACGATGGGGACAAATGTAGCAAGGACTGTGAGATTGGCATAGGGCTGGATAGTGTTTCATTCTGTTGTCAGTATGAATAGGAGCTGAGTTGATGACACCTAACAACAACAACACCTGTGTTTTATGCCAATGCCATTAGTGCAGCTTTCATTTCTTCCTGTGTCATCAGTTCTTGATCATATGCTATGTTCTGAAATGGTTGAATGTTGACCAATTCTTTCTGGTACTATGACTCTGCGTATTCCTTCCATCTTCTTTTGATGATTCCTGCCAATGTTGTTTCTAGGGTTGGTTCACTCATTGCAATTACTCATAGTGTCATCCCCCCAATGAACCTCCTCCTGTACTAGACCATACAGAAAGCTTAATAAAATTTATTATCAATTTTAATTGTAGAGTAATATATGAAAAAATGCTTGTAAGTTGCTTAAATATATTTCTTAGATTATGTGAACACTAACAACAAAATTGTAAAATCTTTTTCTATCAAATTAAATTATCAGTTACAGCATTATTAATAACTGAAGCTGTTTTTGATTTTTCTTTCTTTTCCTTTAATTGCTATTTCATTCTCAAAAAAGTTATCGATATAGGTTCACAAATACTAATTAACACAATATTTTAGCTAAAACACCAGAATTTGACAAATGACTATAAAAACACCAGCAACAATGAAAAGAACAGTACGTGCTTATAGCACGTGTTCATAGCAAGTGCAAATTAAACCACGTGATTCTGAGTGTGATTGTAATTGTGTAATAATGACACTTCTGAGTGGAGTGCATTAGAAGTTTCAAAAAGTAAATTATCATAGTTTTAGCCTTGTAGGTATTGATACATATAAGCTGGGCTGATGAAAAATGTTTTTGTTGTTATAACTACCACTGAATTCAGTCCCCACAATGTAACAGATCTCTTTCCACTTCCTCCCTGTGGTTACCCTTTCCATTTGTCCTTCTTTTCTATACTTCCTTCTTTCTGAGCTTTATCCTGGGCAAATGTTGCCCTTTTTGTCTCATATGGTTGATTGTTCTAAGGAATGTGTATCTCCCTTGTGTTATTGTTCATCCCAGAAGCCTGTCTTTGGTTGAAAGCTGAGCCACAGGGATGAGCACAAGTTCCAGACTTGAAGAGTAACTGAGGGCCATAGTCTTTGGGGTTCCACCAGTTTCTATCAGACCAGTAAGCCTGGTCTTTTTATTATTATCATTATTTGAGTTTTGTTGCACATTTTTTCTCCCCTCTATTCAGGATCTCCAATTTCGATCCCTTTCTAAGTGGTTGACAGTGGGAACCAGGCACTATCTACTTTTTCTAGGTCATGGAGGCTAAGGTTCACTTGGTCCATTTGTCCCTTGGACTAATTGTTTCCATGTGTCTTTCATTTTGTTCATTCTTCTTTGCTCCCCATTCAGGGAGAGACCAATAGTTTGCACCTTAGATGGCCACAAACAAGCTTTTAAGACCTCAGTGGTTATTCACCAAAGTAGGAGGTAGAACATTGTCTTTGGAACTAAATTATGCCAATTGATCTTGATGTCCCCTTAGACTATGGTCCTGAGTCCCCAGGCCCAGTAACTCATTCTCTCAAGGTGTTTGGTTATGGCTAAAAGTTTTGATAACTTTGCCCCCTGTTAGCTCTGCTATACACATGGATATTTTTACAACACCACAGATATGTATGTAGAAATATTGTCTGTCAAACAAATATATGGTTGTATGTATAATTGTGTTCACCTACCCAAACCTGATCATCTTGCCTGTCTACCTATGTGTCCACTTGTAGATTAATATTTGTTATTACTGATAATGCAGGATTATATGTGTGTTGGTATTTACTTTTGTTGTCTATAACTCTTGCACTCCTCTCCATGTCTTACCTTTCCTTAGTGATATTGTGTTGGTCACCCTCCTTTTGTATGTTGCCTTTCCCTTCACCCAAAGTACTATATGTCCCTTATGTAGTTAATATTTTTCCCTCCCCTTTCTTCCCATCCCTGTTAACCATCAAAGTATGTGTCTGTCAATGTGTAAACTTTTACTTTCCTTTCTATAATATATAGTGGACAATATTTGTTCTTCTGTGATTTACTTATTTCACTCCTCATCATACCCTCCAAGTTCATCCATGTTATGAGGTGGTTCACAGATTCTTCACTTTTTTTTTCCAAGGATTTTCATTATTTATTTATATATAGATATTTAATTTTTGCAATGTTCCTCCCCTCCCCTCTCACCCCTGGTAACCAATAAAGAAAGTTTCCTTCTGTATATAAATCTTTCCTTGACTTTTTACAATAATGAACTAATACAATATTTGTCCTTCTGTGATTGACTTATTTCACTTGGCATAATGCCCTTCAAGTGCATCCACGTTATGAGGTGTTTCACAAATTCTTCATTTTTGTTTAATGTTGCCATTGTGTGCTTGTACCACAGTTTGATTATCCACTCATCTGTTGATGGGCACCTAGGTTGTTTCCATCTCTTTGCTATTGTGAATAGTGCTGTGATGAACATGGGTGTGTGTGTATACCTGTTTGTGTCCTGGCTCTCAATTCTTTAGGATATATACTTAGTAATGGGATTGCTGGACTAAACGATATTTCTATGTCCAATTTTTTAAGGAAGCGGCATGCTGTTTTCCACAGCACTTGCAAAATTACATAGTCCCACCAGCAATGTATGAGTGTTCCAATCTTTCCACACCCTTGCCAGCATTTGTTGTTTTCTGTCTTGTTGAATTTTGCTGTTATTGCTGGGCTGAGATGATATCTCATTCTTTTGATTTGCATCTTTCTAAGGAGCTCTGGTGGTGTAGTGCCTAAGGCAGTTGACTGCTCACCAGAAGGTTGGCAGTTCAGCCCCACCAGCCACTCCACATAAGGAAGACTGGGCAATATAATTCCACAAAGATTTACCACCTTGGAAACCCAAAGGGGGTCATTATGAGTCAGAATCAACTCTATGGCAGTGAGTTTTTGTTTATTGGCTAATGACCATGAGCATTTCTTCATGTATTTGTTGGCTGCCTGAATATATTTCATGAAATAGCTGTTCATGTTCTCTGCCCATTTTTAACTGGATTGGTTGTCTTTTTGTTGCTGAGGTATTGATGTTTTCCATAAATTTTATAGATAAGTCCTTTGTCAGATATGTTGTTGTCAAATATTTTCTCCAGTCTGTAGGTTCTCTTTTTTATGCTTTTGGAGAAGTTTTTCAATGGATGTAAGAATTTAATTTTTAGAATGTCCCTGGCATCTAGTTTATCTCTTCTGTTTGTGCATTTTTGGTTATATTTGTAGTCTATTTCTGCCATCCATAAATTAGTGCCCCTAATTTAGTTAGTAGTTAAGTTTGCTTCTATTTTTTCTTTGATGATCTTTATAATTTTAGGTTTTACATTTAGGGCTTCTGTGCACTTTAGCTACTCTACATTCAAAAGCAAGTTTCAGAATCTTTTCTGACATCTATTTTGGTCTTTTCTTTCTTTCCTATATTTTAAATTCAGAGTGCTGGCTCTAGGGGCTGGGTGGAGGCCACTGGACCTTGAGCTTCAGCTCTGCCTCTTGTTTCAGGACCACTAGAGTTGGAGGCTTCTTCTGACTCATGTAGCTACTAGCTACTGAGGCTGATGAACCCAAGATTATCAGGTAAAATGGCACAATCCCAAGATCAGCCGGCAACATGGCAGGCCACTGGTATAAGTCTAGGAGCAATCCTAAGATCACCAGGCAATATGGGAGGAATGTGCCAAAAA
Organism: Orycteropus afer afer; assembly: GCF_000298275.1. Classification (NCBI taxonomy): domain Eukaryota; kingdom Metazoa; phylum Chordata; class Mammalia; order Tubulidentata; family Orycteropodidae; genus Orycteropus; species Orycteropus afer. Next base: position 4,783,861 of record NW_006921597.1, read on the forward strand.
GCTTGAGACCTTTCTTGAAGCTTCTCCATATATGTTGGAAACAGGCCACACTGCAAAGGTAACTGTGCTTCAACTGCTTAGTTTCTCACAGCAGATTCCACCATAGAGGTGATTACAATGTCATCATGGGGAACAACTACATCCAGCTGCCAAGCCACTCAAAACTATGGCCCAGACAAGTTCACATACAACCTTCTTAACTACTACATTCCACACCCTGTCAAATGGCACCTGTAGAGATCTCCTTCATTGGGTGGCCCAATTCTCCTTGTCCCTCTGAGTGGCAATCTCACCTCCTTGGCCTGGCAGGCTCCATTCTTCTGGACTAAATGGTATTTCTATTTCCAATTTTTTCCATTCTTCTGCCCTTTGGCCATGACAGCCCCACTTCTTACTTTTGGGCAGAGGATATGGCCCCATACCACTGGCACTCATATACAGCAGCCCCACACTCCAGAACCTGATTGGTGAAGATTTGACTCTGAAAGCTAGGAAGTTGTAGCAGTTTTACCCTTTGAACCCCAGAGGCCAGGGCCCTACTCTTTGGGACTCACGCAGCTCTGCTTCCCTTTTCCTTGATCTCTCAAAGAAGGCAGCCCAGCCCCTGTGCTGTCCTAGTGAGCTATTATTACAAAATTCTTCAGCTCTACCAATTAGTGCCTGTAGGCAACCCACTCCACCAGGAAGCTTCCTGCCCAAAGACATTCAGTTTTCTCTCTCTGTGTGCCGGCAAACTCTGTTTGCTGCCAATATTTTCTACCAGTTAGTGCCTGAAGGCAGCCCACTCCTCCAGGCTCACTGGAACTGCAGAATTCTTCTGACTCACACAGCTACTAGTTGCAGAGGCTTACGAACTCTAGATCAGCAGATAAAATGGCACAATCCCAAGAGCAGCAGGCAACATGGCAGACCACTTGTTCAAGTCCAGGAACAATCCCAGTTTTGAAAAGCAACATGGCAGGAATGTGCCAAAAATCTGGAGACCTTTCTCAAAGCTTCTCTATATATGTTGGGATCAGGCCATACCCCAGAGGTAACTCCATTTCAACTACTTAGCTGCTCACAGCAGATTCCACCATGGAGGTAGTTATAATCTTATCATGGGGAATAATTACATCCAGTTGTCAAGTTACTCAAAACCTCGATCCAGCCAAGTTGACACACAACCTTAACTACCACATACTCTAACTAGTTTGCAACTCATAAAGAACAAGAAGAAACTTATATAATACATATATATGTATATGTATATATATATATATATATATATAATATGTAATTTATATATATATACAAATATACATACATATATATATTCTGTATGTCTCTGTGTGTAGAATTTTTTTATTGTATGAATGGACTTTCCTCTCAAGTAAAAATATGAGATATTTGATTCATGATGTAGTATGTAGCAGGATGGTCCATGGAACACTCATTTATCATGACAAAAATGGTATCTTGTGGCCATAGCTAACTAGGGAAAAAGAGATGAGAATAGTTTTCTTCAGCAGAAAGTAAGAATGTAGTAGCTGAGTTGATTCTGGCAGGAAAAAAGGGAGACATGGCAAAAGAATTAGGTATTACAATATCCACATTTTAAAAAATTATAATCTGTGAGCTATATATATTAAGTCATAATTAACTTGAATAGGGACTATTTCCTTGGAGTGGTTTTCAGGTATTTGGGAATGATCATGAGTGATATTTGACACAACCAAATTGCAGAATCTTGGAAGCATTTGAACACCCCTCCCTGCTCCTTGAAGCTCATTGTCATGGATTTGACATGAAAACACTCTACACAGCCAGCTCTTAGTCATTGGCGGGAATACAGGCCAGGGTCAGTATAATTTTTTATGCCCATTTGGGACAATTCCAGGTGGTGTGAAAGGCCAGCAGGAGCATGTCAGCAGTAATTTATTTCTGGTCCAAGTGTGGTTTTATGACTGTATTTCCACAGAGCTCAATGCCATCTCCTCTATCTCTACTCTATTCTTATTGATGTTGCCTTATGTAAGAGCTGTTAAAGGTCTAACACAGAAGAGGGAGACATGTGGATAGGCCATTCATCAAAAGACAAAAAAATAAGTTATAATCATTTTAAAAAATTGCATTTCCCTCACTTACTAGTTCCTAACTACACTCTATTTTAGGATCCATTACTATTCTTTGGCTACTGTATCTTACTTTCTATAATTCTCTCTTTGAACTGATGAGGGATACATGTGGGTCCTGGAAAAATGATGATGTCAATGACTTGACTTCCACTTTCCTGGAAGCCTCCCCCATCTTTTTTTGTAGGGTCATTTCCACTTTATATTTGTTGCCCAAACTTTATGAAAGCTTCTTCTCAGGAAAAGATCTGTCATCAGTCATTCACACCTTTATGTAAATTTAGACCAGTATATTACCTCTTCCGGTAGTATATGTGCTTTAAGATTTTCCTCTAAATATGTAACAACATTTTGTACACTTCAAGAGGAATTTAGACTCTATCCAGCAAGAAGTAAGACGAATTTTACTGGGCAGAAGGCTTCCCTCATATCCTTGATATTCCACCAGGCAGCAAAGTTACTGCTTTCATGTTTAAGGCTGGATATCCCTAAAACTGAATTTTAGTTATCCATATTGGATACAGCCTAAAGGTCTGAACTCACCCTGATTTAGGGCTCCATATAAACCAAGGAGGGACCAGTAATGAGACAAGAGCATTCTACAGAGGAGTTGTAGAAAACTGGCTGAATGTGGCCCATATCTTTTATTTATGTTATAACTAACCTCCATGATGACCCTTAAAGATCCATACTTTCTGAAATTCATACCCGTATGTCATGTCCTCCCACTCTGAAAAAAAGCTTGCCCTATGTGACCAACAGAATATGGTGGAAGTGATAGTATGTGACATCTGATGTTAGATCATAAAAGGCATTGCATTTCCATTTTGGTGTCTTGGATCTCTCACTCTGGGGGAAGCTAGATGCCATGCAATACCATTCTCAAGTAGCCACATAATGATACTCATGTGGACATGGACTTGGGTTTCCACCAGCTGCCAAAACCAAAGTGGTAGCCATTTTATTAAGCAACTCAGGAAGTGGCTTTAGTCCTGGTCAAACCTTCACATGACTGCTGCTCCAGCTGACATCTCACTGCAATTGTATGAAAGACCCTTAATAATAACTTCTGCTGAGTCTTTCATGAATACTTGATCCACATAAAGCATGAGAGATGATCAATTATTATTGTTGTTTTAAGTCACTAAGTTTTGGAGTAATTTATTACTAAGCTCCATCTTTGGTTCTTCCAACACTAGTTACCTACCCTGGAAATCTCGATAAGAAATGCTGACAACAACCTTGCTCCAAAGTGAGATAATTTACTTTTTTTTTTTTT
>NW_006921597.1:4794331-4803412 GCF_000298275.1 Orycteropus afer afer
CATCTCAGCCCACCTTTGTCTTCACTTTCTCCGTTTGTTCCCCAGCCACCGCACACAGTCCGTGCAGTCCCCCTGGCTGGCAGGGTGATTTTTAGGTTAACTCTTAAGTCCTACCACCACAGGAATCTGTATTGAAGGAATTGGTGATTAAGGCTCCAGGATTTGATGGAATACCCACTGAGATGTTCCAACAAACAGATGCAATGCTGGAGGCACTTACTCATCTATGCCAAGAAATTTGGAAGACAGCTACCTGGACAACCAATTGGAAGGGATCCATATTTGTACCCATTCCAAAGAAAGGTTGTCCCACAAAATGTGGAAATTATTGAACAATATCATTAATATCACACACAAGTAAAATCTTGCTGAAGATAATTCAAAAACTTTACAGCAGTATATTGATAGATAATTCCAGAAATGCAAGCTGGATTCATAAGAGAACGTGGAATGAGGGGTATCAGTGCTGATGTCAAGTGGATCTTGACTGAAAGCAAAAAATACCAGAAAGATGTTCACTTGTGTTATATTGACTATGCAAAAGCATTCGATTGTGTGGATTACAACAAATTATGGATAACATTGAAAAGTATGGGTATTCCATAACACTTAATTGTGCTCATGAGGATCCTGTACGTAAACCAGGAGACTGTCATTTGAACAGAAGAAGGGGATACTGCATGGTTTAAAATCAGGAAGGGAGTGTGTCAGAGTTGTGTCCTTTCATCATACTTACTCAATCTGTATGCTGAGCAAATAATCTGAAAAGCTGGACTATATGAAGAAGAGCATGCCATCAGGATTGGAGGTTGACTCATTACAACCTATGACATGCAGATGACACAACTTGGCCTGCTGAAAGTGAAAATGACTTGAAGCACTTAATGGTGAAGATTAAATGCTACAGTCTGCAGTGTGGATTACATCTCAACATAAATAAAATAGTAATCCTCACAACTGGACCAATAAGCATCATCACGATAAATGAAGAAAAGATTGAAGTTGTCAAGGATTTCATATTACTTGTTTCCAGAATCAACACCAATGGAAGCAGCAGTCAAGAAGTCAGACAATGTATTGCACTGGGCAAATCTGCTTCAAAAGACATCTTTAAAGTGCTGAAGAATGAAGATGCCTAACTCAAGCCATGATATTTTCAGTCACCTCATATGCATGTGAAAGCTAGACAAGGAATCAGGAAGACCTGAAGAAGAGTGGATGCTTTTGAGTTATGGTGTTGGCGAAGAATACTGAAAATACCAGACCAGACTCACTGCCGTGAAGTCAGATCCAACTCATAGCAGCCGCTTCTTGGGTTTCCAGGCAGTATCACTATGGAAGTAGACTGCCCAATCTTCCTTCCGAGGAGTGTCTGGTGGGTTTGAACTGCAGCCTTCTGGTTAACAATCAGATAACTTAGGCACTGCACCACCAGAGCTCCTTACTGGACAAAGCACAAACAAATCTTTCCTGGAAGAAGTGAAGCTGGAATCCTCCTGAAAGTGAGAATGGCCACACTTCACCTCACCTACTTTCATCATGTTGTCAGAAGGGACCATTCCCTGGAGAAGGATATCATGCTTGGTAAAGTGGAGGGTCAATGAAAAAGTGGAAGGCCCTCAACAAGATGGATTGACACAATGGCTGCAACGATGAGTTCAGGTATAGCAAGGATTGTGAAGCAGGCACAGGACAGGGCAAGGTTTCATTCTGTTACATGCAGAGTCACTATGAGTTGGAGCTGACTCAACAGCACCTAACAACAACATCTCTATCTAAGGTATTTGGGTACTAACCAGAAGTCTTGCAGTTCAAACCTACCAGCTGTTTCATGGGAGGAAGATTAGCAATCTACTTCTATAAAGATTTACATTCTTGAAAACCCAGTGGAGGGGTCATTATGAGTCAGAAGTGACCTAGAGGCAGTGAGTTTTTTAGTGAGTATTGCTATTCTAGTATCATAATTGGTTTATTTTTGGTACATCACAAAAAGTGTTTTTGTTGCCCCTTATGAATCTTAAGGCATTTTTATCTGCTTTCAGGATTTGAGAAGGTTCTACTTTTATTATGTCTTTATATTTATTTTCTCCAGTTACTAGCATATATTTTGACCAAATTGTTATTGTGCCAATGCTATTTCTTCCATTCAAATAGTTTTTAGCTCAGTCATATATCATCATGAAGTAGTAATTTTTTTTTTTTTTTTTTGTATCTCACCCTTAATTAAGGATCTCTGGTGGTGTAGTGGTCAAGACATTTGGCTGGTAACATAAAGGTTGCTGGTTTGAACCTCCCAGCTGCTCTACAGAAGAAAGATGAGGCAGTCTACTTCCGTAAAGATTTACAGTCTTGGAAACCCAATAGGGGTCCCTAAGAGTTGGAATTGAGTCAATGGCAGTGAGTTTTTTTCTTTCTTTCTTTTTTTTTTATCTCTAATTGATATATAAAACTTTAAGAAACACAAACATAAAAAACAAAACTCTTGCACCAGAATCAATAAATGATGGGGAATATGATAGGAAGCTTCCAAAATGATCTCAATAATCCCTGGTATTTATATCCTTGTACAATCTCCTCTCCTTGAGTGTGGATTGGACTTAACCTAAAATTTCTCTAACAAATAAAGTCTATTTCTTAAAAAGAATAAAAAAGCAGGCTGATACCTGAGAGAAAACTGTGTAGTTGAACTAGTAATAGTTTAAATAAGAGCAACCTCCCAAAACAAGGTGGCCAGGTCTTCCTGAGGATAGCTGGATAGCCTTGGCATTTGCTGGTGTCCTAACTTGCACAAGTGTCTCACTGGGTCAGTAGACAGTAGGCCTAGTAGTATCCTTAGTGTGAAGGACTGCATCATACCAACAACTGCATGAATGAGTTTGGAAGCGTGTCCCTGCCCAGCAGTCAAACCTTTCAGTGAGACCAGAGCTTGATCAAAGCTGACTGACAACTTGACTGCAACCTCATATAGGAATTGAGCCAGATATAACTCTCTAAGCTGTTTCTGTATTCCTGATCCGGAGAAACGGTGAGATAATAAATATTTGCTGTTTTAAACCTCTAAGAGTAATTTGTCACATAATAATAGATAACTAATACATGAGACAAAAGAGTTGAATTCTCATTAGTGTCCTAAAAGGTGGATTTAGACTCTTTCCTTCTCCCTTTCTGTAAACTTAAGCCCTACTCTTGACCTAGTGTTGTATTTCAACAATTGGTTTGCTGAAATAACTCCCCCTCTCTTCTCTTCTTCTTCTCCCTTGAGCCAGGCACACCCTAACGTAAGTATAGGGTCTTTGCTTCCTGATTTAAACCCACCCTATCTCTCTCACCCCTGTCTACTTCTTCCTGTTTTTATTCAGAATTGAAGTAGGGAAGAAATGATTTGAGTTAAAGTGAAATACCTGCACAGATGTTTTTAGGAGAAATGTGACAGAATGTCCAGGGAATGTAATGAGGTCCTGGGAATCTGACCAAAGATGTGGTTGATGATCACCAAGGTGGTATGCAGAAGCTGTTGTGTGTGTCTGTGTGTGTGTGACCCGAATGACAGCTGTGGTTTTTATAGCCTGTCTTTGGTGAAGGATCTGTTCTGCAGGATTTAGGTTTTTCTATAGAATCTAGAATCTTTCTAAGTAGAAGTAAAATCTGAACTAGGACTAGTTCTCTTTCTTTACCCAGAATCACTTCTGTTCCTTATTTCATGGGTCAAGGATAGGAGTGAGAGAGTAGTTGCTAAGCGAACAACTTATGTTTCCACTGAAAACATCTTGAAGGAGGGGAAAATGCTTACTCAGGTAATATAGTGACTTAACTTTGCAAGCTTCAGAGCACATGTCTTAAGAAAAATAATCCCATCTGGAGTTATTATAAGAATAGTAAGGACTCTCAATAGTAGTTGATGTTGTTGTTGTTAGTTGCCATTGAGTTAATTCCAGCTCATGGTAACCACATGATATTCTAAAGATATCTGCAGTGCAGAAATCCAGAAGGGTAGCATTACTAATGACATCAATACTCCTTGGTGACAACTGAACCTTTAATCTGTGACCTTCCCACAGAGAAGCCCCTGTTAAAGGATTACAGCAAGGATTAATGAGATGGAAATTGATAAAATGAAAAAGACTAGCCACCAATTAGGTATCTCCAACTGGGCTTGAATTCCAATGACCCTGTGTACAGAAGTAATCACCTTAAAAAGCTTTCTCTGAAAGCAAGACTGGACAGAACACTTTGGAATATATCACAGGGCAGCAATGTTGCAGGACTAGCACTATGATGTCAATTTCTTTCCCCAACAACACACCACACAGAGTTGATTGAGTCTTTGGCATTCAAAAGGCCAATCAGACTTTGTCTGATTGGCAGACTGTCCTCTTTGCTAAAGTGGACAAGTGATTTGTTTGCACACTGGGAAGCTTCTGATTTTGACTAGATTCTTCTTTCCTACCAACCAATCTATCATGAGCATTCAGAACAAAATAAGATGAAAAAATGAGGCCAGAGTAGAAGAGGTTAAGAAGCCAAGAAAGGGGGCAGAGGCAAGGGAACAATAGTAGAAGGCTGCACCCTCTTCTAATTTCCTTTTCCCTTTACTTCTAGGGGAAATGTATCCTTTAGGTTTCCTTCTAGGTTAACAATGGAAGAGCAGACCCTGGTCCTGAGGCCTGTGAACAATTTTCTCTTCCAATGAAAGAATTTGATACAAATATTACATAAAAAACATGTTGAGACCAGAGAGAAGACTGAATAGTAGGGATACTCAAGTAGTTGACAGGGACGTTCTAAAAACACAATGCAGAAATTCAGAAGAGTTTACTAATAAAATTGGTATTTCCTGGTAGCAACTAAAGCTAGTTGGAATAGAAATTATTTCTCTTGTTAACTAATAACAAAGTTCTAAAACCGTGAGGACAGGTGTTCCTGAGGACAGCTATACCTCCTCAACATTTACTGGTATCTTAACCTATACAGGTGTTCTCATGAGTTACCAGACACTGGGGCTAGCAGTATCATTGTGTGTATGGCAGATTAAAACATGCAATTTATGCTCTACGGCCACCTGTATCTAAGCACGGCAGAGCTAGAGTGACTTAAGGAGTACATATTGATAATTGTCTCTCATGAAAGAGCACGTCTTATAGCTGGTGAAAGGCAGAATGATTGGATCTTTTACGTACATTTGCTGCTAACTTAAAGTTGATAAGAGAAATGTAGTCCTGACTAGGATATGATTGTTGCTCAAGAAAATAAGCAAGTCAACAAACAAATAGACAAATTAACAAACAAAACAAATGAGAGTTGTATTGTGGCATGGAAAAGAAAGTCTTGGTGAAATCAAGAGACCTGTATTTTAGTCCAGTACTGTCTAAATATAGGCATATATTTTGAGCACAAAAGCATTTAATTTTTTTTCTAGTAGTCCTACTGAAAAAAACAAATGAACAGATTAAATTAATTTTAACAATGTATTTTATTTAACTCAATGCAATTACAATATTATACAGATTTGTCCTGGAAGAAGTGCTGCCAGAATGCTCCTTGGAAGTGAGAATGGCCAGACTTTATCTTACATACTTTGGCCATGTTGTTGGAAGGAACCATTCCCTAGAGAAGGATAGCATGCTTGGTATAGTAGAGGGGTCAATGTAAAAAGGGAAGACCTCCAACGAGACCTTCAGCAAGAGTGACTTTGTGGCTGCATAGATGGGCTCAAGTATACCAAGGATTGAGAAGACGGTGCACAACTGGGCAGTGTTGCATTCTGTTGTACACAGGGCTGCTGTGAGCTGGAGCCAACTTGATGGCAGCGAACAACACCAATTAAAATATAATTTCAGCATATAATCAAAATAAAAAATCATCACTGAGATAGTTCATTTTTTTCCTTTTTACTAAGTCTTTGAAATTTGATGTGTATTTTACACTGTGGCACATCTTTGGAATAGCAGTATTTCAAGTGCTTAATAGCTATTGGCTACCATATTTGACAACACAGTTCTAGACCATATTGGCCACTCACTCATTCTCTCACTGTATGACCTTGGTCAAGCCACTTTCTCTTCTATTGGCCATATATTTTTTTAACCTCCATAAATTAAGAGGACTGGTCTACATTACTCTTTTCCAAACATGTTATTCAATAAATCTTAAATGAAGCATCAATATCTAAAAGAAATAATGGCAATGGATAGGTTCCACAGAGTGTTTAAGTCATAATTGTTGGGCAGGAAATTACTATTTGTTTGCAAAATTCACAATATTTAGGGTCCCTTTTAGCTGTAGCATTCTCTTTAATGACTGACTGCACTTTTATTTTTGCCCACATTTTCCCAATATTAACTACATATTAAACCCTGAACACTTCTGCTCCAATCCTTCTGCCACTTGGTATAGTAGAGAGAAAGAAAAGGAAGAAGGGGAATATGAAAGAGAAAACTGGAGCTTAAGTGGGAAGTAGAAAGACAGGAAGAGAAAAAGAGTGGAAAATGTCGGATTGGAGTGAAGAACATTGTTGTTATTGTTTGCCGTCAAGTCAGACCTGACTCATAGCGACCCTCCTTTGGTTTCCGAGGCGGTACCACTATGGAAGTAGATTTCCCAACCTTCCTTCTGAGGAGTGGCTGGTGGGTTTGAACCACCAGCCTTCTGGTTTGCAGTCAAGTGCCTTAGCCACTATGCTACCAGAGCTCCCAGTGAAGCAAATAGTTGACACATATATAGATATTGTGGAACCAAATTAAAACCACCAAGAAAAAAGGAAGATCAGTGTTCCCCTTATCTAATCTTTAACCTTCATTTGCCCTTAAACAATCCAAGACTGCTGAGAGCCACATAACTTAAGACTGCTTTGGCGAAAGAGAGATTCTCCCATCTTCCTTGGATACTCACTCTTATAATTCTTTTGTTATGTTACATAATCTATCTACATATCTATCTGTCTGTCTGTCTGCCTGCCTGCTTGCCTGTCTGTCTATCCATGTCATATAGTACAAACCAGCACTGTGCAGGTGCCAGTGGTACATAGACACTCATAAGGAGTGGACAGCGTAGCCATCCTATCTCATTTCTCCATTTTTCATTATATCACATTTGATTCCAGCCTGTCTTAATGGGGTATGAGATGACCAAATGTTTCCATCTGAGTGGATAGTGCTGTAGTTATGTCTGTAAAACCAGAAAGTGTTCTGCTGAACCAGGACTAGGTTTCTTAATCATGGAGTCCTATGCAGACGCTCAACATCCACTACTATTGCTCATGTTCCTCTGCATTCCCCAGCCTCCAACAATTTTTGGCTATGTGAAAAGTTATAGTCAATCAGTTGTGAGAACTGATGCTTGTCACTTCCGGGCTGAGACTGCAAGTGTCTGACATGCCTTATAATAATACTCACTCTTTACTCCCTAGCTAACATTTGGATGATGCCAGGGCCATGAGTGGGAGGCAGCTTGAGTCCCTGAGTTAAGTTTAAAGAAGTGCTACCAAGCCTGCATTGGGTTGTGATGTTAGGAGGAAATAAGTCTTAGTTGGGCTAAGCTTCTGAGGTATAACTCAAACTAAAAACCACACTCACTGCCATGGAGTTGATTCTGACTTATAGTGACCCCCACTGGGTTTCTGAGGTGGTAAATCTTTATAGGAGTAGATTGCCCAGTCTTCCTTTTGCAGAGTGTCTGGCAGGTTTGAACCGCCAACCTTCTGGTTAGCAGTCAAATGCCTTTGGCACTATGCCACCAGAGCTCCTTATAGTGGTTTACTATTGTTGCTGGTATTATTACTCTGATGAATAGAATGGCCCATGGCTTGGCTTAAGATAAGTTTGTTCCTTTCCAAGGGAGACATGTGCTTGAATATTGATCCAAGAATAACCATGGAACCCAAACTATTACTTTATATATTTCCATTGCATTAAGTATTCTGAATAAATCCTGGCAGATACCTATAGATTTTCCATATATAAATGATTTATATACTACAGTATAGTATATAAATCTATACATACATAGTATGTAATCATTTATAGTATATAAATCATAGTAATAATGGTGTCTCAGAAACCCAAGGAGGGGTCACTATGAGTCGTATTTGACTTGATGGCAGTGAGTTTGGTTTTTGGTTTTATCACTATGGAAGTATATTGCCCAATCTTCCTTCTGAGGAGTGGCTGGTGGGTTTGAACCATCAGTCTTCTGAGTGCCTGGTAGAACCCACTAATTCTGCCTTCGAAACGTGCCAATTCTATTTGAGGAGTTAATTCAAAGCCATTTAGTACAAGTTCCACAGACTTTCTTCCCTCTAAGGACTAAGAATAGTGTCTCTTTATGAGGACACCGAAGAACCTGTGGGTTTGGGTAGGGGAGAGCAGAAGACATGATCAGAGATAATCTAATTAACAGTCTATCAATTGTAGACAGTGGGTAGGGGCTACCTGTGCTATACTGAAGCTCTCAGTTGTCTGTGCAGGGAGGTAAATGCATGTACTCTCTGGGGAATGCTGTAGTCAGGTAGCTTCTCTTTGTTCCCAGACATATGAGCCTAGTGTAGCTAAGAGAGCTCTCTCACCTTAAAATGTACCTATCTTAGTTCACATTCCAAAATTACTAAATAAACAGAGTTCAATCATTCAGAAAATACTGAGTATGTGCCATGCTGGGTCAACATATGTTGTTGTTAGATGCCATGGGGTTGCTTTTGGTTCATAACTCCATGTGACAGAGTAGAACTGCCCCATAGGGTTTTCTTACCTGTAATCTTTATAGGAGTAGATCACTAGGTCTTTTTCCTACAGAGTTTCTTGGTGGGTTCAAACCTCTGACCTTTTGCTTAGCATCTGAGTACTTAACCATTGTGCCACCAGAGCTCCTTTTGTGTTCTCATATGCACATGTACAAAATGTTCATATTTATTTTAAAACAAGAACTTTCTAGAAATGTAGCACTTTCACCAAAGGAAATACTGCAATACCAGGAATATGGTAGCTGAATTACTAATTTATTCATTCAACTATTTTTTTGAATTGTGTTATCATTCCCGTTGTTGCTGTTGCTTTAGTATATGCTGAATATTTGTGCTTGTCCTCTTTT
>NW_006921597.1:4806278-4816145 GCF_000298275.1 Orycteropus afer afer
GGTCCAAGATTATCTTCTGTGTCTGTGTTAATTGGTTTCCCTTTTCTTTGTTGAAGAGGGTCTGTGCAATCCTTCTGCCTAGTCCGCCATCTTGCCCTGCCTCATTCAACTATTTTTTAATAAGTGTTGACCATATGGCAGGCACTGAGGTGGGCTCTGGGCATTGAGTTGAGAGCATCTGTAAACACAGTTTCTGATAGTGTAGGATGTATTTTAGGAGAAGCAGCCCTTTGAATACAGGAAGGTATTTATTGTCTCAATGCAGGGCAGCTTTGCATAGAGGGATGGGGCTAGTGGCATTAAAACCTATTATACCTTCACAGTGTTTCTAAGAATCCAATAATGCTTGTTTATTCATTACTGTGATTCAAAACATCACAATAGACCCACATTTGTCAAATGTCTTATTTTTGGTTGACTACTAGATAAACATGGGAAGAGTAAGTTTAGAAAGTTTTGGGACATTAAGGCATGGTTTTAAAAGATACCTGAAGTGAACAGAGTCTCATCTAACTTTTCCCACTTGTCTAATCACCTGGATGATTTCCTTAACTCTCCTTTCTTTGACTACAAGGACCCAGTTTCTGGGGTGATGAGATCGAAGGTGCGTCTGTTCTTCTAGACTCTTGTTAGTTGTGTTCTTTAGAGAAGAGGGCAGTCACTTGCCAGCAGCAATTTTTCATCATTTCCTCCTGGCATGCAGTTTCGAGGCCTGCAGAAAGCTGTGCATGACCCAGGCCTTTCTGTAAGTCAGCTAATGATTGCCCAATCCACTGGAGAAAATTGATTGTGTCAAAACGAATGAAGGGCTGCAGGCTGATCAATGTCTTACTGAAGTTAAGTTTCACACGAAACTGCCCAAAGCTGGAATTAAATGTCAGGTACAATTTAGCACTGATGCCCTAGCACTGCCTTTGGAAAGGGAGCTTTGTGGCTCCTTCTGTGTGTCAGATTAACTCCCCCATCATGAGCTCCCTTGGCTAAGTGATTGGTGCCTGGCAAGCTGCCACACCACAAGTCTCTAGGTAATATCTCTGCAAAAGTGGGAACTTGGTGCTCAGGGCTGTTCTGGGGCCATGCTTCCTGTCAGAATTAGAAGGGAAATGTCTTGGGGAAGAAAAGAGAGGTGTTGGGTGTCAGGTCTGATTTAAATAAGGTCATGGCATTGAGAGGAGAGCCCTAAGTGGTAACTTTCTGGAAGGAATCCTGTCAGAAACAGAAGAGGCTAAAATGAGAGGTGCAAGAGGCCTGCGTTGTGCTCTGCTGTGGCCAGTCTTTGTGTCCTCTGTGGTTTAGTTCTGACTAACTTTTTACACTAATTCCCCATTGAGTTCTTCACATACCATTGAATCTAGTCAAAGAGTTAGTTTGCTCTACAAAAGCCATGTCTTCCTTGTGCCTTGTTTCTTTCCTCCCTTCCTCATAAATCATTACCCTACTATCTTTCAATGCCCATATCAAATGTCCCTTCCTTCATAAATCTTCTCTTGATTTATCCAGCTTTGAGGAATTTCTCATCTCCTGAACTCTTATAGAACCTAACTATATCATATTTTATATAATTTTAATTTCCATTTTGTAGTATAGTTATTAATTTATGTAGTTTATCTTCCCTTTCAGATCACAGATGGTTTGAGAATAGGACCCAGATTTGATCCACTGCCCCTCCCCTGGTTTATCATAATATTTAAAATATTTCTAAGATGCATATCATATTTTTCTTTTTCTTTGCACCACCTTCCCCAGGAGGCATTGAGATGCCCTGTAGATTGGCCAGGGGAGGCAGAGCCATTCTGCCCTTAGATTCAGGGGGTAAGACAACAATGAAGCAGAGGATGATGGGCTAAGAGGGAGCAGGGATTCCAGCCAGATTCACTGTGGGACGTTGTCTGCCTCTACCCCTCCCTGGGCCTCAGTGTCCTCATGTGTAAAGTGAGGGTGTTGGACACATTCAGGTTCAGAAACAAACATGATTGAGCTGCTCTTAGCATATCATACTTTTTATATTGGGTTTATGATGCTGAATTTTTAAACCTTTCTTTTATAGTTCTTCAGTAGGAATCAGTCCCAAGTTGCTCAGTTGAGAGAGATTGACCTACGACTCTGATTAAACTTTTCCTTCACATTTGTGACCAACATCTGGTTTCTAACTGAGACACTTCAGTCTTTTCAATCATTCATGGATGGGATAAGACTGCCCATAACCATAGGGCCTCTTTTAAAATCAGTCTTGCATTTGTAGTAAATCCACAACACACATTTCAGCTTCTTCTGGGGTCATAACTAGTTTTCTGCCAACATATCAATGAGGAAATATTCTGGTAGATGAAACCAAAGGTCTCAAATATGAGAAGATGAGCAGTTTGAAGAAGATTCTCCCAGTCATCAAAAAGAAGTCATCCATAGCACCTATTCACATCCCTCTGGCCCAATCAAACTCATTCAGTAAACTAAAATAGGGTCTTTATATGTGTAACACTTTTCTGTATATCTTTGGCTAGGGCTTTAATATCTGCCTGTGTTTGCCAACATGTTTGTCATGACTGCTGTAGTTAAAGAATGGAGAACTTACTGACACATCATCTGAACTGGATTGAGATACTGTGGTTGGTAAAAGAAGAGATTAACAATATTGTCAGCTGTCTTTGCAGTGGTTGAAAAAGACAAAGAGATCAATGAATAACATTCTTAACTGCTGAAGAAACTGAAGTGGAAGACTGACAGAATTTTTATCTAATCTTCCTGTTATCATGTAAAGCCTTCCATAATGAGCCCCATATTTGCATTATGATTGTGAAGGCCAGTTTCTTCCAGAGTGATCTCAAAGCATTTCTATCTATTGCTGAAAACAACACTCCAATAAAGATATCCTGAGTATTGGCACATTCATATTGGAATTTGGTATAAGTAAGAGCATGTCTGGAGTCCTGGGGTAGTGCAAATGATCAACGTGCCAACCAAAAGGTTGGAAGTTCAAGTCCACTCAGAGGCACTTCATAAGAAAGACATGGTGATCTTCTGAAAAATCAGCTATTGAAAACCCTACAGAAGGTAGACAAGCAAGACCATCAGATACAAGTAGACAAATGGGAATATACTTATGACCATATATTGGTTTGGCAGATGATATTTCTACACACATATTTGTATCTGCTATAAAAATGTCCATATATGTGGTGGCACTAACAGGGGCAAAGTTATGATAACTTCTTAGCCACAACATAACACCTTAAGGGAGTGAGTTGCTGGGCCTGGGAGCTTGGGACCATACTTGTGGGGGCCATCAAGTTCAATTGTCATAACACAATACACAAAAACATTGCTCTACATCCTATTTTGGTGAGTAGCAACTGGCTGATTGCAGTTATCTAGTAATTTAGGGATCTTCAAACGTCTTCACATTTGCTTCCATTTCTTCCTGAAGCTGTTCCATTGTGCAATAATTGTGATGTTTTATTCTCTCAAAGCATGAGGAATTTCATTGTAACAGAGATTTTAGTAAACATCCACAGCAGAGTTTATGACATTGAAATCTCTAAGAAGACCCATTTTCCTTCATAGTAGACATTTTTCATTCTACATTTTGCTTATAAAAAGAAATTTAATCAACACATAGTTTAGATCCCATTCCAAATAGTGCATTATGTGGTATGAAACTCCTACTTCTCCATCTTCCCAACAGAAAGGGCCCAATATATGTTTTTCATATTTGTAGAAATGTGGATAACACAATATTTGCCAATCCAACATTTTTCATGTGTACAATTCAAGGACACCAATTACATCGATCATGCTGTGCAACCATCACTAATATTCCTTGTCAAATTTTGTATTATCATAAGCCAAAATTAAAAAATTCCTAACAATTATTCACCCTTTTTCCTACCCTCCTTCCCCTGGTAACCAAAAGGAATTGGTCATTGTTCAACCATTTCAGGTGTAGCATATGATTAAGAACCAAAAGCACTGAAGGAAGAAATCCAAGGTGGACTGAAGGAATTGGCAAAAACAAGGCTCCAGGAATTGATGGAATATCCATTGTGGTAGTTAAGTATATGTGTCAACTTGGCTGGGCCTAGTTGAGTGTCTGGGCAGCTGGATGTAGTATTTATTCCCTGTGATGAGACTGGTAATCAACTCCATGGTAGAATGTACTGTGAGCAGCTGAGTAGCTGCTTTAGGAATATGGTCTGCTTCCTGTATGTAATGAGAAGCCTTGGGAAATGGTCTCTAGCTTATGGCATGCTTGATCCCTGCATGTAGTCCTGTCATTGTTCAGCAGCCTGCCAGTGGTCTGCCGAACTTGGGACTTTCAATGGACTTGAATTAATGGCCTGCTGTGTGGTTTGGTTACATTGGTACTGTGCCTTTTTACTTGTCAACCTTGGGCTTGTCAGCCTCAACAGCCAGCAGCTGTCTGAGTGAAGAAAAGCCTTTAGCTGAAGTGGGTTGGGAGCAGGAGGCAGAGCGGAAGCCCAAGGTAGAGGGGCTCACCCAGCCTCTAGACAACTGGCATTTTGAACTTGGACTTAAAACCTCCAAAATGTAGGAGAATAAACTCCTGTTTGTTAAACCATCCCATTTGTGGTATCTTCTGTTAGAGTGGCACTAGGTAACTGAAACATCTATTAAGATGTTTCAACAAATGTATGCAGCACTGGAGGTGCTCACTTGTTTGTGCCAAGAAATTTGGAAGACAGCTACCTGGCCAACCAACTGGAAGAGATCCATATTTGTAGCCATTCCAAAGAAAGGTGATCCAACAGAATGCAGAAAATATGGAACAATATCATTAATATCACACACAAGTAAAATTTTGCCTAAGATAATTCAAAAAGGGTTGCAGCAGTATATTGACCAGGAACTGACAGAAATTCCAGCCAGATTCAGAAGAAGATATGGAATAAGTGATACCGCTGATGATGTCAGATGGATCTTGGCTGAAAGCAGAGAATGCCAGAAAGATATTTACCTATGTTTTCTTGAGTATGCAAAGGCATTGGATTGTGTGGATTATAACAAATTATGGATAACATTGAGAAGAACGGGAATTCCAGAACACTTAATTGTGCTCATGAGGAACTTGTACATAGACCAAGAGGCAGTTGTTTGGACAGAACAAGGAGATACCACATTGTTTAAAATCAGGAAAGGAGTGTGTCAGGGTTGTATCCTTTCACCATATTTATTCAACCTGAAAGCTGAGTAAATAATCCAAGAAGCTAGACTATATGAAGAAGAACATGGCATTAGGATTGGAGGAAGACTCATTAATAGCCTGTGATATGCAGATGACACAACCTTGCTTGCTGAAAGCAAAGAGGACTTGAAACATGTACTGATGAAGATCAAAGACTACAGCCTTCAGTAAGGATGATATCTCAACATAAAGAAAACAAAAATCCTCATCACTGGACCAATAAGCAACATCATGATAAATGGAAAAAAGCCTGAAGTTTCAAGGATTTCATTTTACTTGGATCCACAATCAGTACCCATGGAAACAGCAGTCAAGAAATCAACTGATGTATTGCATTGAACGAATCAGCTGAAAAGATCTCTTTAAGGTGTTAAAGAGCAAAGATGTCACTCTTAAGGCTAGGGTGTGCTCACCCAAACCATGGTATTTTCTATTGCCTCATAAACATGTGAAAGCTGGACAATGAGTAAAGAAGACTGCAGAAGAATCGATACATTTGAATTGTGGTGTTGGCGAGGTATATTGAAAGTAGCATGGACTGCTAGAAGAATAAACAAATCCTTGGATGAAGTAAAGCCAGAATGCTCCTTAGAAGTGAGAATGGCCAGACTTCATCTCTTGTACTTTGGTCATCTTGTCAGAACGGACCAATCCTTGTGGAAGTATATCATGCTTGGTAAAGTAGAGGGGTCAGCAAAAAAGAGGAAGACCCTCAAGGATATGGATTGACACACTGGCTGTAATGATGAGCTGAAGCATGGCAAAATTGTGAGTGGTACAGGACTGAGCAGCGTTTTTTGCTGTTGTACAAAGTGTAACTATGAGTCAGAGCAGACTACATGGTACCTAAAAAATACAAAAATGATTCTACTTTTCCTCTCCCTCCTTCCCCTGGTAACTACTATTGTATTTCATACAAAGGACATCATATAATATTTGTCCTTTTGTGATTAACTTCACTCAACATAAAATTTTACAGTTTTGTCCATGTTATAGCATGCATTCCTACTCCTTCTTTTTGCCACAAAAAAGGCCTAGTTCACTTTTTTTTTTTTCTTTCACAATTATGGGTTTTATTAGGGATATAACAGGTTGCAACTCAGGGTATAATTCTTTACTCAGGACAGCTTCTTCTAGTGTGCCACAGCCACACTTCCCTCTGGCCTCTGCCTCAGCCCTGCTCAGGCCAGTGTCATAAAGCTCCTTTAGCTTTGCAAATAGGCACCCAAAGAGGCACTTCATTCTATCAGCAAGACTTCTGCCCAAAGGCACTCAGCTTTCTCACTCTGAGGGCTGGAAAGCCCACTGCTCCGTATCATGCCGATTTCTTAGCTCTGCTGCCTCAGCTGCTTCTTGTCTCTGCTGAGTGTTACAGCTCTCTCTCTGTCCTGGGTTGAAGAGGTCCAGTGCAGGGATCTCAGGTCCAAGGATGTGCTCCATTCCTGGTTACTCTTTCTTTCTTTTTCAAATTTTTATTCTGATTTGGGTGAAAATTTACAGAGCAAATTAATTTTCCATACAGCAGTTCACACATTTTGTCTCATCACATTGACTGCAATTCCCCACAATGTAACAGCTCTCTTCCCACTTCCTCCCCATAGTTACCTCTTCCCTTTGTCCTTCCCTCCCGTGCACTTCCCCACCCCCCCAGCTGTCTCCCTGTGCAAACACTGCCCTTCTCTTCTTGCTCATTAGATAGCAGGAGTGTATCTACCTGACATAAATGTTCACCCCATATGCCTGTCTATTGTTTGGCTGGAAGCCACAAGAGTGAGTTCAATTCCGGACCTGAAGGATGGTTAGGGGCCATCATCTCAGAAGTCTCGCCAGCCTCTATCAGACCAGCAAACCTGTTTTTTTTTTTCTTTTTTTTTTTAATGAATTTGAGTTTTGTTCCACATTGTTCTCCCACTCTATCCAGGAACTCCTGCCCCGATCCCCCTCTGAGTGGTTGACAGTGATGGCTGGGCACCATTTAGCTCTTCTGGTCTCATGGTCATATAGGCTGAGGATTGCATAGTATACCAGTCCCTTGGACTAAATGTTGCCATGTGGCTTTAGTTTTCTTCACTCTTCTTTGCTCTGGATGAGTAGAGACCCATCATTCCATCTAGATGGCTGCTTGCAAGCTATTAAAATCCCGGTTGCTACTCACCAAAGTAGGATGTGGAACAATATTTTTGTGTAGTATGTTATGCCAATTGAACTTGATGTCCTCTCTGACCATGGTCCCGAACCCACAAGTCCAACTGCTCACTCCCTCAGCATAGCTGGCTGTGGTCAAGAAGCCACCACAACCTTGCCCCTTGTCATCTCTGTTATACACCTGGACATTCTTACAGCACATACACGTATGTATGTAGAAACATTGTCTGCTAACTCTGTACATAGTCATGGGCACACTACCCTCTACCTAGACATACCTGATTGTTTGGCCTGTCCACCTATCTGTCCATCTGTAGGTCAATGCTTGCCATCATTGACAATGCAGTACTGTATACACAAAAGGGTTTATCTTTGTTGTCTGTACCTCCCATGTACCTCTCTGTCTTCCTCTTCCTTGATGCCACTGTGTCGATCACTCACATTTGGTACCTTGTTCTTCCCTTCACCCAAATCAATACTTGTTTCTACCTATCTAGCAGTGTTCTCTTCCCTCCACTTCAATTCTGGTAACCAACAAAGAAAGTTTCCTTCCATATATAAACATTTCCTTGACGTTTTATAATAATGAACTAATACAACATTTGTCCTTCTGTGATTGACTTATTTCACTGAGCATAATGTCCTCCAAGTTCATCCATTTATGCAGTGTTTTGTAGATTCTACATTATTCTTTAGTGTTGCATAATATTCCATTGCATGTATATACCATAGTATGGTTTTCCATTCTTCTGTTTGTGGATACCTAGGTTGTTTCCATCTTTTTGCTATTGTAAATGGTGCTGTGATGAGCATGGGTGTGCATATATATGTTCTTGTCCTAGCTCTCACTTCTTTAGGATATATACCTAGTAATGAGATTGCTGCATCAAATGGTATTTTTAATTCTAACTTTTTAAGGAATCACCACACTGCTTTCACAGTGGTTCTATCATTCTACAGTCCCACCAGCAGTCTTTGATATTCCCAATCTCTCCCAATCCTTGCCAGAATTTGTTCTTTTCTGTCTTGTTGAACTTTGCTATTAATGCTGTGGTGAGAGGTATGTCATGGTTGTTTTGATTTGCTTCTCTCAGGAGCTCTGGTGGCGTAGTGCCTAGGGCATTTGACTGCTAACCAAAGGCTGGCAGTTCAAACCCATCAGCCACTCCTCAGAAAGAAGATTGGGCAATCTATTTCCATAGAGATACAACCTTGGAAACCCAAGGAGGGGTCTCTATGAGTCGGAAAATGACTCAATGGCAGTGAGCTTTTTTTTTAATGTCTAATGATCTTGAATGTTACTTCATGTGTTTGTTAGCTGCCTGAATATCTTCTCTGGTGAAGTCTGTTCATGTCTTCTGCCCATTTTGGAATTGGATTGTTTGTCTTTTTGTTGTTAAGGTGTTGGAGTTTTCTATACGTATTAAGGTTGGGCAATCCTACTTCTGTAGTGATACTGCCTCGGAAACCCAAGGAGGGGTCGCTATGAGTCGGGGCCGACTCGACGGCACATAACAACAACAACAACATTAGAAATAAGTCATTTATCTGATACATCATTGTCCAATATTTTTTCCCATTCTGTAGGTTCTCTTTTTGCTTTTTTGGAGGTCTTTTGATGCACTTAAGAATTTAATTTTTAAAAAGTCCCAGTCATCTAGTTTGTCTTCTCCTGTTTGTGCATTTGGGATTATGCTTGACAGTCTATTTATGCCATAACTTAGGGCCCCTAAGTTTTCCCTATTTCTTTTTTTGATGAATTTTATAGTTTTAGGTTTCACATTTAAGTCTTTGATCCAACTGAAGCTAGTTTTTATGTATGGTATGAGGTATGAATCTTGTTTCATTTTTCTACAAATGAATATCTAGTTTTATCAGCACCATTTGTTAAAGAGACTATCTCTTCCCCATTTAATGGATTTCAGCCCTTTGTCAAAGATAAATTGACCATGGGCTGATGGATCTATTTCTGGGTTCTCAATTCTGTTCCACTGGTCTATGTGTCTGTTGTTTTACCAATACTATGTTATTTTGAAAATTATGACTCTATAGTAGGTTTTGAGATCTGGGAGTATGAGACCTCATTCCTTCTTCTTCTTCAGTAGTGCTTTCCTTATCTGAAGTCTCTTTCTTTTCCATTTAAAAATAGTAATTTTTTTTCCCATGTCCTTAAAGAATGTTGATGGGATCTGGATTAGGATTTCATTGAAAGTATAGATTGCTTTGGGTAGTATTGACATGTTCACAATGTTCAATATCCTATCCATGAGCATGGTATGTTCTTCCATTTATGTAGATCTCTTATGGTTTCTTGAAGTGCTGTTTTGCAATCTTCTTTGCACAGGTCTTTTGTGTCCCTGGTAAGATTTCTTATCGAGAATTTTATTTTATTTTATTTTTGGTAACTAGAGTAAATGTGTGCTGTCAGATGGATCTAGGCTCAATGCAAAGAATACCAGAAAGTTGTTTACTTGTGTTTTATTGACTATGCAAAGGCATTTGATTGTGTGGATCATGACAAA
>NW_006921597.1:4816441-4817996 GCF_000298275.1 Orycteropus afer afer
ACAGTCTGCAGTATGGATTACATCTCAATATAAAGAAGACAAAAATCCTCACAACTGGACCAATAAGCAGCATCACAATAAATGGAGAAAAGATTGAGGTTGTCAAAGAATTCACATTGCTTGGCTCTACAATTGACGCCACTGGAAGCAGAAGTCAGGACATTAGACAACATGTGGCACTGGGCAGGTTGGCTGCGAAGGAACTGTTTCAAGTGCTAAGGAGCAAGGATTTCTCCTTGAGGACTAAGGTGCGCCTGACACAGGCCATGATATTTCCAATCGCCTCATATGCATGTGAGAGCTGGAAAATGAATAAGGAAGACTGAAGAAGAGTTGGTGCTTTTGAGTTGTGATGCTGGTGAAGAATGCTGAAGGTACCATGGACTGCCAAAAGAACTAACAGATCTGTCCTGGGGGAAGTGAAGCTGAGATGTTCCTTGGAAGCGAGGATGGCCAGACTTCATCTCACCTACTTTGGTCATATTGTCAGAGGGGACCATTCCCTGGAGAACGATGTCATGCTAGGTAAGGGGGAGGGTCAACAAAAGAGAGAAAGGCCTTCAACGAGATGGATTGATATGGTGGCTGTGACAATGGGCTCAAGTATAGCAAGGATCATGGAGCTGGTGCGGGATTGGGCAGTGTTTCGTTCTGCTGTGCATGGAGTCACTATGATTTGGAAATGACTTGACGGCACCTAACAACAACAGAGTAAATGGATTATGCCTTAATATAAAGAAAACAAAAAATCCTCACGAGTGGACCAATAAGCAGCATCATGATAAATGGAGAAAAAATGAAAGTTGTCAAGGACTTCATATTACTTGGTTCTACAATCAACACCAATGGAAGCAGCAATCAAGACATCACAAAATGTATGGCATTGGGCAAATCTGCTGCAAAAGACCTCTTTAAAGTGCTGAAGAGCAAAGATATCTCCTTGAAGACTAAGGTGCATCTAACCTAGGCCATGGTATTTTCAATCACCTCATATGCATGTGAGAGCTGAACAATTAATAGGGAAGACCAGAGAAGAATTGATGCTTTTGAGTGTGGTGTTGGTGAAGAATGCTGAGAGTACCATGGGCTGCTAAAAGAACTAACAGATCTGTCCTGGAAGAAGTGCAGCCAGAATGCTCCTTGGAAGTGAGAATGGCCAGCCTTCATCTCACCTACTTTGGTCATGTTGCCATTCTCTACAGAAGAATATCATGCTAGGTAAAGGGGAGGGCCAACGAAAAAGGGGAAGACCCTCAGCAAGATGGATTTACACAGTGGCTGCAATGATGGGCTCAGGTATAGCAGGGATCATGAGACTGGCACAGAAATGGTCAGTGTTTCATTCTGTTGTACCTAAGGTCACTATGAATTGGAGATGACTTGACGGCACCTAACAACAACAACAACAACATTTTAAATGGTGTTGATTTTCTTATTTCCCTTTCAGCAATCTCTTTGCAGGTGTAGAGAAATCCAACTGATTTTTGTGTGTTTATCTTGTATCCCACCACTGTACTAAATTTCTCAATTAGTTCCAGTAGTTTTTTTTTTTTTT
>NW_006921597.1:4818096-4859101 GCF_000298275.1 Orycteropus afer afer
CCTTTGTCAAAGATCAGCTGACCATAGGTCGATGGATCTACTTCTGGGTTCTCAATTCTGTTCAACTGGTCTATGTGTCTCTCATTGTACCAATACCAGGCTGTTTTGACCACTGTGGCTGTATAGTAGATTTTGAGATCCAGGGGTATGAGACCTCCTATTTTGTTCTTCTTCAATAGTGCTTTGCTTATCCAAGGTCCCTTTCCTTTCCATACCAAATTAGTGATTGTTTTCGTCCATATCCTTAAAGAATGTTGGGATCTGGATTGGAATTGTATTGAATGTATAGATTGCTTTGGGTAGTATTGACATTTTCACAATGTTCAATCTTCCTGTCCATGAGAATGATATGTTCTTCCATTTATGTAGATCTCTTATGGTTTCTTAAAGTAATCTTTTGTAGTTTTCTTTTTACAGGTTTTTTGTGTCCCTAGTGAGATTTATTCTTAAGTATTTTATTATGTTGGTAGCTATTGTAAATGGTATTGATTTTGTTTTCAGCACTCTCTTTGCTGGTGTAAAGGAATCCAACTGACTTTTTGTATCCGACCACTATGCTAAATCTCTCAGTTAGTTCTAGTAGTTTTTTTTTTTTTTCTGAGTCTCTTTTGTTTTCTTTGTATAGGATCATAATATCAGCAAATAGGGATAATTTGACTTCTTCCTTACCAATTTGGATGCCCTTGATTTATCTTTCTTGCCTTATTGCCCTGGCTAGGACTTCCAATACAATGTGGGATTGAAGTGGTGATAGAGGGCATCCTTGTCTGGTCCTGTTTGCTAAGGGAATGGTTTCAGTCTCTCTCCATTGAGAATAATGTTGGCTTTTGGTTTTGCACATATGCTCTTTATTATGTTGAGGAATGTCCCTTCCATTCCTATTTTGCTGAGAGTTTTTTTTTTTTTTTTAAATCAGGAATGGGTGTTGGATTTTATCAAATACCTTTTCTGCATTGATTGATATGATCATGTGTTCTTTTTATTTTGCTTATGTGATGGATGACATTGATTGTTTTTCTAATGTTGAACCATCCTTGCATACTACTAGGAACTCCACTTGGTCATAATGTTTTAGTTTTTTGATATATTGTTGAAGTCTATTAGCTAGGATTTTGTTGAAGATTTTTACATCTGTATTCATGAGGGATATTTAGTCTGTACTTTTCCTTTTTAGTGATGTCTTTACCCGGTTTTGGTATCAAGGTTATGCTTGCTTCATAACACGAATTTGGGAGGATTCCATCCTTTTCTATGTTTTGGAATAGTTTGAGTAGGATTGGTATCAGTTTTTCTCTGATTTGGTAGAATTCTCCAGTAAACAGTCTGGACCAGGGATTTTTTTGTGTTAGTCATATTTTTATGACCTGTTCAATTTCTTCTTTTGTTATAGATCTGTTCAACTTTTTCACCTCAGTTTGTGTTAATTTAGGAAAGTAGTATGTTTCTAGAAATCTCTCCATTTCCTCTAGCTTTTCAAGTTTGTCGGAGTACAGTTCTTCACAGTATCCTGATGTCTTTTTTATTTCAGTTGGTTCTGTTGTGGCATTGCCCAGTTTGTTTCTTATTCATGTTATTTGTATTCTCTCCCTCTTTTCCTTTTTGCCAGTGGTTTGTCAATTTTATTAATCTTTTCAAAAAACCAACTTCTAGTCTTGTTGATCTTTTTCTGATTTCTATTTTCTGTTTCATTTATTTGTGCTTGAATATTTATTATTTGTTTTCTTCTGATGACTGTAGGCTTTCTTTGCTGCTCTTTTTCTAATTGTTGGAGATGTTGGGTTAAGGTCTTGATTTTGGCTCTTTCTTCTTTTTTGATGTGTGCATTTATTGCTATCAATTGGCCTCTGATCACTGCTTTTGCTATGTCCCAAAGATTTTGGTATGTTGTGTTTTCATTCTCATTTGATTCAAGGAATTTTTTAATTTTATTTTTTGTTTCTTCTATTACCCAGTAAGGAGCTATGGTGGTATAGTGCCTAAGGCTAAACTAAAGGTTGGCAGTTCTAAGCCCATCAGCTACTCCACAGAAGGAAGACTGGGCAATCTACTTCCATAAAGATTTACTGCCTAAGAAACCCAAAGGGGGTTGCTATGAATTGAATGAGGAGACAAATGGAGCTGCGGACTGTCAGTTATCCTGATGGTATGGACACTTTGAATATTTCCAAGTGGTGTTAGGACCTGAGAATTAATGTAAAAATTGGCCCTGCTCACTTAGACCTGCATGGATGACTGCACTGGTGGCTGATGATTAAAAAGGGAAACAGCATCATAAAGATTGAGTAGGTATAAATGTAGCCTGTGTACTTTAAGTGCTCATCCCTCCAACTGGGATTCAAGCCCATGATATTTCTATTATGCTATGCTCAAGCATCCTTGATAAGTCAAAAACACTGTGGAGAATGGGAACATTCATACGATATGCTACTGCCCTAAGAAGTCCAACATCTAGAATGGGAAATAAGACATACACCAAAAAACTATAACACAGGGCAGAAGACACAGAGATTTTAGAGTAATTAGCACTCTTGGATTTCATGAGTGTAGCCAATGTCCTAACATCAATAAATAGAAAAATAATCAAAATTTTAGATACACTTGTCTGTTTGTTAGATATTTATGTATCCACTATTTTTTCTGTATCCACTGTTTTTCCCCGCTTTTTGCTTTGTAGTTGTCCTCATTTGCCAATTGATGTCCCTGGTTCCTGGTTCCTTGTTTACAATCTTGTAAGCTTATTTCACTTTGGATACTTCCATAACTGTATTGGTTTCTGAGTTATGTCATCATGTATATTAATGGTACATTGTGTTTGCTGTTGTAGATTCTCTGTTCAAAGGACTCCCTTTAGCATTCTTTTAAGGTTGGTGTGGTTTTAACAAATTCCTTTAATTTCTGCTTATCTGGAAATGTCCTAATTTTTTTCCTGCAGGGTTTTATATATACCATCTCATTCCCTTCTCACTTGTATGATTTCTGCTGAGAAATCTGAGCTTAGTCTTATTGGTTGCCCCTTGTAGGTAACTTTTCAATATTCCCCAAAGCTGCTTTCAGGATTCTTTCTTTGTCTTTGGTTTTGGTGAGTTTGATGATGATATGTCTTGGTGATTTTCTTTTGGGGTCTATCCTGTTTTGGGTCCATTGGACTTCTTGAGTTGATATTTCTCATCTTTCATCATATCAGGAAAATTTTCTTCCAACAAATCTTTGGCAATTTTCTCTGTGGTTTTATTTGTCTCTTCCTGTTCTGGAATTCCAATTACATGTAGGTTATTCATCTTGATAGTATCCCACATGAATCTTAGGCTTTCTTCATTTTGTTTTGATCTCTTTTCTGATTTATCCCTTTCCAAAGAAGTATTAAGGTATTTGTCTTCAATCTCACGATTTCTGCCTTCTATCGATTCAGTTCTACTGTTTTGCCCATTCAATGTGTTATCTATTTCTGAAAATTTAGTATTAATCTTCTAGATTTCTATCTATAGATTTTGTATCATTTCTGATTTTTCATTTATTTTGTCATTTTGTTCTTGTATTGTTTTCTGAAATTGTTCTAGAGTTTTCTCTATGTTTTCCTTAATTTTGTCAGTGTTTTCCTTGATTTGTCTCTCAATTTGTTGAAGGTACCTAAATATAATTCTTTTGAATTCCTTATCAGGGATTTTCAGTGTTGCTTCTTCCTCAGGGATGTGTTCTGGATCTGTATCCTGGTCCCTTGTTTCTACTGCTTTATCTTGCTTTTTTCAGTGAACTTGATGGTCTGTTGTCTCTGAGACATTGTGACATTGTTGTATTTATATTTAATTTGTGATTTATGTTGGAGTGATTCAACCAAGGTTTTCATTTTCTTAATTTTGTTGGGATGTATCTGAGTAAGCAGGGTACTGTGCTCCTCTATGCACTAGTTGGCAGCACTTATGCACTCACCACCTGTATCCTGGTGGGTGTGAGAGAGAATGAGAGTGAGTGCACAGATCTCTGTTAGCTGTTTGTGAAGAGCAGTTAAGGGTGAATCAGGCTTACATTATCATTGGCCAGTTGGTGCAGAAGCAAGTGTTGGCCTTCATTCAGTTAGTGGGGATGCAGGAGGTGTTGGTATTATTGAGTCTTGTGGGCACAGTTGCTCTCTCCCATTTAGTTAGACAAAAACAACAATTAAAAAAAAAATCACCAAAAAAGTAAAATAAAGGACAAAAACACACACCTCATAAACACACAGGAACAATCACCAAAGAGAGAAAGAAAAAAAAAAAAAAAAGTAAAGAAAAGAGGAAAGGCAATAAATAAGATGAAATATTATGGGGCAATCTACTTCCGTAGTGATACTGCCTCGGAAACCTAAGGAAGGGTCACTATGAGTCGGGTTCGACTCAACAGTACATAACAACAACATTTGAAGAGATACTTAAAAAAGACAAAAGAAATATAAATAGTGAGAAACAAACAAACAAACAAACAAACAAATAAAACAACCCCACAGTATCTGGGAAATGGGGGAATAAGAGAAAAGAGCTAAAGTAAGAGAATAATGAGAAACAATTGGGAAAAATGCACAAAGCAAAACAAGGGGTGGGAAGAACCCCAAAAAAGAAAAAAAAATGGGGACCAGGAAAAAAAAAAGCCCCAAACTAGAACCTGGGAAGGGAAAAAGAAAGAATAAAAATAACGAGGAAGAGAAAAAAATTTTTTTTTAAACAAACAAACCAAAAAACAGATCTGGGGGAGGGGTAGGGTAGGACACCTGGGCTCCTTCAGAGCACACAGATTGGGATGGAATTCTTGCTGGCCCAGAAGGTGGGGGGGGGTGAGGGATGGCTGCACCTCCATTCACCAAGAGGGTATGTGGTATAAGAGTAACAAGGGGAACATTACACCTTACAATCATCAGCCTCCGGTATGTCCATGCTGTCTTTGGCACAGGGAGCCTATTCTTAAGTCTCTGGAATCTGAATGGGAAAGCTGTCACTTTAAGGATCCAAAATGGCCTCCGCTTGCAAACATTCAAAATGGCTGTACACTCTGGACAGCCAAAAGTCCATGGCTCAGTTTGTCTCCTTCTTTGCTGTTTTCTTTTTTAATCATCAGTCACCAGTGCAGTCATCCATGCAGGTCTTGGTGAGCAAGACTGATTTTTACATTAATACTCAGGCCCTTCTGACAAGAAGGGACCATTCCTTGGAGAAGGATGTCATGCTTGGTAGGGTGGAGGGTCGACGAAAGAGGGGGAGGCCTTCAATGAGATGGATTGATACGGTGGCTGAGATGATGGGCTCGAGTATAGCAGGGATTGTGGGGCTGGCATGGGATCGGGCAGTGTTTCGTTCTGCTGTGCATGGGGTTGCTATGAGTCGGAAATGACTCGATGGCACTTAACAACAACAACAACAACAACAACAACAACAACAACAACAACTCAGGCCCTAACACCACTTGGAAATATTCAAAGTGTCCATGCTGTCAGGATAGCTGACAGTCCTCAGCTCCATTTGTCTCCATTTTCACTGTTTTCATTCAGGTTCTTCTACTAAAAAAACAAACAAACAAAAACATACTGTCATTGAGTCAATTCCCATTCATAGCAACCCCCTTTGGGTTTCCAAGGTGGCAATCTTTACAGAAGTGGATTGCCCACTCTTCTTCTACTAGTTGGTGTTTAAAGCACTTCTACATCCTTCCTTTCAAAGCTCAGGGCTCCAGGATCACCTTCTGTATCTGTGTCGATTGGTTTCTCTTTTCTTTATTGAAGGGGTCTGTGTAACTTGTCTGCCTATTCTGCCATCTTACCAGAAGTCAAGAAAAAGGCCTGGTTCACTTTTATCTTTAGCACTAAAAATAATGCCTTACTAACAAATGGTGTTCAATGAATATTTGATCAATTCTTGAATGATGAATATGAAAATTCTCAAAGTTTTGTTTCCTAAGATATGGAATTAGTACTGAGTAATCTAAGACTCTTGGAAGGAAGGTTGGGCAATCTACTTCTGCAGTGATATTGCCTCGGAAACCCAAGGAGGTCGATATGAGTTGGATCCAACTCAATGGCAATGGGTTAATCTAAGACTAGATTGGTCTCAAATGCAAATAAAAGAAAAAAAAAAAAAAGAAAGAAAGAAAAGGAAAAGCTGCCTATCTAGGAAAGGCAACTCTACGTCAACTCCACCCCCTATAAACACTTCATTCATAAATATCTAACAAAGCAGGCAAGGGTGTCTATTTTGATATTTATTGATGTTAAGACATTGGGTACACTCATGAAATCCAAGAGTGCTAATTACTCTAAAATGTCTGTATCTTCTGCCCTGTCTTATAGCTTTTTGGTGTATGTCTTATTTCCCATTCTAGATATTGGACTTCTTAGGGCAGTAGCATTTCATATGAATGTTTCCATTCTCCACAGAGTCTTTGATTTATCAAGGATGTTTGAGCATAGTATAATAGAAATATTATGGGCTTGAATCCCAGTTGGAGGGATGAGCACTTAAAGTACACAGGCTACATTTATACCTACTCAATCTTTATGTTGTTCATCAGTTCACACATATTCAATGCCACAAAAGATTTATGACAAGCTGTTTTTGTTTGTATTAATCAATTTAAACTGTTTTCCTTTGAATAAAATTAGTTATATTGAAACTTTGAACATTGTGAGAAAAAGAACCAAGGATGAGAAATAAAATGAAAGACAAAATGAAAGAAAAAGAGAAAGAAATCATAGGACCAACAGTCAGACAGAATACTTATGTTGAAATTTTGTCTTTATCTCTAACTTGCTATGTGAGCTTGGGTAAATTCCTTACCCTCCCTAAGCCTTTATTTTAAATTGTAGGATTTGTGGACTAAGTTACCTAATGTTTATAAAATATCTAGCATAGCAACCGACATCTGACATGGAGGCTCAAAAATGGCAGCTGTTTTTTGAATGAGTGATTTTTGTGTATGTTTTTGTACATGTAAGGTCATTCATTTTACAATTTCAAGAATACAGTTCTCTGTAATTTCATGAGTAAACTCATGCTTTTAGAAAATTAAGTGAAAGTGGAGAGTGCATAACTTATCTGGGTAAACCCAAGAAAGGATTTTTGTTGCATATCAACAGCAACAAACATTTGTTGTATACTTACTATATTCAGGGATAGGTGTAAGTATTTTACATGCATTATCTTATTTTATCTTGTACAGTG
Organism: Orycteropus afer afer; assembly: GCF_000298275.1. NCBI lineage: Eukaryota > Metazoa > Chordata > Mammalia > Tubulidentata > Orycteropodidae > Orycteropus > Orycteropus afer. The sequence goes on from NW_006921597.1 coordinate 4,825,278, forward strand.
ACACAGAAAGATAGGTCCTATTATTTACCTAATCTTGAAGCTCAGGAAGCTTGAGTTCAGAGAGTTTATGTTACTTGCCTGGGTGTAGTCAGTAGGTCTGGAAGGAGGACAGAGAGATCTCTAATTATAAAGTCTTATCCCTTACACAAGCAACTCAAGTTTTCTAGGCTTAGAATAAGACTTATATTTACACAGTGCTTAGGAGTTTGCAAGGAGCTCTGAAGGCATAGTGGTTAAAGCATTTGGCTGCTAACCAAGAGGTTGGTGGTTTGAACCCATCAGCCAGTCCATGAGAGAAAGATGAAGCAGTGTGCTTCTGTAGAGATTTATAACCTTGGAAACCCTATGGGCAGTCCTACCATGTCCTATAATGTCACTATGGATTGGAATTGACTTCATGGCAGTGGGTTTGGGTTTCATAGCAGTTTTCAAATTAATTTCATATAAATCTCATTTGTTCTGTCCAGTTCCCACTTTGGAGAATTAGTCAACTCTTAAGGATCAATAATTCAGGAAAATAAGACCTACAGAAACAGATACCTGTTCTAGGTAGCACAGCTAGAAAACAGCAGATGTGAACTCAAACCCAGAAATTTTGACTCTAACTCTGGGACTCTTATAATTATCCCATGTCTGTTCATGGGCTTTAGAAAATGGACACAACATGGAATTACTTTTGAAGACTGAAGCACAACTTTCAAATACCCTTACTGGAACAAAACACCTTTTTCTGAGAAACACATTTATCCTGGGCAAGCACCAGTGAACCCATGATGATCAAAATGAACAATGCTGTCTGAATGAAAATGGAGGTACAACTGTAAGGTTAAGAGGTTGGTTTTGTATATTTGTAAGTGTGTGGTGAGTGTGACTTGTAAAAAGAAGTTACAAAATGCTTTGAATTACAGTAATATTTTGGGGTTGATCAAGCTGACACTGGCTGGGAAGTCAATACTTCCCAAAGTATTAATTCTGAGTATATCATACTCTTTCAGTTGTGACTTCAGCCACTTCTCAAGAAATCAATTCCGCTGGTGGACAGACACCATATGTATTTACTCAAAAACCACTGAATGGGAAAGAGAAGGTAATAAAAAGTAGAAGAAAGAAGAGAAGATAGACATTGCCCTTGTGAAGATTACAAGCAAGATATGAAGACTAGTAAAAGGTAGGAGTATAGAAATTTTAATCATTCTGCTTGGATTTTCTAAGACAGTCCTTTTGCTCATTTTCTCCCATGATCACATCATGGGTTCTGACTGTTGGTCATTAAAGTACTATGGTTCCTTGCTTCTCTCTCAGGCTGGGGATTATAATAGGCAGTTGTGGAGAGATTTTCAGCTCTGGGAAGCAGCCTCTACACTGGCACCTTAATCACCATAGACAACTGCCAGAAATGCTTTCTCCATTTCCTGCTGGCACCTGCAGGAAAGTCTGTTTCCTGAAGTTCACTTATATTGGACCACATGCTGGCCAAGAGCTCTCAAGAATTCTTTGTAAAAATATGCAATTGTTAAATTTTCAGTCTAAGCTTATAATGGCTAAAAAGGTTTTATTGTGAATAAATTATGATATGAATATCTATAGCATATATATGGTACCATTTAAAGAACAGTAAAGCAAATATCTTGTATTCACCACTTAAAAAGTAGAAGCCCATGAAGTCTTTTTTTTTTTTTTTTTAAATTGTGGTAAATATACATATACCAAAAAACATTTGCTATTTCAACATTTTTAAAAAAATTTCTTGTTGTGATTTGGGTGAATGTTTACAGAGCAAATTCACTTTCCATACAGCAACTGACATACACTTTGTCTCATGACATTGAATAGAATTTCGCACAATGCAATAGCTCCCCTTCCAGTTCCTCCCCATAGTTACCTCTTCCCTGTGTCCTTCCCTCCCCTGCACTCCTGCCCCTTGAGCTGTCTCCCTGTCCATACACAGCCCTTCTATTTTCCCATGATTGATCTCTCCAAGGAGTGTATCTACCTAATGTAAATGTTCAGCTCATATGTCTGTGTTTTGTTTGGCTGGAAGCCACAGGAGTGGGTTCAATTCCAGACCTGAAGGACAACTAGGGGCCATAGAGTCAGTGGTTTCATCATGCTCTATCAAACCAGCAAAATTGATCCTCCCACCGCACCCTCCCACCTTTTTTTGTGATTTTGAGTTTTGTTCCACATTGTTCTCCCACTGTATCTGAGATCTCCTACATAGATCCCCCTCCAAGTGGTTGACAGTGGTAGCCAGGCACCATCTAGTTCTTCTGGTCTCATAGTTGTATAGACTGAGGATCACATGGTGCACCAGTCACTTGGATTAATTGTTTCCATGCATCTTTGGCTTTCTTCATTCTTCTTTGCTCTGCACAAGAGGGACCATCGTCATTTCAACACTTTTTATACATACAATTCAGTGATATAATTACAATCATCATGTTGTGTAACCATCACCACTATTCACTATTCATCTCCAAAATTTTCCACCACCATTATTATCCTTTTATATTCAAAGTGTGACCAAGTCCTCTAAGCTCTGACTCCGTGTGTTTCTCAGTTGTTTCACTCCACTGAATGCCTACTGCCATTGCTTTAACCCAGACCTTTCTCATCTCTCACTGGAAAATTGGGATAGAATCCAAAATGTTCTACATCCCTCCATCATAACAAAAACTACATCAACCAAAAACCCACTGCCATCAAGTCTGTCTCATAGAGACCTTACAGGACAGAGTAGAACTTCCCCATAGGGTTTCTAAGACTGTAATCCCTATGGAGGCAGACTGCCACCTCTTTCTCCTGTATAGGGACTTATGGGTTCAAACTGCTGACCTTTTGGTTAGCAGCCAAGTGCTTAATCATTGCATCACCAGAGCTCCTCTCTCCATCATAAACCAAAAAAATAAACCCAAACCTGTTGTCATTGAGTCCATTCTGACTTATAGCAAGCCCACACGGCAGAGTAGAACTGCCCCATAGGGTTCCAAGGCTATACATTTTTACAGAAGGAGACTGCCTTATCTTATTCCTATGGAGTGACTGGTGGGTTCAAACCACTAACCTTTCAGTTAGTAGCCAAGATTTAACCACTGCACCACCAGGGCTCCTTCCCCATCCCCATTATACTGTCCTCCAATTAATATTTTGTCCTGCTTCCAGAGATATAAGATGATATTCATTTTCTTGATCTCTTTGGTGGATATCCCTAAAAGAGCACACTGTTGTTGTTGATAGGTGCCGTCAAGTCAATTCTGACTCACAGTGACCTATGCACAACAGAACGAAACAGTGCCCAGTGCTGTATCATCCTCACAATCTTTGCTATGGTTGAGTCCATAGCTGCAGCCACTGTGTCAATGCATCTCATTGAGAGTCTTCCCCTTTTTCTCTAACCCTCCACTTTTCAAAAGAAGAGAATAAAATTTTGGAAGTGAAAGTTGGGCAATGACTAAGGAAGACTGAAGAAGAATTGATGCATTTAAATTATTGTGTTGGCAGAGAATATTTCATGGACTGCCAAAAGAGTGAACAGATCTGACTTGGAAAAAGTGTAGCTAGAATGCTCCTTAGAAGCAATGATGGCAAGACTTCGTCTCACATACTTTGGACATGTTACCAGGGGGGACCATCCCTAGAAAACATCATGCTTGGAAACCTAGAGAGTCAGCAATTAGAGGAATTAGAGGAAGACCCTCAATGAGATGGACTGATGCAGAGACTACAACAATGGGCAGAAGCATACAACAATTGTGAGGATGGAACAGGATAGGGCAGTGCTTCATTCTTCTGTACATAGTGTCACTATGAATCAAAACCTAACAACAACAAATATCATTATGTCATCTCTTTGTTTAGAGCTTTTAAATGACTCTCACGTCCTCCAGAATAAGGTCTTGGATCCTCGGTATGTATATAACACAAGCCCTGCTTTCTTTCCTGTTCATTCTTCACTCCCCACAACCTTCCCTATAGCCAAATATAACCAATGAATGTCTCTGAGGCTGTCATATTGTTACATGTTTTTCTTGGGGACATGCTGTCCTCACAACCTTGAATGCTATTTACCACTTTGCTTGTCTGACAAGTGTCTTCTTACTCAACATTTGGCCCAAGTGACAACTCCTCTTTGAAACCATTCCAGAACACACCAGGTAACATCGACAATTCCTCTATGTCCCACTGCCCTGTGTAAATATCTCTATTATGGCACCTATGGCACTGTAATCACTCTCATTGATTATCTTTTGCATCCCTTAATTAGACTGTGAGATTCTCAAGAATAAGAGCCTTGCTTCATTCATACTTACCCTTGCACTTAGCATAGTGCCTGGTACATGGGAAGTGTTCAATAAATATCCCTTGATAGAATAGAGGGATGGATGGAATGAATGTAGGTTTTAAGGAGAAAGTGGGTTTTGAGCTGGCCTTTAAGGATACATAATATTTCAGTAGGTGGGGCTGGGTGGAGGGGATTCCAATGGGGTGTATTAGGTATGAAAATCCTTGGAGACAGTGGAATTCCAGTTGGTATGAGTTATGTATCAAAAATATAAGGAGACATAAGACTGTGAATTCAGGTTGTTTGGCCACAGGGAGCTTTTTCAGGTTGATCCCTGTGTGCTTTTAACATTCCCCATCCTTTTGTTTTTTGACCACTTCTTGATTTTCCAGCAATGCAAAATGCTCATTCTCATCTAGTATTTTCCCTTCTCAGCCCTAGAATTGGCTATTTCTCAAAGATCTTGGTTCCTTTTATTGGGGAATAATATTTAGAAGTCAGAATCTGAGTGTAGGTTGCTTTATTTTCCATTTACTTGATTTTCTATGTGTCCATTACTTACTTTTTCCAAATATTCCAGTGGATCTTCCAACTGCCTTTTAAGTTTATTTTCCATAAGCTTAAACAATCAGACAGGCTGTCAGTTTCATTTCTACTTAGATATCTGTCTCTCAGGGTCATCTATCCTCTTGATACCATCTGCCTATTCCAGGCCTGCTTCACAGCTGCCATACTGGACTTTACTCTTTTACCATAATAAGACTTTTCTTGTTTACTAAATTATAATAGAACCCTATCTCCTTGATCTGACTTGTCATTCTTTTTCTTCTTCTTCTTTTTAAATATTTCATCTCATTCTTTTTTTTATTTCTTTGAAGCACACATTCATTTGTTGGATAACACTCGATAGATATTTCTAAAAGAGAACATAAACCAAACTCACTGCCATCTAGTCAATTCCAACTCATAGTGACCTCCATTGGGTTTCTAAGGGTGTTAATCTTTACATAAGCAGACTACCTCATTTTTCTTTCCTGGAGTGGCTGGAGGGTTCAAATCACCAACCTTTAGGTTAGCAGCAAAATGCCTTAACTACTACACCACGAGAACCCCTAAAAGGGTACATAGAGGATACATTTTTTTTTTTCCCCTCAGGTCTTCCTATTTCTATTTATATTATGATTTGGGTGAAAGTTTACATGGCAAATTCATTTTCCCTGTAGCAGTTCATACACATTTTTTTCCATGACTTGATTGCAATCCTCATAGAGTAACAATTCTCTTTTCACTTCCTTCCTGTAGTTACTTATTCCCTGTGTTCTTTCCTATGCTTTCCTGCCCTGTGAACTATCTCTCTGTGCAAATACTGCTCTCTGATGTCTCATGATCAATTGTTCTAAGGAGAGTACCTACCTCATAGGGGGATACAAGTTTAGACTGGCAACTCTGAAAATGTATTTATTCTACACTATAGATGGATAGATTTGGGATGCCCACAACTCCAGGTTGCAATAATATTGCAATAATAGCATTGCTTAATAATGATTAAGGCATTATTTCATTTTTCTGTTTTCAGTAGTTTCTAGTAAGAAATCTGGTCATTTTGATGTCCAGTTGTTCGTCATTGGGACATTTTTTGTTGTTGTTGTTTTGCAATGCTTTTGAAACTTCCTGATCATATTCTTTTTCTTTTTTCATCCAAAATAAGGCATATGATGAGGTGTTCTAATTTAGGGACTCAGATTCCAGGTTAGAATTCATATAGTACTTTTTGTTTGATAATTTTATTTCCCTTCATTTTCTTTCTTTGGAGCTACTACTAGTCAAATGTCTTTGTTCCTGAATTGATTAATTATCTTTTACTTTCTATTGGTTTTTCAGTTTGACTAATTATTTAGTCAGTTTTCTACAATTTTTTTCTTGACTTTGTCTTCCATTCTTTCCATTTAAATCATTATATTTACCTTCTTTTTTTTAAAAAAATTCAAGCATTCTCACTCTGTCTTTTGTTCTATGAGGTCCTCCTTTTCATGGCATCCTGTTTTGTTTCATAGATGTAGCAATTCATAGTCATACCATTAAATGGTTAGATTATTTCTTCAGAGAACTCAAAGTTGGAAATAATTCCTCTTAGGACTTTTAAGGCATTATTCCATCCTTTTCTAGCTTCAGTGGTTAGTGTTAAGGAGTCTGATGTCATTCTGAGTTCCAATTCTTTGTACATTATCTGAATTTTTCTTCTCTACCAAAATGTTCTCCTTATTCTGGCATTCTGAAATTTCATGACTATATGCCTTTTAATTTCACAGAATAGTCATATGCTGGTGTTTCAATCTAGGTACATATTCTATCTATGGATATTAATAATAACAATTACTAACATTTACTGAGTGCCTATTATAAGCCTGAGGCACCTCAGAAAAAAGATCTGGCAGTCTGCTTTCAAAACAGCCAGTGAAAACCTTAGGGAGCACAGTGGTACTATGATACACATGGGTCTCCATGAGTTAGAATCTACTCAACTGCAAATAGTTTGGTTTTTTATGAGCCAGACACTGTATGAAGTGTCTTTCATTGATACACACTCCAAACAATCCTATGAGATAAATGGCATTGTTAAAACCATTTTAAAGAGGCAGAAACTGAGCCACACACACAGACACACAAATGAAGTAATGTGTCAAAAATTGCCGAATTACTAAGGTAAAGGCAGAAGACAAGAGCTTTCTGACTGCAGATTACATGTTTATATCTACTATCAGGATTATGGTAGAATCTCACAGGCCTGGGAGCCATTATCTGTCTCATCAAGGTGACTTTGCAGATCTTTATTATTATATGAGGATTTTAAAGTTTAGTTTTCAAATATTAATCCTTAATTTATTTTTATTTAAATAGAATTTTTAGAGCCGTTTTAGGTTTACAAAAAAAAAAAAAAAAAATGCAGAGTACAGAGTTTCCATGTATACCTTCCTTCTCAACCACACGCTATTTCTCTTGTTACTAACATCTTGCATTCCTGTGGTACATTTATTATGACTGATGATACATTACTATTAACTAAAGTCCATAAGTCACATCAGGGTTTACTCTTTGTGTTGTACCCCAAATCAGTAAAACCCACTGCCATAGAGATTGATTCTAACTCATGAAAATGATATAAGGCAGAGTAAAACTGCCTCAAAAGGGTTAAAAGGCTGTAAATCTTTTTTTCAAATTCCTTTAGTGCAGCTTGGACTTCTCCCTTCAATAAATCAGTTCTTGATCATATGCTATCTCCTAAAATGGTTGAACACTGACCAGTTCCCTAAGGTACAGTGACTCTGTATATTCCTTCCATCTTCTTTTGATGCTTTCTGCATGGCTCAGTATTTTGCCCATAGAAGCATTCAACATTACAATTGGAGGTTTGAATTTTTTCTTCAATTCTTGGATCCAAAATCAACACCCATGGAAGCAGTAGTCTAGAAATTAAAATGATGCATTTCATTGAGCAAATTTGTTGCAAAAGATCTCTTTAAATTGTTAAAGAGTCAAAATGTCACTTTGAAGACTAAGGTGTGCCCCACCCGAGCTATGGTATTTTCAGTAGTCTCATATGCATGTGAGAAATGGACAATGAATAAGGAAGACTACAGAAGAATTGATGCATTTGAGTTGTTATCATGGACTAGAGCCTTCGATATGGATTACACCTCAATATAACAAAAGCAAAAATCCTTACAACTGGACCAATAAGCAACATCATGATAAATAGAAAAAAGATTGAAGTTGTCAGGGATTTAATTTTACTTGGATCCACAATCAACACCCACGGAAGCAGCAGTTAGGAAATCAGACAATGTTTTGCACTGGGAAAATCTGCTGCAAAAGATCTTTTAAAAGTGTTAAGAGGTAAGATGTCACTTTGAAGACTAAGGTGCATCTGACCCAAGCCATGTTATTTTCAGTTGCACCATATGCATGTGAAAGCTGGACAATAAGACAGTAAACAAAGAGACTGTAGAAGAATTGGTGCATTTGAATTATGATGTTGGTGAAGACTATTGATAATACCATGGACTGCCAGAAGATTGAACAGATCTATCTTGGAAGAATTACAGCCAGAATGCTCCTTAGAAGTGAGAATGACCAGACTTTGTCTCATGTAATTTGGTCATGTTATCAGAAGGGACCAGTCCCTGGAGAAGGATATCAAGCTTGGTAAAGTGAAGGGTCAGTCAAAAAGGGAAAGACCCTCAATGAGATAGATTGACACGGTGATTGTGATGATGGACTCCAGTATGGCAATAATTGTAAGGATGGCACAGGACTGGGCCGTGTTTTGTCCTGTTGTACATAGACTTGCTATGAGTTGGAATCAACTTGATGGCATTTAACAACAAAATGCTTTACAGAAGGAGATTTTCTCATCTTTCCTGCCTGGAATGGCTGGTGAGTTTGAACTGCTGACTTTTTGGTTAGCAGTCAAATGCCTTAACCACTGTGCCACCAGAGCTCCTTTGTGTTGTAGTCCTACGGGTTTTGGCAAATGCCTAATGTCATGTGTCCATCATTAAAGTATCACACAGAATAGTTTCCCTACCTTAAAAATGCCCTGTGCTACACTTATTCATCCTTTCCTCCTCTCTACTTGGCAACTTCTGACCTTTTTAGTGTTAGACATTAATCTTAATGCTAGAATCTTGGCAGGGGGGAGGGGTGCCTAATAGGAAAATTTAAATTTAATGCAAGTATCAACAAAGAACTACTGTACCTTATTGGGGAAATTCATTGAAATGATGAATTTGGCATTTGAAAAATATTGTACTCAAACACCTGAATCTCCCTCATCCCAGGAAGTCTACTGGTACCAAGGGCAGTAGCCACAGTAGTGAAAGAAGCATGGACAGAGTTTGAGCCTTGCTTTGCTTCTTTTGGGGGCCCTTGATTTTAAATACGATAGCATGACTGCCCAAAAAAGTGATGTCAGCAACACAAAAGCCAATTGGACTGTAAACCAGATATTTATTGAGACTATTTTTCTGGGGTAATACTTGACGTGAGTGAATTAATCTTTGGAGAGTCAATCTTTAGATACTAAAGATCCTACAGAGTGGGGACCAGGAAAAAAGAATGGAAAGCAAAGCAATTCAGTCAAGTGTGACATGTTTCAAGAAATTGCCATCCAACTGGAGTGACTGGTCTTCCTAAATGAAGTTTCTGAACATAAGTCACAATTACCAGGGAGTTAATGGTACTTTTCTAGAATAACCTTCTGAATTATCCAAAATAAGCATTGGCATGTAGTCACTCAATTCCAAGTAATTAACGTCTGTCTGGATAACCCAGCAGCTAATGAGCTGGGGTGTGGTAGGGGCACACTGAGTCACTAGAGAACCCCAGAAGTCTGGCTGTGAAAATAGCCCCTCAACTTGCCAGATTTTGGGTAATAACTGGAACATTTTTATAGGTGCATCATTATTGAGTTCCAGCCTAAAGGCATATTGGCTCCAGGCAAGGTTTCATTTACCCTATTATATATTGCTGGAGCTCTGGTAGTGTAGTGCCTAAGGCACTTGACTGCTAATCAGAAGACTGGCGGTTCAAACCCACCAGCCAGTCCTCAAAAGGAAGGTTGGGCAATCTACTTCCGTAGTGATATTGCCTTGGAAACCCAAGGAGGGGTCGCTATGAGTTGGGTCCAACTTGACAGCACATAACAACAACATTATATATTGCAGATATAAATGCATCTGTAGATTAATTGTGACAATAAACTCCTACATCATTTAAAGGCAACACTTTTGAAAGCATAATTCTCTGCTGTAAATTGGCCTTGAGCTGAGAGATAGGTTTGGCCAATGAAGCAAAATCGTCAAGTAGATAATCTTTGGTGTCTCCCTTTATGGGCCTTTTCTCTTCCTTTAACTCATCCTTTGGCACACTCTATAACACTTAATATTTACATCTTGATCTAGGTCTATCTTGTCAAGAGAAGAACTACTTTAAGAGTTTATCAATACTTATTACACCATGATAGTCTACCTGAGAGTATTTGCACTTAAAAAAAAAAAAAAAAAAAAAGCTTTGTTGTAAAGGAATGATATATGGTGTAATTTTAAGTACTACATTCATTAATGCAACAATTAAATGATTCTCTGCTATTTGTCAGATGCTGAGGAAATGAAGTTTAATAAAATATGGCTCTAATCTTTGAGATGTTCACTATCCAGTAGGGGATACAGGAATATATAAAACTAATTGTATAATGAAAAATGATCAGTTTTAATTATATAAAAAAGATCAGGGGCTAATGTATCACATCTGGGATGGAAGGCCGATGAGGAAGAAAACGTAAGTGGCTTCATGGAGAAAGTGACATTTGAGTTAAATAATCTGTGAGGATAAATAATAATGGAATTTTTAGTACCCAATACATCTAAAGGGTGAAGCTGATTGTCATCTATGTGGGGAAAGAATTTGGGGTGTCAGGACTCCTTTGGGACCTCTTGCAGATAAAGACTGCCCTGCAGCAGCACCAAGTGAAGCAAAAACAAAGTAACAGCAGTGCCAGAAATGACAAAGAGCAAGAGGTGTTTTACTTAAAGCTCTCTAAGGGAAAAGGCAACGTCCATACCATTAAAAAATGTTGGAATGACTACTCTATGCCTTCTTAAGTCCAGATTTATTAAGTGCACTAAAATGGTGCTGCCAAAAGGAAATAACTGGAGAATTTTCTGGAGCCAAAGTGGGCAGAATATGCAGTGATGAGAAGTTGGAAAGCAGCATTATCGTTTTCCAGATTGGATTTCACTTCAACCAATGACCACATTGGTTCAACACAAAATTTAAAACAAGACTATAGCAAGTCTTTGTTCCAAATGGGAAGATGGAAAATAAAAAAAAAAAAAAAAAAAAATCCTTCTGCAAGCTTTCTTGGCAGGGGAAAAGTGGAGGAGCATAGGAGGGAAGAGCCTGGAACCAGTGGCTATGAAGATTTTACACTGAGGCTTTGTGTAACAGATGAATACATTGTTGAAATGTACAATGGTCAATGATTCCTTACCTCCAAATTGACTATTTAGTTTGCTAATTAGTTTAGTAGTGTAGTGCTGAAGGCACTTGACTGCTAACCAGAAGGCTGGGGGTTCAAACCTACCAGCTACTTCTCGGAAGGAGGTTGGGTAATCTACTTCCGTCGTTATACCACCTCAGAAACCCAAGGAGAGGTTGCTGTGAGTCGGGTCCGACTCAATAGCACACAGCAGCAGCAACAACAACACTTATTTAAGTAATCTGAAGCAATATTCTTGTGTCTCAGGCAACAACCTTCAGTAGGGATGAAGTGCTGGTGGTGGGTGCACAAAAAAAAGGTGTGGCAGGGCAAGTTTGAGCTTTTTGCTTGTGTCTGTAGGCTGTGTCTACTATATCAAGGAATATGGAATCCAATATGCTTTATTTAATGTATTTGGCTATCAAAAACAAACCCTGTTGCCATTGAGTCAACTCCAACTTATCATGACCCCATCTGAATCGAAGTACAACTGTGCTCTATAGGATTTTCAATGACTGATTTCTGAAAGTAGATTGGCAGGTCTTTCATCTGGGGAATCTCTTGGTGGACTTGAGCCTCCAACCTTTCAATTAGCAACTAAGTACACTAACCATTTGCACCACTCAGATGCCCCCCCCCCTTTTTTTTTTGACTGAAGATGGTTCACTGTTAAAGAATGTTCCTGAAGGAAAAAAAAAAAAAAAACCCTATATACCTATTTATGCTTGCCAAAACCATGCATAAATTAGTTTCTATTACCAATTGTTTTCTTCAATGTGTTACTTATGTTTAGTTCTCTAGGATGACTTCATGCACTAAACTAATATCTTTTTGAGCATCCACTATGTTCAAGCTTTACTTTTACCACTTTAGATGATAATGCATATGAAATAACATTGGATTTTGCCTTTAAGGAGCTTAGTGTCTGAAGAGGAATAAGTATAGAGCAAGGTGGGAAGTGACTTGAAAAAAATAGAGTTACTGCTACCAACATTCAGATAAAGGAAATTTACATCACTCGTGAAGATCAGAAAAAGATTTTGTGGAGAAACAGGGTTTAATTTAGCTTTGATGGGGCTTAAATGTGCAAAGTTGGAGCTGAGTGGGAAGGACATTTCAGGAGGGTAGAGTGGTATGCCTAAAGGCAAAAACATAGGAAAAGTCAAGGTGAGACTGACAGACATTAAGTAGACAATGACTTTAGGGGAGGAGTCATCCAGGGGAGTGGTGGAAGCTAAATTAGTAGAGGAAGGTGTCAACAGTCTATAAAGGACCTTGAACACTAAGTCAAAGTATTTGAACATTGTTCTCAGGTCAGTGGGAAGAAATCATTGAGTTTTTTAGTCATGGTGTTAAAGAGGTGCTTTCTGAATAGTTTTCTGGCATGAATCTGATGGTCTAGCTAACAGGTAACTGATGTAGATGAGATCCAGCTAGGTGTGTGCACCAGAAAGATCTTTTTTTTTTTCCCATTAAGACTAGGTAATAGAAATGGTCTTGTTTAATTGTTTTCAACATTTTAGCTACTGGTGATGTTTGTGCAATTTACTTTACTTCTTTCATCCATCCTTCTATCCAATCAACATTATTTCAAGAATAACGGGTTATTCTCAAGGATATCTCAAGTTCTGGTTGACACATTTACTATGTATCAAAAATCATATGTTAGACTTCTGGCAAGATGACAGAATAGGCAGACAAGCTAAACAGATCCTCTGCAACAATGAAATGAGATACCAATTCAAACAGAAATAGCAGATAATCCTGGAGCCCTCAGCTTTGAAGGGAAGGATAAGGAAGTGAATTAAATATCAACTAGTAGAAGAACCTGAATGAAAACCATGAATAAGAATACAAATGGAGCTACAGACTGTCAGCTGTCCTGATGGCACAGGCCATTTGAATATTTACGAGTTGCATTCTGATCTGGCTAGCAACCTAAGAATTGGCTCTGCTTGGTGAGGACTGCATGGGCAACTGCACTAGTGGCTGACAACTAGAAAGGAAGACAGCAAAGAGGATAGCATGGGCAATTGCGCAGAAGGCTAAGGACTAGAAATGGGCAATAATCCCTTGTTACTCATATCCACACCTTCTTGGTAAATGGAGGTGTGGTCATTCCTTGCCTCTACCCATCTTCTGGACCAGAAGGCATACCATCCATATCTGGGTGCACTGACAAAGCCTGCGTGCCCTGCCCTTCACCCTCCCAGTTTTGTTTTTGTTTTTAAATTATTATTATTTTCTTCTTTTATTTTTTTTCTCTTTATCTTCTTTTGTTCTTTATTTTTTTTTCTTCCATTTTCCTTATTCCCTTTTTTCTTTCTTTTCTTCTTTTGATTCTTCTTGTCCTTTGTTTTTCAGTTTTCTCATTTTTTATTACTATTTTACTGTTGCTCTTTTCTATCATCACCCCTTCCCCAGAGTGTGTGTTTTATTCTCTTTATCTTTCTTTTGTCATATATCTCTCTATCTATATCTATATCTATCTACCTATCTATTTAATTTTTCTTCTCATTTATTGCCTTTCCTTTTATTTATTTATTGCAATTGTTCCTGTTTGTTTATGTGGTTTATACTTTTGTTCTCTTATTTTTATTTTTTGGTGATTTTTTTTTTTTTTTTTTTGTCTAACTGAGTGGGAGACAGAAACTGTTCTCACACAACCCAACCATTCCCACACCTTCTGAAGCCCCACCACTGAATGAGGGCCACCACTTGCTTCTGCACTAAATGGCCAATGATAGACAGTGATACATACCAGCTCAACTCACCCTCAACTGCTCTTCATGAATAGCTAACAGAAATCTGTGCACACATGCTTATTCTCTATCACACCACCAGGAGACAGGTGGTGAGTGCCTAAGTTCTGCCAACTAACAAATAGAGAAGCACAATACCCTGCTCATACAGATATGTCAAAGCAAAATAATATAAAACAATCTTGGGTGAATCACACCAGCACACAATCACCAATTAAATATGAATACAATGACATCACAATGTCTTGGAGACAACTGACCATCCCAATACACACAAAGAAGAAAGATAAAGTAGTACCAAGAAAGGACCATGATACAGACCTAGAAAACCTTCCTGAGAAAGAAACAACATTGAAATTCCTTGATAAGGAAATCAAAAGAATAAAAATTAGTTACCTTCACTGAATTGAGAGACAGATCAAGGAAAACACTAACAAAGTTAAGAAAAACACACACAACACTCCAGAACAATTTAGGAAAGCAATACAAGAACAAACTGACAAAATAAATGAAAATATTAGAAAAATACAAAAACAACAAATAGAAATCCAGAAGATTAGTATTAAGATTATAGAAATTGATAGTACATTGAATAGGCAAAGGAATAAAATAAAATCAATGGAAGACTGAATTAATGAGATCAAAGACAAATACCTCAGTGCTACTTTGTAAAGGGATCGATCGGAAAAAAATATCAAAACAAAATGAAGAAAGCCAAAGATTCATGTGGAATACCATCAAGAGGAACAACATATGTGTAATGAGAATTTCAGAACAGAAGAGACAAATAAAATCACAGCGAAAATTGTCCAAGATTTGTTGAAAGAGAATTCCCCTAATATGATGAAAGATGAAAAGATATCCATTTAGGAAGTCCAATGAATTCCAAACAGGATAGAGCACAAAAGAAAATCACTGAGACATATCATTATCAAACTCACCAAAACCAAAGACAAAGAAAGAATCCTAAAAACATGAAAAAAACAAAAAGTTACCTACAAAAGGCAACCAAGAGTAAGCTCTGATTTCTCAGCAGAAATCATGCAGGTGGAAGCAATGGGATGATACAAATATATATATATATATATATATACACACACACACACACACACACACACATATATATGTAAAACCATGAAAGAATAAAATTGCCAACCAAGAATTATTTACTCATGTACTCAGCAAAGTTGTCCCTCAAATATGATGGTGAAATTAGGACATTTCTAGATAAACATAAATTAAGGGAATTTGTAAAAACCAGATCAACCCTATAAAAGATGCTAAAGACAGTCTTTCAGACAGAGAATCAACAACAGCAGACAATAACCAATGATTAACCCTCATGAAGACATAACCCAGAAACAAATGCAGTTATAGAAGTATCCAAAGAACATTAGCTTAAAAATAGAAGTATCCAAAGTAACATCAGCTTAAAAGACTGTAAACAGGGAACCAGAGTAATCAATTGGTAAATGAAGACAACTACAAACCAAAAAGAGAGAATAAACAGTGTAGGTAGAGAGCTTCCAAATTATGAGGAAGTCAAGACAACTGTGGGATAGAACAGATTGTTCTTAACTTGAGAAGAAATTTGTAAATCACAGGCTAATCTCAAATGAAAATAATAAATCTTTGCATCAAAATAAAAAAGAAGAGAGGCACAAATATTAAGCAAATACCAAAATAATAACAATGAAGGAAATGACAAAAAAAATCATAAACAAAATGAGCTCAGTGCAGAAAATTATATGGAACAAGGATATCAGCAACACCACGAAAAAACACATAACAAAATGATAGCAAAAATTCATACTTGTTGATAATTATGTTGAATATAAATGGGTTAAATGCACCACCCAAGAAATGGAGAGTTGCAGACTGGATATGAAAACATGACCATCTATATACTATCTACAAGAGACTCCCTTAGACATAAAGATAAAAATAGACCAAAAATCAAAGGTTGGAGAAAAGTGTATGAAGCAAATGGCAATAAAAAAAGATATGTGTGGCAATGTTAATCTCTGATAAAATAGACTTTAAGACAAAGACCGTCATAAGAGACAAAGAAGGACATTATATAATGATTAAGAGATCAATTGAACAAGAGGACATAACCAAAATAAAGAGCTACACACCCAATGAAAGAGCCCCAAAATACATAAATCAGACTTTAACAGGATTGAAAAGACAAATAGGTGACTTGACAGTAATAGTAGAAGACTTTAATACACCACTTTGAATGAATGACAGAACAACTGGGAAGAAACTCAACAAAGACACAGAAGAACTAAACAATGCAATCAACCAACTTGACCTTATAGACATGTATAGCACACTTCATCAAAAATAGCACAATTTACATTCTTTTCCGGTGCACATGGAACTTTCTCCAGGATAGATCCCATGTTGGACCACAAGAAAGCCTCAGTAAATTTAAAAATAGTGAACTACTCCAAAGCATCTTCTCAGATCACAGTGCTATAAAATTAGAAATGAATAATAGGAAGACCAAGGGAAAAAGAGCAAACACATGGAAACTGAATAACATCCTGTTAAAAGCACTGGGTAATAGAAGAAATGAAGAAGGAAATTGAAAATTTCCTTGAATCAAATGAGAATGAAACCAAACATATCAGAACATTTGGGACTCAGCAAAAACAGGGTAATTTACAGCAATAAATGCACACATGAAAAAAGAAGAAAGAGCCAAAATCAACACCTTCACTCAACATTTCCAATAATTAGGAAAAGAGCAGCACAAAAAGCCTACCATCAGCAGAAGAAAAGAAATAATAAAGATTTGAGCAGAAGTAAATGAAACAGAAAATAGGAAGACAACAGAAGAAATTAACAGGACTAGAAGTTGGTTTTTTGAAAAGATTAATAAAACTGACAAATCACTGGCAAACTTAACAAAGGAAAACATGCAAATAACACAAATAAGAAATGAAATGGGTGATGTCACAACAGAACCAACTAAAATAAGAAGGGTAATATTAGTATATATAAAGAACTGTACTGTAACCAATTTGAAAACCTGGAAGGAATGGTCAGTATTTCCAGAAACACTACTTACCTAAATTAACACAGACTGAAGTAGAAAATTTGAACAGACCCATAACAAAAGAAATTGGGCAGGTCATAAAAAAATTACAAATAACAAATAGAAGTCCTGGCCCAGATGGTTTCACTGGAGAATTCTACCAAACATTCTGAGAAGTGCTGACACCAATCATACTTAAACCATTCCAGAACATAGAAAGGGATAGAATCCTCCCAAATTCATTTAATGAACTAAGCATAACCCTGATACCAAAACCAGGCAAAGACACCAATAGAAAGGAAAACTACAGACCAATACCCCTCATGAATATAAATGCAAAAATTTTCAACAAAATCCTAGCCAATAGACTCCAACTACATCTCAAAAAAATAATACATCATGACCAAGTGGGATTCATATCAGGTATGCAAGGATGGTTCAACATTAGAAAAACAATCAATGTAATCCATTACATAAGTAAAATAAAGGCAGGGGGAACACATGATCATATCATTAGATGCAAAAAAAGCATTTGATAAAATGCAATATGCATTCTTGATAAAAACTCCCAGAAAAATAGGAATAAAAGGGAAATTCCTGAACATAATAAAGGGTATATATATAAATCTAACAGCTAACTTTCTCAATGGAGAGAAACTGAAACCATTCCCCTTGAGAACAGGAACCAGACAAGGATGTGCTCTATCATTCCTCTCACCACTTCTATTCAACGTTGTAATGGAAGTCCTAACCAGGGCAATGAGGCCAGAAAGGGAAACAAAAGGCATCCAAATTGGTAAATGTGGTAGTTAAATTGTACATCAATTTGGCTGGTCCTAGTTTTGGGTTGCTGAGCAGCTGGATGGAGTTATTCCCTGTGGTGAGAATGGCAATCAACTCCATGGTGGAATCTGCCACAAGCAGCTGAGTAGCTGCTTTAGGGGTGTGGTCTGCTTCCAGTATATAAGAAGCATCTTTGGGAGTGGTGTGTAGCATTTTGGCACACTTGAATACTGCATATAGCTGAGTCTTCATTTAGCAGCCTGCCATGTTTCCTGCCAATCTCAGGTCTGTCTCTTCACTTGAACTAGTGGCCTGCTGTGGTGTTTGGTAATATTGGGACTGTGTCTTTTTATTTGTTGGCCTTGGGTTTGTTACCCTCAGCAGCAAGCAGTTGCTTGAGTGAAGAGACACCTCTAGCTCCAGTGGGCTGGGAGCAAGAGGCAAAGCTGATGCCCAAGGTCAAGGGGCTATCACCCAGCTTCTACAGCTTGCCACTTTGAACTCTGACTTCTAGCCTCCAAACCTGTAAGAGAATAAACTCCTGCTTGTTCAAGCCATCCATCTGTTGTATTTCTGTTAGGGCAGCACTAAGTAACCAAAACAATAAGGAAGAAGTAAAACTATTCCTATTTGCAGATGATATGATCTTATACATAGAAAACCTAAAAGACTCAGGAAGAAAACTACTGGAACTTATTGAAAGTTTTAACATAGTGGCTGGATACAAGATCAACATACAACAATTGGTTGGATTACTCTGCATCAGGAAAGAAGTCTCTGAAAAGAAAATAAGGAAATCAATACCATTTACAATAGCTACCAAAAAGATAAAATACTTGGGAATGAATCTTACCAGGCACACAAAAGACCTATACAAATAAAACTACTATAAGAAACCTACATAAATGGAAGAACATACCATGCTCATGGATAGGAAGACTGAACATTGTGAAAATGTCATTACAACCCAAAGCAATCTATTCCAGCAATTCAATGCAATCCCAATCCAGATTCCATCAACATTCTTTAAGACCATGGAAAAAAGCAATCACTAATTTTGTATAGAAAGGAAAAAGACCTTGGATAAGCAAAGTACTAACAAAGAAGAAGAACAAACCAGGAGATCCCACACTCTCAGATCTCAAAACCAACTATACAGCCACAGTAGTCAAAACAGTTTGTTATTGGTACAATGACAGCCACATAGACCAGTGGAACAGAATTGAGAACCCAGAAATAGATCCATCGACCTGTGGTCAGCTAATCTTTGACAAAGGACAGAAATCCGTTAAATGTGGAAGAGATAGTCTCTTTAACAAATGGTGGTGGCAAAACTGGATATCCATTTGCAGAAATATGAAACACGATCCGTACTTCATACCACACATAAAAACTAACTCCAGATGGATCAAAGACTTAAATATGAAAACTGAAACTATGAAGTTCTTCAAATAAAAAATAAGGGCAAACTTAAAAACAAAAAGCAAACTCACTGCCATCAAGTCGAGTCCGATTCATAGTGACCCCTCCTTGGGTTTCCGAGGCAGTATCACTAGGGAAGTAGATTGCCCAATGTTCCTTTCGAGGAGTGGCTGGTGGATTTGAACTGGCAGCTTTCTGGTTAGTGGTCAAATGCCTTAGGCACTATCCCACTAATCTGTGGCATAAATAGACTATCAAGCATTATCCAAAATGCACAACAGCAGAAAATGAACTAGAGGATTGAGACCTTCTAAAAATTCTTATGTGCATTGGAAAAAAGAAAACAAAAAACAAAAAACAAAAAACCTACCAACTCACTACTATCAAGTCAGTCCTACTCATAGTGACCCCTCCTTGGGGTTTCTGAGACAGTATCACTATGGAAGTAGATTACCCAATCTTCCTTCTAAGGAGTGGCTGGTGTGTTTGGTCAGTAGTCAAATGCCTTAGGCACTATGCCACCAGAGCTCCCCAAAAGAGTTAAAAGAGAACCTATGGATTGGGAAAAAGTCATCAGCAATGACATATCTGACAAGCGACTTATCTCTAAAATTTGTAGAAAATGCCAACATCTCAACATCAAAAAGACAAACAATCCAATAAAAAATGGGCATAAGATGTGAACTTACACATTTTACAAAGAAGATATTCAGGCATCTAACAAGTACATGAAGAAATGATCTCCATGATTAGTCTTTAGAGAGATTCAAATCTTAACAATAGTGAGATACCATCATACCCTAGCACTAATAGCAAAGTTTAGCAAGACAGAAAATAACAAATGCTGGTGAGGATGTGGAGAGATTGGAACCCTCATACAGTGCTAGTGGGACTGTAAAATGATACAACCACTGAGGAAAGCAGTGTAACGATTCTTTAAAAAGTTGGAAACAGAAACACCATTTGATCCAGCAATCTCATTACTAGGTACATATCCTAAAGAAGTGAGAGCTGGGACGTGAGTAGATATATGCAAAGCCATGTTCATTGCAGCATTAATCATAATAGCAGAGATGGAAACGACTTAAGTGCCCACCAACAGAGGAATGGACAGCCAAACTCTGGTATACACACACAAGGGAATACTATACAACACCAAAGAATAATGTAGAATTCATGAAACACTGCATAACATGGATGAACTTGGAGGACATTATGCTGAGTTAAATAAGTCAGTCACAGAAAGACAAATATTGTGTTAATGCCCTATTGTAAAAAATCAAGGCAAGGTTTATATATGGAAGGAAATTTCTTTGTTGGTTACTAGGGAGAGGGAGAGGGGAGGGGAGAGAAAATTGCTAGATAGGTTAAAAAACATATATATGTATGTATACACATATATACACACACACACACATACATACATGTAAATACTTGTATATGTGTGTGTGTGTGTGTGGTTACCAGGGGCAGGAGGAAAGAGTAAAGTGGAAGCTTTTGTTTGCAGGGCATTGAGTTTATACTAATGGTGGTAGAATATTTTGGAGAAGGATAGCAATAATGGTGGCACAACATGAAATACATCATCAATGTCCTTGGGCTGTAAATGTGGAAGTTATGTTGGTGAATGTCTTGGTGTGTATATTTTCACCATAGTAAGTAAATAAAATAATAATAAAAACAGTCAAATGTATTACCCTAATTCCCAAATCAGGAGTTCTGGTAGCATAGTGGCTAAGGCACTTGACTTCTAACCAGAAGGCTGACAGTTCAAATCCACCAGCCACTCCTCGGAAGGAAGGTTGGGCAATCTACTTCTGTAGTTGTACTGCCTCGGAAACCCAAGAGGGGTCGCTATGAGTCGGGTCCAACTCAACAGCACATAACAACAACAATTCCCAAATCAGGTAAAATGGATATATAATTTCCAAGAACTTGGTATTCTGGTTAAAAGTTTTCTCTTTTTAGACCACTCAAATCAATCAGCTAGTGAGCAGATTAATTCTTAAGTTTTGGCTTTGGAGACTATCCAAGCAAAATGAAGTGGAGAATCATGGCAAATATTTAGATAATTCAAGGACCAGACTCTACTTATAAAATAAAAAGTAGGAGTGTGGGAAATTGTGGATTGACTAAAATTATCCAAATTAGTAATATTTCAAAATTATTCACAGACTAATTATTTGAAGGCGCTCTAGTGGTGCAGTGGTTAAGTGCTCAACTGCTAATCAAAAGGTCAGTAGTTTGAACTCACCACATGCTCTGTGGGAGAAACATGAAGCAGTCTGCTTCCTAAAGGTTTACAGCCTGGGAAACCCTATGGGGCATTTCTACTCTGCCTTATAAGGTTGCTATGAGTTGGAATTGACATGATGGCAGTGGATTTGATTTGGCAATTATTTGATCCTTTATTTAATTTTCCCCAGGTAATGCAAAAAATTTTCCCCAGGTAGGTATTATAAATATCAAAATTCTTATTTAGAGGACTGAAGAGCTCTTAACCTATTTAATTTTATATCTATGTAAATAGTCACCTGCCCTGATTGGCACACAGACCCAGAATTTTTTCCCATATCTCCTCTTTAGCAAACTCCATTAATATGGTCAAAACTTGTGTCTGAAATATTCCACAGTCAAGTCTTGGACCTCTTCTCTTCTCTATAAACACTCACCAGTAATTAATTCCCATGGAGTCATCCAATCTCATGGTTTTAAACTATGCTGCTGACTCCCAAATCTGTATCTTCTATCTAGGCCTGTCCTCTGAAATGCAGAGCTGTCTGCTATGACATCTACACTTGGATGTCTATAAGGCATTCCAAATGTAACAAAACCAGAGTTAAACTTCTGGCTTTCTTCTTTAACTTTAGACTTCCCCACAATAAGTAGAATGCTCATTCATCCAATTGGTTAAGGGAAAAATGTTGTCATTCTTGTTTCCTCTCTCTATTACCCCACTTTCAGTCCCTCAGAAGATTCTCTCAGCTGAACTTTTAGACTCTATCTAGGATTCTTACGAATTCCTACCACTTCCACTCCTCCCATTCTAGTTTAAGTGTTGTCATATCTCGCCTGGACTATTGCAATGCCATCCTAACTGATCTCCATGGTTCTGCCCTTGACTCTCTACATCTTTTTCAACTCTGTAGCTAGAATGATTTGCCCACAAAGGAAAGCTGCATGCAGCCTTCTCATCTCTTTATTATAACTTTCTTCCTCCAAAGAGGCTACCTACCTTGCTCAGTTCTGGTTGACACATTAAGCCTGGGCTGGTATGGCTGTATGCCCAGAGCAATCTGGTTTTATTCACTAACAGTAGCTTACAGTTTCATTATTACCATTAGAGAAAAATTATGGAACTTCCCAATGATACAGAAATTTCAGAGCCTTCCATATGTGATCAACTTGGGTTTAATGACAGTTGGTCCATTTTATTAAAGCTAACCTATGTGATGGGCAGATAATTTCAAGAGTCCAAACTTTATTGCTCATTGACTGGGCTCACTTAGATGCATTTGAATACTATAATTGTCTGTAAGTTGGTATTTTCCATTTTTGACATAGAATTACTAAATCTGTTTCTCTGACCATAGTCACCTACGCTGGGATGTTCTATTGATATTTATTCCCAAGAGAGGTAAGCACTGTGTTTGTTTCTCATCTATCTTAATAAACTATGTAAATGCCAAGAGTAGCAACGCTGTGTCCCTGTATGTCCCCATCATAGACCCACATGCTCCTAACTCTGGGAATACATCTTTCTCTCTCACATTCAACATGAGCATTTTCCTACTTGGTTTTCAGAGCCCCTTGGGATATGGTGTTAGTTACAAGACATGTAAGCTGACAGGAGAATGAGTATCAATCCATCAAATATTTATTGAGTGCTTACTACGTGTAAGGCACTGTGCTAAGCCAGGTTTAAGCAGAGTATTAAGAGGAGTTGGAGGAAAAGTGTTCTTTTTTTAGAAGCCCTCAGAGGCTCAGTGTCAGACAGAGGAGGAAGGCTGCGTAGAATACTTTTTTAGTGTACAGAAAAGTGTGAATTAGGCATTTTCACTTCCTCGTTGTATACTTCAGGAGCCCTGATGGTACAGTAGTCAAGTGCTTTGCTGATAACTGAAAGGTTGCTGGTTCGAACTCACTAGCCACTGTGTAGCAGAAAGATGTGTCAGTCTGTTTCCATAAAGATTACAGGCTTGGAACTCTATGGTAAAGTTCCAACCCTAAAGTGTTGCTGTGAGTCAGAATCAATTTGATGGAAATGGGTTTATCCTATATGCACATCTCTTTCTTGATTCTTCTTCTCTCACGTCCTTTCTTATTCCTTTCTTATCTGCCTGGGCCTTTTAAAATCTTCCCATTTTGCAGCCACATTATCCAGTACTAGTATGATTTCCTTCAGATGCACTTAAGACTTCCAGCCCTTCACTCATATCCAAACATCCCATTTCTTCGAAGCCACTGCATTGGATTACAACCTGCTCACTGAATCTCATTAATAATAGTAATGACCCAAAACTACTTAATGCATTTATTTACCAAGGGCATTAACATTTGTTAGATGTTCTATAATAGGAGCTCTGGTAGCATAGTGCCTAAGGCACTTGACTGTTTACCAGAAGGCTGGCGGTTCAAACCCACCAGCCACTCCTTGGAAGGAAGGTTGGGCAATCCTACTTCCGTAGTGATACTGCCTCGGAAACCCAAGGAGGGGTCGCTATGAGTCAGGGCCGACTCGACGGCAAACAACAGCAACAACATACATGATAATATTTTACCTAAAAAAGAATAAACCCCACCTCTAATGATGGTATTAAAAGTACTTTAGCAGATTAAACCAAAAAAACAAACTCACTGCCATTGAGTTGATCGCAATTCATAGTGACCTCCTTTGGATTACTAATCTTTACGGAAGTAGATTTCCCGGTCTTCTGTAGCGGATTAGAGAGGGAGATTTGATGTTTAGATGAGTATATATTTCTGGAATCCTTCAAATCACACTTCTGTCAGCAGTCACCTATTTTGCCCATGTTGTTGTTGTTGTTATGTGCCGTCGAGTCGGCTCCGACTCATAGCGACCCCTCCTTGGGTTTCCGAGGCAGTATCACTACGGAAGTAGGATTGCCCAACCTTCCTTCCGAGGAGTGGCTGGTGGGTTTGAACCGCCAGCCTTCTGGTTAGCAGTCAAGTGCTTTAGCCACTATGCTACCAGAGCTCCTATATTTTGCCCATAGGTAGAAATAACCCTATTCCGTAATCACTTATTTTTTTCATGGGTTCAGTTGGAAAGAAACTTGCAACTGCTTAAATTACATGATTTCCCTTTCATGCTTTCATTTAGCAGTTTGCTGAGAGGGTGGGGAGATCTTTGCATTTCAGGCTCTAAGAACTCAATAATTTATTTTGTTATTTTTCAAGTATTTAGGCTGTGTCCACTGATAGGCAGGTGACTGTTTCTTTAGATTTTTTTAAAAAATGCATCTACATTTCCTAAACCAGAAACATTTTTACATAAAGATCATGTTGATCTATTGGCAGAGCTCTAAGGTAAGCTAAAGTTTACAACTATTGTGCTCTATTAAAAAAAATTGATTATAATTCCATATACATACAACCATACATACATAGGTGTGACAGATGATATCCCTACATACATATTTGTATGTGCTATAAAAATGTCCATATGCAATATAAAGCTAACAGGAGACAAAATTAGGATAACTTCTTAGCCACAACTTAACACCTTTAGGGAATGAGTCACTGGACCTGCAAGCTGGGTACCACGGTTGCAGTGGACATCAAATTCAATTGGTACAACATAGTACACAAAAGTATCGTTCTACTTCTTATTTGGTGAGTAGTGACTGGAGTCTTAAAAGCTTGTGAGCAGCCATCTAAGATGCAACTATTGGTCTCTCCTCATCTACAGCAAAGAAGAGTGAAGAAAATCAAAGACATGTGGAGATAATTAGTCCAAAAGACTAATGGACCATGAAAACCTCAGTCTATTTGACCCCAAGACAAGAAGAAATAGAATGTGCCTGGATACCATTGTCAAACACTTGGACAAGGGGACAAGGATCAAAACTGGAGATCCTGGATAGAGTGAGAGAAAAATATGAAACAAAACTCAGAATCATAAAAAAAGACCAGGCTTACTGGTTTGATAGAGACTGGTGGAACCCCCAAGACTGTGGCACTGAATCACCCTTTGGGCCTGGAATAGAACTAACTCCTGCAGCTCAACTCTCAGCCAAAAAACAGACAGGCCTAAGAGCTGAACACCTACACCAGGCAGATGCACTCCTTAGAGCAATGAACCATGGGAGATCAGGAGAGCAGCGTTTTCACAGGGAGAAAGGTAGGGAGGCAGGAATGCATGGACAAGAAAGGTACAGGGTGACCACAGAGAGGAAGTGGGAGGAAAGCTGTTACACTGCAAGGAGTGCAATCAGTGTTACAAAATGTGTGTGAACTGTTGAATGTGAAATGAATCTACTTTGTAAAATTTTATCCAAATCACAATAAAAAGTGAAAAAAAATTGATTACAACTTTAGGAAACAAACAAACAAACAAAAAACACCATAAATGTAGGCTACCTATGTGAGGACCGTGGGTGAAGAGTCACATGGAAGGATGTTAGCCAGGGAATTTCTGGACAAGTGCGTGCCATCAGCGAGGACCAGTAATTAATTTCCATGGAGTTGATTCTGACTTATGGAGATCTAGTGTGTGTCAGAGTAGAACCATGCTCCACCAGTTTTCGTTGGCTGATTTATTGGAAGTAGATCACCAGGTGTTTCTTCTGAGGTGCCTCTGGATGGACTAGACCCTCCATTGTTTCAATTAACAATGAATGCCTTAACCATTTGCACCAATCAGGGACTCCATCAGTGAGGGAGCCCTGCTGAAATGTGGATGCAGGTCCATCTTACTGTGCTCAATTGGAGCCATGTGAGGAGAAAGGATGGAGGGGAAAACTGTGCTCTTCTGACTGTGAAGAGAGATGCCCAAGTGATAAAGTCAACAAAGAAAGTCTGGGACACAGGAACGTTGTTGTTAGGTGCCATCAAGTCAGTTCTGACTCATAAGGACTCTATGTACAACAGAATGAAACACTGCCCAGTCCTGTGCCATTTCCACAATTGTTGCTATTTGTGACCCCATTATTGAAGTCACAGTGCCTATACAACTCGTTGAGGGTTTTCTTCTTTTTTGCTGACCATTTACTTTAGCAAGCATGATGGTCCTTCTCCAGGGACTGGTACCTCCTGTTAACATGACCAAAGTATGGTAGACAAAGTCTCACTATCCCTGCTTCTAAGGAGCATTCCAGCTGTACTTCGTCCAAGACAGATTTCTTCATTTTTCTGGCAGTCCATGGTATTTTCCATATTCTACATCAACACAATTCAAATACATCATTGCCATTCAGTTGGATCTGACTCATAGTGACCCCTCCTCGGGTTTCCGAGGTAGTATCACTAGGGAAGTAGATTGCCCAAACTTCCTTCTGAGTAGTGGCTGGTGGGTTTGAACCATCAACCTTCTTGTTAGCAGTCAAGTGCCTTAGGCACTATGCTACCAGAGCTCCTAATTCTTCTGTAGTCTTCCTTATTCACTATCCAGTGTTCTGGTTACCTAGTGCTGTTCTGACAGGAATCATACCACACATGGGATGGCCTTAAAAAAGAGAAGTTTATTCTTACAATTTGGAGGCTTTAAGTCCAAGTTCAAAGTGCCAGGCTCTAGGGGCTGGGTGAAAGCCCCTCAACCTTGGGGTCCAGCTCTGCCTCCTGCTCCTGGCCCACTGGAGTAGAGGCATTCCTTCACTCAGACAGCGGCTGGTTGCTGAGGCTGAGAAGCCCCAAGGTTGACAAGTAAAAAGGCACAGTCCCGATGTTACCAAACCACAAGGCAGGCCATTAACTTAAGTCCATTGTAAGTCCCAAGGTCAGCAGAGCATAGCAGGCTGCTGAGCAACGACATGGCTACATGCAGGGTCCAAGTGTGCCATAGGCTAGAGACCATTCTCAAAGCTTCTCCTTATATACAGGAAGCAGATCACATACCCAAAGGCAGCTACTTAGCTGCTCACAGTAGATTCCACCATGGAGTTGATTACCAGTCTCATCATGGGGAATACTACATCCAGCTGCCCAGCCACTCAACCAGGACTAGCCAAGTTGACACAGAAACATAACCACCACATCCAGCTTTCACATGCATATATGGCTGTTGAAAAGAGCATGGCTTGGGTGAGGCACACTTTAGTCTTCAAAGTGTAATTTTCACTCTTTAATACTTTTTGCAGCAGATTTTCCCAGTGCAATATGTCATTTGATTTCTTGACTGTTGTTTCCATGGATATTGATTGTGGATCCAAGTTAAATGAAAGTCCCGACAACTTCAATCTTTTTTCCATTTGTCATGATGTTGTGAGGATTTTTCTTTTCTTTATGCTGAAGTGCAATCCATACTGAAGGCTGTAGTCTTTGATCTTCATCAGTAAGTGCTTCAACTCCTCTTCACTTTCAGAAAGCAAGATTGGACTATCTGCATATCAAATGTTAATGAGTCTTCCTCCCAACGCTGTGCTTGTTCTTCTTCATATAGCTCAGTTTCTCAGATTACTTACTCAGTAAACAGATTAAATAGGTACGGTGAAAGGATACAACCCTGACACACAACTTTCCTGATTTCAAACCATGTTATTTTATCCCCCTGTTCTGTTTGAATGAATGCCTACAGTTCTATATACAGGTTCCTCACAATTAAGTGTTCTGGAATTCCCATTTTTCAGTGTTATCCATATTTTGTTTTAATCTACACAGTTGAATGTCTTTGAATAGTCAATAAAACACAGGTAAACATCTTTCTGATATTCTTTGCTTTCAGCCAAGATCCATTTAACATCAGCAATGATATCCCAAATTCCTCATTCCCTTCTGAAACCAACTTGAATTTCTGACAGTTCTGTGTTAATGCATGGCTACAACCATTTAAAAATTATTTTCAGCAAAATTTTACTTGCATGTGACATTAGTCATATTGCTTGATAATTTCCACATTCCTTTGGATGACCTTTCTTTGGGAGCTTTTGTGAATAGTTTTGATTTCCTTATTTCTTTTTCAGCAATCTCTTTACTGGCGTAGGGAAATCCAACTGATTTTTTTTTGAACATGCAAATAATATTAATCTTTATTAATAAAATAATAGAATAAAGAAATATTTAATGAGATATTTTTCAAAGTGCCAGTCTGAAACGAAATGCAGTGAATTTAAGCATTTCTTAAGTTTTACTACAACTCAAAGCCACAAGTATATTTTATCTCCATCCAGTCATATCCATATGTATGAAATGAAAAATATTTCTCTGTACTACAGTTAGCTTTCCACATGCTATGGATGCTGGTTTCATTTTTTTTTTTTGTGTGTGTGTGTGAATTTATTTTAGCTTGTAATTTCAACATGCTACTTAGACACATTAACTTGAATTCTCAACTCTTTAAATGTCTCACAACAAGAAATCCCAAATACATTGAATTGTAGCTAGTGCAATCAATGTAGGAAGTAATTTTCTTTAAAAACTGGAAAGACAGACTAGAAGAAAATTGAAATAAAAATAAAATAAATATAAGAGCATGTTGAGTATTTCACCCCTGCCATCAATTTGATTCCAACTCATAACAACCCTAGAGAGCAGAGAAGACCTGCCCCATAAGGTCTCCAAGGCTCTAACCTTTAGGTAAGTAGACCCTCACATCTTTCTTCTGTGGAGTGGCTGGTAAATTCAAACAGCAGACCATTTGATTAACATATGAGTGCTTTAACCACAGGGACTCCTTACTGAGCATAAACTAAAAAACAAACCAAATTCATTGCCATCCAGTCAGTATCCACTCATAGTGAACCCCATTGGGTTTCTTTATGGAAATAGATTGCCCCATCTGCTTTCCATGAAGTGGCTAGTGGGCTTGAACCACCAAAATTCTGGATAGCAGCAAAATGCCTTTGACACTGTGCCACCAGATCTCCTTATTAAGCATAAAAAACAGAAACCAAATGCACTGCCGTTGAGTCGGATCCAACTCATAGCGACCCCTCCTTGAGTTTCTGAGGCAATATCACTATTGGAAGTAGATTGCCCAACCTTCCTTCCAAGGAGTGGCTGGTGGGTTTGAACTGCCAGCCTTCTGGTTAGTGGTCAAATGCCTTAGGCACTATGCCACCAGAGTTCCTTTTATTAAGCTCCTTTATTTATTAAGGTAAGAAAAATATTGTATCGTAAAATTTTGCTTCACTTACAGTTTTGTGTATTTATGTGTGTTTTGCATGTTCATATTTTTAAAAATGTTTTTCACTTGAAATTTCAAAACAATCACTTAATGTATGTATATTTACAACATAATTTAAACAAACAAATTTATACAACTTTTGTTGTTGTTGTTAGGTACCATTGAATAAGTTCCAACTTACAGCCACCCTACATACAGCGGAACAAACTTTGAACTTGGACTTAAAGCCTCCAAATTGTGAGAATAAACTCCTGTTTGTTAAAGCTATCCCATTTGTGGTATATTCTTGTCAGAGCCACACTAGGTAACCAGAACAACCATCCTTGCTTCTAAGGAGCATTTTGGTTATACTTCTTCCAAGACAGATTTGTTATTCTTTTGGCAGTCCATGGTGCACTCCCATATTCTTCACCAACACCATAGTTCAAATGTATCAATTTTGCTTTGGTCCTCCTTACTTATTGTCCAGCCTTTGCATGAAATGAGGCAATTGAGAATATCATGGTTTGGATCATGCACAACTCAGTCCTCAAAATGACGTATTTGCTTTTTAACACTTTAATGAGGTCCTGTGCAGCAGAGTTACCTAATGAAATACATCATTTGATTTCTTGATTGCTCCTTCTATGGACATTGATTGTGGATCCAAATAAAATGAAATTCTTGACACCTTCAACATTTTCTCTGTTTATCATGATATTGCTCATTGGTTCAGTTGTAAGGATATTTGTTTTCTTTATGTTGAGTTGTAATCCATACTAAAGGCTGTAGTCTTTGATATAGTAATAGTAAGTGCTTCCAGTCATCTTCACTTCCAGTAAACAAAGTTAGGCCATCTGCATATTACAGATTGTTATTGAATCTTCCTTTAACTCTGATGTTGATTCTTCCTCATATAGTACAGCTTATAAGATTATTTTTTTTTGCATACAGATTAAATAATTATGAAATAAGTATGAAATTATACAATTCTGATGCACACCTTTCCTGATTGTAACAATACAGTACCCACGTGCTCTGTTTGAAGAGTTGCCTCTTGGTCTATGTACAGTTTCCACATGGGCATGATTAAGTGTTCAGGAATTCCCATATTTCTAATTGATATCCATAATTTGCTGTGTTTCACACAGTCAAATACCTTTGCACAGGCAATAAAACAGAGGTAAACATTCTCTCTGGTATTCTCTGCTTTCATTCAAGATCCTTCTGACATCAGCAATAATATCCCTCATTCCATGTTTTCTTCTGAATCCAACTTGAATTCCTGGCAGTTCCTTGTTGATATACTGCTGCAATTGTTTTTGGATTATCTTCAGCATAATTTCACTTGTGTTTGATATTAATGATAGTATTTGATAATTTTTTTTTTATTCTGTTGGATCATTTTTTTTTTGGAATGGACACAAATATAGAGTACATACAGTCTTTGGCCAGGTATCTGTGTTCCAAATTTCTTGGCTTGGATGAGTGAGCTCCATCAGTGTTACATTTACTTGTTGAAACATCTTGATTGGTATTCTGTCAATTTTTGGAGCTATGCCTTTCAACAATGCCTTCAGTACGTTTTGGACTACTTTCAATATCATAACTTTTTGATTATGTGCTACCTCCTGAAATGGTTGGACTTTTTTTTTTTTTTTTTTGGTAAGGTGACTCTGTGTATTCCTTCCATTTTATTTTGATGTTTGTTGTATCGTTCAATATTTTGTCCATAGAATCCTTCAATATTGCAACTCAAAGCTTCCTTTTTTTTTTCTTTAGTTCTTTCAGCTTTAGACATACTGAGCATATTTTTCCATTTTGATTTTCTAAGTCTAGGTCTTTGTACATATAATATCTTACTTCATCTTGTTGAGGTACCCTTTGCAACATTCAGTTCACTTCATTTACTTCATCATTTCTTCCATTCACTTTAGCTATTCTACATTCAAGAACAAGAACAAGTTTCAGAGTCTCTTCTGGCGTACATTTTAATCTATTTCTTGCTCATCTTTTTTTTTTTTTTTAAATTGTGATTTGGGTGAAAGTTTACAGAGCAAATTCACTTTCCATACAGCAGTTCACATACATGTTGTCTCATGACATAAACTACAATTTACCCCAATGCAACAGCTCCCCTCCTGCTTCCTCCCAATAGTTACCTCTTCCTTGTTTCCTTCCCACCATATACTCCTGCCCCCTGAGCTGTCTCTCTGTGTATACACAGCCCTTCTATTCTCCCATGATTGTTCTCTCCAAGGAATGTATCTACCTCAGGTAAATGTTCAGCTCATATGCTTGTCTTTTGTTTGGCTGGAAGCCACAGATGTGGGTTCAGTTCCAGACCTGAAGGGAAGCTAGGGGCCATAGTCTCAGTAGTTCCACCAGGCTTCATCAGACCAACAAACCTGCCCCCCCCCTTTTTTTTCTCCAAATGATTTTGAGTTTTTTTCCACATTGTTCTCCCAGTCTATCCAGGATCTCCTACATAGTTGCCCTTCTGAGTGGTTGACAGTGTTAGCCGGGCAACATCTAGTTCTACTGCTCTCATAGTCACCTAGGCTGTGGATAACATGGTGTACCAGTCGTTAGGACTAATTGTTTCCATGAATCTTTGATTTTCTCCATTCTTCTTTGTTCCAGACGAGGAGAGACCCATCGTTGCATCTAGATGGTGGCTTGCAAGCTTTTAAGATCCCAGTTGCTACGTGCCAAAATAGAAGGTGGAACAATGTTTTGTGTAGTATATTATGCTGATTGAGCTTGATGTCCACTGAGATTATGGTCCCGAGCCCACAGGTTCAACTACTCGCTCCTTCTGGGTAGCTGGCTGTGCCCAAGAAGTGACTGAAAACTTGTCCCGTGTCAGCTCTACTATACCCCTGGGAATTCTTACAGAACATACAAATACACTTGTAGAACCATTGTCTGCTAACCCTATACATGGTCTCGAGTACACTCCCATGAGGGATATTGGTCTGTAGTTTTCCTTTTGAGTGATGTCTTTGCCTAGTTTTAGTATCAAGGTTATGCTTACGTCATAAAATGAATTTGGTAGGATTCCATTCTTTTGTATGTTTTGGAATAGTTGGAGTAGGATTGGTGTCATTTCTTCTCTGAATGTTTGGTAGAATTCTCTGGTGAAACTGTCTGGGCCAGGACTTTTCTTTGTTGGTAATTTTTTTATGATCCGTTCAATTTCTTCTTTTGTTATGGATCTGTTTAACTTTTCTGCCTCAGTCTGTGTTAGTTAGGTAACTAGTGTGTTTCTAGAAATCTGTCCATTTCTTCCAGATTTTCAAATTTGTTGGAGTACATTTTTTTCACAGAATCCTGACATTATCCTTTTTATTTCAGTTGGTTCTGTTGTGATGTCAACAAGTTTGTTTCTTATTCATGTTATTTGTATTCTCTCACCCTTTTCCTTTGTTAAATTTGCCAGTGGTTTGTTCATTTCATTAATCTTTTCAAAACACCAACTTCTAGTCTTGTTGAGTTTTTCTAATGTCTTTCTATTTTCTGGTTTATTGATTTCTGCTTGAATCTTTATTATTTCTTTTCTTCTGGTGACTGTAGTCTTTTCTTGCTGTTCTTTTTTGAATTGTTGGAGATGTTGGTTTAAAGTGTTCATTTTGGCTCTTTCTTCTTTTTTGTATGTGTGTATTTATTGCCATAAATTGGTCTCTAATCACTGCTTTTGCTGTGTCCCAAAGTGTTCAAACCCATCAGTCACTCCTTGGAAGGAAGGTTGGGCAATCTACTTCCATAGTGATACTGCCTCGGAAACCCAAGGAGGGGTCTCTATGAGTTGGGGCCAACTCAACAACACATAACAACAACAACGACAAGAAAGATTTTGGTATGTTTTCATTCTTGCTTGTTTTAAGGAATTTTTTAATTTCATTTTTTATATCTTCTATTATCCAGTCTTCCTTAGGGAGGGTGTTGTTCAGTTTCCATGTGTTTGCTCTTTTTCTGTTGATTTTCCTATTGTTGATTTCTAATTTAATAGCGTTGTGATCTGAGAAGATGCTTTGTAGTATTTCAATGTTTTTAAATTTATTAAGGCTTGCTTTATGGCCTAAGATACCATGGAAAATATGCACTGGAAAAGAGTGTATATTGTGCTGTTGTTGGGTGAAGTGCTTTAGATGTCTACAAGGTCAAGTAGGTGGATTGTATTAATTAGCTCTTCTGTGTCTTTGTTGAGT